>NC_135540.1:58061718-58745317 GCF_045843805.1 Urocitellus parryii
ATTTGCAGGGATTTTAATTGCACCTCTGAAATAGGATTCTGTCGAAACCAGTTCTCCTGAGATTTGGCAGTTGATTATAACAACTGAGCAGCAAATTACTTCTGTCAAGGTCAATGAAAACTCCTGAAACCCAAAATAATCTGAGTGAGCCAACAATAAAGAAACAAGAATAAGTCAATGGAAAGAACATTGAACAGAGGCTCAATAAATTTGGTTTGAGTTCTAGCACTGCCATTTCAACTTTGAAATAAATTAACCCCTTTTTTTCTGTGTCTTGGTTTTCTTTAACATAAAGTTATTAAACCAGATGTTCTCAAAAGTCTTCCCAACTCCAAATCCCATAATTTTACATTGTAACTCAAAGAGTTGGTCATTCCAAATAATCTGCTTTTATAGAGAGCACTGTTTGGTTATTTTGAAAGATAGCATAGCCACATTTTCAATCTTTTAGTTAGGAAAGGATTAATTTTAATATAAAATATTGAACTTAGTAACAACATAGAAATCACAACAACAAAACCCATAAAACTTTATTTTCCTCCCAGTGGCATGTAGGAGTCAGCCATAACTAAATATTTAGGCATATTGAAACCCAATTGACATCAGGCTGTCAGGGTGAAACTGATCATGATTGGATCATTTATACCATGTACATTTACAAACATTACACATTTTATTCTTTTTTGAGCCAGTTGTTACACATTAACATCACACTTCTGGGCTTTGTTAAGTAAAATAAATGAATTACTGTATTTAAAAAAAAAACAAAGATATTCTGCTTTTGCATGGTTTGAATAACGATTGACTCCATGCTTTAATTGTAGAAATTGTTTCTAAGAGTAATTCAGATTGTGGACATTTAAAATAATGTGCAGCAAGATGTCTCAAAAAACAAAAATTCCACTCTTACATTTCATCTTTTCCCTATTGTCTCAAGGCGATTTTGACTTGTATGATTGAAATCCACTCAGAAGACAGACCCTCATTCCATAGCCCAGTTGGAAATCACAGTCGACACTTCTAGGTATTAATGAAGGGACCTGTCCTCAGTGGGATGTCCCAGGAAATGCATTAGCTTTGCCTTAAACATCATTAAGTATAAACAAGAAAACTCACCCTAGAAGCCCTGCCAGTGGCTTAACATCAACCCACAGAAAGATCTCAAGGCAAGCTTTACTCCTAATAAATATCCTGATATTGAATCTAAGGGACTCTAAATTTAGTTTGCAAGATTGCCAACACATGTTACAACGCTTCCTGGGGCCCAGTGCCACCCCAGAATGATTCTTAAGAGAGCCAACAGTAGTGGGTGAGACAAGGGCTTTAAATCTGGATTTAATTTCTCATAAATGAAATAAATGTGTCTTTTTAAGGCTTTCCGCGTGCCTATTGACAAAAAAAGAAACACTGCAGATTTATAGAGAAAAGCCCAAAGTTCCAAGAGTCTTTGTTAAAGAGGAGTGAAATGTTCAAGGCTGATTCTTTACAAAATACCACCAGAACGCTGCAGATGACAATTCGAATTTGCATTGAAGAGAGTAGTTACCAAATACAATGAGCACTGTTTGTTTGGATCTCTGGATTCTTTCATTTATCTTTGCTTTCATCAAAGTATATTCTGTACAACAGTAAAGATAACAAAAATAATTGACATCATTATCATTAGTACCTCATCTGATATTGGGTAGGGCAAGTAATCTGCACAAATATGAGTGTAACTCTTTAAAGAATAATTTTTAAAGAATAATCACTTAAGGACCTAAGATAGAAATCAGGAAAAATTCCTAAAACTTTTGCCCATTCAGGAATGTGACCCAAAATAAGGGTGATTGTGTTCCAAACATATTTAACTTCATTTCCATTTCTAAGAACAAGGCCCACAAAATCCGCTAATCCCTTTATGAACATGTCAAGATAATAATGTTTAGAACTATTAACAATACCAATATTGTAAAGTGTAGACCATATACTACGTACCATGTGTAGCAGCAACGTTTGTGAACTAGTCCTATCAATATTCTTAGGAAAAGAAAGGATAACAATATTCTCCCCAAAGTGGAAAATAAAAGTATTAGCAATATCTAACTCAAAAATTGTCACAGTGACATGCCTTAGTCACAAATCCTTCTTCTAATAACTATTGATCCATATGTAAACATTTCCTGAGATAAGATGATGAACAGAAGATAGTCTTAAAGACTTTGGAAGAATCAGCCGGGTACAGTGGCACTTACCTGTCATTCCAGGGGCCCTGCAAGGCTGAGGCAGGAGGACCTCAAGTTCAAAGCCAGCCTCAGCAATTTAGAGAGGCCCTAAGCAAGATCCTGTCTCAAAAAAAAAAAAAAAAGAATTTGGAAGAAGAATCAAATTATAGTTTTCAAGTTTCCAGATATAACCTTTTGAGTATATGGTTGGTGTTTGTGTTGGTTCTATAATTATCAATATTATTAATTATTAATATTATTCAGACAATGCCATGATATAATTCTAAGAGGAAAATAAACAAGTTTTCTCTTATGCAATATAACATTAATATAAAATATGAAGTATCCTGCAATACTCCTGAAAGAGAAATATCAGCTGTGTGTGCTGATTTTTATTTCTACTTAAGTAGCTGTATCTGTCAGTTGGAGAATATATATATATATTTTACACACACACACACACACACAGTATAATGTTCACTTTGAAATATCCATGCAAATTTGGCAACCAAAAAAAAAAACCTGTAAACAATTTCTGCCTAATGTGGAAGATTCCTGCTGCCAATACAAAACAAAAAGCAACCACACCAAATACATGATATGCATCACACTAACCAAGCCTGACAGTGCTAGGATCGGGAATCAGACGTAATCTTATTATTTGGCTGTAGTTTGGACAGCTTCTAGGCATAACTTAAAAAACAGAATTTAAAAGATTACTTTCTAAAATGGCATTTTCCCATTCCGGCTTCTGTTTCCAATTTGTACTCTCTCTCACACTCCATCCCTCTCTTCCCTTCTTCACTCACCCTCTCTTCCCTTCTTCTGTCACCTCCTTACCTCCCTCCTGGCTTCCTGGCCAGCTATCTGTGAAGTGGTAACATACTTCCTTGGGATTTCCTGTTTGCTTATCGTAAACTAAATGCAAATTGTCTCAACATTATGCTAATGATGAAAAGCTGGGCTAGAGAAGCCTTCTCTCATATGTATGATCATTGTTGTTTAGGGAAATGTTGGGGTGGGGCCAAATTTTTTTTTTAAATGAATTTACCAAAAGCCATTATCAAGGAGCTAGATCTTTGGAAACATTTATACAAAACATGGTGATAGTGGAAACCAGATGCTTTAGTTTCTGCTACAATGCGTTTGAGGAGTGGGTCTTCCCTGCCTCCTCTGTTAGAAAGAGCAAGTTTCCACACTTTATCAATAGACAAGTTGCAATAAACTGTATCATAGTTTGCCTCCCCTAATCTGTGGCTGTTATTAATATCAATGGAGAAGAGCTATAAATTCCACCCTGACATGGTTGCAGTGGTGTGAACCCCCAGATCTTCTCTAATCCCAAGATTAGATACTGAAGTGCTGCTTCAGTTGTACAATAGTATCACATGCTGTGACTTGGCCCCATTTCAAGCTGCAGCATTTATTGACAATACTTTCCAAGCTGTTGCTAAGTTGTGAGCTCTCCACCTTATCTGTTGCTCCCTTAACAGACTCAACTAGCAAGGCTTGGTCAGAAGAAGGGTCCTGCTAATCAGTGCACCAGAGGCAACCAGACGATTTTGACCCCATTTAATACAAAAGGTCCTTGATAGTAATGAACATTTATATACCCTCAGTTTCTTCTCAAAGCAGAAGGATCAAACCTATTTTTATCATTTTTATTTTTTTAGACTTGTGCTAATTTCAAATTCCTTGCTCTCTGTTTAGATTTCTTGTTGACCTACTGAAAGCCTTGTAATGTAGGGAGAACTCTTTATCCACGGCTTTCTCTCCAACTTAAAAGATCATTTATGTGTGCCTTCTGTATGAACAGTGAAATAAGCATTTTAGTTAGTCTAATAGAAAACAGTGACTTTCTTCAGTAGACAATGAAGGCAACAGAAATATCTACAGATAATCTGATAAGATTTTCCTAGAGAATCTGAGAATAGCACTTTCTGCCTTTTATGGATCATTGGATATATATATATATATATATATATATATATATATATATATATCTACAGTTGCATGAATATGAAATTGCAAATCACAAAAGACACTGGGCAATGTCGAATCTGCTCTACATTTCTATTCAGATGCTTGATAGGCATCTCAAACATAATAGGAGCAAAAGTGAACTGCAGATCAACAACTCCCATCCCTTTGGCAGCATTCTTCAATCTAATTTCTAGCAACTCCATCCTTTCAGTTGCTCACAGTACAATCCTAGCATCTCCACTGATACTCTTTCACCCTACATGAGATCATTTGACACATCCTGTGGGCTCTGCACTGAAATTCAACCACTCTTCACCACTCGTCTCTAATCTTTCATCCTTTCCACTCTTCTAAGTCTATTTTTTTTTTTTAACAGAAAGCCAGAGCAATTCTTTTTAAATCATTTCCGATTACAACAATCTGGTCCTGGAACCTCTCCAAGGCTGTTCCTCTCCACTCAGAGAACCAACAAACAAAGCACACCTTGACCTTAGACTATTAGAGAAAAGGAAGGGGATCAGGTGGAGAAGGAAAGGAAAGTAATCAAGCGGCATGAGAGTGTGGATATTATCAAAGCTGCACATACAAACCTCATAGTAAAAGTAAGCATATCAAATATGCAGCAGTAAACCCATTATGTTGTATGATTAATACAAACTAATACAATTTTTTTTAAAAAATCTTAATCTATTAAAATAACCTACAAGGATCTGCAAAATCTGGCCATCACCCACTATTTGTTTCCTACCTTTTTCATTCACTCCGGTGATAGAATTCAACTCTTTGTTGTTTCCCCAACACAGAGGCCATGCAACCCACTTCAAAGGCCTGTGAGTCTGATGTCCTCTAGTATTCTGAATAAGCACCTGTATCATCTCAGAGACTTTTTAGTTCTCTACCCAAAGGCCACCTTCTCTATAATGCTACCTATGTTCATGCTCTGGATCTCTCTCTATCCCCTGCCTTTATTTGCATTTTTTCCATTGAGCTTGTCACAATCTGTTATATGGTGTATTTTATTTTTTTATTTATTTGATTTATTGCCTGTCTTTGCTCACCAGAATACAAGTTTCAGTACAGAGCGGTAGGTTGGTTTACTTCATTTCCTGCAGGAACATAGAGGGACCTGGTAGTTACGTCTGAATGTTCACATGCCTCCGTGTCTTTTGCACGTGGTTGAATATGTTCTCTCTGCTTGGTGTGTTGACAAGTTGTGACTTCTTAGGTTATGAATGGAACTTTTTAAAATAGAATAAAGCTTGAGAAAAAGCAATAATTCAGTCTCTATTAAAATAAATTATGATCACCTTTTTTTAAAGAATCTATAATTTTGGAAAGATGCTATCAATTTTCTTTGTAACTATGGGATGCAAATATCTACAATAGCCTACATATTCCGAAGGATCTTTGGGGGGTATTTTTGTTGTTGTTGTTTATCTTTTTGTTTTGTTTTGTTTTGTTTTCTTTATTCTTGTTGTTTTGTTTTGACTGGTAATTCAACCTCACACAGGCTAGTCAAGAGTTCTGCCAATGAACTACAACCCCAGTCCAAGATTTTCTGTGTATACATCAAGTGTTTCAATAAAGGTTGTAAAATCTGAAGAAAAAGAATTTAAACTCAACCAACATAATAAATAAATTGGAACAAGTCTAAAATATACTGATCTCAAGAACTATGAAACGTTTTAGAGATGCCTCAAAAGAACTTTAATTTACTTATTTAATACACAAATATAAGATATATTCTATACTCTCCTTTCTAACCCCTTCGTCAGTTTTCTTTGACCTATGGAAGTTCCAATTCCTTCACCAGTTAATTATCTGCATCTTCACCTACCTTTGAATTTGTACATGCCCCCTTCAGTTGTCTTTGTCCAGAAAGGCATTGACCTTGGCATAAAAGTTAGTCCCATTTTAGTGTGCACAGGGAAGCAGTTCCTTTTGATATTTCTGAGGAATACAGAGAAGCACATGGTGAGGTCATTTTACAGGGCATGCAGCCTTCTACCATTTTTCCACTTCTTGTCCTTTCCTTCACCATTTACTCCCTCCTCATTTTTTCTCCCTCTCAGAACCACAGCAAGCCTTCTCCGTATGTCACATTGAGCCCACTGGAATTCTTCCCGAATTTTGATATTACAGTACATGCAGACACTTTTGTTTCTTGGACCCATGCAGACTAGTGAATGCCTTTCCTGAAATAAAAACATTGATCTCCATGAGTAAAAAAAAAAAAAAAAAAAAAAAAAAAAAAAAAAAAAAAAAAAAAAAAAAAAACTTGTTACAGCTGCTAATATAACAAGTTATAAAGTAACTCCCAAGGAGTTCATCTTTATAGTCATAAGTAGCAAAAGAAATTATTACTCTGTGGTTTTTAATTCAAAAATGTCATTTGGTTCCTATTTTGCCCAGAAAGGATTTTATGGAAGTTAAAAATATCAAAAGCTATTTAAATACTATACTATAAATAAACATAAGTGAGAAAATGTGAGTGAAAGGAAATACGATAAGGATAACTAAGACAAAGCCAGGAATAAGATTAGTACCTACATTGCCTACTGAGAAAGAACTAACAAGTATACCTCTGAGTTTTTCCATAATCATTTCAGAATGGAGGCCTAACCAGTTCCATGATTCTGTTTCCATAAAGTTAACCAAAAAAAAAAAAAAGTTTCTCAGAAAGCCAACTCTCCACATGGCTATGATCAAAAAATGCCTCCGACTTCTTCATTAAAAAGTCACTCCATCATGATGTAGGCAGAGTTCTTAAAAACACCTCTAAAATAAACAAAACAATTAGTATAGAAGAGTGAGCCAAGGACATAAAAGCTACAGGGAGTTAAATAAAACTAACTCTTATTGAGGAAAATAGCCACTGCACTGATTTCTTTGCCACATCAGTAGCCTGAGGAGTTGCAAGGAATGTTTAACATTAACGGAAGACAGTTTTCAAATGTCAAATGAGTCACCACTGTTTCTTTAGTTCTGTGGTTATCATAATCATTGTATGGTCTTCCACAGTAAAGTCAACACAGTATCAGTTCAGTCTAAAAAGGAATATGTTTGCTAAGTGCCTTGGCACATGTCTGTACTCGAAGCTACTCAGGAGGCTAAGGCCAGAGGATCAAAAGTTTGAGGCCAGCCTCAGCACTGTTTCAAAAATTTTTTAAAAAGTATAGACGTAGCTCAGTGTGGAAAGCCCCTGATTCCAATCCCTAGTACTGTAGGAGGGAAGAATATGTTTAGACTGTGTTAAAGCTAAAACCTTCAACTAACTGAATAATTTTAGAACTAAATTATCTGATGTTTTAAAAATAAACCACATAAAGACTATAAATATAAATGGAAAAATAACAGTCATCATGAAACAAAGGAAAAATTGATTCTGTGTTGATAAAATACAATATGGAATTTAAAATACATACTTGTATTTGGTGTGTATCTTAACCAAATATGAAGGTTTAGAATTGTTCTCTGGATGTGAACTTTTTTCATGAAGTCACTTGCTAGATCTTATAAGGTACAAAGTAAAAGGAAACATAAATATATGTGTGCAATATTAAAGAGCTTCTGGATGGAATTAATTAAATGATTTTTAAAAATGTCTGAAATTCATATGCTCATTTACCCTTAAAAATATGTATTTTTAAATTTTTTTCACAACTCATTCTTCATCATGTAATGATTTCACTCAGATTTAGCTACATCTAAAAGGTAATTTTATTAAAACCACTTTATTCAAATATTATACTTTTTAATCAGATATATGGGATTAAAATGTTAAGAAAGGACTAATATGAGAATAGGATCAAGGTTAGGAAGTTTGGTCTTGCAATCCCATCTCTAACTTTTATATGCTAGGTTCTTGCAGTTTTGATTGTGTGCACCATTCAGTGCAAACATGAAACAAGCAATTAAGAAAGAATGAATACATGATTCTAAAACTCAATCATCACAACTTTATCACATTCCCTCTTTCCCGAGACTTCTTTACTACAGTAACCGTACAGAACTGTTATCCAATCAGTTGCCACCTTTGATACGGATATTAGTTCTTTGTCTTATTTGCCCTATGCAATGAGGATCTTTTTTTTTTTTTTCTTTACTTTATTTTTTTATTTTTTTATTTTTTTTTTTATTGGTCGTTCATAACATTACATAGTTCTTAATACATCATATTACACGGTTTGATTCACGTGGATTATGAACTCCCCCTTTTACCCCGTATACAAATTGCTGTATCACATCAGTTTCCCTTCCATTGATTGACATATTGCCTTTCTAGTGTCTGATGTATTCTGATGTCTGTCCTATTCTCTACTATCCCCCCTCCCCTCCCCTCCCCTCCCCTTTTCTCTCTCTACCCCTTCTACTGTAAATCATTTCTTCCATTTGTATTATCTTGTCTTACCCCTCCTTTCCTCTTGTATGACATTTTGTATATCCCTGAGGATCGCCTTCCATTTCCATGCAATTTCCCTTCTCACTCCCTTTCCCTCCCACCTCTCATCCCTGTTTAATGTAAATCTTCTTCTCAAGCTCTTCGTCCCTACCCTGTCCTTGTTTACTCCCCTTATATCAAAGGAGTCATTTGGTATTTGTTTTTTAAAGATTGACTAGCTTCACTTAGCATAATCTGCTCTAATGCCATCCATTTCCCTCCAAATTCTATGATTTTGTCATTTTTTAATGCAGAATAATACTCCATAGTATATAAATGCCACATTTTTTTTATCCATTCATCTATTGAAGGGCATCTAGGCTGGTTCCACAGTCTTGCTATCGTGAATTGAGCTGCTATGAACATCGATGTAGCAGTGTCCCTGTAGCATGCTCTTGTTAGGGCTTTAGGGAATAGACCGAGAAGGGGAATAGCTGGGTCGAATGGTGGTTCCATTCCCAGCTTTCCGAGAAATCTCCATACTGCTTTCCAAATTGGCTGCACCAATTTGCAGTCCCACCAGCAATGAACAAGAGTGCCCTTTTCCCCGCATCCTCTCCAGCACTTATTGTTGTTTGACTTCCTAATGGCTGCCAGTCTTACTGGAGTGAGATGGTATCTTAGGGTAGTTTTGATTTGCATTTCTCTGACTGCTAGCGATGGTGAGCATTTTTTCATGTTTGAATATTAACAAAGATCAAATTCATGGTTAGTAGATGTGTGTTAAGATGTTAATACATTTCTAATGAATGAAAGCAGGTGGGATTGTACTGAAGGATAAAAGAAACTAGAGGAAATGGTAACCTAGAATAGTTGAATGAAAGACTACCAGTGAACAAAGAAGTTATTCTTCCACAAAGGAACCTGGATTATTCTTCCAAAAAGGCTCAGAACTCCATCTTGATATGAGAAAGAGGTGGTGGGGGGGGGGTGGAGGAGTGAGAGAGGGAGGGAGGAGAGAAGAAAAGGAACATAAAGAAGACGTGTAAGAATTGGGGCTGGTCTATGGGCTTAAATGAAGGACTACATAAGAACCAGTTGGACCAGTTACCTTTTTTGTATCCATTCATGTCCATATATCTTTCAGTAATAAACTAGTGATCTTCTCAATCTGCTTGGGGAGTTATAAGAGTGGACACTGCTTCCATAATTTCCAAAAAAAAAAAAAAACCTGTATAATTCTGCTTTTTTAATGGGACCCTCAGTACACTGTTCTGCTCCCCACACACCCTAGACCACAAAGGGCACCCATCTGCCTGCCAGTTATAGCTGTGCACTTTGCAGTGATGAAAGAATCAATCTTAACCATCACCTCCTATGCAATGAGGGAGAAAACCCCACATGTCTACCTGAAGTGCTTACTCTGCTCTTCATTTTGAAACATAGGTGAAAATCCAAGTGAAACTGGATTTTCAGCTGTTACAATCCCAATCACAGCAAGCAGGGCCTGTTTGGGTTGCTCCACAGCAGACCATACCAGCTAGTGTAACTGCTCAGTAGCAAATTGCCAGCAATGCCTTGCCAGGTTCTTGTCTAGCAAGCCCAAAGAATGAAATCCATGGACAATGGGGAGTGAGAGCAAAAGAGTCAAATTTCCTCAAGAGAAAAGAAACAGAGGTCTCCCTGAGCAAGGAGGGTCCTGAGGAAGGGCTGCCACTTACATGTACCAGTCTCGTGACTTATATGCAGGTAGGTAGGGACATTGTTCAATATTTATGCTAATCATATACTGGAAAAATACCAAGACTGTTGGTCAGGCTGACAACATTCCAATTGATGGTGTCTTTTAGTTGATGAATTTGAAATTTTCGGTAGCCTTCTTTTAGGTCCATTCTGTTTTCCCTTTTCCCACTCCTCTTGGGCATAGGATCCCTTTCCCACCTCTCTGGGCAAAGGACTTGGCTGGAATGTTTGGCATGTTTCTACAGGACAGTCCATTTCAATGAAGCTGCCTGTTCTCTCCATCTTACTTGGAGAAGGCTTTGGGGTGTCCATTGCTTTAATTGTCTGTTTTACTATTTGACTATCCTCCTAGTCACAGGGACCTCAAGACAAACAAAAAAAAAAAAAAAAAAAAAAAGGCTGTTTGTTAGACAACCTGTCTCTGGTAGAGGAGATATGTTCCTGTCCTAAGTTAGGAAATATGTTCTTTTCCTGGCATTTTATTTTTAGTGGAGCCAACAGAGTTTGCTCATTCTCTCTTTAGTTGTCTAGGTCAAATAGATGCAAAATCTAGAGCTTTGGCTACATGTGTTTTTTGGTTACATGGAGAAAACAAATCCACAGTAAGAAAAAATAAAAAGGCCACCTGAAGAAATGCAGCGATGAGAGGAGAAATGTTACTTTTAATTTTTTTATTTGTTCTAATTAATTACACATGACAGTATATTTTAACATATTTATACAAACATGGAGTATATCTTATTCTACTTAGGACCTTGTGGTTGTATAGCATGTGGAGATTCACTGTGGTATATTCACATATGAACATAGGAGATTTATGTCTAATTCATTCCATTGTCTTTCCTATTCCTTTCCCCCCACCCTTCCCTTCATTCCCCTTACTCCCTTCCCACTCTTGTAGTGTGTAAGCAGCCACATATCTGAGACAACATTCAACCTTTGGCTTTTTGGGATTGGCTTCTTTCATGGAGCATGATAGTAACCAGATCCATCTATTTACCAGCAAAAGCCATACAGTCATTTTTTTTTTTATAACTGGGTAACATTCCACTGGGCATATATTTCACATTTTCTTTATCCATTCAACTGTTGAAGGGCACCTAGGTTGGTTCTATAGCTTAGCTACTGTGAACTGTGCTGCTATAAACATTGATGTGGTTGCATCACTATAGTATGCTGATTTCAACGTCTTTGAATATATACTGTGGAGTGGGATAACTGAGTCAACTGGGGGTTCCTTTCCTAGTTTTCTGAGGAATCTCCATACTATTTTCCAGAGTTGTCGCTCCAATTTGCAGTCCCATCAGCAATGTATGAGTGAACCCTTTTCTCCATATCTTCACCAACATTTATTGTTATTTGCATTCTTGATTATTTCCCCTCCAACTGGAGCGAGATAGAATCTCAGTATAGTTTTAATTTGGATTTCTCTAGTTGTTAGAGATGTTGTTTTCATATCTTTGTGGACCATTCATATTTCTTCTTCTGTGAAATGCCTATTCAGTTTCTTGGCCCATTTATTGATTAGGTTATTTGTGGGTTTTTTTTTATTATTGTTATTGTTGTTGTTGTTGATTTTTAGTTCTTTGTATATCCTGGAGATTAATGTTCTATCTGAGGTACAAATGGCAAAGATTTTCTTTCATTCTATAAGCTCTTTCTTCAAATTCTTGATTGTTTCCTTTGCTGTGAAGAAGTTTTTGTGGTTTGAATCCATCCCATTTACTGATTCTTGATTTTACTGCTTATGCTTTAGGAATTTCTTTGAGGAAGCCAGTTCCTAAGCTGACATTGCCGAAGTCTGACTGGGCGAAATAACCGGGGATGGGGGTGGGGGTGTGACAAGGAACTTGTGAAGATTGATACAGCGGGAGCCGCTTTATTGTAGGACAGTAGGGGTATATATACATAATTGAATACACAGCTTGTTCTTAACATAAACTAGATACAGCAGTCAACCAATAAGGAATCCTCATCATCTTAATGATTACACACAGCTTAACTTAATTGACATAATCTAGACACAGCAGACAGTCATTAAGGAATCTCTATCATCTTAATGGCTCGCTGGCGTTACTCAGAAACCACTCCTCCTAGCATACTGCCAGGCGCCATCTTAACTTGGTTGTGGTCCTCATCAGACATGATGGAAATTCGGGTCTACTTTTTCTTCTAGTCGGTGGTGGGTCTCTGGTCCAATGCCTAGGTCCTTGATCCACTCAGAGTTGAGTTTTCTGCAGGGCAGGTGATAAGGTATTTCTGGTTTTCCCAGCACCATTTGTTAAAGAGACTATCTTTTCTCAACTGTATGTTGATGGAAACTTTGTCTAGTATGAGATAACTGTATTTATGCATGTTTGCCTCTGTGTCTTATATTCTCTTTCATTGGTTTTGTCTGTTTTTGTGCCAATGCGATGCCATTTTTGTTACTATAGCCCTGTAGTATAATTTAAGATATGGTATTATGATGCCTCCTGCTTCACTTTTCTCACTAAGGATTGCCTTGGTTATTCTGGGCCTCTTATTTTTCCAAATGAACTTTGTGATTGCTTTCTTTATTTTCATGAAGATTGTCATTGGAATTTTAATAGGAATTGCAGTAAAACTGTTTAGCACTTTTGGTAGTGTGGCCACTTTGATAATATTAATTCTGCCTATCTAAGAACATGATAGATCTTTCCATCTTCTAAGGTCTTCTCCAATTTCTTTCTTTAGTGTTCTGAGTTTTCATTGTTAATTTGATTCCCAAGTATTTTGTTTATTTATTTATTTTTGCAGCTATTGTGAATGGAATAGTTCTCCTAATTTCTCTTTTGGCTGATTCATCATGACTATTTAGGAACACAATTTATTTATGGCTGTTACTTTTATGTTCTATTACATTGCTGAATTTGCTTATGAGTTCTAGAAGTTTTCGGATGGAATTTTTTGGATCTTCTAAATATATGATCCTGTCATCTGCAAATAGGGATAGTTTGAACTCTTCTTTGTATTATTTTAATTTCTTTCTTTTGCCTCATTGCTCTGGCTAGGGTATCAAGGTCTACATTGAATAAAAGTGCTGAAAGAGAGCATCCTGTCTTGTTCCGTTTTTTAGAGGGAAGGCTTCCAGTTTCTCTCCATTTAGAATGATAGTGGCCTTTGCTGTAATGTATAGAGCTTTTACAATATTGAGGTATATTCCTACTATCCTTAGTTTTTCTAGTGTTTTTGAACATGAATGGATACTATATTTTTTAAAATATTTTTTTCTGTTGAGATGATCATGGGAACAGCATACAAATAACATTTTGTTTTAGCTGTTTCTTTTTTTTTTTTTTTTTTGCGGGGGGAGGTACTGGTGATTGAACTCAGGGGCACTCAACCACTGAGCCACATCCCCAGCCCTATTTTTTTGTATTTTATTTAGAGACAGGGTCTCACTGAGTTGCTTAGTACCTCAGTATTGCTGAGTCTGGCTTTGAACTTGCCATCCTTCTGTCTCAGTCTCCTGAGACACTGGGATTGCAGGTGTGCATCACAGATATTTCACCTGTTCTGAGTCTCAAATATATCTATGCCTTATCAGTAGGTTTGCACTACTGTGTGATTTCACTAAATTCATTTTTTAAGTTAGCTTGAGATGATTCCTAGCAAATGCATTTTAAAATATTGTCACAACAGCTGGTCGTGGTGGCACATGCCTGTAATCCCAGAGGCTCAGGAGGCTGAGACAGGAGGATTGTGACTTCAAAGCCAGCCTCAGCAAAAAGCAAGGCACTAAGCAACTCAGTGAGACCCTGTCTCTAAATAAAATATAAAATAGGGCTGGGGATGTGGTTCAGTGATCAAGTGCCCCTGAGTTCAATCCCTGGTACCTAAATAAAATATTGTCATAATAGACGTTATATATTTTTTGTGATAATGCACCAAAACTAATTTTTCTGAATTTTAGCAGTGAACATAAGATGTGGCAATACATAAAACCAATTCATTTTACTTATTTACTTTTTAAATTTATATATCTCCCCTTCACACTAATAATATGCTATACACATAAGACAATAGCACTGATGATTTCACAAATGCCTTTGGTACTGAGGCTTTGGTGTTGTGCCCTAAACATTTTATACAGAGTATGAAGTTATTCCAAAGATTCATGACATTGAAGGTAGTAAATATTATATCATTTTCATTTTCATTTTTATAAATAAGTTATTTATAATGTGAAATCATTTTGTGCATACTAAATCGTTATGGGTGTGAGCACAAGATCAGAGAGTATGATTAGCCTCAATCATTCAATAACTTAATCTCAAGCAGTAGCTCACCAAATAACTACAATTGTGTTATTGACCATTATGATGTAAATTTTTGTGCTTAGCCATAGTATGATGATATATTTAAACCTACATTAGGCTTTTATTTAAATATAATCAGAAGGCAATAAAAAGTTTGTATTTATTTAGATATAGCATAGATGATGCTCTTGTAGCATACCCTGTTGGTCAGCAAAAGTAATACTATATCAAGTAATCCCAAATTCTCAAAAATTAACGTGTTTCTCTCATTCACAGCACATATCCAGGTGGTAGGACTTGGAGGAGGACAGAGATGCTCTGCTCAGTATAGGTCACTCCAGCATCAAGCTGATGGAGATGATGGGGGTGGTCACCATCTTGTCATTGTACCACCTGGAGATGTGGCCTTCTTGATCCCCGTTGCAAGAGAAAAGGAAACACTGGAGAATCATATGTGCACTTTGCATAGCATTGGCTTAAGATGCATGAATCATTTTCTCCTCACACAATGTTCACTGGCAAGGAGACTGAGAAATGCACAAAGGCCAATGGACTGTTATGACACAGAGCCTGAGTGATGATCCTAAAAATTTATACCACAATGATTTTTACTAGTTCTCTAATACTCATATTATACACCAGACACTTTTTTATTATTATTAACTAAACAGTTTCAAAAATCCTGTGACAACTAGTCCAAATTAGACTTTTCACTTAGGCCAAATAAAGCTTACTCACATCAGAATGTCACATAATTGGAGAAAAGTTTAAAAATAAAATGACAAACTAAATGTGTTATTTTATCAGTTAGAAAAATAACTAAACATTATAGAATAATTTAACAATCTTTTAAGCAAAAAGTGCAAATAAAGCCAGGCCCAGTGGTCATGCCTATAATCCCAGCAGCTTGGGAGGCTGAGGAAGAAGGATTGCATGTTTAAGGCCAGCCTCAGCAATTTGGTGAGACCCTGAGCAACTTAGATAAAAATAAAAAATCTGTCAAAATAAAAAATCAAAAGAGACCTTAGACATGGCTCAGAGGTTGAGTGCCCCTGAGTTCAATCTCTGGCATAAGAAAAAAAGTGCAAATTAAAAAAAACTAACATCTTTTTTATGTAATAAATTTTTTCTATTTTAATTCTGTGAATTGTGTTCAAATCTTATGTTACTTTAAATGTTCCCAAACTAAATGTAAAATACTGTGTTATTTACAAATTTATTTGTTAGTGATTTTATTTTTTTACATAATATATTTAAGGTAAATTAATCTGTTTTTTTAAAAATTTGTTAAATGAAAACATTGTGATAGAAATGGATGACTAATAGCAAAAAAAAAAAAGAAAGGTGAAAAAGCATATTTAGAAATGAATAGTATAAAATAGAGATCACAGTGCCAAAATTAAGGAATCAAGGAATCTGAGTTCTCAAAGTACATCTGTAACACATTTACCTTGTCAATAAAGCAAGGATTTATTGGAATACCCTGGGCCCAGGAGACCCTCAACAGCCTTTCAGCAGACCATGGCACAGAAGTAGGAAGGTATCAGAGCATTTCCTCAGGCCAACCAGACCAGAGAGCAAGTTCCCTTCATTCTCTGTTCTTCTTCTTCTTCCATATGCTCTTTGAATGATTCCTGAGGATTGACTCCTTCAATTAGGTAAAAAGGTAATGCAAAATGCACAAAGAAGAGCTAAGATTGATGAATAAAATTCCAAAAGAAAAAAACTGCAATGAAATATGAAGAAATGCTTCATGACCACAAAGGATTCGTCATTAGGATCTTTATAAGATTGTTGATATGGTATGAAGAGTATCACTAGAAATGCATTCTCTATACCTCAAAATGCTAAACAAAAGTTTAGCAAATTAGTCAATGAGGAATAACTAATAAAAGTAAATAATAATAAATTTATATATTAAATACTTTTCTTGGGAGCAGAAAGCAAGCCCTTATCAGACACCGGGTCTGCTGGGAATTGATGTTAGGTTTCTCAGTCTCCAGGACTAAGCAATAAATTCCTACTGCTTCTAAATGACTCAAAATTCTTATTGGGAAAATCCACACATTTAAGTGATGAAGCTCAAGAATAATCATTCCTAAATATATTTACAGAAATTTAAAATTTAAAACATATTCTTAAAAATTTTAATTTCTGGTCTTTTTTTAATGCTGTATTTGAAGCTACTTAGAGTCTCTTATTATTTTTGTATTGTTGATGTTAAATGTTTCTGCCTGGTTTCTGGTACTGAATGTTTCTACAGAAAAATTAAAGGCCTTTCTGATTTCTTTTCTAGAGATTCCACTTATTCTTTTGTGGATGCTGAACATTCTTAGGAGCACCTCTAGGTGAATTGCCTTTACTAAATGCAGATTTGCAGGTTTAAATGACGGCACAGTGTGGTGAGACAGATACCAGGCCTGGGTCACTTACAAGTTTCCCTGGTTCTCATACAGAAACCAGAGATGCATCTCCAGGCCTGGTGGCACCATCAGATCTCCTGTGGCATGGAATACAACTGATGGACAGCTTTCACAGTAGGATGTATCTCTGAATCCACCATCATGTTCGGGTGAAAGCCACACTTCCCACAGACTATTCCTAGTTAATGGCTAATGGTGGTGAAGGTACAAAGCAGTCCTGTTCCCCTGAAATTTAAGTTTCTAATGAGCATCTTTGGCTCAAGGTTTCCCAAAGGGTCTATGCTTCCTGTCATTTCTCCCATCACCGCTAACAGATCTGCATCTCCCTTTGTGAAGGTAGTGGGAAAGATGGGGTAAAGCTATGAAACCTAATTACTTATCAAAACAAAGTTTACCCCAAAGACTATTTTCAAATAACAGTCTTAAAACTGGAGGATACTATACTTGGTCAGATTAATTTTTTCCACTACCATTTCATTCTGTATGTTTGAATATTTGATATATAGACCAAATGCTTGTACTTCTGCCTGTATCTAAATGTGAAATAAGACTAGTTAATATTTCATTTAAATGAGATATAATTCTGAGTACTTTATGTATATTCATGTATTTAACCTTTTTACACATTTTATGAGATATTAAAATTATTACTCTCAGTCTATAAAGAAAATGAGGCACATAAAGGTCATGTGGTTTTTTTCAAGGTCATTTAGCCAGGAAGCCAGAGCTGGAATTCAAACACAGGCTCTCTGGCAATCATTCCCTGCTGCCTTTTCCTGGATTTCATTAACAAAAAAGATCTTCAAGTTGTCCGTACTGATGTACAAATTAAGTACAACCCACTTCTTGCATTTAAAACTGAGCAAACCCTCCCCTGCTACCATTCCTGCTTTTTGTCTCATTAGTCTACTTCATGAATTTTAGCTCCCATGTGGCCAAGGGAACTGGATTGTTCTTTTTTCCATATTCAAATCTTTCATATTTTTTGATATGCTCTGTCTACTGTCTTTCCTCGGCAAATGCCATGACCCCCAAAACATATACATGTATTCTATCCCTCAGTAATTATTGAGCACTTATTATATGCCTAGCACTCAGTAGTCATCAGAGAAACAATGGTAAATAAAAAGACAAGCAAGTTTTATATCCTCAATGGAACTGATACTGTCAAAGACTAAATGAATTATAATAAGATAAATAAAAGTTTTGAGGAGGATAAGAGAGAGAGAAACTTGAGAAGATCAACTTCTCTGGTTGGATGACTTTTAGCTGCAGGGTGAGAAGGGACTATCTATGCAAACATCTCAGAAAGGGAACATGGGAGCAGAGGAAATCCATTGGAAGTCTCCACCAGGCGTGGCCAGAGTGAGACATTGGTCCAGATGGGGCTGTCAGCGGGGGAAATGAGGACTGGATTGATCTGATCAGGAATTAAATGTGTGATGCTAAATCAAGGGTAGGAGCAGGGTGAGGTATCATATGCCTGTATCCAGCAGCTCAGGAGACTGAGGCAGGATGGCAGGTTCAAAGCCAGCCTCAGCAACTTATCAAGGCCCTAAGCAACTCAGTAAGACCCTGTCTCTAAATAAAATACAAAGAAGAGCTGAGGATGTGACTCAGTGGTTAAGCACCCTTGGTTCAATCGTGGTACACCCCCGTCCCCCAAAAAAAAGGGTAGAAAGAAGGAAAAGAAAAAAGATATGTTTAGAGCTTGCACAACTGGAAAAATCCTGGGACCTTTATCATGTTGCAGTAATTGGGAGGAAAATCCAAGATTTCCATTTTGGACATAAGTCAGAAATTTCTAATGAACACCCAGTTGAAGACATTGAGTAGGTACTCTTCAGAAGACTGGAGCTCAGATTCTGGCCCACCAGATGTTGAGTCCCTCCTTGATCAGCATTAGATCTGATCTTTGCATTTCCTGGGCTCTCTGGGACCTGCACCTTTCCTTTGTCATTCACCACATGAAAGCTTTTGAAAAATATTCTGAAACACATAGGGATTTCTGTGTGAGCCAGGCGAAAATACTCAGACTAACAAAAGATACTGAAGCTTTTTCATGCCTAAATCTTACAAGTTATCTTCTATCTATAAGCACTCAGGAGCTGGGAGTTATTTTTAACCAATTACATTATTATGTCTCTTTACTAGGTAAAGCTCTTATTTACATCTCTCATAGCTTCAAAGACAATGATTTGTATGGAAACACTGTTTTATGGTAGTAGTGTAAATGACTATTGTGAAAAACATTCTTTTATAAAACACTTTGCTTATTTTGTTTATAGGGTGCTTATCTTTGGATAAACATCAACCCTCAATGTTACTCAGGAAAAGAAATGGTTAACTAACAGGTTCCAAAGATATCACACTATACTGTAAAAAGAAACAATAAAATCCCTGTTGCAGGATCAATGTGGCCAAAACCCTTTTATGAAATTATCTGAAATCTGAGAAGCTTCTGAAAGGGGCAATTGTTAAGAGAATTTGTCAAATTCACAAATAGGCTTAAGGCACTTTATGATCTAGCTTGACACTTTCAAAACATTTTGTCATCTTTATAGGCATATCTTAATAAAATTTTCATAAACTAATCTATATATTTCATCTCAGCTGAATAGTAGCACAGTTTGAATATTTTATCTTCCTTTTTTTTTTTTTTTTTTTTCAGTGCTGGGGATTGAAGTCAGGGCCTCCTGCATGCTATTCAAGTGCTTTACCACTGAGCTACAGCCCCTGCCCCAATATTTTACCTTCCTATACATAATCATTCTTTTTTTTTCCATGTTGATTTAAAAAATTTTTTTGTTAAAAGATTTTATAGTTATTTGGAGGTTATTCTAATTTTAGAATTAATTATGTATCAGTTCTAAAAATTATAAATTCATTTTATATAAATATATAGCCGTACTGTTTATATATTTTGAATGATCAAATAAGCTCTAGGCTGAGGTGGGAAAGGTGATAAAAGTAGCTACTTCCCTTTTCAGCATACTACTTTTCAAAGTTGCTAGTGTTTGATTTCATGTGATGTTACATAACACAACTCCCAAGGGAGATTTACAGCTCTGGCAGGCTCAAGTGAGCTGCTTAATCTCAACCCAGGCCTGCTGGTTTCTGTCAGTAACTATCAAGCATATTTATTATCAATACCTGTAGTGTGCCAAACAGCTGTACTTGGTCTCCTTGAAATATTTTGAACAATTTTTTTATGGAACTATTAGTACAAAATATAATTTTCAACATGAACTGATAAAATAGAAGCAGATTTGTGATTGTTATGACCTCTCCGGCAGGAATGCCTTTTCTGATGTGAATGCATATTCCCCACTTTCAAGTTTAATCCCTTAAAAGGAGCGCCCAACGCCAGATCTCACAGAGCTATTTCTGCACCAGTCACAAGCACTAATATATGGGAGGCGTTCCTTTGACTTTAATAACTACATCTCTGCACTGCTTTCTCAGTTCCCCCTACACAGGGTCCAGCTCAAATAATTACTTAGATTCACTCTTTTTAAAGACTTGGGAGAGAAACCAGAAGTGGGTCATTATCTAATCATTGGCAATAATAATTATGATGCTTTAAGTATATCACTATATAAAAATCACAACTAACACGTATGTAAGATTAATATACATATTATTCCATTCTCAACCACCCTGTGAATCATATACTGTGATACCCATTTTCCAAATTAGAAAATTAAAGTTCAGGGGGCTGAAGTTAACTCCTCCTTTAAGTCCATCTGCTAGAAGTTACCTCCTCCTTTAAGTCCATCTGCTAAGTGGTAAAACCAGTCTCCAGCTGAGGCCTTTTGATTGCATGTAGTCTCACCATTCAATATCCTAACATTTGGCCCAAACTCGATTTTAATATTAACCAAAAGATCCAGAAAGTGCATGTGAAAATTCAAATTTTTTTAAAAACAGTTTTAAGATAGTTTGAAGGATTTGTGTGATTAATGATGCTTTAATTGCCCCTATAAAGGTACCAAAATTACTTTGTAAATTACCAAAAGATTAACTAGAATGGTATTAAGAAAACTAGAAGTTTTTTAAATGAATAAAAAAATTATCATATGATATTTCTACCATTTTAATCTCAGAACAATTTATTTTGTCTGAACCTAAAAACAAGAATAAGTATCTTGAGAATTTGCAATTTAAAGACCGGCTGAGACCCTTACAGATATCTTCATGTAAATATAGGGACTACACAGATCCTTTAATAAAAATAAATTACTAGGCCTAGGCCACAGATTCAATAGATAGTAAATATAGAAAGGATTGATTTTCTCTCCAAATCTCTATATATTGCATCATTTGAACAAAACAAACAGTGTCCAGTTTATGTTGTACTCACTTCTGCTTAATTTTAATGGCATCCCTAGAAACATTTTAGGATATACAAGAAACAAATATTTTATTTAGAAAATGCATACCTTAAGCTAGTTATTGTCTCTTAGGAAATATGGAAAGTTTTTCCAATTTTTTTCTTAATGTATTTTTCTAAACTTTATGATTTTACATAACTTTTTATTGTAACCAAGAGAACACATAAAAATGTGGTATTAAAGCAAGAAATGCCACTTAAAAGTATTCCAGAATCAAAACTCCATACTATGAAAGGTAAGAGGAGGTTAACTCACAAACCAAAATGTCTTCTCATTTAAATTAGTACTTTTCACTCTGAAGGATGCTGTAAGCGATAAATGAAAATACGAGATATTGTGGTTGAATCTGTTCCAGTAAAATCTTTGATGATAATGAAACATCAATCCGGAGTGATTAAACAAATTGATGATAGCCTCTATTTTATAAATAAAAGATAAAAAAAACTCAAAAAGTGCTGAAGTTACCAGAATTGACTCTTGGTTAATTAAAAACATGTTAGAGAAGTTTAGTTTTTGTTGATGAAGGAAAAATATTTGTTGATACATTATGTAGTAGGTATATGTACTTACATTACCTGAACACATATACCTACATGTATTATTACAAGATCCTAACAGTGTTGCATTGAACTAAAGAACCAATATTGGCTGTTTATTTCACATAGAAATTATTTTAGAATCCTGCATGCTGTCCTCCTATTTACGTATGTATATCTATATACACATATATCACATGCATTGGGTCATGTGTGTATTGTCTATGTATGATGTGGTTAGCATGTAAATTTATATAACAAGCCACTTTTGTACATGCATGTGACTTCCCCTTGTTACTCTCACATTTTGTTGCTACTCAGCATTCTCAGAACAAATGGCTGACCTGTTAAATTTATGAGAATGAATATATGTTAAGAATATTCACCACAGCAGTGGTTGAAATGGAAAAAATATGGCTAGCATGGGTAAAATGCCTATTGAACTAATTCTTCTGAATTTTCCTGCTTGAAACCCTTTTGGTTCTATATGGGCATCAGACTAGCCACTGTAAAGTACGATTTCATTTATAGTCATATCACAGAATAAGATTACTTTCGTTGACTGTGAGATTAGAGCCTTTCCCACAAATGTGTATTTTATAGCTACTGTTAGGTGTAAGCAATCATAGCTTAAAACTGGAAGCAAACACACAGAAATCATCCAGTTGATTCAGGCAAGAGGCTCTTAGGCAAGTCACTCTTCATTTGCCCGAGTCAAGATAAGCAGTGTTAACATTCTCATTATTCATCAATAAAACAAGAAGGATGAAAAGAATGTGAGGGTACTGAACATGATAAATGCCAAATAAAATGTTTGGGAAAAGTGAATGTAGCAGTCAGGTGGAGATTAAAATACTCCATATCCTTGGGTCACTTAGTTAAAAGGCTGAGTGCATTCATCAGGGAATTCTATAGCGTTTGGTGAGCATGTTAATTATAGACCTAAGGGAATCCTGACACAGGCAATATAAACACCCATCCCTTATCATATATCATCACCAAGTATTATAAACTATCCCCAGGAAAGCCATATTTTTTTTTCCCAGCATAAAAAAAAAATGTGTGAAATTTGAGGTCATGGTACCAGCCTGTTGAGGAGAATTTTTAACCTATGGATGCTCTTGTCAAGCACAGCTACAATAAATATTGAGATTAAAAGTTTAATCAAAAAATATATTTTTAGTCATATGCTTCATTATCTAAGAAAATACAGTGATGTTTTCAGTAAATAAAGAAGTGGCATATTACATCAAGAATGCAAAACCAGTTCTTTTGGAATTTAACTGACAAAATGCACAGCACATGTTGAGATGAAGGAAAATATGTCGGTAGTGGGAATACGTAGGCATTGGACACATACAGTATATTCAATTTAATGATAACTTGATCATTTCAACACTACTGACACCAATTGAATAAAATCTGTACTACAATAGAAATCTGTACTACAATCTGACTGTAGCCTGGCCACCTATACAAATATTCATGCTTACCTACTGCAAAATAATCCAATTTCAATAAAACTGAGAAGAGAATGAAAGAAAAACCAATAACCATAGGATTCCCTTTTGGCACAGTCACAAGGTGGGCAGGAATAAGGTACTAAAATCGAGGGACTCTGTTAATAATTGTGGTGGTATGGCAATTAACCACTGAAAAGTATTAGCAACCGACAGGCCATCCAAATACATAACAAAATGAAAAGACAGAACCAAATACATAAATAAAACCCATAAAGAATAGCTAAAGAGCTGACAGATTAGATGTAGTTTAGATTTAAAAAAAAAAAAACTCAGTGTGTTAGTTTTTTTTTTTTTTTTTTTTTTTTAATCACTGTTACCAAAATACCTGACAGGAACAACTTGGAGGAAAACTTTATTTTGGGGATCATAGTTTCAGAGGTTTCAGTCCACAGATGGCCAACTCCATCACTTTGAGCCTGGGGTGAAGCAGAACACGTCACCAAAAGGGCAAGGCAGAGGAAAGCTGTTCACTTCCTGGTAGATGGGAAGAAGAAAGGGAGAGCAGGAGGAACCATAGGGACAAGATATAATCCTCAAGGGCATGCCCCCATCTCCTCCAGCCACACCCCACCTGCAAACGGTTATCTTTCAAATTATTAACCCATCCAATGAGGTAATCCAGTGCTTAGCTCATAGCTCTTACAATCTAATCATTTCACCTTCGGCATTAACACAGGAGCTTTGGGGGGCTACTTTATCTCCAAACCATAACCCTGTGCCATAACATAACTCTGATTTTACACTTCCCAAAAAGAATGGACAGTAAAGAATTTCAACTATAGATGCAAAGTCTACATCTTTAAAATGAAAGGATTGCATACTGAGGCAGACTTCTGCATAGCTATTGAAACATCCCTTACTTTCAACAGACTCTTCCAAGATCCCAAAGTTTATATGGTTTTTGCAAAACATGCAAAAATAATATTTTAGTTGGGTTTGGTAAACAAGTCTGTCTTCTACTTTTCAAATTTAAATTAAGTTTACTTTTAGCTGATATATAAAAACAAAGAATATACATATTAATGGGGTACCATGTTATGTCCCAACTCATGCATACATTGTATAATGTTTAAATCAGGTTAAACATTATCTCAAACATTTATCATTGTTTATGGTGAAAACATTAAAAACCCTTTCCTCTAGCTCTTGGAAATATTCAGTACATAATTGTTTTCATTAGTTATTGTACTGTGCAATAGGGTGCCGGAACCTCTTGCTCCTGTCTAACTGTAATAGAACCCACTGATCAACCTCTCCCTATCCTACCCACCCTGCACTCTTCTATCCCCGGTCTCTGCTAACTACATTCTATTCTCAACCTCTATGAAATCAACTTTTTTAGATTACACATGAGTGAGATCATGTCATGCTTGTTTTTCTGTGCCTGGTTTAGTTCACTTAACATAGCAATCTCCAGTTCCATCCATGTGGCCATGAATAACCGATTTCTTTCTTTTTTATGGTTGAATAGTATTTCATTGTGTATATGGACTACGTTCTTTATCCATTAATTAGCTGATGGAAAAACTTACCATTGTTTCAGTTTCTTGGCTTTTGTGAATAGTTCTGCAATGAATATAGGAGTGAAAGTGTCCCTTTGGTATGTTGACTTAATTTCCTTTGAAAATATACCCAGAGCCAGGTGCAGTAGCTCAGGCCTGTAATCTCAGCAGCTCAGGAGGCCAAGGTGGGAAAATCACAAGTTCAAAGCCACATTCAGCAACATATTGAGGCCCAAAGCAACTTAGTGAGAACTTGTCTCAAAATAAAAAATAAAAAGGGCTGTGCATGTGGCTCAGTGGCTGAGTATCCCTGGGTTTGATCCCTGGTACCAAAAAGAGGAAGGAAGGCAGAAAGGAAGTGAGAGAAGGAAGGTAGTAAAGGAAGAAAGGGGAAAAGAAAAGAGAAGAAAAAGCAAATAACACCCAGGAGGGATTGGTGGATCACATAGTAGTTCCACTTTTAATTGTTTAGGAACCTCCATACTGTTTTCCATAATGATTTTACCAATTTAACCTTCCCACCATTACTGCCCCAGGGTTCCCCTTTCTTTACATCCTTTCCTGCACTTGATTATTTCTGCCCTTGACACTCTAATTGAGTGTCCATGGATCTTTCTGAGACCCGGCTAAGGATAAGTAGTGAAAATATTTATACTCACAAATATATTTCAGGGATTTTCAGAGATTTCTATATATTTAGGTTATTGTTAGTGGTAGGAATGGCTCACAAATCCCCTGTGAACAATTTGCAGAACCAGAAATAGAGCCATGATATAAATGTATACTTGAAGACCAAGAACTGAAAAATATATAAGTAGGAGAGCTGGAGAAATAAAAAAGAAAGAAAGAAAAAGAGAAATGAATAGAGCTGAAAGCTATTCATTAGATAATATCCCAATCACTTGACACATGAAGTTCTAAGTAGAGGATTTTCTTTCTTATCAATGCCTATGCCTAACATAAGTTCTCCTGCATCAGGAAAAAAATATACTCAATAATGCAACATATAAATTACGAATCAATCAAAACCTTTATTTTTCTATGGGAATCACATTAGAAGGTTATCAGAAACCCCATGTTTGTAGAACACAGCCCAGTGTGTGACTGCTTCAAGTAGGATACATTTGAGTGAAATCAGGCACTTTCTATGTCCCGATATATTGACCATTATCTACATGTATCCAACCCATCATGGCCTAATGAAGTCTCAGGGTTCCAACAAGGCCTACTCAATTGCTATAGATAAAGCAAGTCCATGTGAAGAAACAAAAGTTCAGCAATAAAATTCTTCACATATTCATGGATCAAGCAATGTATGTAGGATCAACGTTTGGTTATACTTTCATGTAGATAAAGACTCTAGATTTGAAACAAATGGATAGCAACTTCTTTAGTCATCTATAAATTTATTTCTGAAAATAACCAAGAAAGTCTATTTAAAATTAGGAACATATAAAATAAAGTGTTAAAATAAGGAACACAATACAACTTATTCTAATCTTGAGAAGTAAAGTATGACAAAAATTAGACTATATTAGTAATAACAACTCATTATGAGGTAGATATAAGTTTTGAAGAGAAGCAATGAGTAGACACTTAGATTATTTGAAAATATGATAAATAAAGAAGACAAAAATCTTTGCAGGCCTCACACATGTTAAGCATGTTCAGAAATTTCCAGGAGAGATAATCTTAAGTTATACTAAGAATACTTCTGTTATAGATTTTTGTGAAAAGTAAATGAAACACATGTTATATATCATCACGTGTAAAGGTCTATAAAGTAACGAAGCCACTTAATACTATTTAAATTTCCTTTTAAAATGATGATTGTCCACAACATGAAACTGCATCTATATTAGGAAACAAACAAAACAATTTGACTTAAACCACATATTTTAACATAAGTATATGGAAGAGTTTCCTAACAGCAAAAAATTTAAAATGTGGACATGGCTTATTATGGGGAATTATCAGGCAATCATATAATCTTCTGAAACTAAATCTCTTTGAAAACTCTATATAAATATTTTAAATTCTTTAATAACTAAGTGGGTCAAAAGTTTTGCTTAAAAATTGTGAGTTATTTCAAGGTTATGTATTCTTTTATAAAAAGAAGAGAAGGCCATTTAGGAAAATTATGAAATAATAGAAGGAAATCACTACTATCTATAAGCCAGTTATTTTGACACATATAGTGAGAAGGTATAAACACTGATAACTCTTGAAATATGAATAAAAAATCATCTCATGATCTCACAATGCAAAATTCTAGTTCTATGGAGTCTCTCATTAAAGTCATTTCCACTTCTGGCATCTATATTGCCATTTCATTTTTCATTATCATCCAATTCTAGTCCTTTCTTTTACTTTCTTCATCTGCTTTCCATCACTGAGATATTATATTTTCTGCATTTATGTCATTTGTTGTGAAATTCTCACTTTATTTGTATTTTCTAGGGGGAAAATTCAATAACTTTCACTAATATAATAATAATTTAATTTTTATACCTGTTGTCAAATAACTCTGTAATTGTTTATGTCATCATTTATGTATGTATATTTATTTCCCAACTTGACTGAAAGCTTTTTTCAGATCTATGAATGAGACAGTAGTAGATCCAACTATAACTAATAGGAAAATCCCATTCATATTCCCCAGAACAAACTGAAGTTTTGTTTGTTTGTTTTTCTCACATATATACACGAATCCCAGGAAAATGGTCACTGGTATGTTAACCCTGCTCCACAAAGTCTTCCAGGACCCATCTCTAGCCCTACATCATACAACTCCTAGAAGGGACTCTTCACAGAGGAGAGCATATGAATTGAAGCTGTACAACAGTACAGCCATCTGGGGCTCCTCCAATTACTGCTCCAACACTCGGAAACCTGGCCTCATTCATCCGGTCCACAATGACCCAAACCTGTACTTCGGGCAGAAAAATGAGAGAAAAGAAAAGAGGAGGATGAAGACTACATTCAATTCTCTCCAACCAATTTCCTAGATTCTGTCATAGATGGTGTTGCTTGCAACCCATCCACGAGTGCACTTGGCACACACAAACACCTATTCTTCTGGAAGGGAAGCTGGGAACCACATGCTGTGTTCTGTCAAGCCATGGGTCACTACAGGGTGAGAGAAATAAAGGCATGCCAATAAAGAAACCTGAAAACATCATTGTAAAAAAAAATGACAAAGTAAAAGAGAATTAAATACTTGGAAAAGATTTAAATGCTTGGAAATTTAAATTTTGTATAAAAAAGATAAATATTCTGTAAGAACTTATATTTGTATTTGTGTATCTATTTATAAAAATTTTTTAAGAGACCTTCTTAATTTTCTGAAATGTAGGTGCATTTGCATAATGGGAAATGATGATTCGGAGAGACAATGAATATTCTTTATTTAATGTTTTAATTTTATATTTTTGCAATATATCAATTTTATTGTCTTGTGGGCTAAGTGCACAATATATGCTAGATACCATTGTGCAAACTTTCTTGGAACATGCTGGTAGGAAGAGGAGAGGGACAATATAGAGCATAAGGATGAGACTATAAATATTCTTCATTGAAAGAGATGATTTCTGGGAGCCTATAGTACCTCAGACTTTCCATCTTAACAGCTGATATCCCAAACCTTTCTCTGATTCTTCTTCACTAGAACTGGCACAGATATGACCTTACTAAAATGGTGCATCCAAGAGGACATAAAAATATGTAGACAGAGATGTTTGGAAGTTAACTGTGAACTAGAGAACTTGACTACAAACTGGTCTGCAAGTCTAAACCCTTCAGGGTAAAAGGGGAGGAAAGAATAAGAATAAAATTCTTTTCTGGCTTTGAGAAATAAAGCACTCTTCCCTTTCCACTCTAATAATCTCTTCAATGCTTTGAGAAAAGACTTAAACCTAAAACTAAAGCTGTAAGAAGTTTCAGTGACTCTTTTACCAACAAGTGGCCCCATGTGCACCTGTGAGACACCTTTCCTGTGGTTGCAGATGCAACTGGGCTTGTTCGTTGCAGCTTAGAACAGATGGAACCAGTACAGGCAAAAGCAACCTCTTATATAAGCTCAATGAATTTAAACTTGTCTCATGTTGTCCAAGGGTAATTTGGAATAGATTCAGATACTTCCAAACCACAGTATTTGGGCTGTAGGATGATCTTGTCTGGTAATAATTTAAATTTGATAACAAGCCAGAAATCCAACTTTTTTTATACCTCTCTTTCCCCAAATTGATGTAGAGAGCTACGAATTTATCATGCACTAAAATCATTTTATATTGCTATCCTACCATTTTACAGATATATCATATTTTCAAGAAAAAGAAAAACTAATTTCATGTTCATATTTTCCATTTGTAGAACCCATAACAAATATTTAACTTTCTGATGGTTAACTTTCTACAAGCTTGTTTCAGTTAGTAGAAAGAAATGTGACTCTATCTGTGGCTCACAAGAGCCCCATGCGTGGCACAACACAATTTTGGAAAGAGACAGATGGAAAGCGTTTATTCTCAGTGTGAAAAGCTATAATTTATTCCTTGGTAAATAAATAAATTAAAGACCATTCACATTTGGATTTGACCAGAAACAAATGTGAAGGGCCTTCTCTAGCATATGATAGCAGCTTTAGTATCCCTTTATGTAAACAAAACTTGAGCTTGCCATTGGCATTAGTATTTGCTGAATAATGAACAGTAGAAAGTCTCCATCCCTACTATTAGCCATTGGGAACCTGTGACAATCCATTAAATATGCTAGATCCATGTGCCATGGCTCTGGTAAAACAATTAATATGGTATTCACATTAAGAGAAATAAGAAATGATAAGGCTTTTTATTCTGAATGCCATCATGAAAAATGGATATAGGAACTGATGGATATGAGTTCTCTAACTTTACTATGAGAAATTATAATTCTCCAGTCCCTTTACCCATTTCTCACAGAACTTGGCTTAAAATCTCCACATTTCTGAATAAATAACAATTCACATTGTTCCCTTGAAGTATAATGCCACAAACTGGGTGTGTGGGTGCCAGCCTGTAGTTACATGTAGTCTAGAGGCAGAAATGGAAGGATCACTTGAGCCTGGGAGTTCACACCATCATGGATAACAAAAACAAAACAATCCCATCTCAAACAAATAAATAAAGGATACAATGCCCCACATTAAGCATTAAGGTTTGAGCATGGTTTGACCATTGCAGAATACTGGTTCTAATACCAACCTTCTCCTATATTTTCTTTTTTAACCAATGAGACAATATCATCATCACCATTAACATCATCATCATCTTCTTCATCATCATCATCTAAAAGGGGAGAGACACATACTACCAATAACGTGAATTTTCCAGACTATGAGCTCTACCTGAGATAGGGATGATGCCTCATTAAACTACTTCCTCAGCATCTATTTTCTGCCTCACAGACAATCTGTGCTCAATAAATATTTTTTGAGAAATTTTCTTGTAGAATAATAGCTTTGGCTCAAACTCATTATCAAAACTCTCTAGAAAAAAAAAGTCATATTAGATCAGTTAGAAGGTGATCCATGGAGAAACAACTTTTCCAAGACAGTGGTAAGCTGAAAGCTGAGGAATTATTAAAAACACCTGTGCACAGATTCTTACGTCTTCTCACGGGAATATGTGGCCTTACTCATGCTGAAATTAGTACAAGAACCAGGAAAATCCAATGTTTGAAAACATTTGCAGAAGTAGACACACTTGAATTAACATTATAAAATGATCCAAATGATGAGCGGAAGTGAACACCTTAGATCTGGCAGTTATAAGTCACTGACACTGTTTTTGTTCTGTTAGGTAAGGGCAGCCCAGCTGATATTTGAATCATTAGTTCTTGCTCTGTGTAAACTTGTTCCTGCCACTAACAATTTACAGCATTTCCCAATTTAGTTATAAATGTCATTTAAACTTCTGTGAGTGTGTGTTTGTGCACACGCGCAAACACACACACATACAAAAAAAAACCTGTGTAAGATAAAAAACAGAAGAACTGGTCACAAACCAGCTAAATCTGTAAGAATAAGGATACAACATAGATAAACATAGGGGGGAAAATTCCTCCCTCTGCAACTTAGGTCACACATAGGACTCCGACAAGTTGATATTTTTCACTTAAGAATATATTATTAAAATTTTTAAATAAAAAGGGGAACAAATGTACAGATGGGGTCAATATTCATAAACCAAGAAATCTCACTCACAGAATATCAGCACAATCCAAAATGACTTAAAGGTATTAAAATGTTTAAACAAATAAACAATAACAGGAAAAAGATTAATATATTAAATTTAGACACTAATAGGTTAAATGTATGTGCACATACAGAACATATATATATGTAATATATGCATAATATAGATGGAGATAGAGATGCATAGTCTCCATAGAGATGCAAATCACATTAATAGAAAGAAACAGATGAAAATAAGGTACAAGTAAAAATTCGGGAAAAACATAGCATGAGGAAATAGAATTATAATCAAACACATCAACAATTACAGTCTGTAAAAAGCAACTAAACTTACTAAAATATAGATTCTAAGATTGGACTACCTATAATATTTCTACATTTTACCAAAGACAAGTATAAAACACAATGACATAGATATGTTAACATAAAATGGTAAGGAACATAAGACCAGAAATTTTTTTTTCCAAAATGATGTTTTCATTGAGATTAATAAGAGACAAAAAGGATTACTAGGGAAAAATATGATACTATTATTGTTAAAATAAACAATGGTCTAAAAACTTACAACAATCATAAATGTATCTAAAAATATATCCTCAAATTCTTTAAAGCCAAAATCTAACAAAATAACAGAAGAAATCAACAGATCCTAAACTAATTTGAAATAGCAATATCAAAATCACATTGATAATTATAGAGCCTTTTAGACCCCCATACAGAAAGACATTGGAAGTTTTTAGCAAAGTAGTGATTTGGTCTTAATTGAGTTTTAGGAGTTATGACTACAGTATTGAAAAGAAATTATAGAATTGAAGAATCAAAAATAACTACAGATGAACAGCATTTCCTGATGAACATTAGGTTAAAAACAATTAGAACAAAATTAGTGTAACAACTCAGAGGAAAAACTAATCACAAATGAGATAATCCACTTGACAGGAATTATATAGGTATATATGGTGCATCAAAATACAAGTTCTATGCAGAAGAAAATGGTAGTCCTGCTCAAGAGCTGGTGAATAAGTAGAAATGCAAACCTTTTTTTTCCAAAAAAAAAAAAAAAAAACTATTTTCATGTTTGGGGAAAACAAATTCAAGAAAAATGGAATAAAGCCAAGAAACCACATCATTATTGTTGCTGGGATTGGCCAAGTTGCCTGATAGTTTCTCTCCCCACCCTCATCCTCTTTGAAATGGATTGCTATATGATATTGGCTTCTTTGGGGTCTTAGATATCACAAGGGCTTCAAATGAAAACAAATGACTCACTGTTTACTTACCAACATGGCATTAATTTATCATGGGGAAGGGTCAGTTAAGGTAATTTATCACCTTTTACCGTGTATTGTGCTCACATTCCAAGTTCTCCAAAGAAAACAGGAAAATCTACCATCTTGGAGATAAAAAAAAAAAATTAAATGAATAAGAAAGCAGTCAAAGGAGGTTCGGTAGGAGAGAAAATACCTTTTGTTTCATTGCTGAGTTTTATATGAAAGATTGGAATGGTATTTACTTAAAGTGAGCCACCTGGAGGCCCTGAGTGTATTTAACCACATTCTTCTAATTTTGAAACTCCTTGTTCTGCTTTAGTTGTAAGATGATTAGAGTGTTAGCTAAGTTTAAAATCACTTAGTAACACTGACAGTTTTTTAAATTGTAAAACAATGAAGAGAGCTTTTAAGCCAGCTTTTTGGTTTGCTTTCTCTTCATCCCCCTTAAAAGAATATACACCCATACTCAGACTATACAAGTTTTTGTTCCAAAAGTATTTTTCCCATTATCCACAGAAAGTTTCCCTGTTGTGCATTGAAGTTAGAATCCTAACCCTTTTCATATTTCAAACCTTTCCTTGAGAAGTGCTTCAGAAGGAAAATGTAGTCATTTCGTATAATTTGGAATTGTTGATCTTGCCCTCAGCTATTCTATGCCACTGCATGCATCATGATGGCAAAAGAGAACTCAGAATAATAACATTAACCTAAGAATTCTATATGATTTTAAACCTTCTTGTATTTTCAACTGGAAAATATATCACAGCAAAAATGTGGCCAGTAAATTGTTGGTTGAATAACATGCCTCTGAAAAGAAAACAATGTAGATTTAAACTGATGGTTGTACAGAATAAAAGAAATGTTTGGATGTCCTTGGGGATTATTCACTTCAACAGAGTCTGTCATGCTCAATAAGTTCCAAATGACAGTGTGGGAACATGTGAAATTGAAATTAGACTGTTGGAGAAATCTGAGGAGATAGGAAAATCAGAACATGCTATGCTCAACCCCAAGTGAAGGCATACACTAGGATTTTCATTATCAGTCACCTGATACCCGCTTCTCAGATTTCCCACCCCTGAATGGCAATTTCTTTTTTCAGAAATCAATAAACTAATAACTTTATGAATTATTTTAAGGTCAAATATTTGTAACCCAAGTATTAAGAACTATTCAATTTACAATAATTATAAACTAACACCTTAAATAATAATAGAAATAAGTTTCAGTTGAATTGCATTCATGTTTTTATATGACTATATATCAAAGGAATATCCAAATTATGTTTAAAAATATGTATTTACATTTATGTATTCAACAATATTTTATTATGACTTTGTCAAATACAAAACTCTAGTCTAAGGTTCTACGGTTATACAAAAATGTCTCAAAATTATTACAAAAAATAAGGAATGTGTACACATGAGTAAAGATAGTAACATGACACAGTTAAATTTGCCGTAGAGGAGGGTGATATGATGTTACAGGAGTTTGTTTCTCCCTTCAGTGGTTCAATGAGTAACGAAAACCAAACAAACAAACAAAACACAACTTAAATACCTACCACTATGCTGGGAATGATAAACAGAGAGAACAAGACCAAAAATAAATGGCTTCATATATTTATTTCAAATAATAATAAATGCAATCAACAGTTTCCAAGAGTGTTCTAGTAAGATAAAGGACTAGAATATAGTTTGGTATTTTATTTAGGAGAACCATGGAACTGGTGAATGACAGGAAACCACTATCTACTTGGAGAAGAGAAATTGTTTTGGTTTACATTTCATAGGGACCATCCATTCAAAGCCTTATTCCTCCTATGAAATCACATTGGCAATGTTATTACCACATTTATCTCTTAACAGTCATGCAATTATTTTATAAAGAGTACTACTTTTGGGCTGGGGCTGGGCCTCAGCAGTAGAGCACTCACCTAGCATGTGGGAGTCCCTGGGTTCGATCCTAAGCACCACATACAAATAAATAAATAAAGGTATTGTGTCCAACTACAATTAAAAAATAAATATTAAAAAAAAGAGTCCCACTTTTGTCATATAGGATAATTTCCTGTTTTATTTTTTTCTGATCCCACATACGGGTGTTCAAATATATTCCCAAATATCTAGATTACACAATTTCTAAAGGTATGGAAAGGTTCATTCATCTCCGACCAGATCATGTGTATGTGCCCTGTTTGTATTTTATGCATTTTTTTCAAAAGCATTTTAAAATGGAGTTGTGTGCATCTGGAGCATTCCAATGTACATGGCTAAACACTCTCTTTTTGGCAGCACTTCTATCCTCAGGCAGACACATCTATGCACTTCTCAAAAGGCTCTTGCCTCTTAGGACTCATGAAAAGGCAGCAAGATTCATGGCTATTTTTTCCTGCATAAATAATTCACATGAAAGAGATGCCAGGAAAGCTTCTATTATTAGAAGCAATTCAACATTCCAGAAAAGTTGCATTTACCACAATTTTAGTTCTCAATGCAACATATGCTCTGCCATTGTAATTCCAGATACAACACCTTATGTCTATATGACATTGCAGGCTTTGCCTAGTTATTCTTCCCCAAAAGCTAATAAAGTAAACATTACAGTAATTATTATCCCTATTCTCTCCAGTAGAGCAATCCAAAACTCAGAATAACACAATCACAGATTAGGAGCTCTGAACTACTAGGTTTTTTAATTCTTGGTCCAGGGTTACTTCTACTATATCATAAAGAATTTTCAATGATAAACTTAATACAGTAGAATAATAATTCCTTGCACTTAAATGCACACTGTACATGCACATAAACATTAGAGAATTTTCCACATAGAAAAAATGGTAAGAGGTACAGCAAATTTTTGAACATAGAAAATAATGCTAAAATTCTCAAATGCATATTCATGGATTGTTTATTTTTTATGTGACAGGAAAATCACAAAGACATTCAGAACTATTTCTTGCACTGGTAAAATTTTATAAATCAAATTCCCTATTTGCTAGGATTTTTATAATCTTAATATGTTTAAACCTCTGTGTATTCCACATAGCATTTGTGCTGTTTTTATATAATGTCTCATCTGATCTTTAAAATAACTATATACATTAGGAAAATCTTTTTTTGTGTGGGTAATTTGGCATAGAAAGATTAAGTGACTAGCTCTTAAGCCAGTATTTTTACTACCTTTGCACTGGTTGAGATTTTCTAGTAGGTTGAGATTAGCACCTCACTTTTTTTTTTTTTTTTTTTTTTTTTTTTAATTTGGCACTAAGGACTGAACATAGGGGAAATTTACCACTGAGTATATATCCCCAGTCCTTTTTTTTTTTTTCTTTTGGGACAGGGTCTCACTATGTTGCTTAAGGCCTCAATAATTGCTGAGACTCATCTCAAATTTGCAATCCTCCCACCTAGGCCCCCTGAGTTGCTGAGCTACTGGGCCAGGCTTAATCTCACTCTATTTAACAGAGAAAATTTGATCTATACTTTGGAAAAGAATGAAGACAAAAAATAATTATTGACAAAGGGAAGCAACCCCAGGAAATTCTGAAAGTAAAATAAAATTCCTCAATGGTGGAACCTCCTTGATTAGGTTATATCTGCATACCAAAAGCATCAGTAATGTCAAGTTTCTGTCTCCATCATAGAAAGGAACTTCCTTGAGAAAGGGACTGCTTCTTATTCACCTATGTATCCTTCTAGAGTGCCATCTTAAATCTGGCAAATACAAGCACTCAACAAATCCTCAGTGGAACAAACGATAAACTAACTATATTCCTTTTATTTTTTTAGTTTTAAATAATGAAAAATGTTCAAGTTAAGACATTGATCAACAAACTATCAAAATAGTCAAGATAGTTGATCTAGTAGACACACAACATTCTATCATTCTTAACCTTCGTGTTTACAAAATAATCTAAATGAAGACTATTTTAACAAAGTGTTTATAAAGTGATTTTAAATTCTTTTATTGTAATACTTCTTGTCATTAAAATGTCCCCCAAATTCCTGTACTCCATTGAGACTACTTTGATTCCTCAAAGAGGAGAAGTGAGGATTTCTGTGACTGTATATAAGAAAAAATAGTGGGAAATGACTGATTGTCCAACTGGGCTAGAGAAGGAAAGAGCATATGACATTAGCTTTCATAAATTACCTTTTTTCTTGCAGTTTCATACGATGTCAGACCCTCTTCCATTCATAATTGCCAAGTGACTTTTCCTCTTCAAATGACATGAGGATGGACAGTGTGAAGGTCTAGGCCTAACCACTTTTCCTCTAAGAACAGCTTTGGAGGATGAATGTGAAAGGGAAAGAAATGTGATCCACCACTGATCCCATTTGGATTTAAATGAAGATACACTGTGTGTTAAGAGTCAATCTTAAAGCTTAAAGGACAAATGCATCTGTGGTTTTCTTCCCAGGGCTTTCTTCCTAATTTATCACTGACAGCGGAGCCAATGTGGAGCCAATGTTGTAAGCACAGTGTGACAGTGGCGATTTACCAGTGACTGAGCTAGGTTTTCAACAATTGTTGAAAGTCTAGAGCAGGATTTTCTCAGAATGACAGTCACATTGAAATGTCTGCAGCACAAACTTTCCCGATCTTTAAATCCCAGCTTGTTAAATGACTGAGAGAAGATCTCTGCAGTTCTTTGAAGGATGTGAGAGGTGCTAATCAACTCATGGATGATCTAGTGAGGCAATGAGTGTTGAAACAAAGACAAGGACATTTTTAACATGCCAGCAGCACTCAGTGGTCATGTGCCAAGACATCTGCCTGAGAATGGCAAGAACAGTACTGTTCTACATAGGCAGCTGCACAATTTTATGAAATCCACAATCTTTAGAAAGCACACACTGTGACTTTGCTAAAAACCAGGAAAATGTTAGTCCAATAAGCCCCCTCATCAGTTGTTCAAAGGATCCAAAGACTTGAAGAAAAATGTTGAAGTACAATGGTGGTACTGCTGACATGTGGTTGCTGAATGTTTTATGTACTGTTTCTAGCAGTAATAATTGAATGTGAAATGTGTTTTATAAGTATCTCATAGAATCCATTTATCCCAAGTCGAAAGTTGAAAGAGAAAGATCTAAAGCTCTGTGAGAGGTATCAACTTCACAATAATTGTGTAAAGAAATAAGGCAGACCAGTGAAAATATTTCACATGTCTTAATATACCACAGCAAACAGAATCTCCACTGCCTAATTCTGAAACTATATCTTATGGTGTGCAAAAGAGTAGTAACAAAGATGATTACAAACATGGCTGTTGGGGGAAAAATGTTTCCAAAGTGTTGAGACAATAATCCTAATTATGTCAGTTATCTTCAGTGATGACAGGCAAATTTATAGATGAATTAATAGGATTCAATATATGTCTTAAATGAGACATTTTCACTACCTTCTGCAATATTATGTTGTTTAAGAGTACAAATGTTTAAGTGAATCCATGGTCAAAAAACAGAGGTATACTAGGAAGTATCTAGGCAATCTTTTGGGGAAAAAATAGATCAGCAGCACTAATAGAGAATCAGCCAACCATCCATCACTCTGTTTGACTAACTGCCTTCTTCTCATTTCAAATGCTAATCTATTTGGGAACCGCCTTTCCCTCTGATGCTAGGAAGTCAGTTAATGTGTAGCTTTTATTTAGCATTTCCACATGTTCCCAAGGTCTTGTATTTCCCAGTTGGAATAGAAACCCAGATAGACAGACAGACTGCCAGACTGGTGGACACACCCTTTCTACAGCCTTGGAAAGCAATTCAGAGCAGTGGTTACCAAGTGAAACTTAAGCATTTGGTGAATTGAGAAAGAAAAAAGAGAGAGAGAGAGAAAAAATAGAAGGGAACAACAATATAGTGAATTTAAATAAAATTTACTCAATTTTTATACTTTGTAATTTTTCATTTAAAAAAATATATATATACATATATATATATATATATATATATATACACACACACACACACACACACACACACACACAATTATGGAAGGTAGCTATTTGATTATTTTTCTTTATCTTGAACTTTAAAATAAAATATTTAATACTATGCTACCTGACCCCCTCATTTTATTTTTGGTAATCTCTAAAAGTCTTGAAATATCTGGCTTAACATTTCACATGGAAATGTGTTGCCTATTGAAAAATATTTAATTCAGAATATTTTGATAAATACAGCTTTTTGCTGCCCATGATGAATATATAAATATATAGTAAGATAAATGCCCTAAACTGTGATTTTTTTTTTATATTGTAGTTTCTCACTCTATATCCATGGGTGTTGTTATCTCGCTATTTCCTTATAATTCTTGCAAGCATCTGCCCATATTTTCATTCACTATTATTAAAATGTTTCTGTCCAAACTTCTGAATCTGTGATTTTCTGGCTTAACACAGCTAAGCATAAATAACAAAAGTCAAATATTTTAAAACAAAAGCATTCGAAATCAAGTTCTTGATCACTTACTAGTGATCACTTACTCGTGAAAGCTGGGGCTGAGTTCGAACTGAGACAACAACTTCTATTCAGGGAAGTAGAAGAGAATTACCACTTCCATAAACCAGGGGCTTCTGGAGGTTTAGGTCCACCATGCACAGAAAGACATTTATTCTACGTTGGGACCTGGAAGGCACAGAGATAACAACCAAGCTTCCATAACTGAAGTTAGAGTCTCATGAAGTAACTTATCTATATTGCAATGCACTCTCACCATTTTTATTTTATCATTTTTTATAAGGAGAACATACTTGCCATATTCATCTCATGACCCATTATTAACATATAATGGCTTAGAGTTTGAAAAACTTTGCCATAATGCTTAGGTCACAGGGTTACTGTGGAATTCCATAGCAATGAAACTCAACATAACTGATATCACTGAATCAATGTAAAATTAGAAACCTGTCCTTAAAAAATAAATTTCTCATGTGTTTAATCCATTCCTGAAGGCAAGAATCAGATATTTTTATCTTACCTTTCTTGTTTTCCCTTCATTTGACCTCATTTGCTTTATCTTAATACTCCTTGATTATTCTTTAGGGAAAAAAAAAATCTTCTGAAGTAGGAAAAAAAAAACAGGAGAGGAAAGATAAAGTTTTCTCTTTTTTTAAAGTAAATTTTGAGTATCCTAGGTAGCGCTTTGATGACTCAAATATTGCCTCAAGTCTGAATTATAAGAACCTCTGCACAGATGTTCTTAAAAATCACTAATAAAATGAGAAAAATTGACTATTCCATGTTTATAGAATAATACAATTTTTCTGATTTTTTTTTCAAATAAGTAAAAGGTAGGTAATTTTTTCAAGTGATTAAAGATTTTGGCTATAAATGAAATATATGTGTTCGTTCATGTGTACACAGATGCAAACACCTTCACAGACACATTAACTATGGCGAAGATACAAGCTCAGGAATCCAAGAGAAGCAATTCAGGTCTGAATTTTAACCTAAGAGGTTAAAATCCACTTGGGTGATTATTTTAAATCTTTCTTAATTTTTGTTCTTCTGTAAGTGGCATGATTTTTACACCTTTCTCATAAGCTGTAGTCACAAATTAGGCAAAGAAAGTAAAAATCAAAGTGCTATTGAGTTGTCCATTGTTATTATATGTTTCAGAGAAAGATCTATATAACTTTACTTCCTGCCTGGACAAAAAGAATAAAATTAGCCTTGCTGACCATTTCAATTGATTTCTATGCATGAATCTAATCTTATAATTCACTTAATGCATGTAAGTGAAGAAAAAGAGCCTCAAACAAGGAAATTATAGGGAAAAAAAGATTAATACTGTACTTCAGATTAGAAGGGTATCAAATTCCTACTTATTTCCTGACATCTTTAGATATTTGAACTTGACTATCAAATGATTGCTGCTAAGACAATCTTTCCTACTCTGAAGGACTTAATTTCAGCTTTTCTTGGTTCCCTTAAATTAACAATCAAACATAAAATTTAGTCTGTGGACTATTCTGTAGACTAAACCATGAATTAAAAAACTACAAGCCACAAGTCAAACCTAGCCTACCTCCTGTCTATCTACGACCTGTAGGCTAAGAGCAGTTCTCACATTTCCAATCAGCTAGAGGGAAACAAATGGAAAAAGGAAAAGATATTTTCAGTAAAAATTATATAAAATTCAAATTTCAGTACCCAAAAATAAAGTTTAATTTAAACCCAGCAAAAGTAATTCATCTATGTATTGTCTGTGACTGCTTCTAGGCTGTGAGAGCAGACTTAGTTATTGGAATAGAGATTACATGGTCCACAGAGCCTAGCATGAAATGTTTCTTATCTGATTTTCTACGGTTTTCCAGCCCTGGACTGCCCAGCACAGAGTAACACAAAGTGAGTGGTGCTTATTAGCACATTAATTAATCAAATTTAGTTATTTTTACTATAGCAAAGATAATTCTTAACCATAACTAAGTTTTATATTTGGTATAAATAGAATGCACCATTCAACATAAACCACATAAACCTAGTTTATTATTTTAATAGTATAATAATAAGATAGAGAGTACATTGTTCTAAACTAAGGCATGTGGTGTGCTTCAAATCCTTGTAAAAAAGTCATTTAAATTTTTTTTCAGTTATACACAACAGTAGAGTCTATTTTGACATATTATACATACATGAAATATATATTATTCTAGTTAGGATTTCAGTCTTGTGGTTTTACATGATGTGTAGTTTCATTGTTCGTATTCATATATGAACATAGGAAAGTCATGTCAGATTCATTCTAATGTCTTTCCTATATTCCCTCCCTTTCCTTCATTCCCTTTTGTCTAATCCACTGAACTTCTATTCCTCCCTTCCCCCTTGTTTTGTGTTATCATCCATATATCAGAAAGAACATTCAACCTTTGTTTTTATTTAAGATTAGCTTATTTCACTTAGCATGATAATATCCATTTTTATTCATTCATCTGTAATACTTTATAGCACACATGTGGGCAATAAAATTAGTTAGATATTTTATTATTATCATTATTATTGGGTAATGAATTCCAACTTAAAATAAAACACCACTGTTTTATTTTTACTTACTTGTCTTCTTTAAACTTTTTTTAACAATTAAAATGTATTACTTTTATATGCTAATGGGTTTGAGTGTGATACTTCCATACATTCATGCAGCATGCATGATCAGATTTAACAACCATTTTTCTACCCCACATCTCTGTACCCTTCCTCATCCCTAGTAATTGCTATTCTGATTTCAGAAGAACTTTGTAAAGTTTCTACATATAAGAATGAACTTGTCTTTTTGTGTCTGGCTTATTTCACTTAACATAATGTTCTCCCATTCCATACATTTTGCTGCAAATGACAAGATTTCATTCTTCTTGATGGTTGAATAATACTTCATTAGTATATATAACATATTTCCTTGTCCATTAATCTGTTGACAGGCACCTAGATTGATTCCACATCTTAGCTCTTATGAAAAGTGCTGCAATAAACATGGGCATGCATGTATCTCTTTGGTATGCTGATTTCATTTCCTTTGGATATATTCCCAAGAGTGAGATAACTGGAACATATGGTCATTCTATTTTTAGTTTTTTGAGGAACCTCCATATTGTTCTCCATAGTGGCTGTAGTATTAGATTTTCATCCACAGTGTATGACTTTCCTTTTCTTCACATTTTCACCAGTATTGCTTATTATTTTTTATTATTATTTTGATAATAGCAATTCCAACTAGAGTAAGATAATATCTCATTATAGTTTCGAATCACATTTTCCTTATGGCTAACAATATTGAGAATTTTTTCATATATTTGTTGGCCATTTGTATTTTTTATATCTTTATTTTATTTATTTATTTTTATGTGGTGCTGAGGATTGAACCTAGTGCCTCATACATGCTAATCAAGTGCTCTACCACTGAGCCACAACACAGCAGCCATTTGTATTATTTTGAGAAATGTCTGTTCAGATCACTTGTTCATTTTTAATTGGATCACATATTTTCCATTGTTAATGTTTTTATTATAGCCTGGATATTAACCCTTTATTGGAAAAAAGGGCTGGGCACAAGATCACCAGCCACTCACACTTTGTAGATTCAAACAGCAATTCTTTATTCCCGAACTCACACCGGCCTTCAAGGAACACGTTCTGAGGAAATCCCAGTTCTGCTCGCACAATTCACGTCCCAAATACTTTCTGAATTCCACGAGAACTCAACGGGAACTCAGGCAGCTGGAACGCCCTATTCCCAGAAGCAATAACCTTAAACCTGGAACTTCCCTAAAACCCAGATTGTCTTAAACCAGGAACACCTTAAACCCAAATTATCCTAAACCGGGATACTTCCTAAAACCTGCAGGATACACCCTAATCCTGGATCCACCCTGGTCCTTGAGCAGGGTCACCTTTCTCAAAGACACATGCAATGTCACAGCGAATTTCCATTAAACATGGGGTACGCTGGCAAGGAAATTTCGATGCGTCATTCCTACTTGGCAATGGCCCTCAGCAGTTGCACATATTTTCTCCCATTCTGTAGGTAGTCTCTTCACTCTTCTGATTGTTTCCTTTACTATGAAAAAGCTTTTCAGTTTGGCATAATCCCATTTGTCAATTTTTGCTTTTGTTTCCTGGGCTATTGGGATTCTATCTAGGAAATCATTGTCTTATTTCTAGTAGTTTCAGTATTTCAAGTCTTACACTAAAGTTACTGATCCGTTTTGAGTTGACTTTTGTAGAGAGTGAAAGTGGAGCCAAGCTTCAATTTTCTGCATGTAAATATATAGTTTTCCCAGCATTTGTTATTGAGAAGATTGTCCTTTCTTCAATGTATATCTTTAGCACATTTGTCTAGATCATTTGGTTGTAAATGAATAATGAATAGGTTTATTTCTGGTGTCTCTGTGGTCTCCGTTGCATTTATCTGTGTGTCTTTGCTAATACCATTCAATTTAGTTACCATGACTCTGCAGTATGGTTTGAAATCTGATTTTGTAATGCTTCCAGTTTTATTCTTTTGATTCAGTATTGCTTTGGCTATTTGTTGTCCTTGGGGATTTCATATGAACTTTAGGATTTTTTCCTAGTTCTGTGGATAATGTTGTCACAAGCCATCCATGGGCTATGTGTGTGAGCTATGCACATTGGAGCTATAGGAGGCATTCCACACTGATTGGGCTGTGCGACATAAGTGTGCCTTTCCTCTTACTCTTCCTGTGATCCCACACAGCACCTGAGATGGATGTGACTTGCCAAGATGTCAATCAATCTGCTTACCACAAGACATCACCAAGCAAGACTCCACCTTTGAAATATTTTCCCCTGCTTTATTTGGTTAAGAACATTCCATCAAATCTCCTTTGTGGGTCCCCTCCTATAAAGATAATGAGATTCTGGGTGCATGCTCTCTTTTTTTCCCAGCTGACCCTTAAGGTCGCAGAGACGTCCTGCCCTGGACATGAAAACTACTTGTGTGTTGAGTGATTTCTTCGACATTTTCTTATCTTAATGTTGCAACCAGCTCTTTTGAACTCAGCTCATCTCATAATTGCGGGCAGCTGACTAGATAATGTCATTCTTATTTTGATGGGAATTGCTTTGAATCTGTAGAACACTTTAGGTAATATGGCCATTTTTACAGTATAAATTCTCCTGATTTATGAACATGGAAGTTCTTTGTATTTGTGTGTGTGTGTCTTTTTCAAATTTCTTCATTAGTGTTATGTAATTTTCACTATAGATTTCTTTGACATCCTTGGTTAAGTTTATCCTTAGGTAAATTTTTGTAGATATTATGAATGGAATTTTTAAAATTATTTTTTCTCATCAAATTCATTATTAGGAAACATGAAAAGTTACTAAATATTTTATATGTTTATTTTATATTGTGCTACTTTACTGAATTCATTTATCACTTGTAATAGTCTTTTGGTGAATTCTTTAGTGTTTTCTATGTATAAAATCATATCACCTGCAAACAAGTATAATCCTTGATTCCTGTTTGTATTAGTTTTATTTCTTTCTCTTGCCTAATTGCTTTGGCAAAAATTTCTAGTACTGTATTAAATGAGAGTGGTAATAATTGGTACCTTATTTTGTCCATAAACTTAGAAGACATGCTTTCAGCTTGTTCCCATTCAGAATGGTGCTGGTTGTGGGTTTGTCAATGTAGTCTTTATTATGTTGAAGTATCATCCTTATAATTTGTTAGGGAAGGAAAGGATGTCAAATTTTATCAAATAGCAAGCACTTTTTTCTACAGGCTGTCAGTTCATCTTCATAAGAAAAAAATTCAACATACACAAAATTTAATGTTGATCAAGTGATATTTTATTAAATTCCCAGGACAATAAAAACCACTGATTTCAGCAAAAGATAAGCACTACCATTTTAAATGGTAAGAGGACTCTACTTACAAATTTAACAATGCTTACTAAATAGAAAATAGCAGACAATAGCCTCTTATTTATTATACATAGGCAAGTACTTGAGCAAAACAGTTAAATCACCAGCAAGAGGGAGGAGTATAAATGGACTTATGAGTCAAAAGAAAACATTAAACAGGAACATTCAGAATTCATTTTGTCTAAATCTCAAGCACTTCACAATTTTACCAAGCAAAAATGGATTATCATTGTCTTGATTTAACTTTCAAAACAGGCAAGAGGAAATTACACAAGTAAAAAGATTTAGTATTCTGTAAACTATAACATGCAATATTTGATCTTCCTCATTTAGATTAGTCTTCTCTGATTAGGGGCTATGCCTGCATATCCCTCACACTGGAGTGTGACTAGAAAATATTATAAAAGTCCTATTTCTCATTTTTGGCTTTTTAAAAAAGTAAATTAATATAATAATAATTTTTAGTAGTACAAAAGTAAGCTTACTTATAATAAGAGAATACCAAGAGCACATTTTATTTAAAGGTGTATATAACTAAAAATAACTGAAAATCATTGGTGAAAGTACTCTTGTTTGGTACTGAAGTACTATCAATTGTAATAATTTAAAGAATTTTGAATTAAGCTATGATGTTAAATCTTCTAGGAAATGTTTGGTTTCCGTAACTAAAATCCAGAATGTGATTTCCAAAAATGGTTGCCCACTAAAAAGAAACAGGGATCCCTTGAAGCAAAGACTGGTATCAGGCCTTCAGTGGAAAACATGTATGATAAATCTGGTATAAAATGAGGAAACTATTATGGCTGGATTGGAGATGTTCCCCAGAGCTCCTGTCAATGAAGGAATGTTCAGTGGTCTCCATCCTAGTTTGAATGGACAGTCTAGATGGTAACTGGGGAGTGTGGATAGAAGATGTTGGTGGGTGGGGACAAGCCCTGGTGAATCTTCCTTATGACCCTTGCCCACCTCTCTGCTTCCTGGTTTCCATGTCCTCAACTGCTTCCCTTCCTTACCCCCTTCTGCCATGTGGTTCTGCCTCACTTTAGGCCCAGAGATATGGACTTGGGTGCCTGTGAACTGAACCTCTGACACTGTGAGTCAAAATAAACCTTTCCTTCTGACAAGTTGTTCTTGTCAGGTCTTTTGGTCACCATGATGCAAATCTAGGTAAAATAGAAGCTGTCAAAAATTATTAAAGGTACCTTACAAGGAGACACAAGAGGCTCTCATTAGCCAAAGATGGGGCAATATTAACATCTATATGGAAAATAACTACAACACACTGCCTGTTTAAATTTATATATACTGATCACATTTGAAGAATGCTAGGAACCTAACTCATTTTTGAAAACTATTAAATAAAATAAAATAATAAAATCTTTATCCCATTTTTTGTAAAAAAATAAATAAATAAGAAGAAATGAGGAGGAGGAGGAGGAAAAGGAGGAAGAGGAGTAGGAGGAGGAGGAAATACTCAAGACAGGCCTGGGGATATAACTTAGATATATTTACCTAGCATGCATTAGGCCCTGAATTCAATCCCAGCACTGCAAAAACAAACAGACAGACAAACAAACATACTCAAAGCAGATATAGAAAAAAATAAAGGGTAAGTAACATTGTGCAAATGAAGTTAAAAAAAATTAGCATTTTATTTTTTCTAATCGTATAAGTTCTGCTTATGTTCTTAGTATGGAAACACTCAACCAAAAGTAATATAACATTATTTTCCCTAAGGACTGTAGACTTTCATGCCCTGACTGGTTGATATTGTAAAGATGAATGATTCTGTCATCTAATGTAAAACCTCTTGGAATCTATAGTTCAGATCAATCTTCTATAGATGGTTAAGGTGAAGAACTTTTAATAAAATTGTCTGTGTTTTCAGTGGCTAATCTGTAAGACCTGAAAAAATCCTTTCGAGTTGATAATGTTTCTTTTTCTTTTCCTGCCAGTAGAAATGAAGCCAAATAAAATATCCTATTCTACATTTTTTTTCAAGGATATAAATGAGACTAAAGGTGTCTTGGTCTCACTTTGTAAGCTGACTGAAATCCCTATAGCCATTTGCTTATCTCAGAGGAACTGGATAGCTCCTTTAAATTATATTTTATATGGCATGTCCCTGTGTTTTAAAAACTATCTGGGTAACAGTAAAAAATTCTCATGCCTTAAAATAGGACAGCAATGAAGGGTGCTTGCCCATTTCCCCTACACAGGCAGCACAAGAATATTTCGTCTGTTGCTGTCTATGAGCCCACTGAGACAAGAAGAAGATGTTTCAGTCATCTGACGACAGATCTAAAGAATCAGGGACATGAACTAAAAAGGAAGACATCATTTTAAAAAAATGCATCAATTTCATTCTCCATACATATCACTCTATATACCACTGACGGAAAATTCTGTTACTTGCAATTAGATGATTTATTCCAATCTTAATTCTCCTATTCAGAAACTGGAAATGACTTAAAAATCTCTGAGGTACAGCTTTCTGTTCTGTACTCTTGGAATAATAATAATAATAATAATAATAATAATAATAATACAAGCCCTACCAAACTGAGATAGAAAATGAGACAATAAACATAAACTTACTTGTACAATAAATATATAGTGGGAACCACCGGCATAATCATCATAAAATCTCATTTGAAGAGTTAAAGAAGTGATAATTCATTTACCCATGATGTCTGTGTGTCATATACTGAGCTAAGCACTTTGAATATATTACCACATTGAATTTTTACCAAGACAATGAGGTTTGTGTGAGTTATTTTCAGTTTAGGAATTGAGTAACTGAGGCTCCAAGTAGCTCACTAATATGCCAAAAAGCACACAAGGAATAAGTAGCCCAAGGCTAAATTAGAATCTAGATCTACCTGATTGCATCACCAGCTCTTATTCTTTACTTTTCTCTCCTACATAGTCAGGGGAGAAGAAATCAGAGGCAGAGATAGATATTTAAAATACACAGTGACATTTAAAAAACCGTAAATAATATGCTGAGATAAATGGTACATCAATATTTGAAAGAAGTTTATATAAATAGGGCTGCTTTCGAGAGGTATTATGTAATTTTGCTAAGCAAATGATTTTAGTATAGATGCAATAAGTCAAGCAATATCTATATGTTGTTCCTTAACACGCTCTCATTTCATCAATATCTCCTAAGAATATGATTTTTTCATCTGCTATATAGGGATTATTTCAAGTGCTCTAAAATTGCCATGTCAATGAAAGCCCTTTTGATAGAGACCCAGTTAAATCCTCTCACAAGTCAACCTGAATTTAGAAATATGATTTTTAGAATTTCTCTCCAAACACCATAGGAACTTTAGAGGTTCCCTTGCTATCCCCACCATGAAAGTACAGAGCCTTTGTCGGCACATGCATATTACTCAAAGAGATGTCTTTGCTCTTCCAACTCTCGGTTTCCTCCTTCCTCTCCTTTTTTTATATTAGATACCCCAACAGTCACTTATTTCTGAAGTATATGTCATTCATAGCTGATGTTTTTGCCCAACTCCTCTGTTTCTGATCTGTACAAAACAAATTTTTAACAAGGCAGGGTCATTTTAATATCTCCTCACTCTTAAATACATGATCTATTTCAAGGTTAGTCTGAAAAAAAGAGAACTGCAACTTCATCCTGCAAGTTCAGAAGCCTTAGGCCTGCTTGACATGCTTAAAATACAAAAGAATGTTTCTTCCTTTTCCAGTTGATTAGCATATTGTCCTTTAATATAGGAGAAGAAGGAATCACTTGCTTTCTTTGGAAGGGAAGTTTGCAACTCCTAAACATGTGTCCTCTGTCCAAGCCCCAGGGGTCAGTTTAGGTGCTGCACAATTTGTTCTTGATATTGTTAGGAAGCTCTTCTGGCCTCCATTTCTCTAGCATGATAGACTGATCCCCAGGTGACTGTCCGGGAGCATTCACCTGAAACTGCCTGAGCCTGCAGTGTAAATGGATTCACTTCATCTGAGGATTAGTAAAAACAAGTCTATTTTTTCCAGGTCCAGCTGAAATCCCATTTATGAAGCCTTCTTTAATCATTCAAATCCACAGCAATCCCATGGTATTTATTGTCTGTATAATTCATAGAGAACCTGGAAATATTTTTAGAACTGGTTACTTAAATGCTTTTGTGGTTGCAAAGCAATTTCTCTCTCATTTTGACATTTAGTAAAAAAGTGAACAAATTGAAATACCATACTATTTACTATGTGATAGTCTAGTGGTTGAATGTCCCTCAAAGACCCATGTGCTAAAGGCTTGATACTTAGGGTAGCATTATTGGGACCCCTATCTCTTCCTCTTTTTTGCTCCCTGGTCAACAGGTGAGCAGTTTACTTTACCACATACTTCCCACCAGAGCCATCCAAGCACGGAAGGCCTAAATATGAGTCTGCCTGATATTGAACTTGAACCTCCAAAACTATAAGCCAAAATAATTTTTTCTATTTGTAAGTTAATTGTCTCACATATTTTGTTTTGACAGGAAGCTTACCAATATAGTAAATAAGTGAACATAACAAATATTCACCAATGGTATCATAAATCTATCATCATTAATGTCTATAAAATAAGCCTTGTCATGAAGACAGGTAATCTTTAACAAAGAAAAAAGAACTCAGAGAATAGGGTACACTTTTGAAAAAAATTATTAAAATAATTGTTTTTAAAAATTGGAGTTTTAACAAATACACATAATTGATACTCCCAGATAATATGGGAACACTGATAGTGATTGTAGGAGCAGAGCATATACACAGGTGTATTCCTCTAACCAGGTGCTGGGCTAAGCCATTTACATTTAGCTTTCTCAACACTCAACAATAAAAACAATTGTCATTTTTATATTGCCGATGGAGAAACTGAGACATTTAAGTAAATTTATAAACATTTCAAGTGAATAGTGGAGTCAATACCTGGAGTTTAGGCAGTTTGGCTACAGAACTTTGAATCTCCAATCAAAATGAACAACTTTGGCTTTTTCATAATTATACTGTGCATATGCTTACAAGAACAATAGAACTAAGAATTATGTAGAAATAATACATTATGTCTTACTGGTAAATCATTGTATTCCAATGGATCTTATAGTTTTAAAAAATGCCTTGTAAAGACATGAGAACAAATGAAGGAGAAATATTGTATTTGAGGATTTCAGATTAGCAGTAACCATGTTATTTTTTCCTTAAGAAATATAATAGAAAGAGTTATTATAAAGAGCTTCTAGTTCATTATATCGTTAAAATTCCAAAATAATGAATTCATTCATCAAGATTGAGAAATCAGCCTGAATAGTATTTACTATGTCCTCCACAGATTATAAAACCCCTAGGCCTGAAGGAGAGACCAGCAAGAGCAGTTTTGACCTGGAGACAGTGGTGGATCTAGCAAAGTCTTTCTGAAAAAGGAGGTAGGGGAAGTAAGGAAGTGGATAATCTGACCTCACTCTCTACCCCGTCTAGTCTCTTGCCTGTGACAACAGGGAGAAGGTGAGAATGTACTTGAGAAGGCTACAGATGGAAGGTGACTAAGAGAAGCGTCATTTAATTCATCTTCTATTTTTCTAGAGCTTCCTTCTTCTTAGAATTATAAATATGTAGTTATATTTGTAGCATTCTGGAAAATTCACTATATATTAAAAATCTGTATTTTAAGTTTAAACATAGGTAATAAAATAACTTTTACCTTGAGACAATTTTATCTCTGCTTCTTTTTTCATTTTGCTTTCTCATATCTGTTTTGAGCATTTCCTCTCTGCCAGGTACGGTACTGGGCATCAGATATGAGAAGTAATACTTGTTTTCTAGAACTCACATTGCATAGGAAAAATTTAGTTCAATAGATAAATTATTACAATGACAACTAGAAAAAATGAGTACAACAGAGTTAAGGACCTTTGTGTGACTTCCTGCATTACTGAAAAGAACTAGTTGCTTTATCTCTTTTAGCTTTGAATTTTTTAACCTATGACTCCAATGCTTGGATAGTGGCATTTGTGTTAAATAAAAATATATAGTTCTTCTGTGTAGATATCATGTTAAAACTTGGTGCTCAGAATTCCCAAGCCCTCGCAGAATTCCAAAGCCCTCAACTTTCTTGATCAAGATGACTTTACAGTAGAGCTTTACTGTTCTTCCCCTTGATCTGTACTTCTACATCCCCACAAAGGACTTCCTGATCTTTGTAAATCTTTGATTGAATGTAGCATGGGAAATGTAGAATGGTTATATAATAGGAACACGGCTTTTTTTATAATGAAGAATGATGAGTCTTGGCATTTGAGTTTAGGCTCCTGAGACTTACTGGCTTAAAGCATCTGTTTTCCTGGACCAGATGTAGATGTACCAGCATACAGAGGAAAGGATTTGAAGGAAAAAGCAATAAACAAATTCTAACCTACCTGCCTCAGGGGAGAAGGGGCATAGAGAAACTGGATCTCCTTAGCCGATCTGACATCATCTTAGTCACTGTTATTAATGATTTGTTTTAAAGAACCTTCTATTATAGGGCTAATGTTGTTTGACAACTCATTAGTGCCTATGTGTAGTGAAGCCCAATTAAGCAAAGATAGGTGTTGTTGGCTAAGTGACTGGCTAAAATATTCAGAAGAAACATTAAAATATTTTTTCCTTTCCAGACAAAGTACAAAAGAGAGAGAAATTATGTTGAGATCAGTCCAATTTGATTCCAATTAAAGTTCTTTCATTTTTGCTTTACACAAACTGGTTAACCTCTTTTAAATTCATAACTTTTTTTTTTCAAGAAAGAGAGTGTAATGACTGTCTGGTCATGGTATTAACCATACTTTAGGTAGGTAGGTTCTGTTTGCAAATAATGTATTGTGTGCTCTACACAAGACAACTTATTCATGTTGTTTTCATTAATGTTATTTCATGATGTCTTAAAAAAAAAAAGAGGCTGCACTAGCAAAAAAGGCACCTACAATAACACAACCACAACACACACCATAGGCTGATGAAGGGCACTCTCTAACCCCATTACAGAAACTTTCCACTGAGAGATGGAGAAAGAGAGTCAGACCCAGACCCTTACTACTGCAGTGTTCCAGCCCAACACCCCCAAAATATCCCGATCATATACTCATCTCTCATGGGATCAAACTGCTCTCCAGAGTTAGGCTCTGAACTTTTTTGTATTTTCATCACTACTCAGCAAACATTTGGGCAAGCATATGAATAATTTATTAATTTTAAACGTATATTCATTGAAATTGAAGCCCTGATACATAACAGCAGCTAAGGAAAGTACTGTGGCCTTTCAGTAAAAAACTCAATATACCTTTTATCACTGATAGTCCCACAATTTCACTACTAATTGTATCCACAAAAGAACCAAAAACAAGTGGCCAAATGTGAACACACAAGTGTTCACAGCAGCACTAGCCCAAAAGCCAAAAGGAGAAAACAGCTCATGCCCATTGATGGATAAATAAGCTTTGGTATGATCACGCAACAAAATGTTATCCAGCCATATAAAGGAACAAAGTACCACTCTACACTGCAGCAAGAACTAATCTCCAAAGAATGCTAAGTAAAGGAGTCAGATACAAAGGTTACATATTGCAGGATTCCATTTACCTGAAATATCAAAAACAGATAAACCAGTACAGACAGAATGCAGACTGGTGGTTGTCAGGAACTGTACAAAGGTAAGAATAGGGAACAACTAACTGCTTTACGAATGACGGGTTTCAAAAATGATTTGAACTAGATAGAGGTGGTGTTTGCACAACATTAAAGATCTATTAAATGGCACTGAATCATTCACTTAAAAAAAAGGCTTATGCTACATGAATGTCATCAATAAATTATTATAAAACTTTAAGTGTACATATTTAAATCATATGCATCTAATATGCATTATTAAACATAAATACAATAGAAATTAGAATGATCTCAATGTGAAATAAGCATTCTTTTATATATTTATCAACAATTCTAAAGGCTGCTGATTTAAAAATCTTGATTAATTATAATATTTTTAAGCAGATATATGTCATTGAATATTTCTTTATAATCAAGATCAATTGATCTTTGCTTTTAATAGCAATCATTGCTAAAAGAGGTGCTTCACAAAGATAAGTCAATCCAGATGGGCATTTACCAAAGTACATTTACTGCATTTACTGAATTATGATGCCTATTTCTATAACCCCTTAATAGAACAATAAAATATATATTATTATATATCTCATATTCTATAGCATATATAAGGACTACTCCATAGTGTTAATTTATAGCAATAATCTATCATCATTATATAGTTTGCATATTATAGACTTTCAGAATAATTATTTAAACTTTGCTAGGAAATTTCTAATGTCTCTTGAGTCAATCAGATGTTCTTACAATCTATATGGAAGATTTTGCCTTTTTATATTTTTAAACTTATATTCAAAACCTATTAATTCTTTACTGGGAGTTTTAAATTGTTTGGAATTCCCACTTCCAAGCTTGAAAAATTAAAAAGTAGGCAACCACAGGAATTTTTATAGGTTTCGATTATATTTTAACAATTAAATCACACAATGCCTAAATTTTTTTAAATCAAACTTCCAAGATACTTTCTCCAGAATCACAAGTTTATTTTGAGCAGCACTTAATCTCTCAAGCACTGTTTAAACCTTTAACTTCATCGTGTATAATATTTTGATAATACCCATTGGGTAGCACCCTATCATCACCCAGCTGATATCTCGGAAGCGGTCAGGAAAAATTAGATCACTTTTATTTTCACTTTAGAAAAGAATGTGTGTAACTCATCTTTGACAATTCACAAGATAACCCATGAATTCTGTGAGGTACAAGAGTTTTTCATGGCCATTCCACATAACACTGAAGATTCCACTATTTTAAAATCTTGGTTTGATCATAACAACATCAATGACACCTTCAAACACATAAACTACAATACCCCACAATAAGCTGCAAGCAAATGAACATGTGAGTGGGCTACTGCCAACATGCACACACCCTTCTCAGAACATGCTGGTAGCACGTATGAAATCCAGACCCGGGAGAGCCAAAGTGTTGGAACAGACACCAAATATTATTAATTTTTAGCCTTTCTCATTGTAGGTAAAAATCAGCATAAGCAGAATCATAATCTTGTTTTTTTCCTGCCCAAGTGGATCATGTATTAAATACCCCAAGAATGAACATGTGCTTTGGAGACCACTGTTCCATGGGACTACCCAAGTTCAGAGGAATACATAGCTTGGGTTTGCCTATTACAGAAATTGTCCCAACAAAGCAACTGATTTTTTTTTTTAACTGGAGATTGAACTCAAGGACACTCAACCACTGAGCCACATCCCCAGTCCTATTTTATATTTTATTTAGAGACAGGGTCTCACTGAGTTGCTTAGCACCTCGCCATTGCTGAGACTGGTTTTGAACTTGCAATTCTCCTGCCTCAGCCTCCTGAGCCGTTGGGATTATAGGCGTGCTCCACTGTGCCTAGCTAAGCAACTGATTTTGATACATATTCATTTTCTAAATAAAATGTATTCCCTACAGCTATTACCCAGAAAATAAAAGGTTGATGAGAATTTTATTTCAATTAAGTCATTTTAGGAATCATTTTTATGTTCAATAAACTGTTCTTTCCTTTGAAATAGAAATTTTTCTTTATTTAAAGAGCATAGTAATGAGAGGTAACATGCAATAAGACCTTTTTATTGGTAGGCAAATCACTTTTGAAACTAAATAAAAATTTAAAAAAAAAATCCAGGCTTCCAAGCATCTTACTGAATTTTTTCCTAAAAGCACATGATTATAATTTAATAGTTCATGATTTCTGATATTCTATTCAAAGATATTAAGGCATTAAAAAATAAAAGTAATGCATAGTTGCAGATAGTGCATTTTTATGAAAAAATTAATATATTTAAAAAGCTCAACCAGAAATAGCTTCTTTTTCCTGCACTGGCTCTCATGCATGCAAGATTGGCCACCAATCAGCTGGGAGCTCTTGGACCAAGACAAATCATCAGGAGGAACTCAGATCTCTGTGAGGCTTCTTTTCCCTAATCATGCCCACTTAGATGCCCAGCATCTGTCAACTACTTGCTCTAAAGCTCTACTCTTTCATATTTTTAATTCTCCTTTTCCTTTAGTTAATGTGCTTCCTTTCTTACGAGCAGCAAGAATAAGAAATTTTTCTATTCTATTCTAGAAATAAATATCAACTTCAAAAAATGTTCTGTCATAGAACTTTTTCAGTTATTCTATCCTTCCATCAATTGACTCTATGACCAACTCTATGTAAGAACCCCATTTCTATACAAAAGTCTGATGTTTTTCTGCTGCTGTTTTTACCAGCAATATTACCTTTGGATATATTATTTTATTTTTGATGTCCATAGATGATGCTATATCCAAAATCTAAGGATCTTAAGGATTTTTCCAGTGATACCTTCCAAACAAAACCTGGTCTCTTCAAATTGACAGTGGTTATAGAAAATTTGTTGCCACCAGATATTTAAAGTTAGTTTAACTAGATAAAAACATTAACCAAATTATTTATAATTTTTACTAATAATTTTCTGATGCCTCTGCTTACTTTTTCCCCAATTTTCTTTCTAGTTGATGATACTAAATATTAGTCTCACTCTTTGCTGCTGTCATTTAAAGTATTTTCTCTTTTTTTAGTTAATAATTAATCTTTTTTATTGATTTTTTAAAAATAAATGACAGCGGAATGCATTACAATTATTATTACCCATATGCAGCACAAAGTCTTTTCTCTTGATAGTAACAGTTAAGTCCTTCAGCTAAGAACTAATGGACTAAAAAACAATTATAAATTCCTCCATTACAAGAAAATGGATGGATTTAATGCCCTGTAGCCCAGTTGATCTGGACACAACCAAATCTGACAGTGTTAGTGACATAATAACTGTGAAATCACATAATCCCATGCCCCTAAGGCAAATGGCTCCTTCTGTCCTCGAATCCTGATGGTTTCTTGGTCACATATCTTATCAAGGAATGTGTGAGGACACAGAAGCAAAAAATAGCATGATCACCAGCCAGCTTAGAATTTCAAGGTCTCTAGTCCCCACTCCCCTCCGTGTATATTTGAAGCAGTTATTCTTCATTCCCGTTGGCCCAGCTTAAATTTTTTTTCTGTAGCACTCACACCATCTGGCATGATGGTGATTTATGTATCTGTGTTCATTTATATGTATTCATATAAACTTCAAGAGGGCAAGCATCCTGCCTATGTTGTTTGCTCTTCCAGCTCTGTTGACTAAAACAGTTCTTGGCACATGAACAATACTCAACTAATATTCCCAGCATGAATTCATTAACAGATTAACACTGAAAAATAAACTATGATTTCCTCCATTTAATACAGTGCAGGGAAGCTTTTGAGTATTTTCTTATTTTTCATCTAACAATATGTCTTTTTCTAATGAAATTATTTTCCATTTTCTTGAAAATCAACTCGTATGAAAAAAATTCGATGAATTGCCCCATTTTTTCTTCTTTCATACAAGTTGGTTCTGCATTGTTTTAACTACGCTGTACTTAATAATTATTTTAGAAAGAAGGCTAAAATTTTAACTTCTTCAAGCTTCCTGCCTGTTCTTTGTTTTCATGTAGTATTTATCAATTGGGTCCTATTAAAAAATTGAACTCTACTACCCAGGCCAGCGATATGAAAATGATTTAAAGACTCTTTATCTCTTTCTTACTTCTGGCAACTCAGCTTAATAAAGATAAGTGCTAGGAAATCTTAGTTTTATTCTAGTTGACCTATGGATGGATGAATGGATAAAGAAAATTTGCCTTTAAAAAGGAAATTGCTATTCACACAACATGGATGAAACTATAGAGGACATTAAGATAAGTAAAATAAGCCAGACACACAAAGACAAATACTGTAAGATATGACAACTATATGAAATCTAAAAATATTGATCTAAGAAACAGAGACTAGAAAGGTGGTTACCAAAGTTGGGGGATGATGGGGAGGAATTGATTCTTAGTGATCTATTGCACTATGTGGTGCCGCAGTCTGGCTGGGCACAAATCACGAGCCACTGAAGCAGGAACAAACTTTATTTCTGAACTCCACCAGCACGCTCCACACACGCTTCCCAGGAACTCCTCCCAAACGCCACAGGGCTCCTCCAGGAACCAGCAGCCGGAAAAATCCTCCGGAAATCCCTCCTCCTGCACTTCCCCAACCAATGGGAATCCCCACGAAAACTCCAAAGTAGCGTGAGAACTGCAAAGTAGGGCCCAGGCGGATAGTAATGCCTCGCCTGTCAATCAATACTATTGGCAAAATGTCAGGGGCCATTCCTATTCAGCTGTGGCTCTCAGCAGTGTGGTTAACACAGTTAATAATAATACTTTGTATATTTCAAAATTACTTGTATTTTTTCTGAGGTTGCTAGGCACATCCCTTTATTAAAGGGGATACTAGGCCAGAGACAGACCTGGTAGGAACCTAGCCCTGGAGAGACAATGGCCAGAGAGGCCTTGTACAGAGACACAATCCAAGACCCAGGGGTGATCTTAAGCTCACATCTTAGTCACCCTGGTTTCCAGGGATCCAGATGCCTTGTCCTGAAGGCAGTCTCCACACTCAGCAGGACCAGCCCTGTTACCCTGCAGCTTCTGGTGACTCCAGACTCCAAGGACAGTATCTCCAGAAGCTCTGGAGGCCCACACCCAGGGCCAATATGGTCAGGAAGGGACAGTGGAAGAGGTTCTAGAACCTGAGAAAAACTTCCATCTTCTTCACCATCCCCTACCTTACAGCAAATCCAGTGCTTAGTCCCATGGCTTGCTGGCACAGGTCACAGTACCTGGCCAGTAAAGCCCTGTGTGTATCCCAATGTGACTGAATCCATCTGACACAGGTTCTAACATATCACTGCAATTCATCCTGAATTCTGGGGGAGAGCCCTGAGGTCTGAGGTGTGTGGCTTTGCTGATGGGCACCATCTGGTCCTTGCTGGGAGTCCTGGTGCCGGCCCTGGCTAACCCCAAGGCCTCCTGCCACTCCTGACCCCAAGGCCCAAGCTGGCCTTCTCTACCCAGTGGTATGTGCTGCGGGTGGCTGGCACTCACTCTGCAGCCAGCACTGGTACAGCTCCTGGACCCCTGGTGCATCCTGGGGTATCTCTACCCTGACTGTGCTGTACCATCTGTCCACCTGCTGGAGAAAAGTCCCTGGTGGGCATGCCCAGGGCCTTGAGCTGGGCTCTGCTATTCAAGCATCCTGAGAGGCAGGCCATGGTAGGGCCAGAATCCCCTTTGAGTTTCTGCCCCAGGTCCTGGATGTCCTGGAAGCTGTAAGCCGCAGAAAAGTACAAAAGCACCTGACCTTACCTCATGACACCTCCTGGAAACGCTGTTCCTCAGCCTGTTCGTGACCTCATCCACATGAACTCTGAAGAGCTTTCTGGCTGCAAGCTGGAACACATGCCGGAGGCAGCCCCAAACCCATGCCTCCGTGGCTGGTGGAATCCCACAGATGTGCTGCATTGTTAAGGTCTGTAAACAAGTCAAAATAACACCTGGTATTTTGCCAGGGGAATGTTAGAGTTCGTAAACAAGTCTGGATGGTGCCTGGCAAAATGCCAGAGGGAGTGGTTTGAAAAGTAACAAAAGCAAGCCATTAAGTGTGGAGATTCCTTATTGGTTGACTGATGTATCTAGTTTATGCTAATTAAGATAAACTGTGCAAAATGTATAAATACCTCTGTTGTCCTACAATAAATGGCACCCTCTCCTGCTGTATCAACGTACACAAGTTATTCTCACCCCCCGGCTATTTTGCTGCAGCCGGACTCCGGCACTGCATGCCAGGTGGTGCAGAGAGGCTGGCATCAGCTCTGAAAGCAAGACGCCCTCCTCTTCCAGCAACTTGAGGACTTCTGCTCTAGTGAGGCTGCAATCCAAGTGCTGCGCCTGGTGCTACTGGCTGGAGAAGTAGGTCTGGAGGGCATCACAGTGGCACTATATAACTTGTTAGGGCCAGGTGCTGCTGCTGGGTAAAGGAGTCCTTGCCCAGGGAGCCCATCACCTGCTGACTCAGCTGAGTTAGGGGAGGATGAAGCTGCCTTGGGTCCTCTCAGCCTAATAGATCCAGCCTGGGTGGGTGAAAGCCAGAACCTGCAAGGCCGCCCTGGAGTCCATGGCTTCTCAAAATCACAGCACCAGCTGTCACTGGCTCTCAAGGAGGCTGAAGTTCCTTCCTTGAGAAGGCAAGAGGACAAAAGTGCACCCCTGTCTTTTTAAAGAATAAATTTAATTTCCTGGAAGTGTCTGTAGGATTCAGTGGAAACCTTGTAACCAGTGATGCTCTGGGTTGGGGTGAGACAGAAGGGACAACCTGCTGCTGCTGCTGCTGCTGGGATGGGGTGTGGTCCCGCTGTCTTCTTGGTCTCTAGAACCCTCCTCTGCTCCCGATGGCTCTGATGGTCTCTGCGGAGCTGATACCTACTGACACCCACAACGACTGGGCAGTCCTTCAGTGAGACCTTGGCGTTTGAGGGCTCCTGGGTTGTGCCATGCTATTTTGATCAACTGGGCAGTAACTCCCTTCACCTTTGATGTGGATCTTGGCCACGCTGCGTCCCCACCCTCTTTACCATCTTCATGTGCTTGGTGCTCCTGAGATAGCCCATGATGTCATCCAGTCGGTCAGTGGCAGCTCCCTGCTCTCAAAATTACAAATAGATTTTTAAAACTCTCAACACACACACACACACACACACACAAATAAGCTGATGATGTAATGAGTGTATTAATTAGTTCAATTTAATCTCTCAATAATCTATACATAGATTAAACATCATACTTTTCTCTATCAATATACACAATTATTTGGCACTTATATTTCCATCAGGACCCAAAGAGAATAAAAAATAAAATAAAGAATTTGAAGATATTCTGAAATTAGAAAACAACTTCTAATGTTTAGTTTTTAGTCCACTGAGCCTTAAGTATCTTCTGATAATTATTGTAACTAAATTAGCAACAAATAATATAAATAATTGGATTTTAATTGATGGGGTTATTATAATAATTTAGATGTATGACTGTTTTCTTCTTCTAGAGTTTTCTTCTCAAAGGCAAGAGTACATTATAGGGAATACAAAGATTTACTTAATATTATAATGACTGAACTGCTACAATTATCAGCAGAGCTGACTGCACAGAAAATATAATTGATATTTTCCTAATCTTAATTACAAAGCTGACACAGGCAGTAAGTATATGTATGTTTGAAAAACTCAGCCTCCTGGACATGACTCAGAAGCCTCATTCTCTAAAAGCAGAGCACCTGATAAATCCTGCCTTGCCTTGCTTTGACTTGCTGATAATTTCATTTCTTAGAGGCAAAGGAGGCAAGAGAGGAGAAATGGTATTTTGAACCTGATGTTCCTAAATCCATGTGTCAAGGGTAATATTCAAGCTATTTAATAAGCAGTTCTGAGCAGGCACCAACCAGTCAGTTCTCAGTGATCTACCTGTTAGTCCTTCTGCTAGTACATTGCAGGGGTCCCAGAACTGGAGAGAAGCCTAAGCATTCAGTGAGTTGAGGTGGGGGGCACACGGGTGTCTCAAGAAAATGGGACCTATCAACTAGTAATCCAATACTGTAACAATAGTATATCAGTAATTTTGTAAATCTGCTGTATATCAGCTTTGTTTGTAATTCTTCCTGATATCAATTTAATCTCTTGGATTTGTTCCCTTCTATACTCCATTACTATTTCTTTATTTCTGAGCCTAAAGGTTAAATAGCCTAAACAACCTTATCTAAACCATGAGTCTTAACACTTTCTTCCCATGAAGCATTTCAACTCTTTTCTAGTCTCTAATATCCTTTTTCTAATCCATTATCTTCTTCAAATTAAAGAATTCGACTTTAACATTCCCATAGTTAAAATCTTCAATATTTCTCTATTGTCATCAATATAAAACTCAACATCCTTAGCCCAAACACTAGGACACAATTTTCCTTGATTCCAACTGATTTTTTTTTGCAAATTGTTTTCTTGCTACTTCTTTTTATTCACTCTCTAATCCAGCCAAAATGAACAATTTGTTGACCTCTGAATACTGGACACATTTTCACACTCCTGTTTTCCCCTCTTGCTGTTGGTTAGAGATGGAATGCAACTCCTTCTCTGTCCAAACATTTCACCAGCCACTTCAAACACAATCTTCTTCATGGGCTTCAATAATTCTGTACCCACTGCAACTTTTTGTTATTGTTGTTGGGGGGAGTACCTGGGATTGAACTCAGGGGCATTTTGACCACTGAGCCACATCCCCACTCCATTTTTATACTTTACTTAGAGACAGATTCTCACTGAGTTTCTTAGTGCCTCACCATTGCTGAGGCTGGCTTCAAATAAGTGATCTTCCTGTCTCAGCCTCTGAAGCTGCTGGGATTACAGGCAAGTGCCACCACGCCCAGCCCCACTGCAACTTTTACAATGCTTTATTTTCATGGATAATTAAACTATCATGTTGTGCAATTTACAGTGTTTATTTATACATGGGTAAGATCCATATTTGATTCAATTTTGTGTGTGTGTCCTGGTAGCTTCTAACATATACACAAAACTACTACCCAATAGGTGTTTGGTGAGTGAAGAAATGAGTATTATAAGGAACAGGAAAATAAAATGGAATTGGCAGAAATGTAGGCAAAGGGATTCTCATCTTAGAACTCATCTAGCTTCCCAGAATATAAACTGCACAATACCTGACATTTGGTTTCATTTGACTTTTGTTCAATTTTGTCACTTAATAAGTATGCATTGAATGCATGAGTTCATGTCTGTTCATCAGATGTTAAATATACTTTCTGGATTAGAGAAAATTTCTAGATCTTGCATCTCTTTTTCCAGGGTAGAAGTCAAAATGGAGAATCTCAGCCTTTCCTATGGCTGAGATATAGACACGCCATCTTGCCTCTCTCTGCCCATCTCTCAACTTCTTAAAACCGATTTAGGAATGAGCACCTTGAGCATAGAGGCTCTGTGGGAGGCTTCAACTTGAAGGCACAGATGGCAGCGAAGGCTTCCTTGCCTTAAGGGAGAATACTCATGTGCATAATGGAAAATGGACATCCGTGCTTGCAATTGTGCCCCCTGCAGTAAGCTTGTGGTCATGCCACCCAATTCTTTCTGGCATCAGTGGCAGTAGACATAATTCTGAACATGAGGTAGAATGTGAATTTACCCTTAAACCTCACTAATAATTCTGTGAAATGGCCATGATCCTTCTAATATATTCCTTTTCTGTTTAAACTGTCTAGAATATGTTTCATTGCTTGAAACCAAGAACCCTTGATAAAGCCCAAGAACCCTTGATATTTCTATATCAGTGAAAGATGATTTTGAAATAAATTTGCCACACAATAAATATTGTTGATAATCACTAATACTTCATAAAGCTTGAGTCCTGGTTTAAGACTCCAGTTTCTTCACTGTTATAACCCAGTTTCCAGGGTTGGCTCACTGTGATATCATGGCATGTTTAAAACTGCTTCCCTGGAATTGTTTCGCAGACATCAAGTTTCATCCATGAACTCAGTGTGCAAAAAATATAACCTTACTTTTTCATGAACTTGAAAGAATTTGCATGTGTGACCACTCCTGGTCCTGGGAAACAGGTCCAAACTTGTTGCTGTCAACTCTGTCATCATTTCCGTCCTCAAGATCCCCTCTAAGGCCTCTAGTCCCTGTTGTCCATGTAGAATTTTCCTACTATGCCTGAGCCAGGGGAAATTATGAAGAGAGGTTAGACTAATGGCCCTTCCATGCCATGATTGGATGAAAGAGAGTGGACAGGAAGAAAATTCCTACAATCTCCCCCTTGACTTTTCTGATGTAAACCATGTCTGTGAGCTGCCATCTTTCAAGTCAATTGATGTCATTAGAAATGGAAGAATATACCCACACCCAAGTGCACATCAACTTTCTAGGTCTTAGCACCTTCTACCTATAACACTATTTTAAAGTTTATATCCCCACATTAGGTAGTAATGACATTAGTTTTCATGGATTTCTTCATTTATTCATTTATTTGATGCTTACTATGTGCCAGTACATCTGTGTTTTTCTAAGAACTAAAAATATAGCCATTTATAAAAAGACCAATAAGGTTCCTTTAGTCTCATGAAGCTTGCATACAATATTCACCAACGTTATGTGAAGTTTATATACTCAATAAGATTATATAGATGTGCAATTAAAGCCAAAGACTATTGACTTATGGATTAATGTGAATTTAGGGTAAGACTTTAAATAAGATTCTAGCTATTGGAACATTTGAATTATACTAATGAGGGGAGTTTTAAAGTCTTACATATAGATTTTTTAAAAATCAGCAACTCAATTGGAGGCCTGTTTAACAGCAGTATATGTCAATACATGTTACAACAAACAGAAAAAGAAAGAGAGAAAGAGAGAGGAAAAACAACAAGACTTAGGGCTTACTTGATATCTCTCTACTTGATTGTATGAGTCTACCAAGAAATGACTTCCCAAAAATGTAATGTACAATTTAAAGTTCATTAGTATAAGGAGTGTTCTACAGTGTAAGTAATGAACTTCATTATGAGCTGATCACACATCAAAAGTAAAATATTCAACTTTGAATACTGCATTTTAGATGGGATACTAAAACAATGGTTCATGGTCATAAAGAATTGAGTTGTCCAGCAGGGCACTGTGCTGCACCCCTGTAATCCCAGTGGCTCGGGAGGCTGAGGCAGGGGGATCACAAGTTCAAAGCCAGCCTCAGCAACTTAGTGAGGCCCTAAGCAACTCAGTGAAGCCCTGTCTCAGAATAAAATACAACAACAACAACAACAACAAAAACGGCTGAGGATGTGACTCAGGGGTTAAGTGTCCCTGAGTTCAATCCTTAGCATGAAAAATATTTCTGCGAGTAGAACATGGATCTTAGAGAAATTATGCTATGTTTTGAAAAATCACCTTGTTAAAGAAGAATTCCATCTTTTATTCATAATGCCAAGATGCTAAACTTGAAGAAGCAAGCTGAAGTGATAGAAATAGCTCTGATCAATGCTAGTTAGAATTGGACAGAAATAGAGCTATTCAGAAAACCAAAGTGCTTCTGAGAATAATAATGTGCTGGGTAAAAAATGTCAGGGATATAATAGATTAGTAATGGGTCAGATAGAAAGATCTGTGCATTTTCTACAAATATCAAAATTTTACAGTTCTAAGATGTAGATGACTTTATGAATGATAAAAATAAAAGCAGATAAGTTTGCCTTCTGTCGATATTAAAGTGCCATGTGTTTGCATCTCTTGCTTCCTCTCATAATTGCCCAAAGTAACTTTCCAAGTATTGGTTTAGTTGATCCACTCATTGTTCCCCTCTGCAACAAGTCAGGTGAAATCTACTGTGTTCCTCCACATGCTCCAAGAATCAACAGCAGTTGATAGCTAACTATATAAAGGAAAATACATGATAGTCAATTCGTTCATCTCAATAAATATTGGGCTTCTGGCCTACCTTCTTTAAGCTTTTGATGTGGGAATTGGAGTAACGATTTGTAAATCTTCTAAAGAAAGGTGAAAATCAGAGAAGCAAGAATTCCTAAAGTCCTGATGTTTCACAGATTAGTAGCCTGCCATTAAGAAAGTGTGGGGCATCGGGTCAGTGAGCTGGAGCCATAAACATTATCAGGTAAAAGTGAGGTTTCCTGGGGCTGCAGAAAGAAATGAGCTTGTTACTACTTCTGGTATTAATCATAATAAGTGTTTTATCTAAGCCTGTCATGTTTAGTTTCTCCATGCAATTTACCTCTCAGGCACACTGTTCACCATATCAGTTGGCCTTATCTTTTAACTTATAGTCTTCAAGTGCCTAAATGTATTTCCTCCAAAGTTCCCACAGTTAACATGACAAAGTCAACATAAGTGCTATTTTAAGACAATGCTGCACCCACATTATGAAAGACAGAGTTCCTTATGCCTGACCACCCCTGCCATCTGTTGAAAAGCTTAACAGGCAGGGCCGAATCTTTACCTAATTGCAGTTTTGCTGGGAGATTAGCAAGATTTTAAATGTGGAGCTCAACTATGTACTTTAATGCATTCGTTTATTTCATGTGTTAACTTTGACAAAGAAATAAAGTGAAGAGCTGCTTTTCCTATATCCTATTCCTCTTTTCTCAACTGACATTCATTAGCCAATGCAGTCAAGTAGCTTTTGGGGGACCAAAGGATGAGGTTCGGTTTCCAAGGTCATCAACTACGAGCAGGAACCAAACCAACCAACTAAAAATTCCCACCAATAACAATGCAGAAACAGGCGTTTTGCTAATATGTCTGGGGTGGGTAAAGCTATCAGCCCTTTTAAACTGGTCCACAGTTCACAGAGAAGAAAGATGGCAACCTGTAAGGAAGATGTGACTTGAGGATTAGACAGCTAATAATATTCCACTCTGCACGACCCCATTTCATTGTAGTCCTCTTATGATCTGCTAATAATCCTTTATAATTAAGCTTCCCGTATAATATTAAAATGTAATCCACATGAACACCAATCGCAGTGTATTTCGAAGGCTGAAGTGGTTACCGCTTCCAGCCATGCATGACAATCACTGTGCAGCTTTAATTTCATATTTTTTTAAATGGTTTGCTCCAAGATTTAAAGAAAAATTCTGATGCATTTCTATCCATAAGTACAGCAAAATAGGTCTCATTTAAACTTAAACCGTTAAAAGTTATGTCCAAGGTATTGGCCTTGCAATTTTACGTTCTCCCCCTTTAGAATTAAAAATTTTGCAACATTCCTACAGAGGACAGGTTATCTTTCAAGGAACAACTTATGAAATGTTTACAGTACATGAAGCTGGTAGTACCAGACACTAAGAACAGATGTCACAGAGCAACTTAAAACAAATCTTGATTCTAAATTATACATAAAATTTGTTTAAACCCATCTACCATATTCCTTATAATATTCTCTGTTTCTTCTATGTCAGTATATTGTCCTCATTATGTCTTGACAAGTTCAGTCTAATAATTTAAAAATAATTTGAACCCAATAATGATCATTAGAATTAACACATTCAAAATATATTAAATTTAACTGAAGTAGTTTTATATTCCAGTATAGCTATACTATAACCATACTTTATTTGGTAAACCCACTTCAGAGAACAATTATCATTAGAATATTGTAAATGTTGATGCTTCGGTTAGTAATTTTTTTCAAACAAATTATTATAAACAATTTAACTGTATAATCTTTTCTAATTCTGCCCTTCACATAGATGCAAGGGACCTGGGGTGATATTAAACTTTCAAATTAAAAACATAGGCTTTGTCTCCAAAAAATGAGAAAAAAGTGACAGTTATTGCATAATCTTTTGAAAGATTGAACTTGATTTGTAATTCACAGATAACAAGTGGCATTAGTGCAGATTCCCTTCCAAGTGGAGTGTTAGTGTTGCTATAGATTAGGAAAATAACATGTTGTCAGATAGGAAATAATGACTCCTAGCCATTATGACTATATCTGGACTCATGAAGTGCTGTTAAGAAAAAAAAAAAAAAAGATTGCTCCTCAAAGAGCTATTTGGTGAGATTATTATCAGACATTTGACTAAATTTAAACATTTTTGTTGAGGGAAAAGGGTTTGTTTATGTGTTTTTAAACAAAAGCAATAGTACTAGTTCAAAGGGAATGATTTATAAGCATTATTTAAGACATCTAAAAATGGTTTATGTCAAGGTTAATGGTAATAACACCCTTTCAAAATTTTCTTGGGAATATTTAATTAGAGCACTTCTATTTTTATGGAAGTTTGATATAATCCTAAGCATCAAGAAGAGCAAGTGAAGAAGTTTAAAAAGTCACCTTTTATGTAATACTAACTACATGCCAGGCACTGGGGCATACAGTGATGGAAGTAAAAAAAACAAAACAAAAACAAAAAAAAACTGTCTTCCAAGAGCTTTTATGCTAGTGGTGTGTGAGGGAAATGGGTGAAGGAGGACAAATACAGAGGAGAACTGAACACAGTTCTGAGGGTAAACTGAACCCATGATGCGGAGCTCAGAAGCAAAACCTTTTAAGAGGACAGGCAGGAAGTGGTAACTCGCGAACTAGTTAAGTGTTAAGACATTAGGAAATGGTAGAATCTCTAACTGTGGAGCTCATGCCCCATTCCCCAACAGGCATCAAAAAAAGAAAAAATCATTGCACCAATAAATCAAAATGGCCCAATTTAGTCTGCAATTTGCAATCCTTGTTTTAAAAAAATATATAAGACAAATTTTTGCATGATAACTTTCTAAGGGCACAAGCAAAATTTACTGAGCACCTAAAAAACCTAGTGAGCAAATCCAGGTGAGGGATTGGAGAATATATTCCATCTTCCCCACTTAGAACAAGAGGTGACAAAGAGATCTTAATGGGAACAAAGTTTTGGATTTCTTCCCTCTCTGGAGATTTATGTTGAAAAGGCAAAACATTAAATAAGCAAATAGAAAGAAAATAATTGAAAATAAAAATAAAGCAAGTTTCTTTATTTCATGCTTCCCACAAATAAATCATTTTGTGCCATGTATCCATGCTCTTGACACTGATTCTTTTTTTTTTGTACACAAATGGATCACAGTTTTACATTTTTCTTGTTGTACACGATGTAGTGTCGCATCATATGTGCAATCATACATGTACCTAGGATAATGACATTCATCTCATTCCACCATGTTTCCTGCCACCACATCCTCTCCCCTTCCCTCCCTCCTCTTGGCCCAATCAAAGTTCCTCCATTCTTCCCCCCCACACACACACACCCCATTATGGATCAGCATCCACTTATCAGAAAGAACATTTGTCCTTCAGTTTTTGGGGATTGGCTTACTTAGCATGATATTCTCCAACTCCATCTGTTTAACTGCAAATGCCATGATTTTATTCTCGTCTAATACTGAGGAATATTCCATTGTGTATATGAACCACGGTTTCTTTATCCATTCATCTATTGAAGGGCATCTAGTTTGGTTCCACAGTTTAGCTGTTGTGAATTGAGCTGCTATGAATATCCATGGGGCTTCTGACACTGATTCTTAAGGCCTTTCTTAATCCAACCTCTCAGCTCTTCCCAGAAGCACATTCTGCTCCAGAAATAAGACAGTCTGATAATTGTGCCCTGCACACGTCTTGCCAGCTGGAGTTCCCAGCTCCAGGTCTCCTTACACTCACACTCCTATCTGCTTGTCCTACTATGAACAATCCAATCCTTCTCTTAAAGCCCCATTTTACTGCCAATATGTTCCCAGCAACTGCTGCAATCCAACATGAACTCTCCTTCCTTCAGATTCCCACTTCATTACATCTATTCACACCCTATTTATTCATATTAATTATATTTGTATCAACCATAGACATTCAACTCCAAGTTGGATTCAATTGTTTCTAAAATTTGCCAGTCTTGTGCTTTCTCTTTCTCTCCATAATAAAAGTTTAGGAAGTATTCTATTCTACTTAATTTTAGATGTTTTTATATTTTTAAATTATGTGATTTGATGTTTTTTTTTAAATACAAGATATGAAATGCTAGCTTCAAATGGTCAACTAATACCAAGACCAATCCTTCCCTTCATAATGCACCTTTAGTGTCTCCTGTAGCTCAACAAGTCTATGTCAGGGCCCTTATAAATCTATCTATCTGCCTATTCTTAACATCTTTATTGAAAGTTTAAATTATTGAATCTGTGTTCAGTTTCATTTTTTTCCAAATGTTCATTAATAATTTTTTTATTCTAGTTAAATTTTAGAACCATTTTGTATATTAAACAGATCTTAGGATTTTATGAGAATTATCTTTAACATAGCAATTAATTTGCCAAGGAGCATACAAACTACTGTTTATTTGTAAGTAATATAACATTTAGGAACATATTAGGTTCTTTTGACCATTCATGTTCAACTTCATTTTCTCAACATTATTATTTAAGGTTTGAGCAAACTAAGCTACTCCTCATTCTGTGTATTAGATTAAGTCTAATACATAGCAGAGAACATATCTTCTTTGCAGTATTCCTGTAAGTATTCATGAAATATTTATTAACCAATGATTGCATGTGAAATCACAAAGAAAATAAGAAAATCCCAAAAGTATATTCCGTACACCATTTTTCTTCTGCCACAATGTAACAAACTTAGAGACAAAAAACATTAATGATTAAAATACAAGAGGAATATTTGTAATACCTAGAAGAAATACATCTATCACATAAATATATTCTTATGTATAATAAAATAGAATATAGTTCCTATGCAAAGGAGCTATATTTATAAATTCAAAAAAGGAACTATATTTCATAAATAAATAAGAAAAAGTTTTACAACTCAATGGAAAAGTGTACAACAGCACATAGAGAAGTCAGAAAAAAAAGTAATAAAAGGCCAACAACCTGAAAAGTTGTTCACTATCATAACCAAACAAATGAAAATGCAAACTTCAAATAAGATATTTTTATTGGTCAGTTCAGAAAGCAACAAAATGAATCCAAAAGAGTGTTAACGGAATGTGGAAGGCACTGATGATGGGAAAGAAAGTGAAAGTATAAATTGAAGCACTCTTTCTAAAAGGTAACAGAAATATATTTGAAGTTTTCAACATGAATACTATCTAACCCATTCATTTCATCTTTAAAAATTTATCCTAAGGGGAAAAAAAAACAGTGTGCGAGCAGACAAATATGTTGTATTCCATAATGATCAAAAAAGTGAAAACTTGAAAACAAACTTATTAAAGGGGAATATTGTTTGGCATGGTGGTGCACACCTGTAATCCCAGCAGCTCAGAAGAATGAGACAGGGGATCACAAGTTCAATGCCAGCCTCAGAAACTTAGCAAGATCCTGTCTACAAATGAAAAAACTGGGGATGTTTCTTAGTGGTTAAGCACCCCTGTGCTCAGTTCCCAGTACCCAAATAAATAAATAAACAAAGACAATTAAAACTTATCCTGGGTATCATTACCTTCATAATCAAAGAGTAATAATATTCAGGTAAGTAATGACGTTCAGAAGAAGTTTTGAGGAGCATTCGTAAGTCCTGAATGATCCCATTTAAAAAGTCAGAGTACATATGTATCAAACTAGTGGGATTTGGTCAAGGATGAAGGAACCTATTAATTAAAGTTTCCCATTTATCTACTGACCCTATTTAATTTAAACCTTTCCCTCTTCTGTTTTTAATTTATGGCCACATTTTTATTTTTAAATGTGAACTTAGAATCCATTTAGTAAAGAGATTTATGTTTTCGCTCACTGAATAATATGTGCCCTAAGTGGTAGGCAAATTGTGTCTAAAAGATCTGGACCACAAAACTTCATTAGTAATATTTCATTTCAAATTAGAACCATCTATGTTTTATTGAGACCTATTCAAGGGTCATCCTATTATGCCTTGGCAGAAAGAGGAGGCAAAATTCTAATAGAGATCGAGTTAGTTATGTTTTAACAAATAAATGAGCATAGTTTTCCCTTCTCTAAAACAAAAACAAAACAAAACAAAACAAAAAAACAACAATGACTTAAAATTTAAAGTTCAAATTCAATTTTCATCTGTTGATTTGAACATTCTTTATTCCTGGGATAAATTATACTCTCCAGTTTACTTTCTGGACTGTGAACATTTCAAATTTCACTGGACAGTGAGACGCAGTTAAATACTTCTTTGAGCGTGATCAGTCTTCTTGTTTTACTGCCATTTGAACCCAGATTTCAAAGGTCGATGAATTAGGGCAGTGTTGTTTAGATTATGTACCAACCGCAAACATACCATACTGTGCAGAGCAGATAAGAAACATGATCAATAATCAGATAGCACCTCACAGCCGGTGCTTTAGAAAGAGAAGATGATCAAAACCAACCCAACATTTTCAGCGTGTGTTTATACCATATTGATCAATTGTACAACAGTCAGTGTATTCTAAACAGCATGACTGCTCGAGCTGAAGTTCCCTTATATCATTACCAAAAAGCAACCCAAGTGTGACTACAGATATTTTGTATTTCTCTTTAATAGATAACCTTGTTGATGCGGGTTGCCACTTTTCTTGCAACCACCCTGTAAATAATGTGTTCTTCACTAAGTAAATATGTCAAATACAAACAAAAAGTAGGTCAGCTTAAGCCTTGAAATATCTCAGAGCAAAGGAGAGTATGAGTATTTTTAAATCAATTTACTCAATATCCCAAAGGATCAAAGCTCTGTTTCAAAGCTCTAAAGCCCTGGATATAATTCTGATACGGAGATTCTAAATATTCTTTCTAATATAAACCTTAAACAACTTGATACATTCCTTTAACAAACACCAACCTATGATTCCTGACTAAAGAGTTCTAACAGTGAAATTTAAATGAGGTTTAAGTGCATTTGTACTCCTTCTACACATCAGGCTCCACCCTAAGCATCACACAGACACTATTCCATGTAATACCCACCCCACCACCATGTGGTCCGTACTCTGCATCTTAAAGGGGAGGGGCATCAAAGCATAAAGAAGCTGAATCTGCCTTAGTTATCCACTTAGTGAAAGGTAGAGCTGAGTTTCAAACCTAGACAGACAGTCCAGCTCTGCAGTTCATGCTCCTAACTCTGTGCCATCATAGAATTGAGAAGTTTTTTCTTATATTTTGTTTGTAGGCATTAAGTTATGTATCTTTAAAATTTTTCACATATAGATGTGCTGTAAAGGAACACAATTTATTTATTTTTAATGTGGTGCTGAGAATCAAACCCAGTGCCTCACACAAGCGCTCTACCACCAAGCCACAAGTTTTAAATGCAACACAAAGGTTGCATTAACTTGCCAAACTTTTTGAAAAGCTTTGTGATTATTTTCACTCATGTGGCATATTCGTATTTAAACCTATTGCCACACGCTTTTTTCTTTCTTCCTTTATCTCCTTTTGTTATCCATTTTCCTTCACCTCTCAACTTATTTGCACTGATTCCTGAAGTTGCTTTTCTCCCAAAAGGTTCCCTCTATCTTCTCTCTGGAGCCGCTGGGTTCCTCTGACCTCTACACCCTGTCCCCCTCCCTTTGACCACCTCCTTATTTCCTGGCCTCAGTTATCATCCACGGCCATTCTAACATATTAGCCACAGAGCATCTTACCATGAATGAATTTACAGTCATTGCTGTAATAAAGTTGTTTTTCAAATAATGAGCAAGATAATCACAGGGAATCATTACAAATAATGAATAAAAATAATCTTACAGAAGACTTTAAAGACTCTTACTCTAATGGTTAAATTTTTAAAATCCATCTTGTCTTTCTGATTTTGAATTTTATTTTTAGAGTTCAGTTTAATAACCGCTTCATTATCAAACAGAATATACACAAATTGGTTTGCTTTAAAACAAACTTTATCTTCTATGGTGTTGTTTGACAATTAATCCCTGTTCTCACCTTAACCATGGAAGTCTGATAACTCTGTGATAAATACTGGCTAGTGAACTTTAACACCAATAAAACAAATACTGTACAAATTAAAAGAAGTAAACAAGAGAACATGAACCAGAAAAAGAGCAAAAGGAATAGGTGAAAGGATGCTACCAAAAACAAAACAAGAAGAGTTTGGAAAAAAAATCCCTCTTCAAGTAACTATAAATATTTATTACTTACTGAATAGGGAAAAAAAAGAGTCGAACATTTATTTAAAGATCTATTTACTTAAGAAGCCAAGTTCTTATTTTCATTTTTATTGAATAAAAAATTTAAGATACAATTTTTTGACACAAAAATATATCCACCACCACAATAATTAAATTTGAGTAAAATTTTTCATTTCAAAACTGGTTAGGTCAGAAGCCATCAAGTGGGTGTAGGTGAGGGTGTTTATGTATGTATAAGTCTGCTGGCTGCACTGAGCCCACATAGGGTGTTTGCTTTGCATAATGAACATTCCTCATCTTTCATCTTCTGCTCTGTGGGAGGGAATTCGTAGGGAGGGGGTAAACTTGTCCTTCTTGCTCTTAAAGAAAAGCCTGGGATTAAATGGACGAAAACTAAAGATACTCATTAGAAGTCATAGTGATTCTTACCACTTGTTTGTGGTGGAGCTCAGATTCCCTCCCCAGGGACTGATGGAAGCTCAGCTCCCCCTGTACTAACCTGGATATCGTACCTGCCTATCACTAAAGAGCTGAGTGACATTTCATTTCATTACATTTTGCAGGAGGCTAAACTTAGGGAACTTTAAAGTTTTTGCCTTGGAACGACGTGCTCATGCAAGGTTTTTCTGCTGTGGATTGTTGATGCTGCAGGAGCAGATAGACTGATGTGCCTTGAATTCCAACAAGGAGAAGGTAGTGTGCTGTTCTTTTTGAATAAAGAGTGCATACCTTTGAGAGGCTTTTTACCTTACTGTGTTCCATTTTTATTCTTCATCAATTTGATGTGAGTCATTTAAATGCCAGGCAACATTAATTTATATTTACTCATTTGAAAACTTTGTCTAGTTATTTGCTCATATTGGAATCATTTGAGACCTATCTGTAAACAATATTCAAATTCACTGTCATGCAACGAGAATTAACGTGTGTGCATATACATGTATTGGGAGAGGTAGGGGATAAAGAGAAGGTAAATTATGGCAGTCGTATTAGGAATTAACAAAATGTGAGCCTTTATAATAACCAAATTGGGCTTTTATTTTCCCCTTTCGTCTTTTGTCCCTATGTTAGTTTTGACCTCTCCCTGACAATTAGGAAGTATTCATTAGCAATGATGTGACTCAGGGAAGTAGTATATAATTTTTACCAGGCGACTTTAAAGGATTAAGACCTTTCAATGTATCTGATCCATCTGTTTCTTTAGGGCCCACATTTTGGAGGAAGTGCCATGTGATTTCACATAGGGATGTTCATGACCTGAGTTCTTAAAGCTGTGTATGAAACAGATTTTAAGGGATCCAGGCCTGATTAAAACAGTTAGCCTGTTCACATCCCCCCTATTTACTGTGGATTACTGGAAGGGAAGCAGGGGTTAAACCAGCAGGTCTTGCTGCTTCCCCAGAGGTTAACCTGGCAGCCGGTTTGGCACCCACAGGAGGGCTGACAGGTAGCAGGATTTGTCTAAGCAGGCTGCCTGAGAGCCAACAAGGAAAACTGAATGCTCTGGATTAGTTCTGGATTATGTTGTCAGAGTGAAGGCTGATGGACAAACTGCAGAGGAATAAAATGCAATCTGTTTGGGGAGAGAGGCAGCGTGCATAGCTTTCATTTTTCAAGAAATGACAAGAAAAATCATTAATAATTTGTAAATCCATGTCCATTAACTTTTTTCTTTGTTATCCCAAGACAGCATTTTTAACATGAGTTTGCCACTGTCCTATATCTCTTCTGCCTAGTGACAGATGGCAAGATAGATATGAAATTGGATTCATAAAATAATACCCCCACCTCCAAGAAAGATAGAGATGTTATTCTCCTAACGACACTTGGCCTCCCCCACTCCCTCCCCCCATGATGAAAGAAAAAGGTTGACATTGGTGACATAGCCAAATATATGTGTTCTCTCTTGCCTTCGTAATAAATTTTAATATGATGGTATTATGTAATGAAATTTAAGATGAAACGAAGTAAATAATCATGATAATATTCATTCATTTGTTATTATAACAAAATGTGGTACAGGATCCTTCCTTCCGCCCTCCCTGTCTCTTTCTTTCTTTTTTTCATAAAAGCACTTGAACATCAGTTCCAGAAACTACCTGAGAGAGTTAAGAGGTAAGGATACACAGAAGGGATATTTCCTCAAAAATAAGAGTTACTAAAATTCTTAAAGAATGATTGTGAAATAGTTTTGATGACAAAGTTTCCATTTGCTCATATATCTTACAATCTAAAATAACTTAGGGCTTGTATTTTCTCTCAGCAAATTGTGCTTCATAAAGTGAAAAGTACCTCTCATTATGTGCTCTCAGATGAGACTAAGGAGAAACTAGGATATATTTTCTAAATAGTTCTAAAATATCAAAAATTAGAATATTCAGATATCTTCAGTTTTAGCTGAATTTTCCCTATAACTTTATAATAGTTTTTTTTAAAATGGAGCTTTGGCGTTTAAGGGAGTTAACAATCACAGACTCTAAAAATAAAATAGCAGGATGTTTATGTTCTGCTCCTTGATTTTAGAAACAAATTCTCTCATTTTCTAAGAAGAAGAGCTGTTTTCTCCTCAGGAAATAGTATGAATTAAGTATCAATTCCTCAGGTATGGTACTTTACTATATATAATTAGGAGAGGAAGGAATTAACAGTCCCAAATTAACATTTTGAGCCTGGGACGAATTCATTTTGCCTACCCATTGCTCTGTCATCTCACTGTGTCTGGCCCATAGTAGGCACACAATAAACATGTGATGACAAGACAGATAAATCAGTAAAACGTGTTTGACACAAAATGTATTGAATTTACTTTGTTCCACAAGAGGCTAAAAAAAAAAATTGCTTCTTAGAAATTTTATTTTTGACAACATTGCTCTATTGGGTGATCTTAACACATGAAGCATAAAGAGTAAGAATAATGAATAAAAAACATAGATGCAATTGTTTATTTGGAATTAGAGCAAATAAAATTTATTTGTCTTGAAGCGATGTGATTTTTTTTAACTAGAGTCAATTAATCCAATGTTATGGGTATGAACAAACTTTCAAATCTATGCTTACTTACAAACCAGTTTGACAATAGACCATCACTATAGATAATATTATTATTTTAAAAAAATAACCAATTATATCATGATTCTCACTTTTAATAGTGAACATGAAACTGTTTGCATATTTATATATTATATATACAGCTTTTTCTCACTAGTTAATAATCATTAAAGACCTTTTGGGAATTTCTTAGTTTCTAATAAAATAATACTTATTTTATTGTATTTGTAATAATATAAACAACTACATAAATGAGCATCAGAGTGTTGATTTTCTACAATAATACCCTTAAGGATAAATTCTGCTTTACTGTGAAGTTGTACTTCCCGATTATTTTCATATTGTAATGTACAAAGGAAAGGATAGTACTTTCTTGGGCACTGGTTTGATGGAGAAAACTGCTATTGTCTGGAGTCCACCCTGCTTCCTGGAGCTATAGACCTCAATTTTTCTGAATGCATTTAAACCACAGGGCAAGAAGCCACTGTGCATTGGCACTCTGAGTTCAAATTTCTAAGGTCCTAGACTCATTTTTTTAAAAAAATCTTAGGACAAGCACGTCACAAATTTAGTTGTGAAAGAAGAGAAACATTGGTTGTTTTTTTTTTTCCTTGTTTCTGAAGCATATATGCACTAACAAATGATGGGAGTTAAAATATATTTCTTCATTTTAAATAGTAAAATAGCAATAAAAATAACGTCATGAATAATATAACCACTTAGAAAACATTTTGAAATAAAAATGAAGCTTATGAAAAACATCATCCTCAAAGGATGTTTATAGAATAAGAGAACTTTATTTAACTGCCATTCATGTTATGTACATAGAAGAATCAGTGGAAAGACAAACAAATGGGCTATGGTTTGGAGTTATATAAAAACTCCAAATATTTACAATTTTAAATATGCTAAAAGATTGTCAGAGGAAGTAAAGGTTTTACAGATATTATATGGGTGGTAATTATTGAGTCACTGCAGTGAAACCACCTGCAGGGCAGGGTTCCAAGCAAGCCTCTATCCTTTCCCATTTTCTCAAAGATAAGAGACCACCAAGCTTTTTAGGACAAAGAATTTCTGTCTTTTTCATGACTGTGATAATTGATATGATACAAGTTTGAATAAACTATATGCACCAAATAAAGAAAGATGAAGGGATGGAAGGGAAATTAGAATTATTGTGCATTTATAGACTCCTATGACACTTTAAACCAGAAGGCTGGCTTTCTTAATAGAATAAAACTATTGCATTACTTTATTGATCTTCTTTTCAAAAATGACAATGATCTCTACAAAACTTCTGAAGAGACCAGGTTCAGATAGTTCCGTGGACTAATCAGTTTTGTAGTTTTTATTGTAGGTGAACTTATTGTTTTGCATCTTTGAAAGCCTTGTTTTTTATCCTTGAAAACCTAAATAAGAACATCAAATTGTAGTAATGCTTAGATTGTTGTGGATTTTACAGTATAAAATAAAATCTCATTAAAAGTCAAACAATTCAACAATTATATAATGCCTGTATTTTTATGTTCAATGTCTGGTCCAGTGAAATGAGGATAAAAAGGGATGACTGAGTATGGAAAATTAAAATTAATAGTGTTAATTAAATAAAAACTAATGAAAGATGTTAAAATAAAGTCTCATGGAAAGAAATCATTTTAAGGAACTAATAAATGTAAATTAGTGTGAAGATTATTCTTTTGTAAAGTTTGGCTGAGAAGAAGAGAAAGAAAAACAAAAGAATGATAATGAGGCAAAGTCAGAGTTAAGGAACATTTTATTAGAGTAAAAGAAATGAGCATCATTTTAGGTCCATGAGAAGGAGTCATCAAAGGCAGTGCATTCGAGGTGAGATGAGAGCCTGAAAAAGGGAGTAAAATTTAGGAAAATAAGGAGACCATGAAGCTACCCAATAGGGTGAATGGATACATCTTCTATGGAATCACCCAACAGAGTGAATGGATACATTTTCCAAGTTTAGTGGGAAGACTTTGGTCTGGAGAGAGAGTTTATGATAGGTAGCAATTATAATTAATTTGCAATGAAGTTATGGTAGAGAAAATTTTCCGAATAAATATAGAGATCACTATTTCTTAGAAGGAAAAGTTTGAATAGGGCACATGAGAAAGATTGTAGAAGTTTATGTCATTCATTGAAAAAATTGAAAGGAGTTGCTAAAAGAGGGAGTTAGTAGAATGAATGGCCAAATTAGAGACTACCTTTTTGTAATAGAATCTACAATTTTGTGTGATTATTCTTCTATAGGTTCAGCTGCCTGGATATGGAATTGGAGAAAATAAATTGTGGCAATAATCCAGATTCAGTATTTGGTAGGTAGTAGATGAATGGACATACCCAAGAGTCAAGGATGTTGGTGACAGAGTAATTCAGGTGACCAGCCATGAGGTCCACTCAAGGTAGAGAAGAGGAGGAACCCAGTGACTAGGAAAAGGTACAAATTAAGGAAATTAGCACAATTAGCAAAAGTCATAGAAACTATTGAAATTTAGGTGTAGATGAGATGGCTTGTGGAATAGACAGGCTAAGGACAAAATATGGGAATTCTAGAATTTGAAGAACAAACCAGTTCATTTTCTGTTCTATATGGAGGTATCAGAAGAAATTTTTAAATTTTTCAATATAATTCTAAAAGGCAAAGTTTGGTGAACCCATCTAGAGAAACTCCCCAAAGTTTGGCCACAATTTGAAATAATTATGTGGGAGAATCTGACTAACTTCGAAATAATTTTCTAATTCTATAAACAAAATTATTCAGCTTCTGAGCAAACTTTTAAGTTAATTCATGACTTCTAGGTTTACATCATGACATCATGAGGTCAAAATCAAGGCATATGTTGAAGGTAAAGTGATTTATTCTTTGAGCAAAAGTATTTTCAGAGTTTTCATGGAAATTTTCCCTGAAATTAAAAAAAAAAATGTAAACACCTGACCTCCAAATTGACCCCCACAGCCACATTTGAAAGATCATGATTCCTGGAAGGGAAAGGATGATCTTCTGGACAGAGAGGGGACAATCCAGGCTCTCATGTGTATAGGGACAGGTATTTTCATGAGCAGTGACAAATGAGCAAAAAGTAACCAACTTTCCAAGGGACATTTCTTTTAGCTTCCAAACCTCTGTAAGCTGGAACACCATGAAAGTACTACCTTGTATAACTATAATAATCTTAGATAGAAAAGTATTACTGAAATCTCTTAATCAAAAAAATTATGAAATTCCAACCCTTCCTAGCATGTAGAATGAAACCTTCAAATTATGGATCCAGTTCAATTTAAAAAAAAAAAACATTTACTGAGGAAAAAACTTGTGTTTTATACACTGAAGAAAGTGTTAGGAGTCATACAAAGGGGAAAATTTTTATAGATTCAAACCATAATAAACCCAGGCTTTAATGTGCCACAGCAGGCCATAAATATCACAGAAAGTGAATCAGAAAGAAGAGGGCTGACTTAGGAAAATATACATACACAGTGCAAGGAAACCATATTTTCCCTCTTGCTAAAAGGCTCTTGGCAGAGCAATACAGTAACAGCTAAAGGAAGCTGGAACAGATGCAATGCTTATGCAAATGTTGATGTGTATGTTTTACCATTTTCAAAGACTTGTTTCCAAAAACTCAAGTGAAGAAAAGATGTGTGTGTGTGTGAGAGAGAGAGACAGATTCCCTTAATGAGGTAGTCCCAACTGAATAAGTATAGCAGCATATGTTGTACAGAGATAAGTTGCACAATCATGATGGTTTTTCTCATATATCATCATCCATATTCAACAACACCATACCGCCCCCCCCCCACACACACAAGTCACCTACTCTTGCTTTATTTTTCTTTAGAGCCCTTAGTATTTAGTAAGACAATTAATCTGGTTTAGGTTTTATCATGAATATTCTCACTACAATTTGTAAACCTTAGGTAATTTGCAAATCAGATTAAAAATTTTAAATAATAGTGAAGTAACTTGGAAGTATTTAATGCAACATATCTTAAGTGGGACATTAGAACACACAAAGGGAGTCTAAAACCTCAGAAATGGAGAGATCTTCATAGATGATGATACATCCATGGGAATAACTTGGGACCCACTTCCAAGACCCTTGGAGCTGTGGTATGACTGGGTATGTTGAGCTACATTTTGACTCAGAGGGACGAAAGGAAAATAAGAAAAGTAAAACTGTTAAAAACTTATGTGTTAAAAGAATTAGGGCCTGAGCCATTGGTGTAAGCCATTCAAAGATGATATGAGAACACCATCATTATCTTTTATTTTAAAAGTCATAATTATTATTTGTTAAAAATTAAAATATTAAAGAGATTATATAAAGTCCCCTGTAATGGCATTTCTTGGAAAGAAACACTAGATTTCAGCAACTAAAATCCCCACATGTTCTATGTGGAATATGTGCACACATACAATCTGATTTTCCCCAAGTTCCGCTTCATGCTCTGGGTTCTGCTTACAGAAGTTACTTCCAGACACAGAGAATTTTTACTGATTTATGACCAAACTAAGAAAATTATTGTCAATATTTCTTAGAGGAAATTTAAAATATTTTTTAAATCATAGTGATGAAATTAGTTAGTTTCTAAGGATATTAATACTTTAATGTATTTGAAATCAAAGAAATAATAAGACATATGAGCCAAAACATGTATTAATTTCCTACTGCTTTTTCCTAAGAATGGAATAAATTCTCATGGTTTAATATAAGATGATTTTTCCTTTTATTCTGGACTCCCTTATAGAAAGTCCTACTGAGGTATCCAATTTGCACCTGAAAAGCAACAGAAAATAAAAAGAAACAGAAGCCACAGCAAACCAGCCCATCCAAATCCCTTATGTGTTCTGACTCATGGAATAGAGAGGCTAAGGACAAAATATGGGATCTCCTGCTGTGGGGCAGGCACAGCATTAGGGTCTGAGAATAAAAAGCCAAAGAAACTGTAGTTTCTATTATTCATTCTTTTCACTTATATGCACAGAACATGTATTTGCTAATATTTCATGTTCGTTATTTTCTCTTAATATATGTGCTAGCAAACATTGCAAAGCTTAAAATAATCATGTATATTTTGAAAACATTCTCAATTTAAATTTTCATAACATATAATTACAAGGTCTTACAATCATATTCCTCTATTCTTATGCCTGAACTCATATCTACAGAGAGAAACAAAAGTGCCTTGAGATCAAGGACTGTGTAGTTGACGGTGTGAATCGTGGTTTTGATTGTTGGTAGAGGATGATGATAAGCACGGACATGGTGATGGGCTTGTGGGCTGCAAAAACTAAGAGTCCCGTTGGCTAACAGAGTGTACCCACAAGACCTTGCTGTCTTTTCACAGTCAGACACTGCCCTGAAACTGAGAGATGTGGTAAAAGGGGAAATCTGTCCTGGTGTCTGTCTCCAGTGAACAATTTTTCTGAGCTCAGCAAACATGACAAATTGAAAATATCTAGATGGAATGCTGATGTTACTGACCTAAATTTGATAGGTGAGGTCAAGAGAATAAATGAGCTCACTAAGGGAGAGGTATAAAAGAAGTAAAAGAGAAGAACTGAAGGAATACAAAAACAAGATCTATGAACAGAAAGACCGGAGAAAATATCACCACAATACAAATAGAATTGGAACAATCACATCTCTGGAAGCTGAAGGATAAGAATTCTAAGACAGAGGTATAAGTACAGAATCAGAAATAATTCACAATCAAAACAGTGGACATGGACAGAACAGGTCAATGGGATTACTTTTCGCACAACTCTTTCTTAATCTTCATCGTATGTAACTAGTATAAACATCATGGACCACTTACCCAATAAATTCTGCTGAATTAAATAATATTAATAGTATAAAGGAACAAGTTCAGTCAGGAAAAACAAGTTTTCTGTTCTTTTCTTTGGCACACACTAGTAATTTTGTGCTTTGTACAAAAGTAGAACTTTGTACCAAGACAAATTACAACTTTGTGCTTGTCTACTTTTTTTTTTTATAGCAAGCACTAATCATTTCATGAAGACAATTGCACCCATTGACAGAAAGATTACAACCTCTTTTACCTTTTAATTTATTTTGGCCCTGCTGAAAGGCAAGAGTGGCTGAGAGTCTTTATCTATAAAAACATCTGAAGTCTAAGCTACCATATATGCCACAGTCAATGGATTGGACTAATGGGATCTCTGACAAAATTGCACTTTCTTCTGTTATTTCTTCTTTGCATTTTGAGTTTCTATACTTGAAAAACAATGAAGACTGGCTCCATGTGCTAAACACTTGTGGAGATAAAATGGCAGAACTATGTAGACTTCAAAAAGATTTTGAGTTACTTTTGAATAAAAAAAAACACCAAAGGACAAGGAGAGGAAATGAGTAATGTACAGAAAGAATGGTAGGCAAGAGACTGCTGAAAGAGTTGTCTCTGACCATTCATTTAGAATGATCCAGAACCCCTGGTGATAATTTTTTAAAGTATTTTTGAATATGTATTGAATTACTGATGAAAGCCATTAAAAGTTAACATAAAATCCCATCATTTTAACTATAAAATTGATAAAGTTGACATAAAATCCCATAAAATGTGTGTGTGCATTTAGTCATTGGTTCATTAAAAAAAATAGATGTCCTTGTGCATCTTCAAAATGGAGGTGAGAGATGGGATAAAGTTTAAATTCATGAATTCATCAAGCATTTTTTCAGATGAACTGTGTAGTAGATACATTCAAAAATTCTTAGCTTAGATACCAAGATTCTAGTTTTATAAATAATAGGAATAACATAAAGTGTTAAAATACCTTCCATTTATTAAGTATTTAATGTTTGTGAGGCACTGCAAAATGTATTTCATTACTGCCCAAACTTGGAATAATTTGACATTTATCTATCACAACGTTTTCTGTTTATTTGTTTCCAGATGAGAAAATCCAGTCAGTAGAGAAGTCAGTTTTCTAGGACCACAAAATTTAGTTAAAACCCTAAAAGCAGAATCTATGCCTTTCTTCTTCGCCATTATATCCTAGAAGAAGAAAGGTGTGGCATCCTCACAGCCCCTGTGGGCCCAGGTAAAGTGTGTGGTTTCCATTTGCCACGCTTTCCACAATACCACGGTGCCATTTTAAATTGAAGATAGTTAAACTGCAGCAAATCAAAATGTATATTTTTAAAATCAGTTTTAGCAGGCAAAAATAAAACATAAATGGATCATTATAATTGTCTTCTGAGACATGTAGTAATAACATCCTTACTAACAACGGTGTGAAAATATTGAAATTTGCAGTCCCTTCAAAATACATAATTATGGAAACTGAACATTATTACTTAATAAGAAACACAACTCCTATGAATTATAGGAACTTTAACTCATATGAACAAAGAGTTATAGTAAAAATGCAATAAGAAATCAAATGTTTCATTGTAGTTGTCCCATATATATACAGTTCTTTATTTTATAAGGTTTATTGTATTGTTTCTCTTGATCTGGAAAAAAATTTTATTCTATCTACTACCATATGTTGACTCTCTTATCAAATAAAATAGGAACTATCAGAAACAATAAGTAAAAAGATATAAAAAGAAGAAAATGAAAGATTGCAGAAAAGCTAAAACCCCTGCCATCTACTAAGAAAACACTATTGGATATTTTGTGTCCTCCAGAGTTTAAATTATGTGTGCACGAATGTTATTTCTTTTTTTTTTTTTTAAGAATTTTAACATTTATTTATTTTTCTTAGTTCTCGGAGGACACAACATCTTCGTTTTTTGTATGTGGTGCTGAGGATCGAACCCGGGCCGCACGCATGCCAGGCGAGCGCGCTACTGCTTGAGCCACATCCCCAGCCCCGAATGTTATTTCTTGGTTCCTCAGAATTTCTAGGAACAGTTTTAGATAAATGAATAGAAAAGAAATGGACAAAATCATTATTTTATTAGAGATTTCACTCACGCAATCCATTGAATAAGACCTATTTGAGAGCTTATATACTTCAGATATTTTTGTATATAAAAAGTCTCAGCTGCACTTGTTCAGCAGGGGGAAAGTAAATGGATGGAGTAAACGACATGGTGATCTTTCAGTCACACCATGATCCAGTATTCTCATTTTAATTCCTCTTTAATTTTTGTGAACTTTAAAAATTTCTACAACATGTGTCTTTAAAACATTTTTAACATGTCAACTTCTTTTCAGTAAAGGCAGAGCACATTTTTGCTAGAACCTTCCAAAATATCTTTTTTCATTGTAGCCCCAACACCCAGCATAGGATACAGTACATTATAGGAACTCAAAAGTCATTTCTCAAACAAAGAAAGATGTGAAAAATCTATACATATCTTGACAGTGACCCAGCAAATTGACTGATTTCAAGGGCCATAACTAAATATTACAAATGTAACTGTAAAGTAAAACAAACATGATGGGAGGTGTTATAAATTCAAATAATCATTACCCAAGTCTTTTCAAATGCCTTCAAACCTAAAAGAAGGAGGCTTTCATGGCAGAAAGATTAGGAATCTGATCATGTGCTATTTTTTTATTTTTATTTTTAAAATTTTTGGTGCCAGGGATTGAACCCAGGGCCACTTACCCACTGAATCACATTCCCTTTTTTATATTCATTTAGAGACAGGGTCTCACTGAGTTGCTTAGCACCTCACTTTTGCTGAGGCTGGCTTTGAACTTGTGATCCTCCTGTGTCAGTCTCCCAAGCTGTCAGGATTACAGGGGTGTGCCACAGTGTCCATATTCATTTTATTTTATGAAGGTTTGACCTATAATTTCTTCAAGGCTCACTATAAGCATCGTTGTGCCTATCTGCAAGATTAGCCTTGCCTAAGATATTCTTCTTTCACATACTTCCATATATGAAATTTTTTATTAATTTACAGGCTAACAGAATTAGGATTTTCCTAACTCCCTTCCATATAATTTAGTGCACTTATACAGGCTGGGAAAATCAGATAATTCAAAATCCTAGTCAAGGAAGATAGAGTCAATTCAAGAAAGCAAGTCTTGTTAGCCATTGTCTGTTTTAATCAATAAGTGAAAGTTACATTAAGGCTGTTTTTCTTTCACTTTCACAACTGTATTTGCATAAAATCTTTTCAAATCATTTATGCATTTCATTTGTCATGAAACCTCATTCCCAATTCCAAAGGGTAAAGGAGAGTTAACTGTAATGTATCAGTTAAGCCTAATGAGAAAAAGGAGTCAATCTTATCTGTCCACAGTAATCAGTCAGTAAGAAGTCATTCCTAATTGTCAGAAAACTATAACCAAAATCAGAGAAAAAGAATTAAATATCAGAGTAAAATTTTTCTAGCTTCAGGGTTTTATATTTAATAACCAAATGATACTTGTAAGCAATTATACAATGTTTACAAAGGACATTTTTATACTTGTAATAAAAAATGTTTTAAGTACTTCCAGACAAGTTGTTTGACTAGGAAATTAAAATAGTCACTGGACAAGCAGAAGCTGGATTTCTAGACTACCTTCTAAATATTTTCCCTTTGTAGGATCCTGAACCATGAAGCCTGCTCAGCTGGCAGGGAAAACAGCATCTTGGGGCCTTTTGTGCCCCCGTCATTGTAGGTCATCTAAACACTGCTCAAGTAGCTGCTCAGAAATGCCCCAATTGAAGAGGGCTTGGGAGGTTAATTCTGTCATTACTGCGTTGACATGAAGCATGTTGCAGCCTTCAGCGCAAAATGTTACTGGTAATCTTTTAATCCCAAATTAGGTCAATATTTTATCAAGTTAATCTAGCATGAAGATTAATTGCATTAGTTACACACACATATACACATGCAGGTTATTTGCTCTAGAAATACTTTTAATCAAAGAGCAAACCCTTGGTTACAATAGGCATTTTTTTTTTTTACTTCTGAAACTATTGCACACCTTTAAAAAAATATCTCCCTTTCTCCAACAATATTTATTTTTATAAAAGAGACATTTATTCTTTTCATTGATCTTTAGTCAAGACTGATTTGGGATAAAGGATAATGGTCTTATAATTACTGAAACAATGACCATTTTGAAAAGCTGATTTAAGAGATGACTTCTGATTGAAATGGTTTTGATAGAGTATTTCATTCTCTGGCTTCTTACTTCAATTTAATTCTGCTTGTTCTCTTAAAATGGATAATTAGTCCTATAAGGACCATTAATAGCTTCCTGTCTGTTTACTTCTTTGTATCTCTAAGTATGTTTAAAAATATTGTAACAAGAAGTAGGAATTAGAGTAGTTTTTAATGTTATCATCATTTTTTTCACTTATGAAAATTGGGATTGAGTTTGTCTTCTTCCACGACCCTCACCCCCCACCCTTTTTGAATCTAAAAAGCAGAATTTAGTGGGTGGGAAGGTGGAAATAAATTGATCCAAGTGACATAAATCTGCTAACAGAAGTCATTAGAGTGGACAAACACCTTTCTCTCTGAGTTTCTTAGATAAGAACTATCTGGTAGTTTAAAATTCCCAGGCATCATTCTGGGTAGTTTTACACTCCCACCCCCAAGACAGAGTTCATGCCCTGTTTCATCAAATATACAATGACATTCTCCAAGGGTCATGCTAATTATAGGAATTTCACAGACAATATTTGAGAATATTATCTCAAAATTTTAGCTCTTGTCTTCAAATATTGGTTTTCTGGCATATAACATTAGTGAGAAATGATAAGTAAAAAGATCCAGAAATATTTTCATGACTCGTCTTCTGAATTATTTAAGACAAAAAAATCAAATCTTTATGTGAAGAATAAATCAACAATAATTTCAGTATCAGCACTCTACAAAGAGTATGGTTGCCTGCATTTGAAGGTAGAGTTCACAATCCTGTGAGGTTGAGACAAATTGTGTTGAAGAAACACACCATAGAATTCTTTAGTTTTCCTATTATTACAGGGTTATGTTCTTCTCCCGGTAAAGGTAAGAAAAACTTGCATTAATTTTTTAAAAGTCAGCTAAGGGCATGATAAACATAAATTAAACAAATATTTCAGGAAAGGGCACTGTAAAGCTATCTCAAGGATAAAACTAAGAGAATCCTTCTGTCTTGAGGTCTATGCTAAATGGGTGACCCTTGTGCCGATCCTGCAAAAAAAAAATGGGTAGTATGTGAGATGTTGGATAATGTTCATTTACTTCACTATGGTAATCTTTTTACTATTATGTATCCATACGTCATGTTGTATGGCTTTAATCCAAATAATAAAAGTCTATTTTTAAGAAAGTTTAAAAACTAAATTTCAACTTTTAATATTTCATTCTGAAATTCTAAAAAAGCTTACATATCCCTTGTATCAATTCAAATAATAGTTATAATAAATGATCTTCTTTCCCTTTAACCTTACACACCAGAAGTAATATTAAAAATTAATATTAAATTTTGGTGTATAGCTTTCACATTTTCTTCCATGCTAATTTAAATATTTATTGTAAGTATTTGCATACATATTCATGGCTTTCTTTTAATTTTTAATTGAAAGTATATAAAAATAAGATTGTCCTCAAGTTTTAAATACATAAAAGTACACATGGTTTTTATCACAGTATTTTTATATAGTACTATTTATTCTTTTTTATTTATTCGTTTGAATCAGTTCTACATAACAGCAGAATGTTCTTTGAATTATTATACACAAATGGAGTATTTTTTTAAACTAATACAACCTGTAAACTTCTTTTCTCTTCATGACATATAGATCTAACTCATTATGTTTAATAACACAATTAGAATCTACTTGCCCTAAGCAAATGCCTCTTTGTCTCTATTAATCAATAACTTCTCACTGAGAACTTATGTGCCCCTGTCAATTCCCAGGATCAGATTTGTGTGGTATTCAATGAGAAGTATAACATGAAAGTTCTTGATTATATATTTCAATTGTCAAGAGAAACAAATACAAACAAAACAGAGACAGCAGCACTGACATCATGGTTTGGTGGTTAAGAGCTTGGATTCACGTGTGTCTAGATAACATGCCCTTAATTCTCTTTGGAAGTTTGGTATCCTCTCTATGCCTTGTTTTCCTAATTCATAAAGCAAGAATAATGATAGTACCCTGTTGTAGGAATAAATGAGATAAGGTAAATAAAGCATTTGATGAAGTACTGATTCTTGCTAAGTGTTTAATAAGATAGAGCTAATATTATTGTCACCATATTTAGACCATCTGTGAGAGCTAAGTTGTGAGATAAAGGCAAGGATTCTAAATATATGAACTGCAGTGTATAAACTAAAGACCTTTAGAAAAACTTCATAAAAGTAAGGTACTAGGTGAAATTTGCAGGATGGAGTGGATGAATAGAGGGACAGGAAGGAATCCTTTTCAAGGTGGAGAACAGAAGCCAAAGGAACTATGGAGATGCCAGGAGAGGTAGATGTGGTCGTATCGTGAGGCTATGGGGAAGCATTGTCCAGAAAGAAAAATCTGTTAAACTAAAGCATCAGGTGATGCCAAACTGGAAAATCGAATTTTATCTAAAAAGTTGCAGTGAATTAGACCCTTGAACACACATTAAAAGTAGCTTGCACTGGATCCACCTGGGCAAGTGTCATAGGTAATAATTCAAATAATTAACTTCTCACTCACCAAAAGTTTTATGATCTCTGCAAAGAGGGAAGATAAGATTCTGTGGGTTGGTTGCTCAGGTAAGGCAGGGAGGCTGGAAATGGCAGCAGGGTTATACAGATCAAATTTGCATAAACTTATCTATGAGGCTAAAGATGTTTTTTTCCACAGGTATGTGGGATTGTAGAGTTGGAGGGGGTCTTACGACTTAACCAGACTAATTCTGCCTAGAAGGAAATAGAGACTTGGAGAAAGACACATCCAAAGTCACTCAACTGGTAGAGGCTGAACCCAGGAACCCAGTCCAAGTCTCTGGCTCCCGTTTTATCTCTCTCTGATCCATTCTACCTGCCAAATCTGGGATAATGTGATGACAGCAATGTTTCAGGAAGATTGACTGCACAGCCACATGCAGGCTGAATTGAAGGACAAGAGCCCTGCAGAGAGGGTGAGGATGAAGGCTAAAATAGTAATCCAATCACGAGGTGAGAAAGCTCAGTGAGGGCACAGGAAGTATTATGGAATACGAAGGAATATATCCAAAATAGTGCCAAAAATCATGACATGGAAGCACCAGCCATTCTTCAAAATGTTTCAGCTTTGGGGAATTAACATCATCTTCTATAACTTATGTTAACACAAAGTGAATAGCAGCATGAGGAACTTGAGCAAAGCTTTCAATGATGCCATTACTTTTCCATATCTTACTCATATGCCCCAGCCCTACACACACACCACTACACCTCACATCAGAACTGCAGACTGAGTTATTTATGCTTCATCCAGCATCTCCATCTCTGGCATCTCAATGAATATAACATTGAAAAAAATATATGTGACAATTGGAAAACCTGAACTTCTACAGAATTCTTTTTTCAGTTTTCCCCCCTTCTGAATAGGCATGTTAGTTACCTGTGTAATTGTAACTAGGAAAATATATTAAAACAAATTATTTTGCACTTTTTCCTTCAGAAAAAGAAGTAGCATTTCAACAGATGACTCAAAATAAGGGAATGAGGTTGGAAAGGCCCAGCCACATTAGTAAATGAATTGAAGACAGTTTACAGGAAACTGATATCGTTCACATTCAAGACAGTTTAAGCAGTAAGATCTGTGGTTATCACAATTCTAATAAAAGCACTCCCCCAAGATTTTGACCTCTGGTATACACACAGTTTCTCCCAATTATTCAATCAAACACTAATCTAGACACTGCTGTGAAGAGATTTTTGCAGATGTAATTAAGGTACCAAATCAATTGACCTTGAAACAAAGAGATTATCTGGTTGGACTTATCCTAATCACATGAGCCCTTTAAATATAGGACATTTTCTCTAGTTGGTTGAGGAAAAAGGAAGTCAGAGGTTTGAAGATTCATGCTGTTGCAGAATTGCTGCTGGCTCAGAATGAAGGTGACACCCTAAGGAAGGTAGGCAGCCTCCTGGAGGTGAGAGCAGCCCCAGCTGACAACCAACAAGGAAACAGAGACCTTGGTCCTACCATTAAGAAAAACTGAACTCTGTCCATAGCTCCTGAACTTGGGAGATGATTCTGAGACCTGGATGAGAACCACAGTCCCAGGCAACCCTTGATTGCAGGCTGGTGACACCATGAGCAGAGTCCAGCTACTCCATAGCCAAGAACTACAGAACTGTGAGCTGGCCAGCAGCTGGCAAGTTGCTAAATTCTTGGTCATGTGTCACAGGGCCCTAGAACACTAATGCAAGTTACAATTTTTTGCTTTTATTTATTTTATTATTTTATTTATTTTTGGTATGAGGATTGAACCCAATGAACCACATCCTTAGCCCTTTTTATTTTTATATTTTAAGACAAGTTCTCACCAAGTTGCATAGGGCCTTACTAAGTTACTCTGGCTGGCTTTAAACTTGGTATCCTCTTGCTTCAGCCTCCTGGGATTACAAGTTCATGCCACTATGCACAGCTCCAACATTGGTTTTTGAGATTTTCCAGGGTCCTAACATTATATTAATAAAATAACCAGCCCCAAGAATACCTGTATACTAATTTGACAACATGTAGTCTTTATAATGCCAAAGCATTATAAATACATTTGGAAGCGTAATTGGCTATTCTTAGTGGTCTGAAGTAATTGAGATTCAGCAAGAGACTAGGGAAAATTGGCAGTTCCAAATTTTAAAATTTAAATTATAAGAAGGATCTTCCTTAAAGAGAATCTGTTAAAAAGAATATTAACCATAAGGTAGAAAAACAATAAGGAATAGACTGAAGTAGATTTGTAGTCCTTCTGCATGAGAAATTCACATAAATTATTCATATAGATACATGTCTCAATTATTTGGCCTATTTGACCTTAAGGACAAACCAAAATATGGCTGTATTGGTGTTCAGAGGTGACTTATTCAAAGATGTTTGCTCCTTCCATTGAAGACTATGGACAGTAACCTTCCTTCTAAAATAAACCCTACATTTTCCTGATTTGTCACTATTCTATGTTGCATGGGCTGCTTCCTGGGGGACTGAGAGTATGTGATAGGAGCAGGGAAGAGGTGGCAGAGCACCTCAGACAGGAATACTGCTGAGGGGAACAAGCCCAGTGGTGAACTATCACAAAATGTTCAGTTGTAGAAATAGAAACATAAAGAAAGCACAATGTCTCTCAGAAAAATTAACTAAATCAAAATAAAGACATACTCCAGGTTTTAAGTTTATTATAAAAGAAAATAATGTGTGTACTTCATAAACCTGAAGTTTTAAAAAATGTCTCTTTGAAAATACATAATATGGGCTCTAAGAGAGTATGTAGCTCAGCAATAGACTGAGCGCTTTACAGGCACAAGGGCCTGGGTTCAATCTCCAGCATTGCCAAAGAATTTCTTTTTTTGTCAATTATATCTTAATAAAGCGGGATAAAATAAAGCATGTTGGGATTAAAATAAGTCCCTCTCACCCTCAGGCTACTTGATAAGATCATTAGCAGAAAGAGATTATAACCTTGAATTCCTCTTTTAGGTGGTAATACTTCAATTGATCTAATGTAGGATCATGTTCTATTCCTCTTTATATTAAAATTCTATTTTTTATGAAATTATGATAAGGTTAGGTAAGAGCCTTATTTTTCCCCTCAAATTTTTGTTAAAATCCCACCTGACCTCCCCTCCAAAATGGCTAACCACATGAGAGGCCCCCACATAAAATATGTATGTGGGTTACTATTTTGTGGAATTTCAAAACCTGGGAATGATTAGGCCAATAATTACTGTTTTGTCGAATAAGAGGACCCAATTCTTCCAGTTTTCCCCTCACTACTTTTTATAACTTCATTTACATACCTCCTTGTCCAGCTCACCATCATTTCTCCTGAAGTAAAGTACTTATTCCTGGCAACCAGATTTACAAATGGTAACTAATGAAAGTCTACATCGTGGCCAAGAAAAAGTCAATATGTATAAATTCTTTAGACAAGAATTATGTCAGAGAGTTATCTCTTGTCAAAGGAACTTTTTGCTGTATAAGATAGGGATACTTGTGGTATTAAAAATGACCCTTGGATCAGAAACTAAATGCAAAGAATTTGACTATGAAACTGAGTACAAATCCACCTTCTCATCAGGCCTTCCTGACAGAAGCCTTCTAAAACTAGAGTGTCCAATGACTTGGCTTCCACTTCCTCAGGCATATTGTTACTACAGACCACGTGGAGCAAAGTGTGGGGAGGATAAGGTATGTGCAGAGTGAATTGATAAAAATATGTAACGTTTTTAAAATTTGTTAAATGTTGTTTCAGTTAGTTTTTTCACCTCTGTGACCAAAATACCTGACAAGAAAAATTTTAGAGGAGGAAGACATTTATCTGGGGCTCATGGTTTCAGAGGTCTCAGTCCATAGATGGCCAACTCCATTGCTCCTGGTCCAAGATGAGGCAGAACATCATGATGGATGGATGTGGTTGAGGACAACAGTAGCCCCCAATGACGGACCACAGCCAGCCAAATCCTGCCAGCCTGTTAATCCCTATCAGGGGATAAATGCACTAAGTTAAGAGTTTCGTTTGCCCAATAATTTCATCTCTAAACTTTCTTGTATTGTTTCACACATGAGCTTTAGGGGTACACTTCATGTCTAAAACATAACAAATGTGTATATATAAAACAAATGACTTATATCTGTCTTTAAAATAGAATAATATGGGAAGAGATTAAAGGTCATTGTTATTACTTATGATTAATATTACAATTATAACATTTGAATTTAAACAGAGTAAATTAGTTCTCACACATAATCCTTATAAAAGTAAAAATGCTTCATTTTCATTGAAGCAAAAAGTTTAGCTGGGCTCTGTGTGTTTTCTCATGAAGTGATATAGAAAAACAATTTTGCATTGTTACTCCATAATTATTGTTATTGATATTATACCAAGAACATAAATCATTACCATATCTCAGTTCTAGGAAAGACAGTATATAGAATAAATGTCCCACTATTTAAGTCTCTTAACATAGTAAAGGCAACAATAACTTAAAATGCTTCTTTTTAATAAATGTCATAAAATTTCAGACACTATATTTGAAATATAGTCTGAATTCTTTTAACTTCAACAGTAATTTGATTTGTTTTGGATTCCTGCCAACCTTTGACTATTGTCCAGAATATCTTGGAAATTAAGTCCAAAATTTGCTCATGACTAATATAGTCTGTAGAACTATGGTATGATTTGGGGGGAGGGCCCCAATAGACAATTAAAAACTATAAGTTAATGAATAGCATGAATGTTTTTTCAGCAACTTTTGGTTTAATATATATATATACACACATACATACATATATACATATAGAAGATAATATATATCATTAATACATATATATAGTTGCAATTATTATTATTATTTTGGATATAAGAATTATCTCTTTTGTGTGACTTAAAATTAGCCTTACCTTTCATTCATTTTACTTGCTTTGACTTTATAAATAAAACTGAAAAGAATGTTAAGCATAAACAGCAATTTTGATAGACAAAGGCAAGAACAGATATCATTGTGATAGAATTAGTGGTAGCAGACTGACAGCACTCTTCATGCATCAAACTCCTAAAGCATTACTGTCCACATACATCCTTTAGTTGGCTGTGTTTCTGGGACAATCGATGTTTCTTGTCTACAATGCATACATGAATCACTCTTCTAAGCAGTGCACATATTGGTCAGAGTCAGCTTCTCCACAGCTGCCACATTCTATCTGTTCCTTTAGATATGTCCACTTCTCCTTAGCAAATGCTCAGAAGTTAATTATTTTCAAAAGTAAATGAGGTTTTCTTCAAGTCTTTATGGGTAATGTTATAAAATAATTATATGGAAAAATGACCAGAGACTCAAGCATTGATCATTTGAATTAAGTCTATACTGTTTAGTTTGGTAGTATTTGAACACTTGAATGAGAATGTCAAGGTCATAATTCTGTTTTCCTATCATAATAAATTTATGTATATAGTGAAAACTCAATTTTGAATGAATACATGATAATGAGGCATTTATCCTTTAACACTTTGTTTTGAAACTCTTCAAACTTGCAGAACATTCGCAAGAGTCGGAAGTAAGCACCCATATAACATCATTGCCTGGATTTACCAATTGCCAACACTTCTTTTTGGTCACATTTGCATACTCATGTATGTGTCTGCATGTGTCTGTTTTTATGTGTGTGCAGTCACATAGACAATATATACGTCTGCAACTATATATACATATATGTGCGTGTCTGTATATGTTTATATATACATATATATTTATGATAGCCATGAACACGTACATGTACATTTGTAGCTGAATCATTTGAGAATTAATGAGATGTACATTCATAATCTTATTCCTCAGACTAGGCCTTGTCTAGTGGCATGTGCAAAATAACATTTTTACTTCTATTTTAATACTTAAATACATTGTCTTTCTCATGAAAGTTTAACAAAGTTTGTACAATATAATATTTAGAAATAAAAGGAAATTTTAACATCTTTTCCCCAATTATCACAAAGTCAAATCACACTTTAGTATTTTACTTAATCTAATGTCAATAATTGGCCTCCAGATGTCAATAATCTCTTCCCTCCCTTCCCCTGTTCCCCAACCCCAAACTTATTCTCCACTTGCAGCCAAAAATCAAGTAGAACTAGAATTGGATCTTGCCATTGTCTGCTGAGAACACTCCATGATTTCCTATCTCACTTAAGCGCTATACTACTTTCTTAAACAGACTATCAGAAACTCCACTTATTCCTTGGACCCCTTTAACATCATGTGCTGCTTACTATAGTGATGTAGCCATGTGGATGTTTATAGCAGCTCAACTCACAATAGCCAAGCTATGGAAACAGCCTAGGTGTCCTTCAACAGATGAATGGAAAAAGAAAATGAGGTATATATACACAATGGAGTATTACTCGGCCACAAAGAAGAGTGAAAAGTATGATATTTGAAGGTAAATAGATGGAACTGGAGAATATCATGTTAACTGAAATAAGCAAATCCCCAAAAAAACCAAAGGCAAAAAATGTTCTCTCTTGATTTGTAGATGCTAACTCATAACAAGGGAGAATGGAGAGGGGAAAAATAGAGACCACTGGATTACACAAAGGGAAATGAAGGGAAGGGAGGGAGGAAGGGAATAGAAAGACAGTAAAACTAATTGGTCATAACTTTTGGAGCCTTATATTTGTATACACAACCAGGGAAACTCCACATCATGTACAACCATGAGTGGGAACCTAAATAGAACAAGTTATACTCTGTGTATGGACAATCTACCAAAATACTTTCTACTATCATATATTATATAACTAAAAAAAATTAAAAATTTACCTGCTGCTCCTCACAACCTTAGCCTCAGGGCATCTGCACCTCCTTTTGCCTCTGCTTGGGACATTTTCCCCTAGAATACTCAAGGCTTATCACCCTCTCCTTAGATCTTGATCTAAATACTATCTTCTCATGGAGTCTTTTCATAGTCAATCTGTTTTAAAAGTAAAAAAAAAAATGCAAGCAATCCCTATACCTTACCTTACTTAATTCTTCTCATGGGCACTTACCAGTATCTAATATACTATGTATTTTATATATTTACCCACATCCAAGTTTTAAAAGGTCAATGCTTGCCTGTGTTGCGCCCTGCTAAATCACCAGTCCTGTAATGGTGCCTGGCATGTTGGAGGTACTCTCTAGATATTGCATACATATTTTAATTTGTGAAGCATTTTCATCTTTTAAAATTTTATTAGTGCATTATAATTATACATAATAGTGTGATTCATTGTGACATTCATGTATGCACATAATATAATTTGGTCAACTTTAATTTTACAGTACTTTCTTTTTCTTCCCTTCTGCCTCCTCTGGTCCCCTTTCTTTACTAGACACCCTTTATTTTAATGAGATTCCTTTTTCCCTTTTCCTTTTCAGCTTCCACATATAAGGAAAAACATATGACCCTTGACTTTGAATGTTTTGAGAGCATTTACAATAATGCCCTCAAGTTCCAAGTTTTATCCATTGTCCTGAAAATGAAATTAAAACTCCGTTGTGTACACATGCCACATTTTCTTTATCCATTCATTTGTTGACAGACAGCTAGGCTGGTTCCATAACTTGGCTAGTGTGATTTATGCTGCTATAAACATGGGTATGCATGCATCTCTATAGTATGCTGACTTTAATTCTTCTGGATAAATACTGAGGTATTTTTAAAATAAAGGAATCATACAGATACAATCAAGGCAGTGAAGTGATTATATTAAGAGTTTAAGTCTTTTTTGCCTATATTACTTTAGGATAGTCATGAATAATATTAACTGCTCAATGTTGTAAGCATTTGTGCTCTTCTGGTATCTTCCATACCCACTAGCTTTTGAGTGTACTAATTATTTGTTGCCACATAACAAGTTACTTCAAAACTTAGTGGCTAAATGTAACAAATGTTTGGTATCCCAGTCTCTATGATGAGGAATTAGGGTGCAACTAGTTGGTGCCCTGGTTCTACACCTCTTGCCACATTTCCCATGAGGGTGCAGTCAAATCCATGGCTGGGTCTTCAGCCATCTAAGGCTCTCCTGGGGCTGAGGAATCTACTTTCAGGTTCACTCATGTAGTTGCTGGCTGACCTGGGTTCCTGATCACATGGGCTGCCTGACTGTCCTTATGATGCCGGAATAGAAAGGCAGTAGAATTAATTGGTCATAACTTTTGGAGCCTTATAAATAGATAAAGAGAGCTAGAGAAAACTTCCAAGACAGAAGCCACAATCTTTTATAGACTAATCTCAGAAGTGGCATTTTAGACCATCTCGCATCCAAGGGGAGATTATGCAGGTGTGACTAGCAAGAGGCTGGGATCCCATTTTAGCCATCAGAGGCTGGCTAAAAGTACTGATCATTTTATAGATACAGGAGTTGAAACCTAAAGATGTCAATTTTTCCCAAGTTACATAGTCAAAGGGCAATAAAGAAATCCTGAATGCCTGCTCAGCATCTTTTCAAGACTATTGATAAAATTAAATTATAATAATTATTATTTTCAAAAACAAAAACCAAGAAATACATTTTTACCTCTCTAGATAACAGGCACAACTTGATCACTTTATGTAGGTCATCACACTTAATCCAGAAAACAATTCTATTCTTATGATACACATTTTACAGATAAGAAAAAATGAAAATAAATGTCACACAGCAAAAAAAAAAAAAAAAAGTGTCACGGATGACCTTCCAAGTTATCAGTCTGGCTTGAGTGGTTGCTCTCAAAACCAGCACTCTCTACTCTATGCCTCTTAGACAGAAAAGGTGTACTCATTAGCCCAGCTACTCAGGAGACTGAGGCAGGAGAATCTCAAGTTCAAGGTCAGTCTCAGCAACTTAGCCAGACCCTGTCTCAAAATTCAAAAAGGACTGGGGATGTAGCTCAGTGGTAGAACACCCATGTGTTCAAATCCCCAGTTCCAGGGGGTGGAGGGAACTAAAGCCAAATAGTTTTCTTAAATTCATCAAAATTTATTTTAACTCATCAAAACTTGAAACAAGAGAGTTCTGGTGCTATTTTAAAGTTAATCTGTTCCATCAACACGCAAGCAAAACCACCTCCTATTGAAGATTATATTCATTGTGTATACTGTCCAGTAGTGAGAAACCAACAGAACAAGTGTGTGTCTTTAGTCAGATCTGGTCTGGGTGGAACATCTACATGCTATGATGTTCTCATTGCTCCCCTCTGGCAAAGGAATAAGAAAGCCACACACAGAATACCATCCAGTACTTGGGAAATACCTCTCCTCCTCTCTTTCTTCTTTCTAGTTTATAGAAGTTCCCCTTCCAAATGGCAATAAGTCACTCCAGAAAATGCATTTTCTAAAGGATGATTGCCCTTCTTGAGTAGTGACGCACTTAAGGCAGGCATGCAGTAATCCCCAGAAATGTACCGCCTGGAGTGTCTTATTGCTTAATTAGACCTGGCACTGTGCCACCTCTTCTTAGCCTTGAACCAGTGCAAGAGCCTTGGAAGGAGGCACGGGTATAAGAAGTGCTATTTCAGGGGGATATAAAGTGATGGCACAATGCCAGTCTGCAGAAAACAAAGCCAAGTGTTCCTGCTACCTCGATGAAATGTCAAAATGCCTGGTTTTATTGTAGTCAGAGATTAAACCCATCACTGTACCATGGCTAGGGTTTAAACATGATCTCTGTTGTTCTAAAAGACTTTATAATCTTCACTCACAGGACCACAGGCCATAAAAAGCACCCAGTAATTTGGAAGATATCACAAAAAGTTAATTGTAGGAGTGTAGAAGCTGTACGTTGAAGAAGCTTAGATAGAGATCACAGACTAGCCAATTATTACAACAATAAATGTAACTTTCCCCCAAAGTATTCATTGAACAGAAGGGAGAAGTCTTCATTGTAATTATGTAAACACAATCTCTTACTTCCTTCAACAGCCTATCATCTTTTATAAAAAATAATACAGTCATGTGTCACTTAACAACAGGAATATGTTCTAAGAACTGCGTCAATAGACAATTTTGTTATCATAGGAACTTCATAGAGTATCCTTAAAAACCTAGATCAGTCACTAGAAATAGCCTCTTGAGACAATCTTCTGCAGCATAACACAGTCCACTCCTTTACAGTAACTTTTTTTAATAAGTAGGAGTAGACTTTAAAAATAACCATACAAGTATAGTCTAGTAAATACATGAGCCAATTGTATGTGCTATACTTTTGTACCACTGGCACTGCAGTAGATTTGTTTATACCAGCATCACCACAGCAACATGAGAACTGTGTTGCACTGTCACATTCTGACAACCATGACATCACTAGGTGATAGGAATTTTTATAGTCTTACGGGACCCTTATTTGCCATAACGCAGTATATTATGCAGCACATAATTGTATTACATTTTACCAAAGTGCAAATGTCTAGTCCTCTTCAGCTGCATTGTAAAACTCCGAGGCTCCAGGCGATGTCAACCCCAGCTTTCCTATCTGCTCAGAAGATTTCTATAGAAGTTTTTTTGAGCATCAGCAACACAATACATTGTACAGACAAATTTTACCTTTACGTAATCCCTGCATTTGTCACTTCCCTTTTCAGTTTTGAGACAGTCTACCTGGAGTCCTCATTAACTAGGTCCTTTGCTTCTTCCTCAGCAATTGGTTCTGCCTTGCCCAGAGAATCCATGGAGACTGAGGCAAACTCCTATCATCAAAGGATATCAACTCTGTGCAATGACAGAATGATCCCTAAGAATAAATCTTTGTTTTTACCATGAATGATGATGGAAAAAATGTATATAATTATTCTTTATAAACAATCCTGTAAAATCATCAGACATCTATGTTGTTTTTTCAAGATCTACACTATGTCTAAACCAACAATTTATTCAATACTTAGTATGTTTCCCTGAGCGATATAAACTAGTCCCCCCACCAGTAGCAATGTACCAGAAGCAGATGACGACATAGACTGAATTACCTCATACCTAATATCTGTCCAGTAACAATGTACCTGGAGGCATAGAATCAGAAAGAAATTATTATTAGAAGTCAAGACTAGCAAAACAAGACATGGGACTCAGGACAACATGACAATTCTCGGTTCTGTCTCTAAAAATTATTGAGCATTATTAAGAATTTCAAGACAACAGTGGGCATAAAATAAACTAGGGGCCTCAATGAGTGCAGACTTTTGTGAAATGATATGTGTCACATCCATACAGCTGGCCACACCAGAAATCTAAAATGCAATATTAATATTAAATGAAAAGCATTTAAATATATATGCTCCATAGCATTGATAGATACACAAATTTTCATAAATCAAAGTAGCCCGTTTTCAGCCCTTCCTTGTCAAATCAGCAAAACAAACAGATCTTCACACCAAATTTACCAACCAAGAAACAAACAGCTTACAACAGAATTCATCTTCAGATAACTGATGTCCGTGCCTTGCTGGCAAGGCTGGTGAATATTCTGAAACTAAAATAAGAATTTAAAAAATATAATTATGAATGTGTTGTATTCTGTTAAAAAGAAGGAGCTGTGAATCTATTTTTTTTAAGTTTAAAAATGAAAAGCAGCAGTGAGACAAAAGAGCATACATGGGGCATGGGAGGAAGACAATTTAATAGTGAATTATCTTCCTGGTTCCCACTGAGTCTTTCAGGACATCATGTTTTATAATTTAACTACAAGTTTGGAGTTCAGTGTTCACGGTGCCAATATCCAGAAATACTTCATAACTCCGTAAGCATTTTTTTTTGTCTTTCTTTAAACAGCATGTCTTTTTCCATCATGAGGAACTGGGAAAATAATTGACATCAGCCTTGACAGTGTTGGAGTGGTGGGTTACAAGGAGTCTCCTGGTGGAGAGAAACAAAGAGCAGATGACGACATAGACTGAGTTACCTCATACCTAATATCTGTCCAACAAGGACTGCAATTAGATTTATGTGCTGAGAAATCGAGTAATCATTGATGTTCCAGGCAAATGTCTCCAAAGCTTGGATTTTACTGGATCATATCAAATGAGGGAGAAGAAACAGATGTATTTTCCCAACTGGGAAAAAAAAAAAGACAGAGTTGTAGCTCAGAAAGAAACTATGTGTGATACATATGTGCCTGATTAATCTACAGTGCCTTTCCTTTCACATATATCTAGAATATGCAATTTATTTCGATGTTTATGTATCGTTTGATATTCTATCGGCTTGAGAAAAAATGACTGCTCCTATAAATGTCATCATGGAGTAGAATTATAACTTGTTTGTTTAGATAACTTCTCTGTTTATCTCCTTGAGTTATTCTGATACTGGCAGTGATTCATACCACTCTCTTACCTCTCTCCAAACCATGTAGTTAGGAAAGTCTCTAAAGAAAGTCATTTCTTTTTAATTTTAATACCATTTTCTCCCTTTGGCATGTTCTTTACGACCTTCCAATTTATAATTGTCTCTTATTTTGAGAGTATTTGAATGCCTTCAGACAATATTTTCCACTGAATAAGTGATCTATGAGCTTATTATATGAGAAAGTACTGTTATTGCTTCTTATGTTTAGGTGTAAGTTTAGAGTTTATCACTGACCTGCTGAATGAGAGATTTTACACTTAAAAATAGGCTCAAAGATACCCAACAACATAAAATGAGAATATTGTATCCTTGTCCCTGACCCTAGGATTGTGACTGGGAAAGGATTGTGTGAATGTTATTGTCCCATTTACCAACATTTCTAAGTATGAAACTTCCCTCTAGTACATTCAGAAAGTTCCACACGCTCTGTAAGTTTGGAGCAGACCATATATGTTCTAGAAATTAAAAATTTTAACACCTTTTTTTTCTAATATTGCAAACCTGATTTTCTTTTACTCCTACTAATTTCATAGCTCATGTACACATAGAAAATTTTTTTCTACCTTCTTTTTTCCCTCCCTCCTTTGATCTTTTCTTCTCTCTTCCCCCACCCCTTTTTCCCCCTTCATTTCTCCCTCCCTCCCTTTCTTCCTTCCTTATATCATGATATTTCTACATAAGTTCTTGTACAAATAAACTTCTCTGGAGATCACATGGCTTTCCGGGACCATTCTGACTTCTCCTCTGGCATCTAGGAAGGTACCAATGAGATAAACAGGAGACTGGACATTATTTGCATTCCCCCTTGATTGATGGAGGTTACTGGGTTGTTTACATGCTCTTTACTTCTTCAACATCCAAAAAGTGAGCCACTATTACAAGAAATGTTTAATTAGATGTCAATGAAGTAAGCTGGATACATGCTGCCATAAAATTAACCTGGCAACTCTAACCTTAGCTTTTTAAAGTGGTTTATACAACTACTTTGTTCAGGCATGAAAGTTGTCAGTACCTGTTCTGCCTTACATTACTACTACAAGAGGAAAATGAGTATAAATTTTGTTTGTTGTTTATTCCCCCATTGTGGCTGTAAATTAATGCTGGTTTTTTTCCCTTAAAAAGTGTATGGGAAAAAGAGTCTCAACATTCTAATTTATTTTTCTCTTTTATACTCTCTCACACTGTTAAAAACTGATTGACCAATATTTTTGTTCGTATAGTAGCACCAAATCCTCATTTTATTTGTCCAGCCCTTCTAACAGCTCGTGAGATGCTTCATCTACAAAACATACATGAAGTACATTTGGTTCTGTCTGTCTTCCTTCATTTATACGTGCTACTAGATTTCTGGATTCCAGTTGGAACCACGGGAATAGAAGTGTGCAAATACATCCAGTTTTTAAAAAGAGAAAAAATACTATCTCCATTCTGATTGTCATCTTTTTCACAGTTGACATAAATTTAGAAAACCTTATTAATTTTGGAAAACTGCAATCTCAACATTCGTGAGACCTAGATGAGTATTTTCTATTATACCTAAAGGTCTTAGTTATCGTACATCTGCTTTATTTTACATTACATCAAATCTCATCAATGATCTGTTATTACTTTTTTCTTCAGTGCTGGAAATTGAACTCAAAGCCTAACACATTCTAGGCAAGGGTCTATCACTGAGCTATGCTACCAGCCCCTGCTATTATTTTATGTAGATATTGTCAATTTCAGACACTTACCCTTCTTTAAAATGTATCATACCTAAATATTTAAAAGTATAGCAAGAATGACTACCTAATTTATGGGGCCAGTGCAAAAGAAAAATGGAGGGCCTCTTGTTCAATGTTATTAAGAATTTTATAACAATTATAGCAGAGCATTAAGCCAAATTTGAGTCCTTCTAAATGTGTGGCCCTATGCAACAGTCTAGGGCAGACATCCGCAGAAGTTGGCTCTTTTGCTAGTTTATATCAGTTTCTTCTAAGTCATAATTCTAGAACCACATTTCCTACGAATCTCAAAAATTTGGGGCCTCTTATTTCTATTTCCATATAACAAGTGAATACACATGTTCATTCCCAGATTACTTTAACAAGGAAACTTGATTATTGTTTGTTTGTTTGGTTGGTTGGTTTTTTTAGGTTTTTGTTTTGTTTTTTACATTTCTTTAGTGTTTGGTTTTCTTCCAGTTTGGTAAAAACCTCAATGATATTATTTTAAAACAGAAGAATATCAGTCCCCCATGTGAACATATTGGGAATGGGGTTGAAGTAAAGCCTTCAGATTCGGAAGTTACTCATTTCATTTGGAATGCTTTCCCATCTGCCAGTTCACATGAATTGATTTGGGTGAGCTACAGTATTTTTGCTGAGAAACAAACCAGGTTCACATAGTAACAAACTCTACTCTTACCCACAAGCCACTCAGTCGTTCTGTATCAGTTAGACCTTAGCAGCCAGCTTTTGGATTGTCCTCATGCAGCACCTTCTTGAAGAAGGTGATCCAGAAAAGAACAGGAGACAGTCCATAAGGCAAATGCTGCCATCTAGAGAGACAGAGAGGAGAACATCATGAGAGGAGTAATTTTCCAAATAAAAATTGTAAAAATAAAAATAAGAATCAGCTGATGAGTGAGGAATTCTTCTAAGAAGATATCATCGCTTACAAAACATCAGCATTTCATAAGAAGATGGCAGGAAGAATTCATCTAATTTGAGAAGAAAGCTTATTTGGTTAATGATTCTGTGGAATGGAGAACCTATAAAAGATCTTCTTAAAATTGTACAGCAGGAAACTTTAAAGGTGATTTTCCTAAGGCTATGTAAAATAACTGCATCTCAACTAATTGTTTTACTTGTCTAAAATGTAAATAACAAATAGCTTCATTTTTAAATTCCTCTTGTTTAAGCAAAGTCACAAAAGTTGGAATTATCTGTAGTAGACTGGTCAGTTTACCTTGTTTTCATGGCACAAGGACATACTGGGAACTCTGTGTAGATTTAAAACAGTATAAATTGAAAAAAAATCAAACAGACAAACACAAAGGAACTGCTAAAAATGCTTGAAAAACCAAGGGAAAAGGCAGGGATCTAACTTGTCTCTATATATTATATGTGCAATCATTTGAACAACTCATATTTCAAAAATGAATAGTGCACACTGAGATAGCATTACCTGAATCTATTCGGTTAGCTATGTTCCCCAAACACTCTACTAACTCTTGTGGCCTACATTACTAGAAAACAATTAAATTCTTCTCTAAGAGAGATCCTAAATCATTTTACAATCCAAGCAGTATCAACTGAGGAGGATATACTCCTTTCCATTTTAGCTACTCAAAATTTATTTCTGTTAAAATTTTGAAATTTAATATTATATTGTAAATTCTAAATGATTCTGAGCTGTATATTTATGTGAGATATATGTTGATAATATATTCATATTATACATGTACATATCATGATATTTTTCAAATCATAAAAATGTGTATACATTGAGATCTGCCCTCTTTAATTTACTTAAATAGAAGGTCTAATGCCTCTGCTTATTGGATAATAAGAATAGCAACAGTTTTCTTGATTTAATATTACCAGTATTATCCATTCACTCAGGAAATACTTAGCAAGCACCTATTATAAGCCAGAAACTACAATAAATTTGGGAGTATAGCAATGAATAAATACAGGTACACTGCTCAATGTAATATCCCAAGGGCAGTAAGTGCTTCCCAATTTTGAAAAATTTGTCCAAGACCTTATTACTTACAAGTGAGGCAGTAGATTTTTATTTCAGTCTCTGCTTATTTATAAATCACATTTTTAAATCACATTGTATTGGTTCCCATTTAGTCAACTTTTCCTCCTCTGATGAAAGCTATAAGAAATGAATTTTGGTTTTCCAATGATTTGTGTAGCCATACAAGGTGAATATCAATATAATTCTTGGAAAGTTTTTGGAAAACACTTAAATCCTTCACAGGCAACATCACTAGTCATTAAGGGTTGCAAATCAAAACGATGATGAAATGCCATTTCATGTCCATTAGGATGGCTATATATAATTGGGTGGGAGGTGGAAAGAAAGAAAGAATGGAAGGAAAGAGGAAGAGAGGAAGGATGGAAAAGAAGGAAATGGAAAATGTTGATGAAGAGATGAAAAATCGGAGCCTTTTTCAGTACTAATAAAAATGTAAAATGATGAAATCACAATGGAAAACAATTTGGCATTTCCTCAAAAAGTTATGTGCATATAGAATCATCTTATGATCCAGCAAATCCACTTCTAATACATATCTAAAAGAAGTCAAAGCAGAGACCCAAACAAAAAAACATTTGAACCAATATTTATAGCAGCATTATTTACAATAGCCTAAAGTGGAAACAACTCAAAGATCTATCATCAGAAAAATGGATAAACAATATGGTATATCCAGACAATGGAATATTATTCAGCCTTAAAAAGAATGATATTCTGATACATGCCAAAATATGGATGGCTTCAAAACATTATTTTAAGTGAAATAAACCAGGCACAAAAAGGTCCATATGCATGATTGCAGTTATATGAGATAGGTAATTCAGAAAGTTCACAGAGACGGAAAATAAAATAGAAGTTACTGGAGTGTAAGGGGAAAGAAGAGTGGGGGAAATATTATTTAGCGAGTACAAAGTTTCTGTATGGGATAATGAAAAAGTTTACATAGAGGCAAGAGTCATATGACACTGTGAATATACGTGATATCACTGAATGGATAGTACACTAAAAAATTGTAAATTTTAATTTATGCATATTTTATCCAACTGGTACACTGAAAATTATAAATTTTAATTTATGTATACTTAAATTTTCCACAGGTATTAATGGAATTCTATGAGTCCAGTAACACTGGGAACCAGAAAAGGAGGCAAATGGTGTGAAAGGTAAATGAAGCTGAAGCACGGGGTCTCTTCTAACACTATTTTTAAAATCAATTAGCATATAAAAAGGTACTTGCCAATTTCATAATTTAAATAAAGAGCAACCTAAATACATAGCATAGAATAAATTTCTTGCCTCTACCCATATTTTGTATTCAAAGAAGTTTTAAAATTTGAGGTGATATGCATTAGTATTCTTATAAAAATAATCATAAAATGCAAATTATGAACTACCCATGTCAGGGACTTCAAAATCATACATCCATATATTTCTCAATGAAAAGCTATTAAATGAACATCTTAATATCTGAACTTAATTGGCCATCATGCCTGCCTACTGTTGATATCCATCTGGTTTTATATTAACCCAAGGAGCAATGATGTAAATAATATCCTGTTATAAAATTTACAACTAAATTCACATTTTCTCTTCAACATCCCTTTTTTATTTCTGTTTAATATTTCTACACATATTGATTTAGATTCAAAATGTGAAAGTCTAAAATAAATTATGCCAGATGAAAATAAACTTGAATTTCTGTTCAACTTAGAAGGACTCAATTGTTTTTCACAACTTTAAAATTCACCAGGATTAACATGATATAATATATAAATATTTTTATTATAACTCTAAAGGGCTAAAGAACATTATGAAAGTTTATAAATTTTTCTGAACCAATATATAATTATGAAGCCTCTACTTCTTAAGGGATATCCTAATATTTAATTCACACTTAAAATAACACAAAGGTAGAGTGGTTTACTGATTAAGATCTATAAAAGAACTGAAAATAAATAATATTGAAGCAATATTTCCTGGGTATAAATCCTGGCTTTGCTATTTATTGTCTGATCTGTAGATAAGTTTATTTTTCTTGCCTCAGTATTTTCATCTTTAAATGGGAATAATAGTACACTGGCATCATAGGATTGTTCTGAAGAGTCAATAAAGGACTTAACATAGCATTTGACACAGAAAAGTGGATCAGTAAATATTTTATATTATTATTAGTCCCTGGTTCAAAAATAAGGAAATTGATGCTAAAAAAAGGTCACGTTCCTCGCCAAAATAATACATGTGATAAGATGTGAGATGGGACCCTAATTCTCCAAAAAGCTTGAGATTCTGGAAAAAAAAAACTTTCCATCATTGGAAGATTATGATTATTGAAGTTATATCAACAGCATTTAATCTTAAAAATTATAACATCTGTTACTGCTACTTTGCATTATAATAACAAACTTTTATTGGGGAAAATTTTGATAAAATCAAGATGTGTTTTTTTTCATGCAAAGCACAAAGGGACTATTTTTTGGTAATTATTCATAGATTTGAAGGTTTGTTCTTTTTTTTCCTTTGTAATAATTCAGGCACTTCAACCAAAAGCCAATTTTATGGTAAATAAAAATAACCAGATGAAATTCTGGTTTGATCTGTAAGATAGTTGTGGGTTAGTTTGCGACTAAAATCTTAGGAACAATCTCCTCAGTTCTAAGACATTCAGGTTTGGATGGTAAAGATCTGATGTCCTCTGCATATGAGAGTTTAGCATATAAAATATATCTTAAACCTTCAATAGTTACTCTATCCAAATAAAAAGTTTCAATTAAATATTACTGATTAAAATAAAAACTATCCAGAGAATTTCAAGGTGACAGTTTACAGAAAGTTAACAAAGATAAATTACCATAAAAAGAATGATCAGCTTTTTACAAAGCGAAGCAAATTTGTCCTTACTCAAGACTTGTTTCATGACCTTATTTTCTGTGACTGACCAAAGTTTTGTTTTGTTTGTTTCTGTGCTATGTGAGTTTAATGTTTGTTTTCTGTCCTGATTTTCTCCCTCCCAATTGATAAACTCTGCATTCTCCTAATATTATCAGCTATAAAAAATTAACCAAGCTAACTTTTATTGGCTTGTTTTCTTAGACGACCAACATGGTGCTCCCCTGACCCCCTGGACCATCAAGTGATGTTGCATGACAGGAGTGACTGAAATGTGTGGAAAGGACTGCTCTCCAGGGATTGTTTAAGCAGCAGATGAGGTAGAGAGGGATGATGGGAGGGGAGGGGAGGGGGGATAGTAGGGGATAGGAAAGGTAGCAGAATACAACAGTCACTAATATGCCATTATGTAAAAATGTGAGTGTGTAACTGATGTGATTCTGCAATTTGTATTTGGGGTAAAAATGGGAGTTCATAACCCAATTGAGTCAAATGTATGAAAGATGATACATCATGAGCTTTGTAATGTCTTGAACAACCAATAAAAAATATATAAAAAAAAGAAGTAAATGAGGAAACATCTCTCACCTATGATGATAGGGTAGTGAGTTATTCTATTGCTTAGAATCGGGGTTAACCATTTTTGTTTTAAACTCTGCTAAGGTTATTTTTATAGTGATCTAAAATTAAAAATTTTTTGAGAAACTCAAGTAAGCTTTTATTTTATTTTTTATCCATGTACTTTTCACTGTTTTTTTTAAACCAAATCTCCTTTTAAGGAAAAAGTTGATTAGCTTTTCTGTATTCAAATCAAGAATTTTTTAGACATCTGGGTTGGCTGTTGGTAAAGAGAGAAGGAAGAAAGTAGATACAATATTCCAACTCCAAAAATCATCTAAACTGAGATAGAAAGTAGCAGCAGGAAATTAATACCAGGTTGTAAAGGGGAAAAATGCAAATATAACAAAGCTAACCTCGAGCCAGATGCTACTTATGAATGAACCTCTCTCCTAGGAAGTGCTGGCCACTTTTGGATATCCACATGGCCCCAACAGAGTTGATCCCCTTCCTAAAATCCCAGCCTGGAACTCATAGTGGCTGATTTATTCCACAGAATTTGGCTTACAAAAATTTTAGACTTGCAAAAAAAAAAAAAAACATGTTTCTGTTTTATATTTGTTGAAAGCAATGAAACTTCTTCCAATCAATAGATATCTCTTGGGAAATTTCAAGTTTGTCACTTTTCCATCATTGCTTTTTACTCGTGTACAAAAATATTATTCTATAGCTCTCAATATGTGCTTTACTTTCTTTTTTATTTATTCTAATTAGTTATACATGGCAGCAGAATGCATTTTGATTCATTGTACACAAATGGATCTCAACTTTTCATTTCTCTGGTTGTACATGATGTAGAGTTGAACCATATGTGCAGTCATACATATACCTAGGGTAATAATGTCTGTTTCATTCCACCATCTTTACTGCCCCCCTTCCCTCCCCTTTGCCCAAAGTTCCTCCATTCTTCCCATAGACACCCGCCCCCATTATGGATCAGAATCCACTTATCAGAGAGAATATTCAGCCTTTGATTTTTTGGGATTGGCTTACTTTGCTTAGCATGATGTTCTCCAACTCCATTCATTTACTTGCAAATGCCATAATTTTATTCTCTTTTAATGCTGAGGAATATTCCATTGTGTATATAAACCACATTTTCTTTATTCATTCATTTATTTAAGGGCATCTAGGTTGCTTCCACAGTTTAGCTATTGTGAATTGAGCTTCTATGAACATTGATGTGGCTGCATCACTAGAGTATGCTTATTTTAAGTCCTTTGGGTATTGACGGAGGAGTGGGATAGCTGGGTCAAATGGTGAGTCCATTCCAAGTTTTCTAAGAAATCTCCGTATTGCTTTCCGGAGTGGTTGCACCAAATTGCACTGCCACCGGCAATGTATGAGTGTACCTTTTTCCCCACATTCTCACCAACACTTATTATTGCTTGTATTTTTTTATAAGTGCCATTCTGACTGGAGTGACATGAAACTTACGAGTAGAAGTTGAACATTTCTTCATATATTTGTTGATCAATTGCAATGTGTTTAAGTCAAAGACTTAGGTATAATATATAGAAACATGAATAATGTTACCATGTACCTGCCTGGCCGAATAGACTAAATCAGTTCTGAATATAGTTGTTCTACCTGAAGGAAAAATGTCAAAATCCACCTTAGGACCCTGTGAATCCACTCATTGTCTGTTGTGATAATTTGGGGCTGAGACTATCTGATAAATGTAATCTAACTTCAGAAGCAATGGTAAAAACAGGATAACCAAAGAGAAGTTGACAAGTCTTTTGGGAACCCCCCATTATTGGAACACAATGTAATAAGGCTGATTTAAAATGCTTCATAGAAAGTTTACCAGTCTAGCTGGACTGAAAAGTAACCCAGTACTTTCAACAATGTTAAATCATTAGCAAATTCCTTTGGTGAACTTTGGGATATGAACTATAAGAGAAGCCTGTTAAGGATTCACTGGCATAAAAAGCATGTGGATACTTATGTGTATTCAGCCAAGTTTATGAACAGCTCCCATCACATGTTTTCAAATACTATAAACTAACCAACTCCTGAGGGCCAAAGCCCAGACCAGATACATTTGTTCTGTGTTCTATCCCTTCTCTGCCCCCTTTTAACATTTGAACGAGCACATTACACAATTCAGCACAAAGTAAGTTGACCAACAGACCACATGCATCCCACTACACATAATATAATGTTGTTGCAAAATGCAAGTATTTTAAGTATTAAAGTGTACATTAAATTAAGATAAAAGAGAATAGGGGTAAAACAAATTTCCTCTCACTTAATCTGTCTGATACTGAGTGTATAAAATAAATTATTCCAAGCAGAATACACATAGAACACAAATTTTTCTAACCATGGAAATGACAGATACTTTCAACTTCATGAAAGTAACTAAAGATAGATTACCAAAGACAACTCATGCCTTTTTTATCACCACTTCATCAAATACAGCACTTAGAATTTCTTAGAAAAGCATTGTGGTAAAACACGGCTCCAAAATGTTGCCAGTTAGAAAATGCATTTTATCTTTGGATGAGTTGACATTTCCCCAGCCTTCCTTCATCATTAAAAAATATATCTGTAGTTTGATGCATTTTTCCAGAAAGCAATGAATAGGCTATATCAGCAACCGACTTTATCCACTGACATACAGACTGACTGATGGAAACTTCTAACAGACCTAAGACTTTAAGCCTTGGTACAAGGGTTTACATCAGACCCTTCACAGAAGAGGAAAGCCATTTAATCCTGGAAACTTACTAAACTTCCTACAAGACAACTAGAGATTTTTTTAATATTCTATTAATTCCAAAAGAACAGTAAAATAATACTTTAATATCTCTGTGTGTTCATATTTCTCTCTTTTTTCCTGTATAATTGTCTATCAGAAAAGATAAGTGCTTAAGATTGGTGGCAGGTGGCACCCCAATTTAACTCTGTACCATGTGTCATTCTTCTGAAGTGCTACTGCTTGCCTGGGTCCCTGACAATAATTGCTACCACTTCATTCCAAAATGACGTGCAGGTTTAAAAAAAATAGAGAAAAAAAATAACGCCAAAGGACATGGTGCTTACCCTCCTAAAAGCAAATTCTAAGGTTTCATAGTTTAAATAGAAAGTGACTGGAGCTCACATTTGCCCACGTGCTTTTTATTAAATTATCGAAAGCTTTTTCTATTTCTCTACATTTTTAAATTCTCAACTCCATATTTTCTGTGTTTTTGTACCGAATGAGGAAAAACTCCCAAAAGATTGCATACAAAGAGCAGAGCCTCCTGTTCTCTGAGATTGATGTATGTTTATGAGGAAATCCAGCTTGCAATTTTCAAAACCTGCAGGTTCATTGTAAGTTAAACCATGTGGCCTCTACTCAAATCATTCCTTCCTTTCAAAATCACTCATCAGAGCTCCCAAATGCCCTCTTCCCTTGGATCTTTCTGCATGGATCTGTTCCTGCCAGGACTAGCCCTGTGCCAGCAGTTCTCATCCAGGGTGGTGGATTCCCACAGCATCTAGGTGGTTCCCTTCCTCCCTGAGACAGCACTACAAGGCAACCATCCCCCCACCAAAAAAAAAAAAAAAAGTTGTGCTTCATGCCTGAATTTTACTCTTTTAACTTTTGGATGAGAAATTTACAAATTAAAAAGACACTTTCCTTAAGAAATATTGAACCTGCTTAAGTGTGCATTAGAATTACCTGGTAGGCATGATAAAAATACAGATTCCTGGCTTCATTCTTGAATTATTAAATCAGAACATGGATAGGTTTATTATAAGGGATTTGCATTTCAAATTTGAGAACTTCTCATTGGAGCACTAATATTTTTATGACATCCTGAGAGTGAGGAAAACACTCTCAAAAGGACACACAGTCCTTTCCATAACAAAACACGTATATTTTGAAAAGTGTGCACTTCCTCAACTGCATGAACAAATTACAAGCAAGGATAGCCAGCCTCAAGCAGATTTTGAAATTCTGCAGGTTATACAATGCAACCAAGAAACTTAATAGAAAATGTAGCTTTTCTTCTATTACCTGGTTCTTAAATTTAGTCATGTAGCATTGATGGGATAAATCTGAAGATTATACAACATCGTTAGAAGATGGCAACTGAACCTAATTCTCAGACAAAAGAAATAGAACGCAATTAGGTAGAGAATTTGTTCATTTTAAATCCTTTGTGTTGATTCATTTCACTCCCCCTGGGCCTCATTTACCTCGGGATTTGCACAGGATCCGGCTGGAGGGCCTCTGAGTTGTTAAGTGACTATCTAAAAGCTGATTTAGGATTAGCCAGCTTAACCAGGTGAACGGAGGGTTTCACTTTGGGGAGATCAGGACTGTGAGGCTGAAGGGCTGTCTGTGTCCTGAGAGCAGCGTATTCCGAATGGGTGCAGAGGGGTTGGCACTCATCAGGAGGGATTGACTGCTGCTCCTGTGCCTGCTCTGCCACCCCAGTGTCCTCCTGCCAAGGAGGCAGGTGACCAACATCAGCAGTATAAATACTGGATGAGATGGTCCTGTGTTATTAATTAGCACTTTCTAGGGGAGACTGTAATTAACTATTGTGAGATAATCACTGCAAACTCCTTTCAAAGAAAGGCACGTGCTCACAAGAGTCCCAGAATTCAGGAGGTTTCTAACTTACAGAGCCTGCTAGAGCGCTCTGTACTTCATCTTGTGTCTTAAAGGCCAGTATTATTTGCTTTCATCATCCTGAGTCTGCCATGTTTTTCCTAGTGGTAGAGAAAGAGAAGAACAGTTCATGGTAGATTTTGTAATGTTTTGAGACAAAGTGTTATTTCTCTGTCCTAAGCCTGCATTGCAGTCTGTGCCAGTGTCCTCTGTGACTTATAGTGTTGTGTGAGGCAGGGGCTCTCCATTTCCTTGGGTGTTTGAGGGGATATAAAGGGTGGTTCAAAGATATGTATTCTCCCAGGAAAACGGGGTGCAAAGGACTTCCTTCACAGGCATGAAAATGTGGATTTTGAAAAGACATGTTCTGCCAATGAGAAGCTATCCCATTCATTTTTATTTCTGGAGACAATACCAGGAGAATAGAGGCTGACCTGAAACAATCTGCATGATGCACATGGACAGGAAGAGTAAAACATCATCAAAAGTGGTAATGAGTAGGGAAAAATGGCTTATTACTGAAGGATCCAGGATCTGGAATCTAGAATCAACCCTACTCTAAAGTAGATCAGGGATAAGCATCAGGAGTCTCACTTGTGCGTATGTGAGACTGCAGTATCTTGGGCCTCAACCTATATCTGCTGAAGGGGATTCTGCATTGTAACTAGATCCCCCAGTGATTCATGTACACTTTAACATTTGAGATGCCCTTCTCTAGAAAACTACAGTAGGTAAGTATAAGCTATAGAACATATAGCTTACATGTTCTATAGCTTATACTAAAGAACCATAAGCTATAGAACACAGTTCATATTCCATTTTGTAGATGAAGATAAAGACTTGAAACAGAGAAGTTACTTTAGAAAGAAGACTATAATACTGCAAATTAAAGAGTTACATATCTATCTATATATATCTGTGTATACATACATGCACATATACACATGTGCATAGATACATATATCACAAAAACAATTAGAATCCTATTTAGTTGTTCACTTGAGAGTCATGTAGGATAAAGGATTTAAGAAGTATTTAAATGTGTCATACTTAATCCCATATTTTCTTTTTTACTAACTCCTAAAGAGTATTAGGGCTCCCTGCTCTTAGTTTCCAGGAAGTAAAATGATCCCAGGAGTGCAATTCTCAGGCAGCATTTTATCAAACAGTAATTCACTCCCCAGATGATGAGGTCACAAAACACATGTCGACCTAGTCACCACCTACAGAAACCTAATGCAGAATTGTGACAGCATCAGAGAAACAGGATGCTAAGAATTTTGTTGGGAAGAATTTGCAAGAAAGATGAAGAGAGAGAGAGAAAAAAATATGAAAAAAAGAGGACCGGGAAACACAGGTATCCCCTATTATCCAAATTCTGCCTATCCAAATTCAGGAACTTGATAAGCTCTGATGGCAAGGGATGCTTGCACTATTCTACAACACTGGTAAGAGAGACAGTGGTGTGGGGAATCCAACCAGTCCCATTGCCTAAAGTTTATTGGTAGAGAATTGGTAGACTATCAAGCAGAGAATTTGCCCTCATCATTCCTGGTGCTAATGAAGCCTAATGATGATTTATTGTCATGGCACTGAGTTTGATCCAGGACTCGGGAGTGTGACTTGCTGAGCTTTTTATCTGCAGCTTCGTTTCCTCTGTCCTGACCTCATGAGGACGTCCTCTCTTGGTTGGAATTCAGCACAGCAGAGCTTCCTGGTGAATGTAAGTCTGATCTGAGAAAGTAGAGTTTGTGTGAGAAACCAGCCATCATGGACAGTCACCTATGCTAATGCCCCTGGTATCTTCCTGCCTCAAACAATATGCCACACTAATTCCTTCAAACTGACTGACTCAACGTGCAAGACTGGTACCCCCTGCAGACAATGAGAGCAGCTGGTCTCACTAGAAACATACTCAGTGACAGCTATCTATATACCTTAGGCCTATCAGAGTTCCATAAGTCCACTTAACAGTGGCTCCCATAGAGGCCTCCTGAAGACACATTTCTCTGATGGTGGTGGACTCCAAGAGACAGTCTAGAAGGTCATTTAAGAAGCCATATAATCTAGGTAAGCTACATAACACTTCTTTGGGCCTCAGTTCCTTCCTATATAATATGGCCATAACACTAATGACAATTCTTATTAAAACTATTATGTGATGTGTGTGTGTGTGTTACACATATGCACTTAAAGGACCTGACACATTTATGTACTGTACTATGCAAATATAGTTGATATTATTGTTTAATGCCAGTCTCCCTAATATTACTAACCACCTGAAATGACCTGTTGCTTACTATGGTGAGGTCAAGTACATCCTGAACAGAAGAAAGCAAGGACAACATTTTCAAGAACTGGAAGTTTGATTTATGATGGCTTTCTCTGTTAGGGACCTCGATTGGGATGTGAGATCTGAGTAAAGCAGTCATGGGGAGGATTCCCACAGCACTTGAAAAAATTAGACCGAAGAAGCAGCAAGATGATGTCAGAAACAATCTGCCTATTTTGCATCATTTTTTCCTTCTAACAACAGCCTGCTCTTCCAACCTACTGTGTATGCTGGGTCTGATTCTTAGATGGCAATAAGTATCAGGCATTGTAGTTGGTTTTGTTTTTCCCTTTGTAGCTGTTACATCCTTTCAGAAATGCATTTCCTGTGGTTTTATTAGAAATAACAGTGACATTTGCAGAAACATGTAGATAGAGGTGTTAAAGGAAGGCTGGGTGGAAGGCTCAGCATAAAGGGTAAGCAGGGGCTTTGGTACGAGGTGAACTGGCCTTCAAAGTCTGTTTCTAGCACTCACTCGTTGTCTGGTCTTGCAGATGTCATTTAATCTGCCCTAACTTCACTTTCCTCGCATATAAACTAAAATCATAATATCCGCCTGCAGAAATGCGTTTAAAAAGGGATAACTATTGGCAAATAATATTTCTTTAAAAATTATAGCTATCATAGAGAGTGCAGATGTTCTTTGAATTTTACAGGTTCTCTCTATCTACAGATAATATATAATATGTATATATATATATAATAAGTAATATATAGTCTTATTTGTAATATATGAATCTATCATGACATAGTAGTTGTGATTTATATTACAAATTGCTAATTGAAATAGGTCATTTCTTGTTTTAAATAAATCTGAAATCTCTTATTAATCATTATACTTATACTAAATATTACAGAATTTAGTTCTGTTTTTTGTTTCTTTTTTTTTTCCCGTGGTACCAAAGATTGAATCCAGGCCTTGGACAAGCCAGGCAAGTACTCTACCACTGAGCCACATCCCCAGCCCTAGAATTAAGTTTTTATTGCAAAACATAACTGATAAAGTATTGTAACTAAAATTTTGCCTACCTAGCAAGTAATTATATTCTTATTTATACGTAGGGTACTTGATTTTAATATTAATTTTTGTTATTCATTTTCTCAGATATTTGCTTTTGAACTTTATTTTAATAACATTAATAACATTATAAACACTAGACTATCAAAAACTTTGAAAATATCCCAAATCTTTTTGAGTCACTATTTCAGCAATAACATTTTAAAACAAAAACATTTGGGGCTTATAATCTCTTTATTATAGCAAATAAATACCAGAGCCACATGCTAGACTAGGGGAATTGATAAAAGAGGTTTCAAAAGATCTAATAATAAAGTAATTAAGAGGCAAACTGTGATTCTACTTTCAGATTTACTTTACTTTGGGGAGGATGGGGGACCATCTTATGCTACTTAACAACATAGCTATGATTGTCATCTCTGATTTTTACTTAAGACAAATTTTCCCCCAAAGTGGTTTATTAGGAAAAGGATGAAATTGGCATCATAAAAAATAGCAACTTTGAACATGTATAAATACATTTCCCTTTAACACTCAGTTGAAACTGAATAGCAAGAGTGTCTTTTCCTTTCTCTTCTTTTTGATGGAAGGTGCCAAAAGAGCCCATACATCCAGGTAGCCTTCAGATATAGTGTCAGAGAGCCCCCATTTCTGTCACTCCCTGATGATGAATGAGATTCTTTTTCTAAACAAATAAGCACTTCAGAGGGATCCCCTTGACAGGGTTGTTAATCCAAACAGCCTCCCTTATCGCTACAGAATTCAAGGGCTGAAGTTTTACAGGATCCCTGCACTGCCTGGCTCTTGGGCAGCTGTCTGGAAGCCGCAGGGCACATGACCATCCTTTTCCAAGAACAGACAGCCTCTGCCCTTCTCTTCCATGTTTCCGCTGCTCCCAGATCTGGACTTCAGCTAACTGGAGACTTTATTCTTACAAAATTCAAATCACTGATATGACACAAGTTGCAATTATTGAATATCTACATTGGTTAGTTTTCATTTTCTCTCCAGAAAGCAATTTGCCAACATAAAAAATTTTTCATTAGCACAAGAAAATAAAAGAGCGCTTAAATGACTGGTCCTGGTTTTAAAGAGCAGAAGTAGAATCATCCCTTCTGGATTCCAGCACATGAAACACAGACAATCTGCACCACTTATCAGCAATGTATAAATTTCCTATCCAAACTCTCTGACTCTTGACTCTGCTTCCATTGACATCTAGACTAAAGGTCGGAATTTCTTTTACATTCCAGAAGCTATTAGGAATCAGCTTCAACTTATATTCTTGTTAAGAATTGATGAGTTGACCTTAATTCAATGAGGGTTCAACAAATCTCTCAGTAGCATCTCCCAAAATATTGTGTCCAGATGATGGTTAAGAAATCAGGCATTCTTTAGCTAGCAGCTATTCTCTAGATATTTCTAAAGTATCAACATGTATTTTTTCAATAAAAGTAAAACGTTAAAAATCAGTTTGCCTCTGTAACTGATTAGCAGGCACTGGGATCTCCTTCTAACCTCCTCTGTTCTTCCATTCCCACAGTGTAGCAATGCAAAAGATATGGAGAAATAAAGAACGCAGATTTTTTATCCCAGTCACAAGCCTAATGTCTTAAAAGGTTTAGGAAAGGCATGTGACAAAGCCTGTTTAAAAAGCAGAGCATAATGTGTTTTCAGTTTATAAATTATAAAATATTCAAAAGCACAGGCTAACACCAAGGAATTGGTTACTGCTAGATATCTGGAACTGTTTTTTCTTCTCTCCTCTTATCTCCCCGCTTTCTCTTTTTTCCCATTAAGAACAAAATGCAAATCAAATGCAAATAAGATGCCATAGACCTGAGGAAATAAGAGAGAAAACAACTACTCTGAAAAATAAAAAGAATATGAATGGTTACCAAATGAATTGTTTAATCACGGTATTTTTTGATTGACTCTTTCCTGGATGTTGCTTTCTGATTTGCATGTTGCTTGAAGATTAAATCTTACAATGGTACAATTAAGCAAAACAGACATACTATTTTGTATTTTCAATTTCCCAAAGAGTCTAAAATATAAAACTTACAAATATTGCTGCTCAGTGTAAAAAGTTTGCTATATTGTTTCAATTCAGAAGTGCTGCCTAGTAGATATTGCACAAAATGAGAAATCAGCTTTCAATATCCTGTTAGATTATGTCATTGCCTTTTTTTTTTAAGAAGGAAAAGCCAGAATATGCTCTATCACAATGACAATATTGAGCTTCCTAATACTCAAAACAGCATGGGCAGCAATTGAAACCTTAAATAGGGATCTACAGGCCTTTCTGAAGATGCAATAGAAATGGAAGATTAAATGAGTCATATGAAAATCACTCAAGAATAGTCAGAATATTAGGAGAGCCCAGTGATCTCAAGTTTCATACAAATTTATATGCATGCACATCAGAGCTAATGAAAAGTTTGAAAACTTGGGTAGGATCTACTCTATTGTAGGGTTCACAAAGAAGGTTTTATGATTCTCATGAAGTTCTGGGGCATGTGACTGTAATCCCAGTGGCTCAGGCGTCTGAGGCAGAAGAATCCCAAGTTCAAAACCAGCCTCAGCAACTTAGTGAGGCAACTTACCAAGACCTTGTCTCAAAACCAAACAATAAAAAGGGCTGGGATGTGGCTCAGTGGTTGAGTGCCCCTGGATTCAATTTCTGGTACCAAAGGAGTGGGGGAAGGTTCACCTTTCATTAAATTCCCTGGCCAGTTTTTTTAAAATTATTTGTCATTATTGTGAACTTGTAAAGGGGGAAATGTTATTATGACTCTCAACTTAATTAAATCAGTGAAATGTTACAAGCAAGAGTTAGGCACATGCTCCAATCTCTCATAAGCCCCACTCCTCCACATTTTATTTTGTGGATATTTTCCTTAGATCTTCAATCTTTGTAGCAAAGAAAAATGTTTTCTTCATGTCAAAAACTATTCAAGAATGCAGTTATGACAATCATGTATCCCCAAAAGCAGTTAAGCATCTTTTTGATCAATTGTGGGATTTCGATTCAAAGCAACACCATGGTTGGGTCATTACATTTCTATGTATATTTATTGAGATTCAAATAGATGAACATATGTTTCCTTATTTCTGTCACATACAGAAATTACAATACAGTAGATTTATTAAATAAAGGAGAAAGAATTTATACATAGATTTTGATCAATGCCCCTTGTATTAAGTTGAATAAAATGTTGCCAAAAGATACAGGCAAGTGTCCCTGAGTTAAATATACAATAGAAAATACAATAAGGCATTACATGAATGAGGGATAATTCAAAAGGAAAGCAAAAAAATGAATTAGAACATCTTTCCAGATTCAAAAGCATGGGCTTTAGAGACTAAAACAAGAGCTGACTATCATTTTTTTTTAATATTTAGTTTTTAGCTGTAGTTGGACATAATACCTTTGTTTAACTTATTTATTTATATGTGGTGCTGAGGATGGAACCCAGGGCCTCACACATGCCAGGCGAGCACTCTACTGTTGAGCCACAACCTCAGCCCCTGACTATGATTTTTTAAAAGTGATGGGGAGTGTGGAGTAAGTGGATGAAGACAATGACTTCTAGAAGTAGATGATTTAAAAACTGAAAAGTAGAAAAAATAAAAATTAAATGAACAAACCTTTTTATATATTAGGCAAAAGATTTCAAAACAATGCTGAAAACCAATCAAAGTCACCTTAGAAGCAACTGTAGAGACTTCAAGTTTTGTTATGAAAATAGAATAATACTAAGACACTTGTCTTCACTTTTAAATATCTTTCTATAGTCTTAGCTCTGTTTTGTTAGATAAACCAAATCTTTAAAGAAATCTCGTTTCTTAAAAGAATCACTGTCTATCATAAGTAAGTTTACGCATGGTCCCTTATCTCTGAGTAAATAAATGATTGGATAGTTATATGGTCATCAATGACATTTTCCTGACAAATTAACTAGAGATAGGGCGTATTGGGATGTCAGGATAGAGGAGAATCTTTCAGGCCTTTCATAGAGGTGTATTCTTTCCAATAATCAGTCAGATGCTCATCTCAATTGCTCTTTACTTTTGCATATCTATTGACCAGGACATTCTGCTAAGGAACAAACAGCAGCATCCATGAGAGGGCTATCAAGTGTGATGCAACTGTTCCATAGAGAGATACTGTCCCTCCTTTTCCTCTGTTATCTCACTGCACAAATCTATCCAGACTTTAATTGCAGGGTTGACTATGCAATAATTAACAGTTTGGGTTTGGGGCAGGGTCTTTTTTAAAAAAAAATCACTATGTAATAGATTAGATATTTTAAACTTATATCTCAATCCAAGTATGGAATTGATTTGTAAAATAGAAATTGCTTGGCAACTGTCATTTAATGGTCCACTTGGACCTTGCCGGAAAGCATTTAGATTGATTGTCCTTTAAGATGAATGCATGAACTTGATTTAATTGATATCAGAGCCACTCTGGACATTTATCATTAGATACAAGATGTGAAGCTGGATAGCACATTATCGTCTTTTTGCAAAAGATCAACTGAAGTGAAAGAGTTTCTTCCTTTGTAGTTTCCCCCCAAAATAAACATTAACTCCTGCATCAGAGACAGTAGGAGGAGGGAAGGCTCCCAACACAGTTTATAGTGTACATGAGGTGGAGACAGCTACTGGGAAGCTCAGATTAGAAAATTCCCTTTAATAATGAAGTCAAATAAACCCCAGATGAGATAATTCACTTGGCTTTCATCAGTTACACTCACGTCTCATGAGATTTTATTAGAGGACAAAGTAAAGTAGTGAATCAAACAAAGACGTTCTTCAAAATCAAATGAGGTCTGACTTTATAATACAGTCCTCACAGACCTCATATAAATGCTTAGGGGATACAAAAAAAAACCTATTCAATGTTAGAAAATAATTTAGCAAGAGTTATGGGACAAAATAATAGTTTTCTTAATGAACACTTTTAAAAGATGTGATGATAATATCATAGAATGTTTGTTCCAAAGAATACCTGGTTGGTTGAAGGTTTATTTTCACAAGGACAGGCTATGAAGTAATCTCTCTTCATATGCATGAAAACCTCATACTTCATTCAGATACACTTCAGATTATAAAATAGAAGTTTGTTTTTAACATACTATGTCATTTTTAACATTGAACTTATTCCTAGCTTTGTGTTCACGTGTGTGCACAAGTGCACACATTGGTTGATGGACTTTGGAGAACATAATCTTTGGGTTCTACTTAGGAAAACAATCTGAGAATAATTTTTTCTTCATCCCATCTAAAACAAGATATGATCTTTTCATCCATTTTGGCCTTGCTTAAATAAATACCCAGGTCCTAGGGCAAGTGGTTTGGGCATTGGGTACAATGAGAACATAAGATACCTCTCCTTATGGACTTACTCTGATGATCATTTGAACCACCATTGGTTTCAAGGACCCTATGAACCTAGGGTTTCAGAATTTAAAAACAAAGTACTGTGTACTAAAAACACAATTTAGTAGGCATTCTCAGGACTGGCTACATAATCTTCAGGACCCAGTGTGTAATGAAAATGCAGGGCAACAATGAACATGAGACCAAGGACTGAGGCATCTAACTCAGGGCCTGGTGTGATGGCACTGGTCATACCACACACCTATAAAGCCAGCCCTAGGTGTGCTAAAACTTCTAAGTGAGGAATAGCTGAATTTAGTATAAGTGACTTCCCCGTGCTTCCTATTACACTACACCAAAGAGTCTCAGAGCAAAAATCTACATCTGCATTGATTGGATACCCAGTCAGAGACCTTTTACCTGGCCTCTGTTTGTGTGGCTTCATATCTTTATGACATGGAATGAACAGCTTGGCGCCACGTTGCTGTTATCCATTAACCATTCCTGTTTTCCTAATCATCGCTGACTCCATCTTTCTCTGTCCTATCTGTTATTGTCTTCCGAAAAGAGATGTGAGGTTTCCTTAGCCTGTTCTGGTTTACATGACATGATTTGTGTATCTGCCTACAAGAGTTTCTCAAATGAACCCTGTGCATTATCTTCCCCCAACCCCTCCTCCTCCAGAGAAAGAAGAAAAAGGTCATACATCTGTAAAATGACAGCACTTATGAAAAATGAGTGTTTGGCCCACATGGCTCTCATCAGACACAGACTCATCTGCTGTGCCACAGACTCTCCTCATTTCCTTCAGAATCAGACTGCAGTTAAAAACAGGAAACACCTAATAAATTGCCTGGTCTCTCAAATTAACAAAGCATAAAGAAACTTTCTAGGTAATCGATGAGTATTGCTTAAGAAAACGCAAGTGTCAAACACCAGGAACTGAGAAAAGGGATGATACTTTCCTCGATAAAACTATTTAAGATGTCAACCCAACTAAATTTAGAAATAAAAAAAAAAGATGACTCAGAGGACGGGTGGAAAACGGGCCTTCCTAATTTTCTCTCACAGAGGGACATAAAGCATTGCAAAAGCAATATCAAATTTTATCATATAATCATTGCATTATTATATAAGAAGCACATACTTTTTAAATTTAAAAGCCAGATATATGATAATCAGACAAATATCTGAATTTCCAAGTTGGCTTTCTGGGTGAAGTTAATCTGTCCCATTTTTTAATGGGGAAAGAGTCATCTCGGTATTATTAAAAGAGTTTATCTCAGCAGTATCTAATTGCCAAGAGCTGCTTATTTTCCTGTATTCTTGCCTACAGTGAAATCAGTTATAAACCATGAAGCAAGAGGATACTTTCTTGAGCTGTATTTTGGATTAGAAAAAAAAAACAACTGAATTTGAGTTTTGAAAATAATATGCCTATGTAATTGTAACTTTTCCTAGCCTACTCCTTAATAAAAAAGGATCCTTTCTCTAGGGAAAAAAAAATATAGAGGAAAAAAATTCTGACAAGACATTTCCCTCATCCTTATTTCCATCCAAAATATTTGAAAAAACAATCTAATCTCCCTAATGCTTATGTGCTCCAGGCTTCATTCTTATCCTTAGAATAAGCTTCTAGAAAAATGTCAAAGAATTAAAAACTTTTCAAAAATGATTTTTCAAATTTCCTTAAATTCCCAAGTCTGAATATATTTATTAGGAAAAAACAACATTTATTTCAAGACAGAATTCAACTGCTCTGTCCAAATTCAAGAGTAGATGCCAGGGAGAGAATGTTACTTGTCCTGTGCATGAGTGACCCCTTCAGGTGCTACGTTGAAAGGACTATTCTATGTACCCAGAGGAAAGGATCTGCCTGACATAATATGTAAATGCTAAGAGTTTTCAAAAAAAAAAAAAAAAAGAAATATATTCAGAAGTCCCTGATAATAATAATCATGACTTTTCACAGTCACAAGTGCTTTTTCATCCAATGCATGTCATATATCACTCATATACATTAACCAAGAAATACGTTTTGAAATATTACATGCAAGAAACTCTGCTACATACAGAGTAATCACAATAGTCAGAATACAATGTCAAATTTTATTTCAAATAATCCATACTCTGACCCTATAAAGATAATTGAATTTTTCAAATCATGTATCTGGACCTTTTCTAGAAAATTTGGCTACTACCATAATGAGAGTTAGAGCAAGGTATACTTTTCACTCTTTAGGAGTTTGGAATAAATTACAAATTAAATGAAAAAAATAATTTAATGATTACTCTATACTTGTGAAGGAAGATATAATAATGTCATAATTTTCAGAGTCTCTTGGGGCTGGGGATGTGGCTCAAGCGGTAGCGTGCTCGCCTGGCATGCGTGCGGCCCGGATTCGATCCTCAGCACCACATACCAACAAAGATGTTGTGTCCGCCGAGAACTAAAAAATAAATATTAAAAAAATTCTCTCTCTCTCTCTCTCTCTCTCTCTCTCTCTCTCTCTCAAAAAAAAAAAAAAAAAATTCAGAGTCTCAGACAAAATGTCTGAAGCTACCTGACAGGAAAAAGCAAGTATTTGGAACTAGGATTATACTGACTCAGTTAAAAGGTTTTAGGATGGGACCCAAATGAAATTACCAAGAATTCAACCTTAGTACCTTAGCGAAAGATTATGAACTGGGTCTCATTCAAGCTTTTAATCCTCTGTGTCTTGCATTCTAGAGGTCATTATGATGTGAATCTGGAAAGTGGTCACACCTGCCTATAGTTATCTTGAAACTGAGACAGCAGTAAAAGATAGACTGAAGCAATGCCTCAACCAGAGTGAGTGGAAGTTAAATATAGAATTCAGCTTTTCAGAACAAAAGGAGACAGTAGGACCCAAATCAGCCTGGTGTTCAGGGTAGGATCTCACTCTCGATGGTATCTGGAATATAAGCTATTGATCGTGGGATTCATGTGGAGATGGCTGGAGAAAAGGCAAGCTGAGGCTTTATCAGGAGTCACCCAAAAACAACAGACTCAAAGTTGAGGGCAGCACAGTGAATTCTTATCCCTTTGTTGTGGCAAGATTTAAAGGTTTCTAATAGGGAGTGAGAGCTGACATTCATTGTCTCAGCAAGTAAGCCAAATATTGGACCAACTGGGCAAGCAGAAGTGGACATATAGAAAACATTCATTTTGACCCTTTGAGTGAGAGCAAGATTTTGAAAAGAGAGCAGAGGAATATGGAGTTTATTGGGGAGAAGGTGATATTTCTTGCTATATTATGATGGAAAGTCTGGTTATTAGGTTATTAGTGTTTTGCCAATCACCAGCCTCACTAATCAATACCTTTATATATAAATTGTATAAGAATCAGTGATATATAGATAATAAAGATATTCAACAACTTCCTGAATAATTTTAAATAATATTTAAAAATTAAAGTCTATCTTAAAATATAGTTTTTATATTAAATAAAATTAGAGATTGCTTAAATTATTTGAATAGATCTCAAATCTATATTATTTAATTTGCTCACCATATTATGGGCTTGATTCTAGCACTTTGCACATATGTGTACACATGTGTGTGTGTGTGTGTGCGTGTCTGTGTGCTATGTGTTAGTGATTAAACTCAGGACCTCATGTTTGCTAGGTAAGTACTCCACTACTGAACTCTAACCCAAGCCCTTCTGCTGGCATTTTTAATAATTATATTGTTGAAAATGTAAATGATTCCTCACTGGAACAAAATTTTGAATGACACAAAACTATTCAGATTAGATTGTAGGCTGGATAGCCAAAACAAGATTATAAGTGTTAGGCATAAATGTGAGCCCAAACCACAAATATAAAATTGAATATTACCAGTTTTAATGTACTTACTTCAAGTTACATTGAATCACTATCCTTAAATGAAAACTTCTAAATTATATGAATCTATTTCTTCTGTACTTACTTGTATATTTAAGGCAACTTAAATAAATAATAAAAGTATGTGGTGGAAGTGATAGAATATGACAGTTACAGTAATACACATTTGACCACATACGTATTTGAATCTCTGTAATGAAAGACACTATAAACTTGGCTGAAAGATGAAAAGTAAACAGGAAGAAAAACTGTGCAAAAGATTTGTAAAAGGTTAACATTCTTAACAAAAAAGATCTTATAGAATAAGTAATACCAATATAGTACATGAATATATTACATAAGTAAGCAAAAGACAAGAAAGGGCAATTCACAGAAAAAGAAACAAATAAAATCAACAATCATGCTTAACTGAGAAATAAGAAATGAAAAAATTTAAAAGGTATTCTTCATTTGCCAAGTTAGCAAAGGTCAAAACTGTAATAGCACAGTGCAAAAGAAATTTCCAAGATGATGGAAATATTCCATATGGGCTGTCTACTATGATAGCAGCTAGCCACAGGTAGCTACCAAGCACTTGAAAGATGACTCCTGAGAATGAAAAACTGAAATTTTAACTTTATTTAATTTTAGTTAATGTAAATCATCACACATTTTGATAGTGACTTCATTTTGAACAACAGCTATGATGGATAATAACCAGTGTTTGAGGATCTAGAGGAATGGTAACAGGGGTACCCTGATGGTCTGAGTGTGAAGTGATAGGTTTTTAAAGGATATTTGCTAAATAAAAGCTTTAATATTTTTAATATTAGTATATTGGCATTCTCTCTGGTCTAGAAATTCCATTACTGAAAATCTGTCCTTTGAAATACTCTTACAAGTATATGAAGGTATAACTACAAATAGTTTTAATGTAGCACTAAAATAACCATTTTGTCCATCAATATAGTATTGATAAAACTAATATATTTAGGCAATAAAACAGAATACAACTTTAAATAAGTGAGGTTAATGAACATGTTCTGACATAGAAAGATGTCCATAAGGTGTAGTTAAATGAAAAAGCAAATTAATCAATATGTAATTTACCTCATAACTTTCTATAACTGAAATATTACTGTTCACTGAATGTGATTGATAAAATTATGTGCATAACATTCTGATGCAATACATGTCCATTGAAGATAATTAGAAATAAAGCAAATAGAAGAAATTTAAAATTATTCTTAATTCTATCACCAATCAAAGAGCTATACTAAAATTTCAAAATAGAAATTATACTATACTACTGTCCTGTCATTTAAAGAGTAAAACTATACAATGAACATCCCATATCAATAATAACATGCTACTTCAGGGTTCCATCTTGCTTGTTAGAATAATTTATTTTTGAACCAAGAGATACTAATGGTTTTCGAATTTTCTACTATTTATATGCACATTAAGACAATTACCCCTCTAGTCAGTTTGTGTGTATGCTACTCATGGTTTAGGGATAAATTCTTAGAAATCAAAAAAGTCTATCATTAGCTCAATGACTAACTCTCTTCTTAAGGCAAGGTTAAACAATGAATTATTCTTTGCCACTATATTCCCACTAATAGAACAATGTATTACTTAAAGGAGTAAAACTCTTTTAAAAATACTACTGGATATTGACATTCTGAGTCACTCATTCTACTGTTATGAACTAATTCTCCCCTAGAAGCCTCAAGGAAATATTTGAGACATTCTGCAACTGAAACAATTGACTTTATGACCCTGCATTCCCTCTTTTTCTTGTTCTATGACCTTTTCAAGGAAAAAAAGTGTCATTTCCTGTAAAAAAAAAAAAACTAGATCTACAACATTCTGAGTTCTTGCCACCACTATAGTAGAGTTCTAAAAAGAAAATACAATCATGTCTCAAAGAAGTATCCATAGCAACACAGGAGATGTTTCATAGAAAGCACATGTCATCAGAGCAAATATTATGGTCTAGCTTTTGCATAGATCTAGAGGATAATGGGAAGAAAAAAGAGAAACTTAATGACAAAAATTTGATCACTACCAGGAAAAGAAACTGATAATTCTTGATTGTCTGTATTAAAATCCACATCCCAATGCCAGATCCATAATAAAAAGACAATATCACTAGTCACATCTGGCCAAGAGTTCCACCCATTTTTAATGAAGAAGGAGCATTTTAAACACCTTATTATTTGTATTAATTTTGTGGACTATATGGTCATATTAGCTGCCAGTTAACCATGTACATTTTTCAATCATCAAACAGTTTCAATTACTTCCTAACTAATCATTTCATAAGCTATAATAAATTCTCAAGAAGAAATATATTTCTAATGAAATCAGAAAAAGTGTGTTATAGCTTAGATATGAGGTACCCCCAAAATCTCATATGCAAGATCATGCAAAAATAATTTCGAGGTGAAAGGATTGGGTTATGAGAGCCTTAACCTAATCAGTGCATTAATCCACTGATATGGATTAACTGGGTGGTAACTGTAAGTAGGTAGGTGAGACTGGAGGAGGTGGGTAACTGGGGGCCTGACTTTGGGGTACGTATTTTTGTCCCTGGTGAGCTTTCTCTCTGCTTCCTGATTGCTGTGTCCTGAGCTGCTTTCCTCTGTCACACCCTTCTGCCCTGTTCTGTCTCCTCTTGGGCACAGAGCAATGGAATCCTCTGCCTGTGGACTGAGACTTCTGAAACTCTGAGTGCCAAAGAAACTTTTCTTGCTTGGGTCTTTTGGTCAGAGTGGTGGAAAAAGCTGACTAAAACAAGTTAAAAATTATATTATTATTCAAATCAAGATATATTTAAAAATTAGATAACATGGGGCTGGGGTTGTGGCTCAGTGGTAGAGCGCTCGTCTCAAACACACAGGACCCTGGATTCAATCCTCAGCACCACATAAAAAATCAATGAGTGAAATAAAGGTATTATGTCCAACTATAACTATAAAATAAATATTTAAAAAATAAGATAACAAATCCCACAAAGATCAAGGAGGCATTACCCTTTATAGAATGCACCCTAAGAAAAAATGGTTTCTATCAGCATATGCTATACATTGCAAAATATACTCTAAAAATGCTTTATCTATTTCTGTCATTTTCTCCAGTTAATCTGACTTCAGTTCTTTAATTGCAGCCCAGAGCTCATGGGGTTATTGTGATAAATCAAAATCCACTAAACTAATGAAGTTAAATAATTTCAGGTTGCTTCAGGTACATGAATGAATGCAGGTGAACATGCTCAGGGTGCCAGCAAGCAAACACACACACACACACACACACACACGCACACGCACACGCACACGCACACACGCACACACGCACACACAGTCACTGCGTCAAACTAACAGGAAAACTGGAAGAGCTATGTTAATAATTTAGTTCAATCTACTTATATTTTTGAACAAAGCAAGCCAAAACATACCATGCTCATGTGTTTTCCTTATATAAACATACCTGATTTTTCACTATAGGTTAGAGAAATACCAATGTGAAGTAGTAAATAATTTGAATTATAAAATACTTCAAAGAAATGTAGGTTTGTTTCTCTGGGTACATAGAGTAGTAATAAGAAAATGTGTTTTGTTTGGAATTTTAGGAGTCTAACTTAAATGAACCTAGGTTCAGGACTTGCCATGAGTATGACAATTGTTTGTCTTGCCTGTGTATATTCTAATATTTTCGAAGTGTGACCCTTCAGTGGCAAGCAAACTTGGATACACAATTAGCTTAAATTAATCTAGCAGGGAAATACCTTAAATCTTTGGAAGTACTTGCCAATCACTACATCTATATCTTTTAAGATTTAAGTATTGAACGTGTATATGTGTGTGCAAAATTACTTTTCTTCTATTTTCAGCTACGTTTGACAATAACTATACCAATGGACTTAATGGAATTTCAAAGAACTTCCTATACCTACAAGTGCAGCAAACATGTAAGTGTTTATTGATAACTTAGATGAAAAATTTACCACTTTAATTTGCAAAAGCTAGCTCTTTGGCTGTTGGGAACTTTCTTCAGACACAAGCACTTATTTTTTTGAAGTTTCCAACCCCTTGAACTCATCCAAGCTTTAGAGTGTTACAAAGAGAAGCTGCATTTAGCAGATGTTCAAGAAGTTTCAGAACACTGTAAATTATGGTAAATTGATTTGCTCATTTTGGAGTTTGACAAGGCAGTTCTCAGAGCCTGCTCTGGTCTGGGCTAGAGGAAGGGAAGAGTAAAAAAGCACCAGGTCAGGGACCCAGGACAAAGTGTCTCCTGAGTTTCAGTAAGTGTCTCTGTCACATAAAACTTATGTCGGCTGTTAAGTGGCCCAGCCAGCTGCATCCCATGTGCCACAAATGTTCTGGCCTCTTATTTCTCCCGTTCGGTTATTGTGTCTATAAATTCAGTGGGCCACCTGTGCAATGTGCTCATCAGAAGAGCCCCAGAGGAAGCGTTAACATATCAAGGCTCATAAAGCACAAATCCTTAAATGTAAAAACCGACACTTTCATCCTCTCCAGGCTACATCTATATAGATTTCTTTTTAATGAAAAAGAAAAGGCTTATTTTTCTTCCCACAATAAAATGCTTGTGCATGGTGTTACACAGTTAATGATTATCCTTTTTAATTTCTACTATTGTGAAACTGCCTAATTTTATTCTCCTCTGAAATTATATATACAATTAAATATACAATTAAATTCAAACACATCTCTTCAATGTCAAACCATTCATTTGAATCAGGAAAATGAACCATGCCAAGTTCCAGACAGGCGTCAATTCATGGGACCAAAAGAAAAAGAAAATGGGTAAGCTCTACAAAAAAAAATAAATAAATAACTGAATACTTCTTTTTCTTCTTTCAGTTATCTTTTAAATTGTCTTTGCTGAAAATCTGTTACCTATTGAAAAAAATGTAGTAGAGAATCTGTTCCTCTACCTTGCTTTCTCTACCCAACAATGTTAGCCAAACACTTGAATGTATTTAGCAGCATTTTGAATATTCCTCTATTAATATTTCAGCCAGAGAGTTAAATTATTTATTCATCTCTGTCTCCTTTATATCATAAACTTCTAATAGTAGCTCTTAATAGTAGGTGGACAGAACATAACAGGTCATTCATGGACTTCTTTGTATGTATGCATTCACCTTTCCAGTACTTACTGCCTCTCTGAAACTACAATAGAACACAAGGAGGAGAGCAGAGAATAAAGGGAGGTCATGTGTATTTTTACAACATTCCTGTAAGGTGACGATATATGCCATGCATATTGTGTACGCATCAATACCTGACACATAGCAGAAGATGAATAAACTCTGAATAAATAAGTGGAGCACAGCAAAGTAAAGTTTTCCATTCAAATAAGCTAATAGTTTCAATAGTTTATCAAGCCTAATAGTTTCAAGTTGTTTATCAAGCCTATTTTAGCAAAGAAAAGATAGATGGATAGATGGATGGATAGACAGATAAGATAGATAGATAGATAGATAGATAGATAGATAGATAGATAGATAGTTATTTTCCAGTCAACATTTGTACCCTCCACCTATATTTGGTTGGCAGATCAAAAAAAAAAAAAGATGGATGATAGTTACAAAAGAAAAGAAACAGTTGAGGCAGAAGCGAGCCAGTGCAATATATATGACAAGGAGAAGCTCTGCTGTTTAATGGCTGTGTTAACATGTACCTTTGAATATGTACTTAAAAGCTGATCCAAAGCTGCCACTTAGTTCCATTATACCACTACTGATAAAACATTGGAAATCAACATCAAAATGTGAAAGTCCTTAGGAAGAGACAGTTAAAACACATTTTGTGACATTCTTTGGGGTGACTGTGTGCATACCAAGTCACCTCCTTACCAGTGAGTGTGGAAAAGAAATGGATCAGAAAGTCAGTCAGTTAAGCTAGTTAGATCTCAGAATATGTAGAAAAGATATTCTGTTACCCAAAGTAAGATCTGTCCTTTGTCCTTGTCTCCTGAGAGGTGATCTCTAGAAAGAGTGTCTTTGTTAACCTGGGAGCTTGGGGCTCCACCAGAAATTTTAACAATGTGACCCCTGATGGGGGCTTTGGTCCATCCATATAGTATCACCTGTACCTCCAGAGGACCTGGAGACTAAAGGTAGCTGCTTGACTTCAGAATGAACTGGAGGTTAAAGGTCAGATAGTCAGGTGTCAAGTAGATGATTAGGCCCTGATAAAAAGGATGAGCCCCAAGTTCAGATGAACTTCCCTAGTTGTACTGTCATTCATCAGTGCCAGAAAAGTCATGCTGTACCTGACTCCATGAGGACAGGATAGGGGGAAGCCTCATCTAGCCCCTTGTCTAGAACTTTCCACCCCACAAATCTCTCCTTTTGGGTGATTTTTTATTGTATTCTTTCCTTGTAATGAAATATAATGTGAATAAAATAGTTTTCAGTACGTTCTGAGTCCTTCTAGTGAAACTGCAAAGGTCTTGGGAATCCCCAAGCCTGGCAAATCGTGTCAGAAGTGAATGCAGTCTTAAGAGACTGTGTGTGCATGTGTGTGTAAGTGTGTGTGTGTAAGTGTGTGTGTGTATACTTATGTATTATATATAAAATATGTACATTTTTAATAAAATATAAAATATATGTATTTAAAGTAAATATGTAAATAAGCCAGGCATGGTGGCACACGCCTGTAATCCCAGCAGTTCAGGGGCTGAGTCGCAAGTTCAAAGCCAGCCTCAGAAAAGCGCTAAGCAACTCAGTAACACCCTGTCTCTAAATAAAATACAAAAAATAGGGCTGGGGTTGTGGCTCAGTGGTCAATTGTCCCTGAGTTCAATCCCTGGTGTATATATATATATATACATATATATATATATCACAGGATCAGCAACATGAAAATTAAATTAGCAACAGAACTGCCCTAAATTAGATGGTTCCTATGTTTCCAGTCTGGGGCTACAAAGAATGCATGTTGCTTTCCAGAATTATTGACTTACTGTCAGCAGTGGCTCCAGTGGCAACAGCAAACCAGGACTTCATAACTTCAGAAAACCAATCTTGGGACTATTTTTCATTTATTTGGCAAGTTTACATAGTAATTTTTTAATTATCTGCTGAATGGTAGAAGTACTACTTTGTTGCCTAATTTTCTTCTCATCCATAGCAGACAACCACATCTGAGCATTATTTTAATATTTAGATAGTATGTTATACCATCTCACTTAATGCAGTCTTAAAGATTTGATAATAATACACTGATAATCGTAATCACATACAGATAGTGTTTTCTATGTGCCAGAGACTATTATGGGCACTATAAATAAACTCTCAATCCTCAAAATCATTTTAACCCCTGTTGTGATTGATGTTCACCCAGTGATAAAGTTTTTACATTTAGAAGAAAAATAAGCTTTCAAATCAACTAAACTTCTTAGTTGATTGATTTAAGTAATTTGGTGGCATTTAGAAAGTCCCCTTTTAGTTCAGTAGGTTGTCTTAGTCCAATTTGGATCAGAGCTGCATCAAGGATTTTTAGCACTGATCTGATCTTCTACAAAGAACTTTATGGGATTAGTTGTATTCTTGGAAACACCATTTTAAACCTGATTATAAACAAGGACTTACAGGAAATCCAAAAGGGCTGTGGGTACTAGAATTGGGACTTTGGGCTGTGGAGCTAGTAAAGATCTTTAAGATGTTCTTGGGCATTGTTGCATAGAATTAAAAAAGGATCAGAGAGGGCAATTTCTCCTTATATTGTCTAGTGTATAATTTTGTATGAATTTTAGATATTTAGGAGGCCAAGTTTTCAGAAATATATTGTATATGTGCAACAGATCCTTTCTTTCCTCTTATGCATAGTAATCAAAATAGTATGGTAATGGCATAAAACAGACATATAGACCAATGCAATAGAATAAGAGCCCAGAAATAAATCTTCATATTTGCAGTCAATCTTGTTTTTAAAAATTGCCAAGAACACACAGTGGAGAAAAGAGTCTTTCAATAAAACATGTTGGGAAAGTTGGATATACACATGAGAAGAACAAATTGGACCCTTATAGCATAGCATACACAAAAATAAACTCAAAATGAATCAAAGACTTAAATGTTAAGTCTTGAAATGTAAGACCTGAAACTGTAAAACAACTTAAAAAGAACATAGGGAAAAAGTTTCCTCATTGTGTTCTAAATAATGTTTTTTATATAATTCCAACAAAGGTAAAAAACAGACAAATGGGATGATATCACATCAAAAACTTCCACACAGAACAGAAAACAATCAACAGAGTAAAAAGACAACCTATGGAATAGAAGATGATGTTTGCAGGACACATCTGATAATCAGTTAAAAACCTAAATGTACAAGGAACACAGACAACTCAAAAACTAGAAAACAAATAACCCAATTTGAAAAACAGGACAGAGGATATTATCAGATGTTTCTCCAAAGGATACATATATAACAGGCATATGAGAAATGCTTACCCTCACTAATCATCTAAGAAAGACAAATCAAAACCATGAAATATCACCTTGCACCTGTTAGAATGGCCACAGTCAAAAAGATAAAATAAATCAAGTGTTGGCAAAGATGAAAAAAAAAAAGCCTTGTATACTGTTGCTGGGAATATACATTGATCTAGTCATTAGCAAAAACAGTAAAGAGGTTCCTCAAAAATTAAAAATAAAATTACCATGTGATGCAACAATCCCACTACTGAGTTTAAAACCAAAGGAAATGAAATCCGTATCTCAAAGAGATATCTGAACTCCTGTGTTCAGTACAGAATTAATCACAGTGGCCAAGATATAAAGAATCAACCTAAGTGTCTAGCAACCAGAAGAATAAATAATATATATATGAAATGTTATATACACATGAAATTATATATATGTATGTATACATATATAATATGAAATATTGTTCAGCCTTAAAAAAGAAAGAAAACCTGTTATTTGGAACAACATGGATGAATCTGGAGGATATTAAACTAAAGTAAAATAAGCCATTCAGAGAAAGACAAATGCTGCATGATTTCATTCACATGTAGAATCTAAAAATTTGAACTCATAGAAGCAGAGAATAAAATAATGATTGCCAAGGAATTGAAGGGAAGAGATGGAGAAATTTTATTCAACAGGTACAAAGTTTCACTTATGCAGGATGAATAAGTTTTGGAGATCTAAGGTACAGCATGAGGACTACAGTTAAAAATATACTGTATTATATACTTAAAATTTTCTGAGAGTAAATCTTAAATGTTCTCTCTCTCTCTCTCTCTCTCTCTCTCTCTCTCTCTCTCTCTCGGGCGCGTGCGTGCACACACACACACACACACACACACACACACATAACTATGGAGTGATGGTTATGTTAATTAGCCTGATTGTGGATAATGTGCAATGTATCCAGACACTATATGTGCAGTTTAAATACATACAATTGTTGTTTGTAGATAATTCTTTGATAAAGTTGGAAAAAAGAAAAAAATTGAAGTCACACTTATTTTGAGTATTAAAAAAAACTATGTAGATAAATTTATTAAATAATCAAAAAGTATTATACTAAATTATATAATTATTAATTTTATCATTTTAAATGTAATATTATAAAAAAATAAACAAATATGAAATTACTCTTCCTGAGTTATGATATATTCTTTTCTAAAATTACATTGGAAGTCACAAAATAAGAGATGGGATAAAAGCTACTGTTAAAATGCTAAAACCTAGTTTTGAAGTAATTTTAAGGTACATATTCTTAAAATGTAGTAAAATCAATCATCTTCTTCCATTCTCAAGTTATATTTTTCAGCAATTCAAGCATTTCATGTACATATACTTATATATTTATTTACATTCATATATACATGGCAAAATAGTGAGAGACAACTACATGAACGTAATTTAGATTTTTTTCTTCTGGAAGTGCTTTTATACTAATTGATGTCCTACAAGGGGAGAAACTTGATTATCTTTTCCACTTTGTATTTAAGTTTGTATTTTTTCACAAGGGGCAAGGTAACATGTCTAGAATTAGAACTTTGCAGGACTGTTTTTGAGGTGGAATTAGCACAGATAGCAAATCATGGCTAGCTTTCCAAATAAATGCTGTATATCATAAAGTGCATAGCTTCATTTTCACTATTCTTATCCTACACTATGTCCTAAGCAGGTTTCAGTAAGTTTATATGTATCATGTAGGACCATAATTACCTTATACCTTATCATCATCACAATGAGAAAATCCTAAAGGTGGCAAAAGTAAGGGGCAGGTAAAGTGGACATCTCCATAGAAGGCTCTGGTCCCTAGTCTGCTGTCTCCAAGCCCCTGTTTTGATTCCCTGGACTTGACAGGAATCACAGTGATGCAAAGATTCATGCTTCCTGCCTGTTCACTGAAGAGTAGCAAAATTATCTTGTACCTTGAAGCAGATTACTCCTGAAATCCAGACAGCATCCACCATGTGAAATAATCACCTGGGTCTCAGATGCTCAATTTTTGTAGTTTGAGTTACTTTCACAAGCCAGGGTGGCAATATACATGGAAAGAATGATAAGAACTGGAGCAAAAGATCTGGGTAAAACTGAGCACTTCAATTGACTTCTCTAAGCCTTAGATGCCTTTACAAAACAAACCTAGTACCCTGCTACCTAAAGCCAAAATGAAAACACTGAGAACTCCAAGGCATGGCTGTCTAACCCCAGTGTGCATCAGAATCACCTGAGGGCTTGTTAATACAAAGGCCTGGGCCTCACCCTAGAGTTTCTGATTCACTAAGTCCTGGGTGGGTCAGGAAATGTGCATTTCTGACAAGTTCCCAGATAATGATGATTCTTCTAGAGGAGGGGCCTCATTTTTAAGACAACTGGCTCTAAATTGCTCTCCAAATAGAAGTGAATAACATTATTATGGTACTAGGTGCCCCAGTAAATGGTTCTTGGAAGAAACACATATTCTGAAATACAACACAAGGATGTGGCATACCACCCAGGAAGTAGAACCCCTCAGACCACCACAGGGATTATCACAGGAGGCTTGCAAGTGCTGAAGTTACTTTTTTTTTTTTTTCCAACCAGACACCACTCTACTCAACCATTTTTTTTAAATCCTCAAATACTATCTTTCTAGTAGAAATATTTTTTTTTTCTGCTTGGAAACTTGATTTTATACTTGTTTTTGCTTTTTAAATCCTATCAATTGGGCTGGGCATGGTGGCACACACCTGTAATCCCAGTGGCTCAGGAGGCTGAGGCAGGAGGATTTCCAAGCAGCCTCAGCAATTTAGTGAGTCCCTAAGCAACTCAGTGGAGATTCTATCTCTAAATAAAAATATAAAAAAGGGCTAGAGATGTTAAGCTCCCCTGGGTTCAATCCCTGGTACCAAAAGAAAAAAAAAAAAAAAGAACAAATAAGGGACTAAAGGTTTGACAGTGGTAGTGAATTTGGAGCCCATTCCTTCTCATCTAGTTCACTACCGTTAAATATAAAAACACAAAAATTATAGTCTGAAATCTTATCGTTAAACAAAATTCAAACATTTGATTTAAAACTTTCAAGGATATTGTGGAAATGTATTTCTGTGTTAAACTTATTTTCAAGAACTATGGAAAATATGGTGCTTTAAGAAATACACTTACTATCTACAGCATTTATTCATTTAGCCAAGTTGACTCTATAACTTGACCATTATGAATTTTGCTCCTGTAAACACTGAAGTGCCTGTATCATTATAGTATGCTGATTTTAGCTCTTTTGGATCAATTTCAAGAAGTGGGATAGCTGGGTCATATGGGGTTCTATTCTTAGTTTTTTGCGGAATCTCCATACTGCTTTCCAGGTCTAATTTGCAGTCCCACCAACAATATATGAGTTCACCTTTCCCTGCAGCATTGCCAGCATGGATTATTATTGTTACTATTGATAGTGGTCATTCTGACTAGAGCCACAATGCCCTTTAGTAGTCCTCTCAAAAGCTTTATAGGTAGATGTAGGGAGGAGAGTTCTCATTTACCTTCATTTGATGTCTTACTAAAAAATTAAAACTAATCCTAGACATAATTAAAGACAATAAATAAACTCAAAAACTAGTTCTTCCCTGAGAAAGAGAGTAGGGGAGATAAAAATAGCTGTGAACGACACAGGATTCAATTCTCATTTCCAAAATCTACACAGTATTGATGGGGGAGGCATAGAGTATTTAAAAATAGTCAAGACTTTTAATCACTGACAGTGGCCATACTAAATACCAAAACTTAACATGCACCCATGTTTATAATAAAATAATTAATTTTGTTGTATGTATATAATTTACAATTCTATCAAAAAGTATATGTTGTGATTTCAATTTTTATATATATTATTAACTTTCCATTCAACTTATCCTTAAGCAACTTATAATTCTGCTAAAATCTCCAATAAACTGTTTGATAATGAAAAATGACTTAATGTGATAAAAAAATACACATTAGGAAATACATAAGTTTGCTCAGGACAGAGATAAAGCATTAAGACAATTGAATCATAGACCTAGTACAATTAAGAATAGGTGACTATGGGCTAGGGCCGTGGCTCAGAGATAGAGTGGTTTCCTAGAATGTATGAGGCATAGGGTTCAATTCTCAGCACTGCATATAAATAAAGATCCATTGACAACTAAAAAAATTTTAAAAGACACAAAGAATAGATAACTGTGCTCTCCAAGTCCATAGTAAGAGAGACAAGGCAAGTTCCCTTCATATTTCCACCCCATCTTCCCAGGTTCTGAAAGAAAGGATCTCAAACAAACTTACTTCTGTTGCAGCCTGTTAAGAAGGTGTATCCTAGTGTGCCCCTCTACAATTTCCTACTGTACCCTAAATTTGGAGTTCTTTTTTCATGTGTGTAGGTTGGAAGGATAGTTAACATGATGCCACATGATACATAAAACAAGAAAGTTCAAGCCTTCCTCTCATGTTAAGGTGTATCAATGGATTTAAGTCCCATCCTTCCTCCATGAATAACAATGTCATTCTCAATGAGTAATGTTTGGATTTTTTGCTATTCTCTTTTCAAAGTATAGGAGAAAACGTAAATTGATACACATTCCAAAAAGAGGGGAATGAAAATATTTATGACAGGTTACTTTGCATCAGTCTCAGCAACTCTCAAAGCTCTTGAACAGTTAAATCTTGACTTTATCTTCATTGAATAGTTCAAATAGCCCATGACACTGAATGATATTCTACTATATCATATATATGTAAGTATACAAAATTATACATATGTAAAACCACACATATACATGTTTTTCCAGACACAATATAGAAGGCTTTATTTGCATGTGTTTGCCTTATTTGTTTAATAAATAATTATTGACAACCCAGGAGCATAGTCATTAAATACTGGATAAAAATATTAGATGTTTTATCACACTTTGTGATCCAAAGAGAGACAGACTCATAAAACTCTACTTACAATGTATTATGATGTGCTACATTAAAGATTTTTGCATTTTATCATAGAAACAAAACAATAATCAGATCAGTTGCATTTCACTAAAAGCTGCATGTCTGGGTTTTTTTTTTTTCTTCCATGTCTAGAAGTTTCCTAGTAGCTGGTCAACTTGTGATGCCACCCTGGTCTACCCTGCCAACCCTAAAACTCCAAATATTCCATAAGAAAATTACTTGGTGCTTTCACTCAGTCAATCTGCAAACATTGATTCCTGGCAAAAGTTCATCAGATTTCAAAAGTGTCCCAACAACCAACACATTAACCTATCAGCAAGCAAAGTTAGTTCTGCTGCTTTTTCACACTCATCAAATATAAACATTTTAAGTGGGTCACAAAGTGAGAATGGTATTAAGAGCTCTCGACTCAAAAGAATAAAAGCATTGGTATGAATGCCTCTGAGGTTTCCCTTTAAACACAGACTTGAGACACACTGAACACTTAGAGATAGGAGCCAGGCTCTGTGTTAAGCACTGCAGAATCAGGAAAGGGTGAATACCAGTTGGTACCTAAAGTATTGCATTGTTTAATAATTGTTATTAAAACAAAATACTAGCATTAAAACATCTTCAAATTGCATAATTACCAACATGTTTGATTACACACAATATATATCTCAAAGGAAATGTGGTGGGCAGAATTTTAAAATGGTCCCGAGATTGCTGCTTCCTGTTGTGCACAACCTTTAAAATAGTTCAAATGTAGACCACAAAATAAATAAATAAATAAATAAAAGACTCTTGTTAGTTTGTCAATTACTGATTTTCAATACTAAGGATGTGTTTTAACAGGAGGTGGGCTGAGGATGCTCACTAGCTAATTGCATAAATAATGTTCTTCCAAGGAAAGTCAGTTGTATGTGGAAAATTGTGGAACTCCAACAATATTGAAGGCATGCTTTCCAGTGCTATCTGTGCAGAAGTTTCTTTGTTCAGGGCATTCGTTCTACTGTCAACCATATAAAATCCCTTTGTCCAAAAGATTCCTTAACTATTTCCTGGAATAGTCCCCTTTTTCTTCTAGACCTGATACTTTTACCAGTTCTAATAGACTCAGATCTTAGCAGCAGATCTCTAACAATCACTAGCATGGTCTTTAAATTCAAAATTAACCAATTATGAACTGTTAAATTTGAAACTGTGCCTATTTTATTTTACTATCAGTGCTACTTTGCATAAAGGAGACCAAAAGCACTCATGTTCGTGCCCTGTCATTAGTTTGAATGAAGTGCTTATTATTTAACAAAGTGTGCAAATAGGTTAGTTTTTTTTTGGCATTTGTGATTCTTTTTTTCATGCTACAGAACTTTATAAGGCATAATCATGGCAATGCTTCTAAAATGTCAATACTTGGTTTGGTCACTTTGGAATATCTTCTTACATAAAGGATAAAAGAAAACAAAACCCTGACCATAAACAGGTCAGTCCCTCCCTGACTCTGGATGCTGCCCAATGCACATGTGCGTGGAGCCCGGGAGTCCTCCAGGCTACAGCCCTCACCTGCCACTTCCATCACTCAGAGCCTCAGCTCTGGCTCTGAACTGGCAGTAAATCTGTCAGTGGGGCCTAGCACCAAATGGCACAGGGCTCCTATCTAGCCTTTTAAGACATGTCTCTGGACCATTTCTTCACTTTAGATTGACATAAATGCTACACTCAGAAAAAGACTGATACCAAAATCTTTGCTTAAGTTGCTTTCCCTCTTAAAAAATTTTATCAATAGTATACCGATAAGAACAAATTTCAAAGAATCATTTAAATGTACCCATCCTTGAAAAATCAAGAACACTCATTTTGTTTTGATTTGCCTGTAAATAGTGCCTAGTGCCTAAAGAGCTGGAGATAAACCGAGGACTGCCATTGACAGAAGGTCACTTGGCAGGCAAGTTTGAAGACTGTATTTCTAAAGCTCCATCAACTACATCAGGCAAAAAGCCTCTATTTATCCACCTTCAGCTGGGAACACTGTGGTTTCAACTTCTTTTCTTCCTCTAGTTTCAGTTCAATGCTGTGATAAAGGATGTATTGAAACAGAAAGAGAGAGATGTGGGAGGTGACCTAGTAGTAGAGCACTTAGAAGAAACTCTTAAGAAAACATAGAGCAAAAGCTTTGTGACATTGGATTTGGCAGTGATTTCTTAGATATAACACTTAGCACAGGCAACAAATGAATAAATACACTTTATCAAAATTAAAGTTTTTGTGCATCAAAAGACACTATCAACAGACTAAAAAAAGGATTCACACTGAATGGAAAAAATATTTGCAAATCATAAATCTGATGAAGGATCAGTAGCCAGAATTTATAAGGAACTTATAGAACCCAACAAGAACAAAACAACTGGATTTAAAAAATGAATGAAGACATCATTATCCTAAGTACATGTATGAAGACACGAATGGTGTGAAACTACTTTGTATGACTTGAGAAATTGTGCTCTATATGTGTAATATAAAATGAATGGCATTCTGCCATCATGTATAACAAATTAGAGTAAATAATTTAATAAAAAACAAATATTCCATAACTAAAAAAATGAGTAAAGAATTTGAACAGACATTTCTCTCAAGAATATATCAATGAGTACATGAAAAGAGGGTCAATATAACTGCTCATTAGGGAAATGCAAGCCAAAGCCACAATGAAATACCACTTCTACATTAGGATGGCTATTATTTAAAAAAAAAAAAACTCAGAAAATAGCAAGTATTGAAGAGGAAAAGGAAAAACTGGAGCTTTTGAACACTGAGGGTGGGAATGTAATATGGAGAGGCTGCTAGGAGGTAACACAAAGTTTTCCCCAAAAATTAAAACTAAAATTGCCATATGCTATGGTTTAGATATGAGGTGTCCCCTCAAAGCGCATGTGTGAAACAATACGAGAGAGTTTAGAGGTGAGATGACTGGGGTATGAGAGTCTTAACCTAATCAATGCATGGGGATTAACTGGACGGTAACTTTAGGCAAGTGGTGGGCAGCTGGAGGAGGTGGATCCCTGGAGCACGTCTTTGGGGCTTATCTTTGGTCCTTGTTGAACAGGGCTCTCTTGCTCCCTGCTTCCTGCTGCTTTCTTGAGCTGTTTTCTTCCACGTGCTCTTCCATCTTGATATTGTGCCTCATCCCACACCTTGAGGAATAAAGTCAGCCATTTACGGACTGAGACCTCTAAAGCCATGAACACTTATAGAACCTTTTCCTCCTCTAATTGTTCTTGTGGGGTGTTTTATTCACAGCAGGGAAAAACTGACTAACAAACACACCATATGAACCAGCAATTCATTTCTGAATATATACCAAAAGAATTAAAAGCATATAAGTATATCAAGTAACAAGAATTTGCTGTTCATACCAGCATTATTCACAATAGCTAAAATGTGGAGGCAGCTCAAGTTGTCAATGGACAGAGGAATGAATAAATAAAATGTGATATACACATAAATGGAATAGTATTCAGTCTTTAAAAAGTAAATTCCTGACACATGCTACAGGAAGGACAAAACCTGAAAATGCTCTCTCTATTAAGCAAAATAAGTCAGTCACAAAATGACATCTGGTCTATGATTCCAAATACGTGAGGTGCCAAGAGTAGTCAAATTAATAGAGACAAAAATTAAAATGATGATTGCCAGAGGCTGGAGGGTGGGGAGAATAATGAGGAGTTATTACTTAATAGATACAGAGCTACAGTTTGGGAAGTTTTAGTTTAAAACATATTCTGCAGATGCAGGGTGGTGCAGAGCAGTGGGAAGGTACATAATGGCACTAAGTCATACCCTTAAAAATGGTAAAAAAAAAATAATCAATTTTATGTTATCTATGGCTTACTACAGTAAAAAATAAAGTAAAAAAAAATACAAGTTTTTTATCTCAAAATAAAAAGGACTGGGGATATAACTCAGTGGTAAGTGTTTCCTGAGTTCAATCCCCAGTACCAAAAAGAAAAGGGGGGAAAAACTAACCTTTTGGATTGCTATGAAGCCTGCTGTAAGATACTTTGCCTACATGTATTAGGGTAATGTCAGTGGTTTAACACAGGTAAGATGTGCACACAGACTTTTCAGGATGCTGGCTGCTCTGCTCTCATTGCACTACCATCTACTATAGCTTTCGGAGGCATTTGTGGGCTCTTCTGCATTCAAACAAATGTATGCGAGTAAGGAAAACCACTACAGCCATATCTGCAGACAGTTCAACTCCTCTGTGATCATCTCTCGGGCTACAACCTGATCCCGGGTCTCCAGCAAGGGAAGCTGATGCACACAGTCCTCTGCCCCAGAAGAGGAAATGAGGCTGGAGAGCATCCAGCCAGTCTCTGCTACAAATGTGACCTAGGAGAAAGTTGTCTCTCAAGCCTTAGAGAACACAACCAGGAAGATGGTGGAGAGAGGAAGTCAATTAGTGCACTTCCTCCTTGACCATTTGATGGTACCATCTTGTCAGGTGCCTCTCTTTGCAAACAAGATACATTTGTCTTTGTGGGTACCCAATTATTCATTTGGGCTAAAATTGCATGATAAACATCATGCTTTTCCTGCAATAGCTAACTGTTTGGGGGACTGGAGTCAGAAATGTACGTTTAACTTATTTGTACATACTTTAAAATATTAAGTGGACAAAGTAAATTTGAATATACTGTGGAGTAGAATGAAAAATTCTCTTTAATTTTTAATAGACAAAATGAGCTTCCAAAAAAAATTTCCTACATAAAAGGGATCCTTTAGGCTGAATTTCCCTCCCCACTACTATGTGTACTTTTTTGTCCTTCTTTAGGATTATTTCTAGGGAAATCTATAAGAAATACTAGACTATATATTAATTTTTATTTTTAATAATCTAATTAAATCTTTCTTCCTCTTTGGGGGTGTTTTTATTCATGAAATATACAGAGAGATATTATATATATATATATGTATATACATATATATATATATATATACACACACACACACACACACACACACACACAAATAAGCATATATATAATTGTTATATGTCAGAATAGCCTGAATATTACACACTAGCTATACAGAAACACTACCTCTCTACACCTTCAGTATCAACATACATGCACATTTTCAGCCATAAACTATTATTATGCAAATGGGTCTATGTAGGCAATGCCATTGAACTTAAGGTCAGTTTCCTTTTATAGGTGGTTCAAAGACAGGCAGGTGGAAAGCTGCTATAAGACAAAATATAGGCAAGCCAAAGTCACCGTTCAAATGTGGGTGTGGATACATGGGAAGAGGCAGCTTGTTGTTGCCTGGATTTCAGACCCAAGGCATTTATTTATTGAAAAAAAAAGAGAAAAGTTTACTCTTTCAACTCATGTCTTATTTTTTTAATCTTAGAAAATAATCTTATGATATTGTGTCTAAGGGAATAAGCTAAGACACATAAAGAAACAGTTAATGATTTCTTTCCTCCTCCTTCCATCTCCAAAATGGGTAATCAATGTTAATATTCTTCCCTTTGATCATATAAATTTATACTAGAATAAGAGAAATAAGATTCTTAGATGTTTGTGCTTTACAAAACTAGCATCAAACAATACACATTACATTTCTCACTGAAGATATTTCTTCCAGTTCATAAGCAAATATTTAATTCATTTTTATTATAAATTTATATTGTCTAATATGATACAGCATAACTGATTCCACTATTTAATTCTTCATGGCCATTCATGGGCTTTATGTCTTTGTTAATGACTACAAAGAAATCCTAAAACTAATAGCATTGCCTAGATACATTCTTATAATGGAGCTTTTATTTCTTATTGTGAGCTACATTTCAAAGAGTGGATGGACATGCCTATCTTTAGTTTTCCCATGCTCTATCAACCTTCAATTCTTTTCCATGATTTTTATTGGTGTATTATACATAATAGAGGGATTCATTGTGACATTCATACACATACAATTTGATCTATTCTTTGTCCTATTGGCCTGATCTAGTTGTCTTCTCCCAGGCCAACAATATTCTGATTATAGTATTTTCCTCTTCCTGGGTACACAGTAGAAGACATTTCTCATTCCTCTTGCATTTAGTGAGGTCATGTGACTAGTGACTACTCTCTCAGGAAGTTTAGGAAAAGCGAGACTTCATCTTTTTGCCAAACACTGGGTAAATGTAGGTAGTTTTCCTAAGGAAGGAAGAGCCTCAAAAAGAAGAGGAGCTCAGCATGCTGGTTTACCAATTTATTGTCTCCTAGCTCCAAATCTCCCCTGTGGGCCATGCTCTGTTACTCCAGAGCTGGATCCTGCAAATAGTTTTTCTTTGCCAGATTGAACCGAGTTAAGTGCCAGGTTAAAATTTGTCAGCAGGAATTGTTAGAGGAACCCTCTGAGAGCCAGGGGTTTCTCTTCCAGGTTCTGAGGTGGGTTTTCCTATTGATTCTTTCAAAAATCAGCATGTAGAACACCTGGTAGCATTCACCCTCTTGGTAGGTCTCCCAGGAAACCTGGCAAGAAAGTTCTGAACAGCCCAGCAGGCAGCTTCTTCATGAAGTTAGCTAGAACCCCTGCTTGCTGGACCCAACAGGTGACACCTCTGCAAACCTTCCCACTGCTCATGGACACATCCATGGTCAGACACTGTGACCCTCAGACTTGGGGACCTCTTCTAAGGATTTTCCCTCCTGGGCTACTCTACTCAGCACTAGAGATTGTGACTGCTCCCCTCTTCTATTTTTCTATTTAGCGTTCTCTCTACATCTTAGCACTATATTAGTTTTTCCTTGCTCAAATAACTAGCATGGTTTTTGCCTCCCAATTAATGCAGCATATACCTGAAAAATTACTAGAAAATGTCCTGTTCTCCCTACTACCTGTTATACCAGTAGTTGAAAATCTTAGAAAATTAGAAAATCTTTTTTGTTTTGCAGATGAGGGAACTGAGACTAAAGTATTGTAAATAGAAATTAATGAAGGAAAAAAGTGTACTTCAAAATCCATGTCTCATACAGATCTATGTACCACACTCTTTGCTAACTGTGTGAACATTCAACTTTATCATGTTTTTCTTCTGTCTTCTCGTGTACCAGATGGGAACTATGTGTCTGACTGCTCCTTACCACGCTGTTCAAAATGGTTACATAAGAAAGAAATAGTCAAAATATGCAAATGCAAAATTCTAAGAAAGTATTACAATCAATAATAATTAGAGGGAAAAAATGATAGGTATTAGCATTTTTATATCCATCAGAGATGGAGATAAAAGATTTTTAAAACTTTGTTTCAATCAGCTTTCTCACTGCTGTGACTAAAAAACCAACCAGAATAATTGTAAAGGAGGAAAAGTTTATTTGGTGGCTCATGGTTGGTTTCAGAGGTCTCAGTCCATAGACAGCAGGTTTCATTCCTCAGGACTAGCAGTAAGGCAGAACATCATGGTGGAATGGTGTGACATAGGGAAGCAGCTCACATGATGATCAGACAGCAGAAAGAGAAATCTCCACTTGCCAGAAACATACATACCCCAAAACCACACCCGCAATGCCCATCTCCTTCAGCCACATCCCACCTGCCTTCAGTTACCACTCAATTAATCCCATCGGGTGATTAATTCACCCATTGGGGTAAGGCTGTAACCCAATCACTTGTTCTCTGAACTTTCTTGCATTGCCTCACACATAAGCTTTTGTGGGACACCACATCCAAACCATATGAAATTTACATAAATTTTTATGCAGGAAATATCACAGATTTGATTTTATATTTTTGAAGTGAAGAAATAATAATGTCCCTAATATGACCCTATCTGTCATTTTTTATTTTCTTATTATGCTATTTCTTCTCCTTAGTGTTTATGATTTTTGAAAATTTTGCTTTTTATACATTTATGCATTTGTTTTCTCTTTATCTAAATTTTATCTTTTTCTAAAATTAAAATATTTTACATTTATTATTATTATCTATCTTCCTCATTTGAAGGCAAGTTTGTCTGGTTTGTTCGTGTCTAATACCTCCACAGTGTATGTAATGTATTAAGGATTCCACAAATATTTGCTTAAAAACAGCAATTAATTTAAAATATCAAAACATGTACATGTTTTTGATTGATGAACTGCATTAGTTTAATGCCATGCATATTTGCTAAAAATCCTAACTAAATATCTTCTTTTAACATTGTTACTCTTACAAAGAAAAACAAGTAAGTCAATTCTCTGATTTGCAAGCTTTCCATGTTTTCTAGAACATCAACAGAAATTTTAAATCTGAAAGTATTAAAATGATGGGCTAAATGTCTCACTATATTAGCATTCTTCATGACAATCTTAGAAACAAACATGGATTTTATAAAGAAATAAACTTTGAAGCAGGTAGCTATTTAAATATACCTGCTGATTATCCTAATGATGTTCCTGTGTCAAATTTTGATATACTGAGTTTTACTTAGAAATAACAAGAATCAGCCTTGTAGTATCACAAGACCTATGAGATAAACTGTGATCTGGTAAGAAAATGAGGGAAAAAAATAGAGGTTTTATAGGAAGAAAACATGAAAACATGAGACGGAGTTGAAATTTAAAATAATATTGTCAAAAGGGTAGAATTTACCTAAAAAAATGATATAAAGCCTCAGAACTCTTCAAATGCTTCCAGAAAAGCATGCTGCTCATCTTAGTGTTTGTCTAGTTTTTATTTATACCAGTATCATTTCCAATTGCATCTATATTAAACATCACTTCAAAATTATTTCTGAAAACTAGTTCCAGAATACAGTGGGTTGTGTATTTTTAAAATAAACTACAAAATACATAGTAGCCATATGTTTTAGAATTTTCTGTTTATTGTTTCTGTGGCATAATTGGCAAAAATAGAATCAAAAGAAAACAGCTGTCACAGCAAACTTTGAAAAGCTGAACAATTTTGCTCTTATACTAGTACTGAAATTAACATATTGGTCACTTTTAATAGCCAGATTTGTATTTAAAAAGAAATTGGTTATGAATTTTTATTGAATTTTCCAGTTGTACTGACACCATTTTCTCACAAATCATTAATAGCTGAAGAATAGTACAAAAATATTAAAATTATATAAGCTAAAAATGGATTTCTACTGATGTACATAATTCACTGACATATATAATAAAGACTTTCTTTAAACTTACTATTTAAAAATGATTGTGGGTTGGCAGCTCCTTGAATTGACTTCTTTTAATTTCGCATTTGAAAGGCATTCATTCTTTATTTATATATTTATTATTTATTTTTGGTACCAGGGATTGAACACAATCTATTTATTAATTTATTTATTCATTCACTTGTTGTTGGTTTATTAATTTATTATTAATTAATTAATTAGTTAATTAATTTTTGAACACAATTTTACTTGTTTATTATTTATATTTGGTACCAGGGATTAACCACTGAGCCACATCCATAGCCCTTTTTCATGTTTTATTTTGAGACAGGTTCTCTCTAAATTGCTTAGACTGGCTTTGAACTTTGGATTCTCCTGCCTCAGCCTCCGTCAGATTATAGGCATGTGCCACTGTGCCCAGTAAAATCCTTTCATTCTAACAATAATGACATTGTCAGAATTTTGGAGGAATTTCTACAAACAATAAGGTTCATCTAACTGAATGTGGGAAAAATATTTTCCTACCCAAACGAATACAAAAAGAAAATATTTTCTTTCTATTCCTTTCCCATGAATTCAGAGCCCTTAGGACTGTATCATTACTCCAAACCATTTTTATCCCCACCATTTATATAAAACCCACTCTTAGAGGCTCATGCAATTTTTACCATTCTTTACAGCTTTTTATTATTATAACCAAATAAAATTATACCCTTTGTCATCTGGCCCACAGTCTTCCTTTCCACTACCATTTGCCTGAAGGAACTCCATCAACACTCAATTACCAGACCTTTCTATGAAGTTATTTTCATCTCTACATCCAACAATCACCCACAACGGGATTCATGCCCCAGTTTTTGTCACCAATCCCAATCCTCTACCTCCAAAAATACCCACTCAAGGATCCTGTTTTCTCACCAGTTATAACTGCTTCACCTTCCAGCTGTCTTCATTAACCTCCCCCAACAGTGCTTTGGCTTTATTGGCCCACCGGCTTGTTGATGCTTGTACCACAGCTCTTCCAGTATGTAAGTATTCTCCTTTCTTCACTTTCCCATTGCCCAAGCACAGCACTCTTGCCAATACTCTAATGCTTTTGATTCTTTGATTTTTTTGTGTGTGCGTCATCCATTTTCTGAAATTTTAAACTCTAAGACTACCTACTCTTAACTCTCTCTTCCTTTCCACTGAAAACAGCCTACCACTAGTGAAAATAATCCAATTGAAATGCAAGTAAGTATCATTTGTGTGTGGCCATAATCATCTACTACAAACAGAGCTTTAACATTGCCAAGATAAACTCCTATTTCTCTGGTCAATTCTATCTGCAATAACTAGTTCCAGGTTTTTCCAATAATCGACAACATCCAACTCCCAACCACCCACCCCTATACACTGTTAATCTCAGGAAATTAACTTTCTCCTATTGCACCAAAACAATTTAAGACATCAGACAGAAACTTTCTGAACTTTCTGCCATTTTACCACCAAAGAGACATTACCTACCAATAAACTCACTTATCCTCTCTTTTTGTCTTTTGTTGAAATAGGTAAGGTTTTTTGCCTCTCATATAAGACAGCCCTTTCACTTAAACTTTGGGTTATAGATTATCCTACCTTTTTAGGAAATTGTGATAATCAGTTACTTATTTTCTCCTTTTTTTTTCATTTTTTCCTTAAGTCATACATTAAAATACTTAATACATGTTGGAATTTTTAAAGGATAAGAATAATTTAAAATTTTTATAAGCATCTAAGATTTAGAAGTAAAAAAAAGATGATCTGAGACATTGCCTTAGCAATTACAACCCTCAAAGATCCCAAATGAATTTATGCTGAAACTTAAGAGAAATTATTTAAGCTATTGTTTTAGTCAGTTTTTTGTTTGTTTTGTTTTGTTTGTTTGTTTGTTTTTTGCTTCTGGACCAAAATACCTACCAAACACAATTTTAAGGAAGAAAAGTTTATTTGGCACTCACAGTTTCAGAGGTCTCAGTCTATAGAGAGCCAGCTCCAATTCTCAGGCTCAAGGTAAGGAAGAACATCATGGTAGATGAGTATGGTGGAGAGCAACTCAGGATCTCATACCAGGAAGCACAGAAAGATCTCTGCTCAACAAAGATGAGATATACACCCCAAAGGCACATTCCCAGGGACCTACCTCCTCCAGTTACCACCCAGTTAATTCTTATCAGTGGATTAACACACTGATTAGGTTAAGGGTCTCATAACCCAATCAAAACACTTCCAAACCCTTTTGCATTGACCCACACATGAGCTTTTCAAGGATACCACATATCCAAACCATAACAACTGTGAAGCCAAATATTGGTACAATTAAAAACAAGAATTCTTCATTCAAAATCATATGGAAAGATATTCTTAAACTCAAAAGAAAAATAGTAAGAAAACTCAAGTTTATATCTAAAAAAATGTTTTATAGTGGAGAAAAAAGTTAAAAGACAAAACTTTTCCCTACTTAAGTTTTATATGCTTCCTCTCCTGGTTCAGCATCTTCAAGATTCATTCTCAAACATGTTTTCTTGTTGTTGTTTTGTTTTGTTGTTCTGGTTCCTCTGGTCAATATTAGACACATTCTTCATCACACATCTCTTGCAGAGGTGGTACTTTCCTGGAAAGAGCATGCTGAGACCTGGCCTTGTTGACTTGGGAAAGAATAAGGAAAGGAGAATAAAACAAGCAGTTCTTGCAATAAATCTTTACTTCCAGGCAAGAGGAGACTGCTGTTCCCTAGCAAAGAGAAGAAGGCTCCTTTAGCCTTCCAGGAAGTTTTACAAGAACACTTGTGCTCTCAAGAGCATCTACCCAAATGTCACCATTCCAGGTCTTTGACTCTAGCATCTGAAACTAGTTAGGCTATGAATTCACTCTTTGGTAACTTGCAAGTCTTACAATCTAACTTCAAGCCTAATTTTTGATACAGGTGGCTCTCTAATTGTAGGAGATGTGGTTTTATTTCAGTGAAGCTCTATGAGTTGTCTGATTTTCACAGTGCAGGCTAAGTTGGCTGAGTGAGCCTATTGTTCTTCTCCTGTAAAACTCTAAACAGTTACCAAAACAAATCAAATCAAATTGTTGACATAACCTCTCACCTTACATCTTTCAAGTGCTAGATTGTTGAATAAAGCAGTGCTTCTCCTTTACCCTGTATCCCATCTTTATTGTTCACTATTGCCAATTATATGAAGATTCAGTCAAGTGGTGAGGCACAAAGGGAATACATGAATAGATTTCACACATAGAAATAAGAATTAGAAGAGATAATGAGAAAAATACCTCATTTACAATACAAATAAGAGACTTTGAAAATAGTGCTTAGCATGTAAATTAACATTAGGTCCAGTTGCATGCAACAGAAAACCCAAATAAACAATGGGTGAGACATAAAAGTAGTTATTGTTTCAGAGAAAAGTCCAGTGATCAAGAACCCAAGACTGGAATAGCCATCGTACAGATCTTAAAGGTCCTCAATTTTTTCCAGTTGTCTTCTCTAACTATGGTGCCCCATTCCCATCACAAGAAAGGGGAAGAGAACATACTTGTTCCTTAAAAAAACACTTCTCAAAATTGCCCATACCACTTCCCCTTATATCCCTTTGTCCAAAACTTAGTCACATGATCAGGATTAACTGAAAGAGAAGCTGCACAATAGATATCCATTATTATGAGAGGCAAGGTGCCAGTTAAAATTCAGTGCTTTCACTACAAGGAAAGAAGGGAAGAAATAGTATTAGTAGGAAACTCAAAATGTCTGTCAGACCTAGGAATAAGTTTAATAAGATATGTAAGACCTGCTGAGAAATACACTTAAATTGCCAGAAAGATGCAAAATGAGATCTGAACACATGAAAAAGCACACCATATTCTTGGATAGGCAAGGAGAGTTTTTGACTTGATAATCCATAAATAAGTTATAATAACATGAGTTTCTGTTCCTCAAGTAGTACAACATAAAGGTAATAAGAACAAAATTGTTATACTTATGAGTAAACACCCTCTGGTAGCAAACATCAACCTTTGAAGATCAAACAAAAAGAATAAGGTCATAATTACTTTTAACTATAGAATAAATTCTATCCAGATGAAAGCTAAGGTCATCTTTCTTTAAAAAATATAAAGTAAAATGGCAAATGCCCTGTTACACATCTAGCCAAGGTTCAGTGACATCCCCAAGACTTCTGGGAATTTCCATGTCTTTAATTCATAAGATTCCTTCTAGCCTTGTCCTTGCTCCGTGCATCTTATTATTTTCTTGCCCGCTGTTTAATTCTCTTTTACCTACCACACATAGTCCCAGACATGGGACACAAACCATTTTTTACATTTATCTAATAACAGCTCACCAGAGTCTTTTCCATTTATAGTTGACTTAAGTAAAAGTTGGGGGAAATGGATTAGTATTACAGCCCTGACAAGCAAACTTCTTACAATCACACACAGTAGGCCTCCTATTCTTGAAAGTCTTTAGTCTTTGGATTTCCCACCACTATGAATTTATTGCTCATTTCTCTAATAAAATCTAGCTTCTTGCTTGTTATCCTGTTCCTGCTATCTTAAAGAATACCATACCAATGTTTTCCAAATGATCTGTTTTCAGATTTACTCCATTAAGTTATGTCTCAGAAATAAATTTCTATTTTTTTAAAATATTAGAGATAGTGCTAGGAGCCACAGCAAAAATATTGATACAGGCACCTTTGGGTTTAGTGACTGCCAGCCAGCCATTGAGATTATGATTATGTTAAGTTACATTCATATGGTAATTGGACTCCTGCTGTTTACCTGGGCCCCTTACGGGACTCAGTTTACTCATGTCACTCTTGTAATGGGAGAGTTCCCATTGGTTGAGAAAGGATGGTAGGAGGGTGTTCCGGGGGAAGTGGGGCCCCGGCTCAGGTAGAACACACGTGTGTGGACCAGCTTGTTAGGGGACATACACGGCCTCTCACAAAATAAAACTTTGTTTCAGTTTGACTGGCTTGTGTTTTCGTGCCCAACCGGTTTGCAAGATTGCAAGCCGGCGTGCACTGACATCCCAGCAGGAAGGCGCCCAGCAGGAAGGCAGCAGGCGTGCTCAGCGACAGCAGCGGCAGGAGCGGAGCTCGGGAGAGCCCACGCGGCCCGGCCGGGCAGCCTGCAGCAAGATAGCATCACAGATAGCAATAGATTGGAGGGACTACACTAATACTATAATTCTATGAGGCTCCATAGAATCATGCCAAATAAACTATAATCAATAGCGTGCTGCAGCCAGGTTGTACTGGCTCATAAAAGTGGATTATGTAGATCCCTACTGTCCATGCAGTAGTTTCATATTAGTAGGTTGAAATCTGCATAGCGAGAGGGCTTAGAACCAGAGAAGTCAACATACATTACAAATACCAGTGTGTTTTTGTTGTTGTTTGGTTTGGTTTTTGTTTTTGTTTTAATTATTATTATTTGTGGGGTGTGGTTTGGTTTGGGGTTGAGGATTTTTGTGGGTTGTTTGTTTGTTGAGCCTATTTAACAGCTTAACATTAAATAGACTTTAAGAAAATCCTGTTTTTAATATATGAGTGAAGATTGAAGTCTGTTGATTCATATCCTTTCCAGATGATTCAGTCAAATTCTCCAGAGTGGTGGTTAGAACAGAGTGAGGATTCTAAGAAATGAGATGACTCCAGTGCTTAGATTCCATATGAATCACAGGAACATGGTCATTCTAGTCCACGCTGTTCTCATGCAACAATATTGACCAGAACAGTTAAGCAACATGGATATGAAATTATATGATTTAGTATTCACTTGATCAGTGTTCAAACCTGAAGAAAAATATGAATTACTATACAAAATTCCAAAGAGTTGGATTGCGGATCAGCATCTCACAAAATCTAATGAACCACAGAAGAATTTAGCCTACAACTCCCAGTCAGGTCCCATCTCCCTCTCCTCCCCAGACATCTTTGTAAGGAGATGACTAGATGGGATAGAAGGGAAGGATGTTGAAGTCATTGGGCTTCTAAGTTATGCAAAAAGTACTTCCCCAGACCTCAAACTATGGTGTCAAGAGGGGTTCACAGATCAAATAGAACATTTTAGTGCCTCCAAGATGAGCAGTTGGCCTTGTATGTAGAGAATAACTGTCTGTTAAGACTCCTTGACCAGTCAGTTTGAGGTAAACAGAGATGACGGCAAGAGTGACAATGAAAAAGCCAAGACTCATCCATTGCTGTAGGAAGGGTGTGCCAATTTTAAGTAAAATGAGGGAACAACAGAAAAGGAGCCAGTCTTGAGCCCTTTTACTATAATATCAACCCAGAGGGCTACCCCCAGCCAAAAGCATCCCATCAGGGAGAGGATATGGGGTATACCACTGTGGATAAGAACTGAGGAGAAGGAATTAAAAGAACCTGTTTCAAGAGAAGATGTGCCATTCATGTGTCCTAGGGAATTCTTGTAGGATGAAGCAAAGCATTAGCATACTCTCCATGAAAGATCAACTCTGTCAACATCTTTCACAGTTAGGAAACCACTACCAGAAACCTGTCAGGATCAGTATGAGAGCAGAATAAACCACTACAAACCGACAAAGGAAGAAGTAGAACTATACCAAATTGAAACCGATTGATTTGGGGCCCTTTATTCCTTCCTCTTGGACCCCCAACACTGAAGAAATTAGAACCTGGATGTGGGGTGAATATAAGGGAGCTCAAGAACAGACCAAGTCAACCTCCCACTGAAAGAACCTTGAATCCTGATTTTTAAGAGGATATTGGATTTAGAAACACTTTAGATAAAGTAAGAGGAGAACTTTTAACATGACTGAGTTGAGCTTTTAAATCTGAGAGTGTCTAAGCCATAGAATCTGTCTACAAACACTTAGAGAATGGAGGGTTTGATAAATATGAAGGGCAGTGATTACAGAAGAGAAAACTTTTCATTATTATACTCCACCTAGTTTGGATCTTCCCCTTAATAAACACAGCTTATTTAGATTTCCACAAAGCAGAACAACAGCAAAACTTCTTCCTTTGTCTCCTTTCTTTCTCCTCCCAATTCCCCTTCAGTGCTCCCTCAGTCCCTGTGATAGGACTTCCTGTTGTTTTATGGGGGTTCATGCTATTCTTCTGGTTTATCCCAACAGGTTGCTGCTGAGTGGGCTCTTCTCATGAAAGACAATGAAAGAGCTGGTCTCTCACAGAGGGCATGTGGTAGATCAAGGCTGAGGCTCTGGATAATTCGCTGGCATGTCTGTATATATTGGTAAGTATAGTATCTTTGTCTGTGCTTCTATAAGAGAATCCCCCAAATTGTGTAATTTATAAAGAATTTCTTTCTCAGTTCTGGAAGGTGGAAGTCCAAGATTAAGGTACCAGCATTTGTTATCTGGTAAGGGACTTCTGTGCCATTATATAGCTTAAGGTAGAAGGGCCACTCCCTGAAGCCTTCTTTAAGGGCACCTAATCCCATTCATGAGAGCTAATCAGCTCCTAGAAGACCCTACTGCTTAGTACCACTCCATGGAGATTAAATCATTGCTGAAACTATAATCAGTGGTTTGGTGTCCTAGGCAATCTTTCATCTGACACTTATTGCAATCATTCCTCAGTGATAAAGTCAATCTTAACTGATTTACTTCCACATCTGTGCAAAAGATGCTGTATATGTTTGAATGAAATAATGCAAAGAGCCTAAAACTTTGTATGCATATGGTTGAAAACCTAAGTGAGTGCTAACTGGTACTATCCTTTTTCTTTATTTCATTTTATTTACTTTCCTTATCCTTAGAGTCCTGGAAGGGTTCTTTTGTTCTGCTCTTTAATGCAAGTATTTTTTCCATTAAATCACATTCCACTTATTTTTAGGTGGTATTTAAACTTCAATGCACATAGCTATAAATTTTGCTTATTATATTTCTTCTCAAGAAAGACAAGGTCTTATCTAGTCTTCCCTCCATTCCAATTGCCACTCTATAACCTCACTATTTATTTCCCTGGTAATTTATCCATCAACAAGTGCAAATATTAGATAATATGCTCTCAAACAAATAGCCCAACACTTTGAGTTGAATATAGAAGAATTAATAGAAGTTTGGAAAGTTAAAGTTGCTCTCTTTCCTCTCCCTTCAGTCTCTTTCCCCCATAAAGTGTACAATATCATTTTTGCCTCCTCTCAGAAAGCAAAAGCAGTTTGTTTTGTTTTAAATAAAATCTCCCCTCCAATACACAAAGAGAAAATAAGCAACATATACTCTGTAAACAGAGATCAGGTGGAAGAAGTTGTCTCAATACTTCTGTGTGGGGTGTGTGTGTGTGTGTGTGTGTGTGTGTGTGTGTGTGTGTGTGTGAGAGAGAGAGAGAGAGAGAGAGAGAGAGAGAGAGAAAGAGGGAGAGAGAGAGAATTGAGATTCATGTCTCCACATGAAGTAAGTGCTCTCCTGCTATTCGATTGGCTCCACTCCCTGTGGAATCACATCTGGCCACTGAGTGCATTTGTATCAATTACCTGACTTCTAATTTCTGAGGTATGTGGATTTAACCTGAAACAAATACTGAATGTATGAGTGCACATGTTTATTTTTCCAGTAACAGAGGATACGCCTTGGTTTCAAGCACCTATGAAACATTTGTTAACGTTGTTTCAAGAACTGACAAATGAATGAACAGAACATTAGAAACCATTTTAAAACCAACAAAATAAATAAAAACATAACAGATGGAAAAGAAGTACCACAAATTAATTTGTATGGATAAATTATCCACAGCTTCTGAGAAAAAGTCTTAAGTTGGATCAGAATTTCAAGACATCATCCGTGAAAATAAATCTAACCTAAAGATAAAAGAAGAAAGCATATGGAAATTAGCAACTATTTAACTGAGCTCAGAGTGGATAAGCGCTTTCTACATATGGAACAAATGGAATGCGTCATTAGCAAACATGAAATTTACCCATGTAAAATTCAAAGTCCTCTAAGAGCAAAACTTCAAATAATTCTAAGACAGTCCAAACTTAGAATTTAATTTATACCAACAATAGCAGGCATTTAATAATATTTACCATATTAAAAACCCATGCAGAACAATAATAAGAATACTAAAACTGAGATTGAAAATAGGTAATAGAGCCAACCTAGTTCATAGAAATAGAAGATGGCATAAAGACAGTTAATGAAATATGAAAAAAAATACTCACATTATTAAAAAAATAGTGATACAAGTTAAATCAATGAGAGAATAATGTATTATCTAACTTGTGATTTTGTTTTAGAATAACGTGTTCAGTACAGCTGAGTGTGTTGGGAAGTCTTTCACACATAGCTAGTGGAAAGATAAATTGGCATGAAGTTTCTGGAAAATAACTAGGTAATTTTCACTTATATATAAAAGCAAATTTAATTTTTTAATTCTTCTATATTCAACTCAAAGTGTTGGGCTATTAGTTTGAGAGCATATTAACTAACTTTGAATATTAGAAAACTAATTAAATAATTTTTTAAAAAATTTAAACAATATGGAAGGTGTTGTGATATAATATTAGGTAGAAAACTAGATTTATTAATGCATATCAACTCATAAAATGCTAAATCACATAAAAAAAACACAAAGGAGATTAAAAATATATTGATTATATTTAGATCATACTCTTTTAAAAGTTATTTTCTCCTAAAATGGTTCTGTATTTTCTCTATTTCATAATGCATATGCATTATAAAAAGTTTTTTAAAGATTGTGTCCTAACTATATTTCAACCATTTGGTGCTCTCTAATGAAGATAATTAAAATACAGCTTTGTATCACAGCGACTCTGGCACTGCATCATAGCACAGAGCTCAAAATTGGAAGCATGTATTGCAAAACTAAGTGTTGGAGACAACCAGTGAATTTTCTTGCCCCTGAGAAGTGTCCAGTCTGGTCAACTATTAAAATACAAGGTGCAAGTGCTGTAAATAAACCATTCAAGTGCACATAGAGTTGAAGCTGGTAAATTCAGTCTAGAGAGAGGAGGGAAGGTGATTGGAAGGTCTTCCAAGGACAAAGTGACCTTTGATCTGTCTCATTCTTCTCCCTTCCTCTTTCTTCTTCTCAAAATGTGTTAGACTGAGGAGACAGAGAAAAGATGCAAAGCCCTTAGATAGGGCAACAAAGTCATATTACAAGGGATTTTTTAAATCAGCCAGAGAAAAGGTTACTTTTGCTCTCTTAACTCTAAAAAAATGGAAAATCTTAAGCCTCCTTTGTAATGCATACAGGAAGAACATACCAAATGATGGAAACAGAAATCGGGAATGTTGGAGACTCTGATGCATGAAGTTGGGATTCTGAGGGGCAGGATGTGGCAGAGAAAAAATCCTCTTAAAGAAAGGACAAGTTGTCTAGCTGCAAAGAGGACAGCCTGAGACTGGCAGTCACCAGACATCAGCTCTAACCAGGTCTCGTCTCGCTGTCCAGCTGAAGTCAGGTTTTTTCCTGGGGCCAGAGGGAAGCCAATGACTAAACAAGACAGTGAGGCAGGGGGCTGGCTATTTCTACCCAATGTGGACTCCTCAAAGGGGCTGTATTATCCCTACAGAGAGGGAGACAATAAAGCATCATGTCCCCACATGCCCCACTTTTGTTCCCCCAATCCTAGCCCAGTTAGGGGAATAATGAGAGCAGGTCTGGTCTGGAATATCCACACACATTTTATCCTCACTTTCTCCCATGCACACTGGGAACTTGGCACCTAATGTTATATGTAGAAAGCTACTTTCTTGCATGTACACTGGACAGTTGCTGCTTGAGATGCTGCTCATATAAGTCACTGAGCAAACTGATGTTGACCATGTCACTGCTTCTACAGCCTAATATAAATAAAATCCACTGAGTGGGGGAAGGGCATGGAACTTAGGGCTCTGTGGAAGCAATATGAATCACTCATCTTGCCAGTCATCACTGGACAAAACGAGGGAGAGGAGGCCCTGCTTGGAAAGCCACTGTGAGGGACCAAGGTGCTGACAGCCTGTTGCCCTGAACTCTTCTTGGAGCAGTCATTGATCTCTTGTAAGCTTTCTCCAATAAACCATATGTCTCTCATGCTCTGGGCACTTTCTTTGGCTTTCCCGTGCTCTAGCCCACTGACCTGGCACACCTGGGCTGTGGACATGACAGGGTGACCATTGCTTCACACGTTCCTTTTGACTTCATCAGCATTAAGTTCCATGACTTCTCTCTCCTTTTCTGCTTCCTGTAACTTTTGCTCTCCTAACTCATCTCTATATTCGCTTTCTGGAGAACCCAATGATTACAAGAGAGATCAATTCAAAAAGGTTTAGAGAAGTACAGATAAAGAGAAGGGGGGGGGGAACAGGATCAGAAAGAAAAAGAAATGAAACAGAACTAGAAAGAAAAAGAAATGTTGGCCTCTCATAAGACGAACTGGGCCAATAGTGAAGTAATTTTCTTGGCAATGTTCTATTGGGTGTTGCAGGCACTCAAAGGACACAGTGAAGTGACAGCATATAAGCCATATATAGAACATTAGGTGACTGTTGTCAATTGGTTGATTTAGGTGAATAAAAAAGAAATAAACACATGTTGGAACGTGGCAAGAAATCAGACTAGAGAATCAAGAGCTAGACCACACAGACTACTGCATCCTATGTCAAATAAAAGAGTGTGTTCCCTTGCAGCTTTCCTGAACACATTCTTTTTGACCTCCATGATTATAGTTTTTTTATGGGAGAAAATCTCACAACATGACAATTTTCAAATCTAATAGTGTTATCATACTTTGAGGGAATTTTGGAAACAAACTTGAAGTCAAATATCAGAGAGGAAGAAGCATGCATTTCCCTGCTAGGATATCCACTTAGCCTTATGTCTGGCAGACTGTAGACTCTGGTGATCACAAAACAGGTGGCAATTTGAGCACATAGAAGATTTAGTTATAAGGTATTTAAAAGTTTTTATCACCAGTGTGCTCTCAGATGGGAACAATTTCTCTGTGAAGTGGTCTCTCCCCGACCAAAGTTTCCAGATGTCTTTATAAAACTATACGTAACCATCTATCCAGAGAGCTCTTCTTGTCTGTGACATCAGTTTGTCTTTCAGACATGTCACAATCACTTGACCATGACTCAAACCGCTCTGCAAGGATACCTTCATCAAATTGATTGTTGTTTACAAGGCCTTGGGACTAGGCTAGCTTCATCTGTCCTTTACTTCACTGTTATCTATCACACAATGACAAGACAGTAAGTATATAAATTCATTTTGCTTCAAGTGTTACAAAAGACTGAAGCACTCAAATAGTCCACAAGGTAGTCTCCTAAATGGGTACTCTCCAGTGATATCCCATGGTTGACACTACCATATAAAACATCCCTGCTATTGATGCCTGTGTCCATGGTAATGGCTCAGATGGGCTTAGGCTAAGAATTGCTTGACAGCAGACGCTTTGTCTACCATTCTCTGTGCCTATAGTGCCTTAGGTGATCAGCAGATAGCAATCTCTAGTTTATATTTCAACTTTGCAAATCAGAACTATCTTCTCTGAAAGAATAATATGCATTGTGCCAGTGACTGTGTTCATAAGCAAAAAAAAAAAGAACTTACTAAATTATTTTAATTAAATTAATTAGTATTTTATTAACATTTATATGTAGCAAATAACCCATGAAAATCCATGATCATTGGCTTTTTTCACCCAGTCATACATGTTTGGCTTCTGCAAAGCCTGATGTGCCACTGGCCCAGGATGAGCTTCCTAAAGCAGTGCGCTACACATACCTACATATACTTCCTGTGCTATACATACCCAGAATTGATTTCTTTGGCACTAATGTAAGTTTTGCAGTTTTGCTTATTTATAACCAAATGGGCTTAAAACATCAATCATTTCTTCATTTTATACCAAAGCAAACTTACAGCATGGGTTGTTTGTTGGTTGGTTGGTTGGTTTTTGCCTCTGTTAGGATTATCATCAGTTCAACCAAATATGAATGACAAAAAAAATTAGAAAATCTATATGGATAAGCTTAAGCAAAACTGCCAAAAACAACAAATAAAAATGTAAACACCACTACATTTGCCTTCTCTTTTTTTCTTCCCCTTGCATCCCCTTTCTTCCAAAGACTTTTGTGTACTATATTGAGAAGATTAATGCTCTAAGGCCCAACTATTCCTCCTTGGGAACTTGATTATGAATTACAGTTGTACAGATTTTTTAAAGGCTTTATCTGTGAGACTAGATGAAATAGAGATGCAAATTTTTTAAAAATAATTTTTATAAAGATACACAAATAAAGGAAAAACTTCACCTTCTAGGGAATCACAAAATAAATGTAGATTATTCTACATTTTCCTCCACATTCTTTAGCAACCAGACAATTATCTAGAAATATATATGCTATCGTTCACCAAAATTCAGAATGGAAATCTAATTTAAGTTTGAAGCAGGGATGTTAACAAGTAAAGATTTATATGAGAAATATCCTTGTGAAATTCTTAAGAATTGAATGAGAATTATGGAATAAATTAATTTGCCTTTTACATCTTTCCCAGCTCAAGAAAGAATCTCCTTCTCCTTATTGTACCTCTTCTCACCTCTGTCACCCCACAGATCCATCTTTTACTCACTGGAAAATTATTATGTTTTCCTGATTCCAAAATAATATGTATTTTACACAACATTTAAATTTGTTAAGTGCTGTGTATCTCTTTAAACTATCACATACCTTATTTTTTTATACATTTCTATGATTTTCTCCTCAGATTATAACTTATTCCAGCCAGAAACCGAAATGTTGAGTCTCCAGTGCCTTAAACAATGAACAGAATTCAATAGATGTTTCTTATTAAAGAGAAACAAATAAAAAATACCCACAAGTCTGTCACCCAGAATTAATTAATTTTATATTTTTCCATATTTTCTGTCAGTTTTTTATTATTTTCTTTATCAATCATGTTTTAGATTCAACAGTTATTCTGACAGGAATTTTGATAGAAACATGTTAACATTAAAAAGCTCTCAATAATCAAACAAATAAATCTTTATTTATTTAGATAGGTATATATGACAGCAGAATGCATTGATACATTGTACACAATTGCAGCACAACTTTACATTTCTATGGTTGTACATGATATACCATTACACCATATTGCAGTCATACATGTACCTAGGGTAATGATGTCCATTGCATTCCACCATCTTTCCTACCCCCATGCCTCCTTCTCACCCCTCCCTTCCCTTTGCTTAATAAAATTCCTCCATTTTTCCCATGCCCCCTCCATTATGGATCAGCATCCACTTATCAGGGACAACATTCAGCCATTGTTTTTTGGGGCTTGGCTTACTTCACTTAGCATGACACTCTCTAACTCCATCTATTTACATTCAAATGCCATAATTTTATTCTCTTTTAATGCTGAGTAATATTCCATTGTGTATATGTACCACAGTTTCTTTATCTATTCATCTATTGAAGGACATCTAGGTTGCTTCCACATCTAGTTTAGCTATTGTGAATTGAGCCACTATTAACATTGATGTGGCTACATTACTATAGTATGCTGATTTTAATCTCCATACTGCTTTCCAGATTGGTTGCACCAGTTTGCAGTCCCACCAGTAATGAAAGAGTGTGCCTTTTCCCCCACATCCTTGCCAACACTTATTGTTGTGTGTATCCTTGAAAACTGCCATTCTGACTGGCATGAGATGAAATCTTGAGTAGTTTTGATTTGCATTTCTCTAATTACTAGAGATGTTGAACATTTTTTCATATATTTGTTGATCAAATGTCTATCTTCTTCTGAGAAGTATCCCTTCAGTTCCTTAGCCCATTTATAGATTGGGTTGTTTGATTTTTTTTGGGGGGGGGGGTGTTAGATTTTTTGAGTTCTTTATATATTCTGGAGATTAGTGCTCTATATGATGTATATGTAGCAAAAACTTTCTCCCAGACGTAGCTCTCTCTTCACCTCATTTATTGTTTCTTTGGCTAAGAAGAAGCTTTTTAGTTTGAGCCCATTCCATTTATTTGTTCTTGATTTTATTTCTTGCACTTTGGGAGTCTTGTTTAGGAAGTTGGGGCCTAATCCAAAGCGATGAAGATTTGGACTTACTTTTTTCTCTATTAGGTGCAGACTAGAGAGTCTAATTCCTAAATCCTTGATCCACTTTGAGTTGAGTTCTGTGCCTGGTGAGAGATATGGGTTTTTTTTTTCATTTTGCTGCATATGGATTTCCAGTTCTCCCAGCACCAATTGTTGAAGAGAATATTTTTTCTCCAATGTATGTTTTTGGAGCCTTTGTCTAGTATGAGATAACTGTATTTATGTGGGTTTGTCTCTGTGTCTTCTATTCTGTACCATTGGTCTACATGTCTATTTTGGTGCCAATACCATGCCATTTTTGTTACTATTGCTTTGAAGTATAGTTTAAGGTCTGGTATTATGATGCCTTCTGCTTCATGCTTCTTGCTAAGGATTGCTTTGGCTATTCTGGGTCTTTTATTTTTTCCAAATGAATTTCATAATTGCTTTTTTCTATATCTATAAGAAATGACAATGAGATTTTAATTGGAATCACACTGAATCTGTATAGCGCTTTGGGTAGCATGGCCATTTTGACAATATTAATTTTGCCTATCCAAGAGCATGGGAGATCTTTCCATCTTCTAAGGCCTTCTGCAATTTCTTTCTTTAGTGTTCTATAGTTTTAATTGTAGAGGTCTTTCACCTCTTTTGTTAAATTGATTCCCAAGTATTTTATTTTTATTGAGGCTAATGTGAATGGAGCTAAGTGAATAGTTTTCCTAATTTCCCTTTCAGAGTATTCATTACTGATATATAGAAATGCATTTGATTTATGGGTATTGATTTTATATCCTGCTATTTTGCTGAATTCATTTATTAATTCTAGAAATTTTTTGGTGGAGTTTTTTGGAACCTTTAAAGTATAGAATCATGTCATCAGCAAATAATGATAGTTTGAGTTCTGAATTTCTTTTTTTTTTTTTTAATATTTTTATTATTTATTTTTTAGTTCTCGGCAGACACACCATCTTTGTTGGTATGTGGTGCTGAGGATCGAACCCGGGCCGCATGCATGCCACGCGAGCGCGCTACCACTTGAGCCACATCCCCAGCCCCTCTGAATTTCTTTCATCTGTCTAATTGCTCTGGCTAGAGTTTCAAGGACTATGTTGAATAGAAGTGGTCAAAGAGAGGGCATCCCTGTCTTGTTCCCATTTTTTAGTGGGAATGCTTCCAATTTTTCTCCATTTAGAATGATGTTGGCCTTAGGTTTAGCATAGACACCTTTTTCAATATTGAGGTATGTTCCTACTATCTTTAGTTTTTCTAGTGTTTTGAAACTGTGTTTTGTTAAATACTTTCTCTGCATAAATTAATATGATCATATAATTTGTATCTTTAAGTCTATTGATGTGATGAATTACATTTATTGATTTCTGTATGTTGAACCAAACTTGCATCCCTGGAATGAACCCCACTTGATCATGGTGCACTATTTTTTAATATGTCTTTTATGAAATTTGCCAGAATTTTATTGAAAATTTTTGCATCAATGTTCATCAGGGATATTGGTCTGAAATTTTCTTTCCTTGATGTGTCTCTGTCTGGTTTTGGTATCATGATGATACTAGCTTCATAGAATGAGTTTGGAAATAGTTCTTCCTTTTCTATTTAAAGGAATAATTTGAGGAGTCTTGATATTAATTCTTGTTTGTAGATTTTGTAGAACTCAGCTGTGAATCCCAGACTTTTCTTGGATGGTAGGCTTTTGATGGTGTCTTCTATTTCCTTGCTTGAAATTGATGTGTTTAAATTGTGTATGTCCTCTTGACTCCGTTTGGTTTGATCATATGCCTCTAGAAATTTGTGTCTTTGAGATTTTCTATTTTACTGGAGTATAAATTTTCAAGATAGTTCCTGATTGTCTTCTGTATTTCAATAGCGTCTGTTGTGATACTTCCTTTTTCATCACAAATTTTAGTAATTTGAGTTTTCTCCTTCCTTTTTTTCATTAGGTTGGCTAAGGGTTTGTCGATTTTATTTATTTTTTAAAAGAAATGGATTTTTGTTTTGTCAATGTTTTTAATTGTTTCTTTTGTTTAAATTTCATTGATTTCCTATTTAATTTAAATAATTAAAATATTATATTCTGTCTTCTACTACTTTGGGTGTTGGTTTGTTCTTTTTCTAGGGCTTTGAGATGAAATATCAGGTTGTTTATTTGTTGACTTATTCTTTGTTTAATGAATGAGCTTAATTCAATGAACTTTCCTCTTAGCAGTGCCTTCATAGTGTCCCAGAGATTATGATAAGTTGTATTGAAGTTCTCACTTACCTCTAAGAATTTTTTTATCTCCTCCCTAATGTCTTCTGTAATCCATGAGTCACTCAATAGCATATTGTTTAGTCATCAGTTATTGGAGTAGCTTCTCTTTTTACTTTTATCATTAATTTCTAATTTCATTCCATTATGTTTTGATAGGATGCAGGGTAGTATCTCTTTATATTTTCATATTTGCTAAGACTTGCTTTGTGGCATAATATTATGGTCTATTTTGGAGAAGTATCCATGAGCTGCTGAGAAAAAATGTATTCACTCCTTGATGGATGGAATAGTCTATATTTGTCTGTTAAGTTCAATTTATTGATTGTATTATTGAGTTCCATAGTTTCTTTGTTTATTTTTATTTGGAAGATGTATCCAGTAGTGAGAGAGGTATATTAAAGTCACCCAGTATTATTGTGTTGTGGTTTATTTGGTTCTTGTATTCCAGAAGAGTTTGTTTGACATACAAAGATGCCCCAATAGCACATAGATATTTATGATTGTTATGTCTTGTTGATGTATGAATCCCTTAAGCAGCACAAAATGTCCTTATTTATCCCTTTTCATTTGCTTTGGTTTGAATTCCACTTTATCTGATATTCCACTTTATCTGCTTGTTTATATGGTTCAAGTGAGAGGTTATGTTTTTTTCCCAGCCTATCACCTTCAGTCTGTGGATGTCTTTTCCTGTAAGATGAGTCTCTTTGAAGGCAACATATTGTTGGGTCTCCTTTTTTAATCCAATCTGACAGTCTATGTCTTTTAATTGATGAGTTTAGGCCATTCATATTCAGGGTTATCATTGAAATATGATTTGTATTCCCAGACATTTTGGTTTATTTTTGGTTTTTAACTTGACTTTGTTTCTCCTTTGATTGGCCTTTCCTTTAGTACAGTTCCTCCCTTTGCTGGTTTTCACTGTTGTTTTTTATTTCCTCCTCCTAGGATATTTTGCTGAGTATGCTCTATAGTGCAGGTTTTCTCTTTTCTCGCTGTAAAATCTTTTAACTTTTGCTTATCATGAAAGGCATCTATTTTGTCATCAAATCTGAAGTTTAATTTTGCTGCATATAAGATTCTTGGTTGGCATTCATTTTCTTTCAGAGCTTGTAATATGTTGTTCTAGGATCTCCTGACTTTGAGGATCTGGGTTGAAAAATCTGCTGAGATACGAATTGGCCTCCCCCTATATGTGATCTGATTCCTCTCTCTTGCAGCCTTTAAGACTCTATCTTTATTCTGTATGCTAGGCATTTTCATTATAATATGCCTTGTTGTAATTTTGTATATTTGGTGTCCTATAAGACTCTTATATTTGATTTTTTCAATTCATTCTTCATGTTTGGGAAATTTTCTGATATCATCATTGAAGAGATTGTGCATTTCTTTGGTTTGAATCTCTGTGCCTTCCTCTATTCCAATAATTCTTATATTTGGTATTTTGATGCTATTCCATAATTCTTGGATGTTCTGCTCATGGTTTCTTATAATCTTTACTATGTGGTCAACTTTATTTTCAAGATTGTATACTTTGTTTTCATTATCTGACATTCTGTCTTACAAGTTAGATCTAGACTGTTGGTTATGCTTTTTATTGAATTTTTAAATTTGGTTTATTGTTTCCTTTATTTCAAGGATTTCTGATTATTATTTTAATTTCTCTTTCTTGAAGTAATATTTTGCTACCTGTATTTGTCTCTTATCTCTTTGCTAGTGTGATCAATGGTTGCCTGTATTTGCTTATTTAGGTCTTTCTTTAATTCACAGATCATTTTAATTATGTATATTCTTAACTCCTTCTCCAACATTTCATCAACTGCACCATCCATGGATTCTATTATTGTAGTATCCTGGTTTGTTTGGGGCACTTTCTTCCCTTCTTTTTTCATGTTGCCTATGCATCTTCCTTTCTTACAGTGTGGATCAGAGGTCTCTAATAATCTTGCAGTGACCATGCAGATTATCTGTACTTCATCTTGGTGTCTGGCTTCCAGACCCTGCCAATGTTGCATGATGGATGCTACTTCAACTAAAGGTGGTGGCAGCAATAGCGGAGGTAACTCAGATAGCAGTGGGAGTGTCCCAAGATGGATGCAACCATTTTCAGAGATGGAGATGATAGGGTGGGCCTTTATAATGGCTTTGGGTTGCCTGTTCTGAGATGCAGCTGTCTGTTGTGGCAAGGTGGAGGCTACTGCATGGGTAGGGCTATGTTGATGGATGCAGTGTCCCAAGATGGAGGTGGGCTATGCCTGGGATCTCAGGTGGGCCCAGGAGGTGGTTCTGGGCCTAACCTGGGTCTGGGCTCCCAGGCAGGGTGGGCAGTGGAGGCAGTCCTTGGGGGGGGGGGCACCTTTGGCATGGGTCTTCCCTAAATAAATCTTAAGTGGTAGAAATAAAGGCACTTCAAAAGGGAATATTCCTGAAAGCCAGAGAACTTACTGTCATTGCTAAAATTATGATGCCTAGTACTCAACTTCCTTATAAGGTGAATCCTCTGCTGTTGAAATAAGAAAACAGGTTTTCTACCATAAAAGAGGCATAATGAATAGTAATAGAAGATAAGAGCCATGGGATACTAAGTGTGAATTAGAAATATCAACATGAGTACCAGACTTTTTATGTGTGGTTTCCAGCTATATTCATTGATGGATGTAGAAACGACGACCTCTCTTTAGCAATTGGCATATTTTGTGCTCAGATCTTATATTTTAAACTCAGTTCTCTACTAATAAATAAATAAATTGAGGGAGTTAGAAAAACATTTATTCTATGTATGGGTTGAGGAAAATACAAAGTGAATCTGGAAAATCTGAAAAATACCATCCAAACTTTGGGTCTTAGGACAACAAATATTATCTCAGTTTTGTGAACTAAAAATATGAGGGTATCTTGGCTGGGTCCTCTGACTCAGAATCTCTAACAAACAAGACTGTAATGGAGTTGTCAACCAGGCTCAGTGTGCTACAGGGTCATCTGGGGAGGATCTGCTTGTGAGCTCACTCATGTGGCTGCTGACAATGTTTGTTTCCTTATTGGCTGTGAATTGAAAACTTAAGTTCCTTACTGAATATCGATCACAGGTTCCCTCACTGTCTAGCTGTGTGGCTTCCTCATAGGAAAGTTTAAAATGGCAGCTGACCTTCATTAGCAAGAACAAGAAAAGAGTAAGAAAAAGTAAGCACAACAGAAGGCATAGGCTTTTTATAACACAATCTCACACAGGACATACCTTCCACTTTTACCTAGTCATATTGGTTAGAAGTCACTAAGTTCAGCCCTACTCAGGAGAGGAATTATATAATGGTATGGATACAATAGACCCCTTTACACACAATTCTACTTTCTGCAGTTTCAATTGCCCAAAGTCAACAGCAATCCAAAAATATTAAATTGAAAATTCCAGAAATAAATAATTCATAAGTTCTATATTGCACAATGTAAAACTTTCTGAGTAGCATGAAATCTTATACTCTTCCTTCTCTGTTCTGTTTGAAATCTGAAACATTCCTTTGTCCAATATATCCATGACATATATGCTATGCATCCATCAGTCACTTAGTAGCTACCTGGGTTATCAGATTGACTATTGTGGTATTGCAGTACTTTTGTACAAAGAACGCTCACTTTACTTAATAATGTCTGCAAAGCACAAAAATAGAGATGCTTAAAAATTCAGGTCTATTGTTTAAATATGGTTTGTTCCCTCCAAAACTCTGGTTGAAATTTGGTTGCCCCTGTGGCAGTGTGGGGAAGTGGGACCTCCTAGTAGGAGGTATTTGGGCCATGGAGGTGGGGCTTTCATGAATGTTTTAATACCTCCTCACAGTAATGGATTAACTATCACAGGAACTTGGCCCTCTTTTCTTTTTCATATGCATCCTCTTATTTTTCCCTATTCTGTTATGCATGAAAACAGCACAAGTCCCTCACCAGCACCATGCTCTTATACTTTCCAACCCTCAGAATTATAAGCCAAATAAGTCTCTATTCTTCATAAATTACCCAATCTCAAGTATTCAGTCATAGCAAGGTAAAAACAGTCAAAGACACCAGATATGCCAAAGAGAAGTCACAAAGTGCTTCCTTTAAGTAAAAAGGTGAAAGTTCTCAATTTAAGAGGAAAAAAGGTAGGTTGAAGTTGCTAAGATCTAGGGTAAGAAAATCTTTCATCCAGGATATTGCACAAAGGAGAAAAGAAATTCATACCAGTTTTGCTTTTGTACCTCAAAATGCAAAAGTTCTGGCCATAGTGCATGGTCAATGCTCAGTCATTCATCTCCATTCTCCTCATAACATAGACATTCTATCATCTTGCAAAAAGAGGAAGAGTAAATTCAGTACAGTTCATCTTGATAGAAAGAGAGAGAGAGACCACGTGCACATAACTGTTATTACAGTACATTGTCATAATCATTCTATTTTATTATTGTTATTATTAATCTTTTACTGTGCTTAAGCATTCAGCTTTATCATAGGCATGCATATGTGGTACAAAACATGGTTTATGTCATGTTTAGTGCCATCCAAGATTTCAGGCCAACACTGGGGTTCCTGAACATCGGCCCTGCAGATAATGGTAGACTACATACTTGGAAGCAGGGATTGTCAAGGAGGCATTCCAGTGACTGCCTATCATCTGAATTATATCAAAGGTCAATGGAACCAACTTGAGTGGGCTTTGGTTGAATTGACCATTTAGACCAATTGTTATTAATAAGGATAACTATAACAATTGGTTATAATGCAATGAATTTTCTTAAATGCATGAGTCTGTAGCATTTTTCAAAAGGTGGGAAGTGGAGGGGAATTAGAGTCTTTTTTTATAAAAAGAATCCCAGATAATAAATGTTGAAAAAGATAATCAAATTAGAAATCACCATTTAACTCCCCCCACCCCCAATATAATAAACGATTCAAGCAGGAATTATTAAAGGGAGCTAAGATCAATGGGTGAAATACAGCTTTGTAGTGCCAACATGTCATATACCAGATTAACTAATGCTTTTAAAAAACAGAAAGGTATACCTTTTTCAATATCAATTCTGGTGGTCAGCAGTCTAACCAATCACAGTGGGATGGCCTTATATTCTATGCCTCCTGATATAAAACACAGTATGCATCATCTATGAAATCTTCTTGCCATACATGTTTAAACTTAAGCTTATCAAATTTATATATAGACCAAACACCCAATTCACTAGAAATATATGGGATGGAGAAACAAGTTATATCCATGAGGAAGCAATCAGACAAATCTAGAATGTATTACATTCTAAGAGAAAATTGCCCACAATTCTTCTAAAGTCCCTGTTGTTGGGGTGGGGGGCGGGGATAAAGGACTGCTCTATAAATGACTAAAGAGATTAAAACCCAGTGCAATCTGTAAGCCAATATTGAATCATGTATAGGAAAAAAAGGAATTGCTTAAGTCTCCAGTAATGCAATTCAAAGAGATGACAAACAATATCATGATATAAAATAAAGTTAATTGAATAACAGACTTAAAACAAAAAAAAAAGAGTAGAATGCATTCATCTGCATAACTCTCATAATCTCAGAATTTAGACTGGTGACAGATGACCTCTAAGTTGCCTGACCAATGTTCCAGGAGAGAAGGACCCTTCCCCATTGATAAGGCTCTCTACATATCCACAGGGTGTAGGCTGGGCAAGGATGATCTGTACAACTAAGCAGCACCAAAGTCTTCCAGACTGAGCAAATGGTCTCACTAGAATAATGGAGGCAACAGAGTCCAGTAACTCTTATCAGCCTTCTGTTCCATGGAGCTAACTTAAACTTCTCTGCAAGCGTTACTGAGAAGAACCTCCAAAACCATCAGGGAACAATCAAAGAAATTTTAAAATGTGTTGGATATTCAATAAAATTGATAAATTACTGTACATTTTTTCAAGTGTGATGATGGTTTTGCAGTTATGTATTAGAAAGTTCTTCTCTTCTTGAGAGTTACATATTAGAATATCTAGAAGTGTCCTGATGCCTCCAATTTATTTTCAAATAGATTTTTAAAGGGGTTGTATGAAGAGAGAGATATTAAAAGAGAGAGACATAAAATGTGGCAAAATATTGGCAATTTCAGAACATAAGTGAAGGATATGTGAGTACTTGTTGTGCTGTTTAAATTTCTTTTTTTATTGGTTGTTCAAAACATTACAAAGATCTTGACATATCATATTTCATACATTAGATTCAAGTGGGTTATGAACTCCCATTTTTACCCCAAATACAGATTGCAGAATCACATCAGTTACACATCCACATTTTTACATAATGCCATATTAGTAACTGTTGTATTCTGCTACCTTTCCTATCCTCTACTATCCCCCCTTCTCTCCCCTCCCATCTTCTCTCTCTACCCCATCTACTGTAATTCATTTCTCTCCTTTTTTTTCCCATTCCCCTCACAACCTCTTATATGTAATTTGGTATAACAATGAGGGTCTCCTTCCATTTCCATGCAATTTCCCTTTTCTCTCCCTTTCCCTCCCACCTCATGTCTCTGTTTAATGTTAATATTTTCCTCCTGCTCTTCTTTCCTGCTCTGTTCTTAGTTTCTCTCATTATATCAAAGAAGACATTTGGCATTTGTTTTTTAGGCACTGGCTAGCTTCACTTAGCATAATCTGCTCTAGTGCCATCCATTTCCCTGCAAATTCCATGATTTTGTCATTTTTTAGTGCTGCGGCGTAATACTCCGTGGTGTATAAATGCCACATTTTTTTATCCATTCATCTATTGAAGGGCATCTGGGTTAGTTCCACAGTCTAGCTATTGTGAATTGTGCTGCTAGGAACATCGATGTGGCAGTATCCCTGTAGTACACTCTTTTAAGGTCTTCAGGGAATAGTCTGAGAAGGGCAATAGCTGGGTCAAATGGTGGTTCCATTCCCAGCTTTCCCAGGAATCTCCATACTGCTTTCCAAATTGGCCGCACCAATTTGCAGTCCCACCAACAATGTACAAGTGTACCCTCTTCCCCACATCCTCGCCAGCACTTGTTGTTGTTTGACTTCAGAATGGCTGCCAATCTTACTGGAGTGAGATGATATCTTAGGGTGGTTTTGATTTGCATTTCTCTGATTGCTAGAGATGGTGAGCATTTTTTCATGTACTTGTTGATTGATTGTATATCCTCCCCTGAGAAGTGTCTGTTCAGATCCTTGGACCATTTGTTGATTGGGTTATTTGTTATCTTATTGTCTAATTTTTTGAGTTCTTTGTATATTCTGGATATTAGGGCTCTATCTGAAGTGTGAGGAGTAAAAATTTGTTCTCATGATGTAGGCTCCCTATTTACCTCTCTTATTGTTTCTCTTGCTGAGAAAAAACTTTTTAGTTTGAGCAAGACCCATTTGTTGATTCTTGTTATTAACTCTTGTGCTATGGGTGTCCTATTGAGGAATTTGGAGCCCAACCCCACAATATGTAGATCGGAGCCAACTTTTTCTTCTATCAGACGCAGAGTCTCTGATTTGATATCAAGCTCCTTGATTCATTTTGAGTTAACTTTTGTGCATGGTGAGAGGAGGGGATTCAGTTTCATTTTGTTGCATATGGATTTCCAGTTTTCCCAACACCATTTGTTGAAGATGCTATCCTTCCTCCATTGCATGCTTTTAGCCCCTTTATCAAATATAATATAGTTGTAACTTTGTGGATTAGTCTCTGTGTCCTCTATTCTGTACCATTGGTCCACCCGCCTGTTTTGGTACCAGTACCATGCTGTTTTTGTTACTATTGCTCTGTAATATAGTTTGAAATCTGGTATCGCTATACCGCCTGATCACACTTCCTGCTTAGAGTTGCTTTTGCTATTCTGGGTCTTTTATTTTTCCATATGAATTTCATGATTGCTTTATCTATTTCTACAAGAAATGCCATTGGGATTTTGATTGGCATTGCATTAAACCTATAGAGAACTTTTGGTAATATTGCCATTTTGATGATGTTAGTTCTGCCTATTCATGAACAGGGTATATTTTTCCATCTTCTAAGATTTTCTTCTATTTCTCTCTTTAGGGTTCTGTAGTTTTCATTGTATAAATCTTTCACCTCTTTTGTTAGGTTGATTCCCAAGTATTTTATTTTATTTTTTTTTGAGCATATTGTGAATGGAGTGTTTTTCCTCATTTCCATTTCAGAAGTTTTGTCGCTGATATACAGAAATGCCTTTGATTTATGCATGTTGATTTTATATCCTGCCACTTTGCTGAATTCATTTATTAGTTCTAGTAGTTTTTTTTTTGTAGACCCTTTTGGGTCTTCTAGGTATAGAATCATGTCATCTGCAAATAGTGATAATTTAAGTTCTTCTTTTCCTATTTTTATGCCTTTAATTTCTTTCGTCTGTCTAATTGCTCTGGCCAGTGTTTCGAGAACTATATTGAATAGAAGTGGTGATAGAGGGCATCCCTGTCTTGTTCCAGATTTTAGAGGGAATGCCTTCAATTTTTCTCCATTCAGAATGATGCTAGCCTGAGGCTTAGCATAGATAGCTTTTACAATGTTAAAAATGTAAGTTCCTGTTATCCCTAGTTTTTCTAATGTTTTGAACATAAAGGGATGCTGTACTTTGTCGAATGCTTTTTCTGTGTCTATCGAGATGATCATATGGTTCTTATCTTTAAGTCTATTGATGTGGTGAATTTCTTCATAGTTTTAAATTTTTCAAAATTAGAAGCTGTAGGAAATTAGGACTTTTTTTTGTCTTAAATCTTAAGTAGAAATGGATTTACAACCAGTATGAACATATGCTTTCTAGTTCCTTGTAGGTTTTATTTTCTAGTTTAAAAAAAATCCATAATCTAGACTATTTTAGAGGCTGCAAATAATTGATCTTTAGAAGTTATATTACTCAAGACAAGTTTTTTCCTAGACCACTAAAATGGGGACATGGAAAATAATATACTCATGGGAAAGTTTATGTAGGTAAAATGAACTTGCTCTTGTATTTGACTAAAATTTAATCTATTAACCTGACACACTGGCACACACTTGTAATCCCAGCAGCTCTGGAGTCTGAGGCAGGAGGATCCCAAGTTCAATGTCAGCCTCAGCAATTTAGCAAGACCCAGGCAACTCTGTGAGACCCTGTTTTAAAATAAAAAACAAAAAAAAAATGGGCTGAGAATGTAGTTCCATGGTAAAGTGTCTCTGGGTTTAATCCTCAGTACGAGAGAGAGAGAGAGAGAGAGAGAGAGAGAGAAAGGAGGAAGGAAAGAACGATAGAAAGTAAATGAATCAGTCTATTATACTTAGATGGCACATTAGCTATTTTATTGACTAGACTGTGATATTGGTCCAGAAAATTTGAAACAAAATCTACTGTCATTTAAAAGGACTACTCTTAACTATAAGGTATATCTTTTACTTTGTACTTATTGCTAAACCATCATTTGTTAAGCTAAACTTTTCTGCTAAATATCATTAGATATTGATCCAAAATATAAATTAAGAAAAGAAGGGGCTGGGGATGTGGCTCAAGCGGTAGCGCGCTCATCTGGCATGCGTGCGGCCCGGGTTTGATCCTCAGCACCACATACCAACAAAGATGTTGTGTCCGCCGAGAACTAAAAATAAATAAATAAATATTAAAAAAAATTCTCTCTCTCTCTCTCTCCTCACTCTCTCTTTAAAAAAAAGAAAAGAATAATGTTTCACTTGCTATAATATCCTGAGTTTTTATTAATATTTCCTCAGTATCTCTTCTGGTTAACTTCTCCACTATGACCACCTTCTCTCTATTATTAATAAAAGGTCTGCTTCAATTGAATATTGGAGATACCTAAGAAATAAAATCACACATACCCCAATTTTTCTCTAATACTCTTCTACCTCTAAGTCATAAAATAGTACTCAACATTGAAACTGGAAGAAGCAGCTTATTAGAATCAAATTTAATTATCCATAATATTCAGTAAAGTAGTGTTGGGTACCTGAGCAAGATGCCTACAATTATTTTTTACTGTTATAATTTTAATAAACTTTAAAAGTCTGAGTTCTGGGGAAAGGGAAATATTAAACAATTACTCAGCACTGCCTTTAGAGACCAGCTAGACAAGCTTCTCTATGGAAGTCGACATATGCAGAAAACATGGATTTGGTTTGAACTATTTTAAGATACCACTCTAAAATTAACAGAATCATAAATTACATTAACACATATAAAAGTTTAATTTGAATGGTACTGAAATAAAATAAGAAAGTTTTTTTCTTTAAAATTAAAAGAATAAATGTTGGTGTAAGTGTCCTGTTAACTATGCCTTTGACATCAACTGATGTGCTTGTGTAAGTTATTTAAAATCTGTATTTAAGTTTTCTGTCAAATATGTATCATTTTCATTGGCATTGTGAGGAGTAAATGAATAAATGTATAAATAAAGTGCTTAGTGCAGAGCAAACCCTTAACAAATGCAAGTTTTCATCCAAACTATTTCCTTGAAATGATTTACCAACTGTGTTTCCTTAATACAATAATATCTTAATTAGTAAACAATTTGCCAATCACTTCTGGATTATCTTCCAAAGTTAAGTGTATTTATAAACATTCTGGACATGATTGTTTTTAATCAAGAAAAACAGAAAAGTTTGGATTAGTAATCTTTTAGGTTATACAATTCTAAAAGTATCAAATTTTAATGTGTTTTTTCCAAAGATTTTATTTTTTTTCAAATATAATGGGCATTAACCTAAAGTTCACATTAGTGTGGCACAGAATTAACCTGATTAAAATTCCAGATTATTATTCCCCAAAGAGGTAGTTGATTATAACACCATTAAATGAAAAAAGGAGCCAGATTAGGAAAAGTACTTTACAGGAAAATTAAGAGATACTACCACAGTCTAATCAAATGATGGTTCCTGCTCAGGTGAGTCAAACCAAAGGTCTCAGAACAACAGGTCTTTCTGTTTGCATCATATTCTTCAGTGCTTCAAATCACTGGGTTTACAACCTCCTTAAATCCTATGTCCAATATCTTTCAATATAAACTTGACCTCATTCCTCAAAAGAAGACACTTAGAATAAGTCCCTGTTCCTGAGTTAGTATGCCATTTTTTTTGTTGTAGATGGACACAATATCTTTATTTTATTTTATTTATTCTTATGTGGTGCTGAGGATCAAACCCAGTGCCCCAAGCGTGCTAGGCAAGCGCTCTACCACTGAGCTACAACGCCAGCTCAGTATGCCATTTTTAAATTTCATTTCATCACTTCTTCTCGGACTTTTTATTTTGCACCACTGTATTCAAACAGTACACAGTACTACCACTATTATAAATTGATGTGGGTAGCAGTAGCCCAGATATTTCTTCCCACCACTCATGTTTCTGTTTCCCATAGATTCAATAATCTCCTAACACTATGAGTAAAGATCAGGTTTTGGTGATGGAAATAAAAACAAATTCAATTTGGAGATAGCCAAGAGATGCAAATCAAAGAGAATGAAATTTAAGACATCCCCTTTAATGCTGTTTGTCTAACCTTCCTGGAGAATATAGTGCTCTAATAGCTACAATGTATGCTCAGAGAAGTTTTAACTGGCTTGTCATTTGCAGCCTCAGAAGGAAGAAAGAGCGATGCTTTTTTCAAGGAGAGATATGAATAGTTTGCATATATCCTTAAAGATGCAGCCCCTTTTGCATGAGTTTCCATATCCTCTGAAGACAGAAACAGAGAAAGTCAAGTTAAATTACTGCTTCAAACTTAAACACAAGATTTTGCCAAAGTGAATCGCTGTTTTCTTTCCGAAGGCATTTAGCAATTTAATTTTCATATTGGTACATGCTGAATAGGGTCTCAACTTCCTTAAAAGGGGACACTGTTCAGGCTGACAGAATATGGGTATGTGGCTCCCCTCAGTGGCCACCGAGAATGTCATCACAGTTCAGGACAAAAAAAAAAGGCTGCGGGGAATGAATTATCTCCAGCAAAAGCTCATTATCCCATCATCTTCACCACCTGGTAACAGCTGGTGTCAATGTAAAGATGAGAAGAAAGAAAGATCGAGGTCGAACCCAGGAGGACTTTCCTTATATAGAAAATCAATTTCAAGTAACAAAAGTCCCAAGAGAAAGTTTCCAAGAGCATCTGAAGCTTTAAAAACACGGCAAGACTTCAGGGAAAAGAGATGACAAGGGAGGAGAGAGAAACAAGGCTTCAACCCACATACCATTTCATTAGTGGCTTCAGATTTAGAAAAGAAGAATAAATACTGTAACACCAGGGGAAAAGGTTATACCAGAATATTCCCAACCTGACAAGTAATTCGAAATGGAAACTGACACAATGAAAAATGTTAACGTACAGAATATATTCCAGCTGAGAGTCTTCCATATGAGCAACTCCCAGAGGTTCCCGGCAGGCTCTGGGAGATTCACAGCATCAGAATTTCTGGGCCTTGGCCCAGGTTTCAACCGTGTCCCACAAACAACAATGCCTTGGTTCTCTTGAGAGTTCTCCCTTCATAGCAGTCTCCAAATTCAAAGCATAACTTCTGAGAAAGGAAAATGCTTTGAAACAAAGATGGGAAGATCTATCTGCCGTCCAAATTTATAAGTCTCTATATTTACCAGCAAATGTCAAACCTCAAGCACGAGGCACAATAATTCACAAACAATGGTAACTAATCAAGGAAGAGCAGGAGGGAGACTTGGCCAACCCCACTCCTACCCACAAGGCTGACCTGTCAGTTCGGATACTTCATCCTACCTCTGAAGTATGTCTTCCTAGCTAATTCATGCACAACGCCCCTTCTTGCCTTTGTCACTTTTCTGTTCCCTTCCTCCTCCATTCTTTATCTGGCCTTTTCTCCAGAATATGGCTAAGTCTTCCATGTCATGTTGTCCTTCTCCCAAAGACTAGACTTTTCTAGTTTAAAAACTGGACTCCTGCCTCTAGACTTTCATTCCCTTTAATCTTCTTCTAGTGAACTTTCCCCAGTCTCCTGTTTTTACTAACATGTTAAGCAGAGTATGTTCAAGGATAAGTTACTAAACACGCTCTACAGTAATGAGAGAGCACAGAGCCCCAAAGGGTCTCAGAATACAGTGGGACAGAGCACTCCGCTTACAGGCTGTGAAGGGGCCTCTGAATTTTTCAGAAATTGAGGCTTAGAACAGGTGAATGTCTTGCCTGTTTACAATTAGCTAGAATCTGCAGCTTTTTTAAGACAGAGTGTTTACCACTACTGACACCATCTCTTCCAGATAATGACACAGAAAATTTTGAGTTAGGATTTGGTACCCTAGTTTAAAAAAAAAAAAAAAAAAACAGCAACAACACTTACATTTGAATCCCAGTGTTTGAAACGATCTACTTTTTAATTATGATATTTTGTCTTTTACATTCTTCCTTTTATTCTCCTCACTTCAGTATGAATAATTAGCCCTTTTTGATAAATATCTCTTCCCTGGTGAGTGTATTGGAACACGGAATACATTCTCATTTTGAGGGGTATTGTTTTCACCTGCCAACTGTCATTAAAAATTGCATGTGTAGAGAGTGCGCTTTCCTCGTAGTTTTTTATGTTTTGTTTTGCCAGTGAAGGGTAATTGTAGTTCTGCTGCCACAGCTTCCTCACTGCTGCAGAGCTAACCATGGGTTTGCTGTGCTGGGAAAGGTTTATCAAAGGTCTGGAACCCAAAACACCAGCAACAATAAATACCAATTAAACCCGGCCCTTTGCTAGACTGCCTTCACAGGTTAAAGCCACAAACCCAGCTTTTGACTTCTGAAGACTGGACTGTGTCCTAGAGCCATTCAAGAGGCTGGCATAGGGCCCTGCTTCCAAGATCCCCTCTGGATCACAAACGGTCCCTCCTGACTGAGATGATGACTTGAAGGAGCTGGCAAACAGCACCCCGCCTCCCCGCCTTCCCCAAACATCTTCTCTTCATTATTTGCAATCACATCAGGCCTTAATGAACCAATTAGGAATCTGAGTGATATGTTAATCTGTCACCTAAACTTTATTTTGTCGTGGGATAACAACTTTAGAAATTGAAACTGGAACTCAACTGCAGGACAAAGAACATCCAGAGCAAAGTAAAAAACTGCAAATACTTTCCAGTTTGGGTAGAAATGGGTAATGTAGCTTTCTCATCTATCATGTATTTTTCCTGGTTTACATTGCCTTTCTGAAATAGAAAACTGCAGTTAGACCTATCTAAAACCATAGAGAGATGTAGAGATATACAGCCCACGAGATCAGGAAGATCAGATTCCCTTTAAACCAACAGCTACTGAAGTAAACAGAAAACTGCAAGTAATTTAAATTACTGAAACAGCAACACAAAGATGAGCTAGTGACAGCGACACAAATACTCGCTACAGTGACCTCTAGTGTTCTAGTGGTGAAACGATCGAGGGTTGTAAAAATAATGCTTATCCTGCTGTGTTTTTAAAAATATCAAATCAAATGTAGCTTCTGAAAAGGAAAGGCAGCTCACCTGCAAGGTGGCTTTACGGGTTGCTCTAATACTACAATAAAATGTAAGCAATTGTGATAATATTACCATTTCACCATTTTAGTGAAACCTGGTTTTCATTTTTGTCTTTAGCTTTCTATTCATTGTTTATATGAATATACATGAATATAGACATTTTTATATATATTCCCCCCTATTATCTGACCATTACTTTTTTCATAATTTTAGGAAGAGAATTTATTATCTTAAATCTCCCATTGAAAATCACAGGTTATAATCAGAGACATCAGGGGCTCATCACTGGTAAAGTGTTAGGCACTGGTACATAAGAGCACTTTGTGATATGACTTTAGTTTTATTTCCCAGGACCTAAGTCCTATTAGCCACAAGAGATATCCTTAAGCATTAAAACTAGTTAATGAGTCAGAATCCAGAGGAAAAATGCCTAATGGAAAACTTTCTAAACTAGATGCATGAAAATGGGGTAAACACAGGACACAAACTGTCCTGCTTATATCAAAAGCGATGAACCAAGCCAACTAGGCTGTGCCCAAAACTCAGTCGTCTCTGGAAACAGGAATTGGGTAACCAAGAGACACAATATTATGTTTATTCTAATAAACTAGGTTTAAAAACCAAAACAAACAAACAAAAAATGTCCTTGCGGTCTTTTATTTCCCCCTCCCCAGTAAAACAAGTTTAATCCACTATGTGGCTCATTTCTTTAAGAGGATACCAAAATCATGACTTCCTATTTTTGAAATATCACATTTTTCATCTTACCCTTTTTGTTTCTTCTAATATAACGAATGGAGACATGTAGGCAAGAAAAATTAAAGACTAGAAATTGTTAACCTCAAAAATTAGAACTGCTTTTTATACATCAATATGTGAAATTGTCTCTCTCATTTAGTCGTCAAATATTGAATCAAATTTCAATTTTATTAAGGTACATGCCAATTAAAAGGAGAGAGGAGGAAATTGTTATGTGGGTTAAATTGGAGAGCTTTCAAAGTGCACAACACCTGAAGGTGAGTTCAACACTCTCATCCAGAGTTATAGAAATTGACGATGTTATATGAGGGTAATGGTGCATGCCTATAATCCAGGGGCTCAGGAGGCTGAGGCAGGAGGATCGTGAGTTCAAAATTAGCCTTAGCAAAAGTGAGGCACTAAGCAATTCAGAGACCTTGTCTCTAAATAAAATACAAAATAGGGATGGGGAAGTGGCTCAGTGGTTGAGTGCCCCTGAGTTCAATCCCAGGTACTAAAAAAAAAAAAAAAAAAAAAAAAAAGGAAGAAAAAAATAAATTGAAGATGTTTAATTGCAAAGTAAATAAATATCAAGAGTTGGAGAAAGCCAGGCACCATGGTGCACCCCTGTAATCCCAGGAACAGGGGAGGCTGAGGCAGGAGGATCATAGGCTTAAAGCCAGCCTCAGCAACTGAGTGAGGCCTTAGGTAACTTAGCAATACCCTGTCTCTAAATTTAAAATTTATATATATATGTGTGTGTGTGTATGTGTGTGTGTGTGTGTGTGTGTGTGTGTACTTTACATGATATATATGTATTTTATCTGGTGATGTAGCTCAGTGGTTTAGTGCAACTGGGTTCAATTCGGGTAATATAAGAATTAAGAAAAAACACAGGACTTCCCTGAAGACAGAGGAGAGCAGCCACAACATTTTGACACTGAGGTCTATGGATATTTGCTGCTTCTGGAGGATCTGTTAACTTGACTTTTTTATACCAAACTTATTTTTAATAAACAAGAATTTGAGAAAAGAAAAAAAATTAAATCTTTTGGATAGTTACTCTCAAGAACACAGAGAAATCTACCAAAATGATATTTCTGATTTTTAAGTCCTTTGAGGATATAATAAAAAAGTAACATTTTAATCTTTTTCTTCAAAAGGTAAAAAATCCTTAAGATATTTTAAATTAAATTTCAGTTATTTTTGTCATCTTGAGGTTCCATTTATTGTATAGTTGACCATTTTTGTTAATGTTCTAAAAGGTAGTGAATGTGTTATATTCCTGTCTTTAAAAAATTAGTCAAACTTACTAAAATCATTTTAAACATTTTGTAGTAATATTACTCTTGCAATCAGATTCAAATCATATTACTGGAAAATATAAATAAACGGTCTGCTCTACCTGCTTCATCAAACTTTTTCTATTGATAAGGGGGGGGGGGAAGGAGAATGTATAGTCCTGTGTGAATATGTAATATTAAAACCTCCTGTACTTTAATTATATGTTATATGTTATGCCTGGGTTATCTTCCACAAAATATCTGTCCCCTTGAAATGTACGATCTTTAAAATGTTGTTGAAAGTGTCCTCTTCACAGGGATGTTTTGATGATTGAACGAGAAAATGCTCACAGGGTATTTTGAAGAATTCAAAACACAGAATAGGCACATAACACATGGTATTTGGTTCTGCTTTTCAAGGATAGTGTGCTTTGGTCACAATACAGCTGAATTCACTATACATTTTCCTATGGCATCTTTTGGAAACTGGCTCAAATCCCTGCACTTCCTTAATTAGGATTTGGTTATTATCATTGTTAGATGCTTCCCTTTCCCCAGTGAGTTTTATTTAATTTTTAAATTGACATTCAGTTATAATTTACAAACAATGAATGTACCCATTTTTAAATATACATTTTGATGAGTTTTGACAAATGTGTATATCCATGTATCCCCTTTCACAGTCAAGGTAAACACTGACATTTCCCCAAAAATTCTCTGGTAACTTTTGTAGTAATTTCCCCTACCCTTAGCACCCTGTAATAATCCGTGTGCTTTCTATCTCTCTAGATTAGCCTGTTGTATAAATTCATATATTTGCAATCACATAGTGTACTCTTGTAGCTGGCCTTCTTTGTACAGGATAGCATTTTTAAGATTCATCCATATTGTTGTAATAATTTTGTTCATTTTTACTGCTAAGTGATATTCTATTGTATGAATATACTACAATGGGCTCATCCATTCTCCTATAATAACATCAGGACCACTTCTAGTTTTAGGCCATATGAATAAAGCTGTTAGGAACATTTTTGTGCAATTCTGTGTTCTTATTTTTCTTTCACTTAAGTAAATTACTAGGAGTAAAATTACATGCACTGTAGTATCTACATATTGTACTTCATGTAAAACTTTTGAAATGTTCTCAAATGTTTGTGTCCTATTATTCTGACACCACCAATATATGAGAGTGTTATCTGCTTTTCATCCTTGTCAGTACTTAATATTGTCCATCTTTGTATTTAGCCATTTGAATAGGTAGATAGTAGTATCTCATTGTGGTTTTAATTTTGTGTCTTCCTGATGACTAATAATATTGAGCATTTTTTCAGTGTGTAATGGCTATTTGCATATCTTCTTCTTTGAAATATCTGTTTAAGTCTTTGACCATATTTCTGAACTCTTAATCCTGGTTTTAAAATTATCTGATTCTTTCTGAATAGTGGGAACAAGATCTATGAAAGCATCTACTTTAATGGTGACTTCAGGTGAGAAGCAATAGAATCATACTTAATTAAGCTTAAATAGCTGAGGACTGATGCAACACATCAAGGAAAAGAGCAAAGGAGCAAAAGAAATACTGAGAATTTCATCCACAGAGAAGCTGAAACAGAAAACAAAAGAAAAAGCAGAGTTGGTGGTCTGGAGAACAGGAGATAATCAAACTTTAAAAACAGGCTAAGAAGAACATACCAGAAAAAGTGAGTATGGGGTATTCTTTCATGTGATTCTAAGAATTTGTATGAAATCAGGCATGAAAACTTAAGAATCAAAGATAATTGAACAGGTAGGAAAATATCACCCTTATATCCTTATAGCTTATATCCTTATCCCTCCCATCTCATCCTTGCTTTGTGTTTTGTACTTTGATCATACACCCAGCTATCACTGACTTGTCCTGAGAAAGCAGGCTTTAGATAACGGAGCCAGAGATGGGGTTCAGGAGATGTGGTCTTTCCTCTTCACTAAGTTTGGAATTGACACCTGGCAATCTTGCTAAGACGCTTCATTTCTCTGCATTTCAATATGCCCAAACAATTATGTATAAGCAACTTGAATTGCAGAAGCTGTATCCTTAATCTTTTTCACAATTAAGAGTAAACAAACAACAAAACAATTTGTGCTAAGGCCATGAGCCCCAGAAATCTTAACAGAAACTCACGTGCTAAAGATTGCTCTACTCATGAGTTGGATGTATGGTCTAACCACAGAAACTTCATGCAAAATGTTTTCTTTATAAAATTAATAATGCGTGTGAAGCAAAAGATTCAGTGTTGAGGAATCCCATCTGAACATGATTGCCTTCAGCTCTGCCACATCTGGAAACCCAAGGCTTGACCACAATAAGCGGGTGGTGGGGGGTGGGAGGTGGCTACCTGATATTATTCCTTTTCTTTCTTCCATATCTTTGAATTCCATTTCTGTTAGCCTTCCTCAGTCAGAGAAATCACAATGAGTTAAGGAGGCTGGGAAGGTTGTCCTTAGAGCCTGCATCAGTCTTGAGGAATACAGGAACACACATCCCTGAATGTTTTTTGGGAAACCCTTTTGAGAAAGTGTTATCATAGTGCCTCTGTTACAACAAGTGTGTATCAAATGCTCACTATAGTTCTGCAGCAGCAGGCAAGACTGACCTTAATTTTCCATTACATTTTTCTTTTGGGACAAACATGCTAACACATTGATTGGCAGAAGAATAAAGAAAGACAAAGCCTTCTATACTGTATCTCCACAGACCTGACTTTTACATTGTATTTGCAAAGAATTTTTCTTGTAGCATAGGTATTTCTATAATAGATTATGGAAAAAGGAAAGGCCTATATAATCAGCATTTGTATATAAGGCAGACAATAAAAATAGATATCTTAAAGCTTAGGCCTAAAAAAAAAAAATTTGGTTGTACAATTTAAAAAAATATAAGTTGACATAGCAGGTTCAAAGCCAGCCTCAGAAATTTATTGAAGCCCTAAGCAACTTAGTAACACCTTGTGACTCAGTGGTTGAACCCAGCCCCTAAATTCAATCCCAAGTACCAAAAATAAATAAGTAAATAAATAATCAAAGAAAGAGAATGAGAAAGTGTAAGCAAAAGAGGAAAGAAGGGCAGGGAGTGGTGGCCTACGCCTGCAATCCCCCAGGTCAGGAGGCTGAGGCCCATGAGTTCAAAGCCAGCCTCAGCAAAAGGGAGGCACTAAAGAACTCAGTGAGACCCTGTCTGTAAATAAAATATGAGATAGGGCTGGGGATGTGGCTCAGTGGTCAGTACCCCTAAATTCAATCCTAGTACCAAATAAAAAGAGGGGGGGGGGGAAGAAGGGAGGGAAGGAAGGAAAGGAGATAGAGAAACACTGCCTTCTTGCTATCTCTGCACTCTGTTGTAAGCACAAAAAAATTAGAAATGTAGAAAGAGAAAGAATTTTTTTGTTCTGTTTTTGGTTTGTTGTTGTTGTTGTTGTTTTTAATTGTGAAGATAATGGAGAGAAGTTGGGAAGTCTTTGGACGTGGTACTCTTTAGATTCATTTTACCATACTTGTAACCATTAACAGACAAAGAATAAGAAGCTATTGCCATAGCTGAATTAAGCATCTTTTAAAATAAAGCTTTCTATGCTACTATTAGCAAACTAACTTACTAGGAGTAAAACTAGCCCTGAGCACCTGGTAAACAAAATGATGTGGATCCCAGGAAAGGGTAACACCCCCCAAATCCTAACAAAGTGCCAATTCCATGAATAAATCATTACAAATATTCTTTTATGGCCATGAAGCATTATTATAACCTGTTTCTTTTAAAAAGTAAAAAATAACCTCTTGCTTACTTTAAGAAAACCATAATGATTGAACTTTACCATAGTATACAAATAAATTTGGGCTTCGGGGAGGAATTGAAATAGTTCAAAACTCATGTCTTCTATAAAAAACAATCTTCCTCTTCTATTTGAGAATAGTCTGATGAATTTCAGTTGTGTAACAAAGACTGAACGTAACATGTCAGTTCCTTGGTTTCGAGGAATGTTAGCAGCTGCTGTGGGGGGAGAATGGGATTCCGTGATGAAGCAGATTGATAAACTTTTAAACAAAGTTTCCCATTTCATGAATGACAGGAATTTTCAGAGCCTAAACTATACTACTTTGCCCTGAATATTACAGGCATGCAGGACACATGATCTTATCTGACTATGAGCTCTCCATTGTAAAGTTGATTGGGAGATTAGTTCATTCACACACACTATAAGAAATGCAACCAATAAAAAAAAAAAAAGAAAGAAATGCTACTGTAGCTCATGTGATTCTATAGCTTGACATATCTTCACACACAGATAGGGAGAGAGATATCTAGATCTTGCACCTAAATCTAGACACAGGTATAAACATTGACACAGATGTAGAAACGATTGGTTGGGTCCCATCAGGATTGACAAGACTGAGAATTTCTGATAGAAATGGAAGAAGAATATGGGAACCCCAAAGATTTGTGTTTGTAATAAACACTCAGGTAATTTTGTTTATTGACTAAATTTGCATAGATAGAGACTTAACTTTAGAGGGTGTTCCAGAGATCTTTATATAGTTTTAAGCTTTGATAAGTTCAGAAGTGTAATACTAAGAAAAAATATCAGAAAGTTTATTGAATTTTTAAATACTAATATGCTTCTCACTAAAATTTAACATAACCATTCTCTTGTGCTACAAATTGCTGTAGTGAATTTTTAGACTCCATTTAGACAGACAACAAAATAGGGACTCTGTTTGTAATCTTAACTATGACATCATCCAAAAAATGAGATACGGATACAAACCCTATGATTTAGATGGGAGCCCACAAGAGTCCGATGGAGTAAGATCAGAATAGTGAGGTGGCCAACAAAGGATTTCTGCACCTGAAACTGTGGCACACACGCGTGCACACACGCGTGCACACACACATACAGAATAAAACTAAAAATTTGCTTTTTATTATTTACCTTATTTATTTCTGTTATTAGTTCAACATTGTTATTGAATGTGACATATAATAAATTTGATGTTTATGATGAACATTGTAAGGAATAAGAGGCTTAAGTTGTTTTATAAATCACCAAAGCAAATATTTACAATTACTACAATTGTGGTCTACAATTTTTGAGGGGTGGGAGGTACCAAGGATTGAACTCAGGGGACTTAACCACTGAGCCACATCCCCAGCCCTTTTTTGTACTTTATTTATAGACAGGGTCTCACTGAGTTGCTGAGGGCCTTGCTAAGTAGCGAGGCTGTCTTTGAACTCTCAGTCCTCCTGCCTCAGCTTCCCAAGTGGGAACCGTCATACCCAGCTATAGTATATTTTCAAGAAAAGTGATAATCTGTGAATTAATGACTATGAGTCTAATATCAACAAGATATTTGATTAACAAAAACAAGTAGCCACTATAGGAAGTGGGAAATTACAATTTTAACTTCAACTTGCAGAGAGAAATATGTATAGAGAAGTATTTAAATAAAACTCTTTAACTAATGGTAATAAAATGAAATAATTTTAATCTAAGTAAACTTTAAAATTAAGGATTTTGTAGGGGTATAACACTTATTTTTCAGCCGTTATGGAATTTCAAATTCATTTTTAATTTTAACTTAAATTTTGAGATTCTGTGTAAGTCAAATATAAACAACTCATAAATGCCAGAGGAAAACCACAAGCTGAAATCACTTAATATTTAATCTTTCTGTGAGGTAATCATTACTCAACAAATGTGTATTGAGTGTCAACTTTTTGGATGCTACTGTTTGAGATAGAGTTTATTAATGAAAAAAATCAGATATGTCCTATGATGGTTTTATTCTCTTAGGAAAGTCAAATGATAACCAAGTAATAGTTAAAGCACAGTGTACATCAGATGCAGATGAGCAAGGAGGAGAAAAGCAAAGCATCAAGGAGGGATGTAAAATTCCCAGAAAGTGAGGACTTGCTATTCTATATGAGGTGACGAAGCCCTTTCTGACTGACAAAGTGACACTTGAATAGAGGCATAAAGGAAAGGCCCCATGTTATTATGCGGGGAAGGACAGTTCCTGACAAAACAAATGGCAAGTGCATACCTCCTTAAAGACTGTGCTTGGAGGTTGAGAGTGGTCAGAATTGTAGACACCTTTGGAGAGTTTTTCTGGGAAGGGTGGAATGACCTGATTTACATTTCCAAAGGAGAGACTCTCACAATAACTTTGGCACAAGATGGTGCTCACATGGACCACCATGGTAATGGTGCTGTGGTCTAAAGCAACCCAAGGGTGTGTGGTGGGCTGGATTTGGGTTATGAAAGAAAAAGACTAGAATATGACTTAGAGTCTGAGGAATTGAAAAACGTTTCCGCACTGATTGACAGGGTAGGCAGTTAGATAAGTAGGCAACACCTACAAGAAGTACTTGAGGAGCATGAAGATCTGTGGAGGCAATTGTAAGACAGCCGCTATGACCACAGCCTGTCTTCATCCTATGTTCAGGTGAGGGCAGGAAGGGAAAAAGCATGTGTCTCTACCTTTGAAGTTCCTGCCCAAGTCTCCTTGTTTCCACTCATTTGAATTTTCTTTGTGATTTCTGCACCTATAAGCAATCACTGAACTTGGGAGGTTGCAATATTTTAATGATTGCCTTAGGCTTGGGTGACATTCTCCATCCTGGAGCCAAGATGAGAATTTCTGAAAGTGTAAGAGGAGATTCCCCAAAAGGAAGAAAAAGTATGGCTGATAAATGGAGAGACACTTAGCAAAAAAAAAAAAAAGAAAAAAGAAAAAAAATTCTTTAAAGGTCATCTAATTGAAGAGCATTTGGGGGTTAGTAATCCTTTTTACCACTTTAGTCAGTGGTATGTTATGAACTGAAAGTCAGCCTCCTACTTGTAATTCGTATGTTGAGGTATTAACCTATAATATGATGGAGACCTTCAGCAGGTAGTATGGTCTAGATGAGGTCATGAGCTCTCCCTCTTCACCATGTGAGGACACAGCAAGAAGATGACCAACTGTAATCAGGAAGAGAGCCCTCACTAAAAACCAAGTCTGACAGAACCTTGATTCCTGGCCTCCAGAACGGTGAGAAATAAATGTCTAAAGTTTAAAGAAAAATCTGTTGAAGATGAATGGCACATGGATGGACTCAGACAGACCTTGGTTGGATGGGGTCTTATTAGCTCAGAGTCCTTATAGGTAAAATGCAAGGTCAGTCTCCCTATCAGAGTTGTTGAAGAATACATGAGGCAACTAGTTTATTTACCCATGAATAAATATGTTTTGAGATTTAACTATGTTTAGGTGCTGTCAGTAATTAGAGGATAGGATTCTAAGACTGATTCTATATGTGTATATATTTTTGAATAGACATGAGGACCCAAGATATGCCAGCTAAAATAATACATGAAAAAAAAACATTGGCACATATTAGATATTCAAAGTATCTTTACTTTTTTCTCATTTTTCCCCCAAATATTTCTCATGATTAATTAGACAAAATAAGACCAACAGTAAAATCCCCATCTAATATTGACACTAAGATGTGGTTTCAAAAAGGCTCTTTCAAATTCAGGTTAAAACATAATAAGAAGGAGAGGATGATGAAAAGAATTAATAGTTTTGAGGAACCCCCTACTACTTTAAAATCCTCCAAACAGTCTAATACCATTGACATTATTAATATTCTTATTATATAATTGAGAAACATGGAGCTTAAAGTACTGAATGATTTTTCTTAAGTCATATAAGTGAAGCTGAAATTTGAATATGGACCTAACTCCAAAGGTTTTTCTTCGTCAACATTATCTATCGTTAAGAAAGGATTGACCACAAAGAAGCTTCTAGTAAGCTTCTATGCTCAAGCTTCTAGGCCCCTTAACTACATGAGACTCTCCCAGTCCCCTTGGACTAGCTCTTTGCAATGAGTATAAAGAAGGTCATCAACTCAAGGAGACTTAAGATTGGTCACTGCACAAGAAAATCTTACCTACCTAAAGGCTTAGCATACCTTAGACATTTACATATGGTTACATAAGAACCATAACAAATTGTGAAGTAATAAAAAATGATTTATTATGCCAGAGAAAAGACAAAATTACCTTTCCATGTCCTCTATCAGTGTTGGTATTATAATACTGCTATCCTATGAAGATGTAATCAAAATATGCTGCCAAATGTGTAGGGAAGAGATATAAGTGTTTGGCAGTTAATTAAAATAATTATGCTATTCTTCTTTATTTTATAATGCTTGTCATATTTGTCAAATTTAAAAAATTCATCATACAGAATTTTTCTCATTGTAAATAAATGTTTCCTTTTGTGCCTAATTTTGAAATTTTTTCATTTATTTTAATTTATTTATTTGTTCTAATTAGTTATACATGACAGCCGAAATGCTCTTCGATTCATTGTACACAAATGGAGCACAATTTTTGACTTCTCTGATAGTACCCTAAGTAGGGTCACACCATTTGTGCAATCATACATATACCTAGGGTAATGATGTCGGTTTCATTCTACTATCTTCTAATTTTGTGTTTTTTTTTTTAAATTGAAGACACTCCAAAATTGTATAATCCCCCAGCTTCACCAGACCTGCTCATGCCTCTGATTTCTACCTATCAAATTCCCTTATTCTTGACAAGGAATATTCCACAGAGAAACAGCCCTGCAGAGGTCTGGCACCTGACTAAGGGAAAACCTCTCACTGTCAAAGATGACTGACCCTGAGAAGTTGGGAAGTGGGAAAATCTCATAAGACAGAAAAGAACAGGAAAAAAAATAGTAACCTTAGGAGGAAGCACCTACAAGCACACAGGGTTGTGCAAAGAACTACAGTCCACAGTCTTTTGTATAGGAAAGTCTGTATTCCATGACCTCCTGCTGTCTTATAATATCCTAATACCTCTTCCATTTATATACTTTCAAAACACGTACTTAAATTTTTTGACTACCTCCTTGGGGAAAGAGCCCAGGAAATTCAAGAAGACAAAACCTTAGTAGTTCTATAGATTGTGGGGTTTCTTGGTTTTTGTTTTGTTTGTTTGTTTGTTTGTTTGGCGGGGGAGGGTGTTTGTTTGTTTTACTGCAGAAGAAACTTGACTTACTTAAGGAAACACAATTCACTGTAGACCAACAAACTCTCTTCCACATTAAAGCACTGGAAGAAGGAGAAATAGTGAGTAACATGAAGAATCTGCCATGGACATGTGTAGAGAGAGTCATTAGAAATACACATAAATATATATACATACACATATATATCTATAATTGTGATTTTTATTATGTGATTTTTATTAAAGCAAAATACTATAAAATATGAATGAAAAAACTTCAATAAATATCAATACATATATCAATATAAAAATATTATAACATGCATCAGAAAATTCTAAGTATTGATATACTCACTAATTGCTAACATTAGTATGAATAAGTAAATATTTTGTGACTATCTAGACAAACAAAACTCAGGTATCAAAGAACTGAACAATCTACTGTTTGTTCATATGTTCTGTTTTTTATAACTTTCATGAGTTTTTTTTAATTGCACTTTTTTGTTCTAATCAGGTATTTTTTTTGTTCTAATCAGTTATACATGACATTTTGACACATCATACATAAAAAGGATATAACTTCTCATTCATCGGGTTGTGCATGATGTAGAGTTACACAGGTCATGTAATCATATATGTCAGATATGTACATAGGATGGTATCATTTCTTTTTAAAATCAAATTATTTTTCAATAACTCTCAACTAGATTATATATATTATATATAATATGCTGTACACATATAGTATAGTGTTTATATATATATAAAAGTATGAGTTCTTAGAAGAGATCCTAGATAAAATACAGACTTCAACAATGGTGAAGTTGAAGCTAACAAGATGTTTATTACTTTGTAAATTGCCTCTGTCTTGACAGCAATGCAAATCAGTTTTGTCTTTAGCTGGACTCATGAGAGCAATGTTCCATCTAGTTAACCCACCAAAAAGCAAACTTCAAAACTCTAAAGAGATTTGCCTTCCCTAATCTAAATTAAAACACGGAAAGGGACAGATTAAAGCACAAAAGAGGTCATAGAACACACAATTACTCCATTCCCCACTACCTCCCATCTCATACCCCACCCCGCTCCCCCAAATGCTGGAAAATTAGTGTTGAAATAAAACCCAGAGTACATTAGCCTGCTAGTAATTTCAGGGCTGTCTGAGAGTCAGGGGGGAACTCTAAAGAGGATTATGGTTTCTTCCTTTTCTGTTGTTGTTGTGTTTCATGCTGTTCATTTTGGGGTTTTTGAAAAACCGAAGAAAGAATAGGCGGCTGGATGGACAGACAGAAAATTGCTTGAAGCCAGATTATTACTAGCTTAAGTCGTAATCTTTTAAGTGTATTGCCAAACATACCACAAAGAGATCTGAAATCGCTCTTGAGTGAAAAAGCTGAGGTGATGTGGTAACGGCACACCTCAAACTGTTTTGCTGACCGCTGGAGACATTAAAATGTTACTTTCATCTCGTTAAAAGGTACATAAAGCACAGAAAGTTTTGGAGCCTTTCTTTATAGAAAGTGTTCTTATTTTTTTTTCAACTGTAGCTTAAATTGCTAGGCTATTTTATATTATAATGGGAAAATATTCCTGTAATCCATCAGAATTATAATAAATAATACCAGATCAGCTGCATTTTTCCTTACTTTACATACCAGATGATACACCAATGTGTGACTAGGTAAACCTCTGCAGTTAGGCATATTCTCTTATGCCATTAAGACTTCAAAGCAAGAAACCCTCAACAAAATAATAAAGTTCAGTTCCAAACTGGACTAGTACAAATTTTCATGTAAGTGTCAAAGCACTAGCAGAGCAGTAAGTGAATACCTCACTGAGAAATAGATCTGATGATTATTCTTTCTGATACAAATACAGGAAACAGCAACAGGAAATAGTCATTTAGATTTCAAAAAGTATAAGAAATCTGTGTACATTTTTTGAAAGATAAACACAAACAAAAAAATTATACTTTATTTTTTTCTGTATTTTTTTAATTCTATCTCTTTCTGCCTTTGAAAGGTAAAAGGAATATTCCAAAAATGAAACTAACATTTTTTTTAATTAAGATGTATTTTTTGTAGCAAAAAAAAAAAAAGTATACATCAGGAAATGAAGATCCCACTTTTCCCATCTCAAACCCTAGATGTTAATAGATTACTTCTCTGTTTTTTATATTTATATTAAATATGTAATAACATAATGCATATGTAATTAAATCCATATTTACTGACTTTTCAAATATTTTTAAACTTATTCGAGAAACTGTAAGAACCATAAGATGTTTATTACTTTGTAAATTGTCTCTATCTTGACAGAAACCCAAATCAGTTTTGTCTTTAGCTGAAAAAAAAAGTGAAAAATATTTTTGGTGTTATTTTTTAATTCTGAGCATTGAAACGGGAGCACACTACTACCAAGCTACATACCGGGCCCTTTTAATTTTTTATCTTGAGACAGGGTCTCATTAAATTGCCCAGGCTGGCCTTGAATTTGAGATCCTCCTGCCTCAGCATCCCAGTACCTGTGTTACAGGCCTATTCCACCATGCCCAGTTTAAGATGAAATATTTGTTGTTCCAAAATGAATAAATGTTTGCTAGCTTCAATCCAAGGTATATAGAAGCAAAGTACAGTTCTACACTTCTTCCACATATTGTTTGGAAATAAAATTAATATAACTTGCCAAGTAAAAACAATTACAGTAAGAAATATGGAAAATACAAAATCAGACAATCTAAAAAAAATTAGGGAAGATAAAGTATATTAATATCTCTAGCCATTAAGGACTCCCATAAGTTTTTATGGTAAAATTCTCAAAACATTGTCAGAAATACCCCCCTTCACAACTTGTCATAAGAGCATTTATAAATTCTAGTATATGTTTGGCTGAATTTTTTCCTTTTCTTATTTAAAAATGTCTCTTCTTGAAGTTTTTTGCAGCATCTTAAGAGTACCTTGAATACTAGTGCAGGTTCTTACAATGGAATGCATTGTTCAATGTTGCAAGTTTTAAATTATTTGTGGTTCTGCTTTCATTTATACCAACAACTTGAGTGTGACGCAAATTTACAATTGCTATATTACTTGTCTATGAGTCATTGACATAGCAACTGCAATCACTGGGTTTCCCAGTGGCTCTGAGTGGTTTAGGTTGGATTTGCACTCCATCAGCAGCCAAGTGCTAATTGCTGAAGCTGGTCACAGCACAGTTGGATGTATCTGGATGATTCATTGAGATCTAAAGCTCTTACTGCCCGTGGTGTGCTGGTAAAAGGTTAACAGCCAGATCTCCAGGACAGGAAGAAGCCTCACCCTGATTTGTGACATTTGCCAATTCCTTTGGAAACAAATATTCCTACTTTGGCCAATTTGAAGATATCAGTGTGTCCCTGATCTTGGAATTGGGAATTGGCTCCTGCGAGACTCTACAAAATGCCTCCAGCAAGTTACTTCACAAAGATCTTGAAAATTTAACTGAAATTCAAAGACATCCAAACTTTTCACCTGCAATGGCTCATGATTATCAGGAAAAGTAAAAGCACCCCACTTAAAATCTTTCTCTCTTCCCATTATACCTCTTTCTTCTCTGGGGCAGTGTGTGGGGGGGGTGGTTACTAAGCCTTCAATCTTAAACCTCTTACCCTGTATTTATGAGATTAAAGACCCAAGTTCTCTGTCCACCTTGCACATTAGACAATCTCATGGTCTGAGAAAAAAAAAATAATAATAATGTGGAAAAAAAAGGAAATTTCCATGGTTGTTTTTTAGGAGCAAAGTAGGAGATGCTTTTTTTGTTGTTGTTGTTCTGGGTATGGAACCCAGAGGTGCTTAACCACTGAGCCACATCCCCAGGTCTTTGTTATATTTTATTTAAAGACAGGGTCTCACTGAGTTGTTTAGGGCCTCACTAAGTTTCTGAGACTGGCTTTGAACTTGTGACTCTCTTGCCTCAGCCTCCTGAGCTGCTGGGATTACAGACATGCACCACCATGCCTAGCATGAGATTGCTTATTTCTTACTTCTGGAACTAGAGTGAAAACAAAAAACTACTATGTAACTGTATTCAGTTCTGAAGTACATTTCCAGCATGCAGAGTTCTGATGATCAGAGGCTCCAACCAAAGCTTGTTCCTACCTCTTCTATTTCTGGAATCATCACAAATGGTTCCACGTGGTAAGTGCACAACAAAATTCAAGACACAGAGAAGTGATGAACACATGGTGAGACTCAACATTCACCTCCTCTCTTAATTTTATTTAATGGACAATCCCTTGGAAGGAAGTACTCATAATACAGTTGCACTTCCATAATGTATCCCCAGTTATTTTACAACCTATGTAATATGAAGGTCATTGACAGAAGTGGATATTATGGAGGTATTTCTCCATTTATCACTGGGAGAATTAACTTGCTAAACCATTGAGAGAAGATATTGAATTTCTAAAATTATGCAAAATCATTTTTGTCTGTATAGTTATTTTTCCTCCAAACCTCTAGACTCAGATTCACCCTGGGGGGAGCCTACCTATGTGTCTGGAGGCCAAGTGAACAAGTGAAAAATGGTAACAAATGAAAGCAACAGGCTCAGAATTGCACTTAACAAATTAACTCTGTTCTCCCAATATACTTTCCCTGCATTTTTTTCTCTTCATTAGCACTACAATTGCATATTACCATTGACATAAATAATCTCTACCATGAACTTTGCTCCAGTTGAGCAACAAGTAACAACTAGTCTCATATTTTCATGTGTTTTGAAAAAAATGTATATCTGTGGAGCTAGTGTGAAAAATAAAGTTTTTTAAAGGAGGGGCCAACTCACTAACTTCTTATTTTCATTAAAAACACACAAATTGATGCCACGTTGCATCTTTTCCTTACAGCTACATTACAATTATTAGTTTCCATTAGTTTCTTTGGGAATATACTGCTAGAAAATATTTTATAAATTAGTCTCTTTCTGGCTAATCTGACCTTTAGTTCAAAGATTTATGTGGTGCCTGTCTACATACTGAAGGATACTTACTGAATCAATGATTATATGAAAGAATAAAGTAAGATCACAATCACTTTCTGGCATCCAAAATATGCTGATATCCAACTAATTGAAAATGCTCTCTTAGAACACATCCCATTGCTGGCTTAGAAATTGACTACATCTGATATAATTTCATTTGACTCTTCATGTTTGTTGTCAGACACCAGAATATATAATGTTATTTATTCCTCAACTGCCAAAGTTCATAAAGATCTTTGTGGGGATGATTGTTTTAGCAGAATCAAATTTTGTCTCCCTTGATGAGCTTTCTCAAATAAGTTTTAAAACTCTTGATTAGATATAGTTTTTATTACCATGCCTTTTTTAAGTTCAGTAACTGACTTTGAAATTAAAAGTTTCCAGCATAATACTAGAGAAGGTGACCCCCACCCCATGTTTCTATGTTTATCAAAACACCCAAATGACTTGAGAGGTCCTTTCAATCCTACCACTATGAAACTATGCAGGAAAGATCTCATCTTTATTAAGGAATAATGGAATCCAACGATTTATAGGGAAGGAGAAAATTGTAAGGAAAGAATTGTATTTCAAAATTTTTCCTTTCTGCTGGTTCCAGAAATTATTCTCTCAATGTAAGTTAACAAATCCAATTAATGTATTTTTGTTTTCCACTGTTTGGTCATATCCTAACCTGTAACTTGTAGTACTTTTAACTTTCATTCCTTCCTTCCGTAGACGCTTCACTGAACAACTCTGTCATATCTATCAATAGAAAAGGAGTATCTTAAGTAGAAAATAAAATCCTGCTTATCAGCTAAAAATATTGTTGTGTTTAAAAAGTAACATGAAACAAAAACTCATGCTCTTCAATAACAAAAAACTATTTAGTATCCACGATTGAGCTTTCTCTTTTTGTCTTCATCATTAGATTTATTTTTCGTAGTTTTGGTACTCTCAAAAAACTCAGCTTGCAATTCAACCTATCGGTAAAATCCCCCTTATAGCCACAGTAGAGTTTAAATCAGTTTATGTCATTTGTGTCAAATATTCTTAATGACGAGAGTGCCAGCAGGGTGGGGCAAGTTTATTGTCAGATTAATCCTCTACTTCCCCAATATTAATATAATGCAGCAGTTTCTCTTTCCACAAGGTGCAATTAATAATCACTTCTCATCCAAGCAGCTGAGACACAACACTACCATTAGGCAGTGTTTCTGCAACAGCTGAGCCATCCCTTTCAATTTGGTGTCAATTAGGCTAATTAGTGGTTAGCAGCTCAGACTGCCCTTCAATCATCTGGACAAGGCTATCCACACAAATGTCAGGCACTTGCTCTAAGATTTTCTCACATACTGCTGATAAATGTCTTGACTGCTAAGACCGAAACTATAAGCTAGAAAGATGGCATTTGAGTGGCTGCAATATTTATCTACCCATTGTCACAAAATAGAGTTTTTGTTGGCCACCCACTAGCTCTACTGCCTCTTGTCAGCCACAGCAGTAGGGGCACAATTTGTTGGCCACTGATATAACTCAATCCTATTATCTTTTCATCTCGCCAGCTAGGTGGTCCAGTGCTTCCCCCTAAGGGCATATGTACCTGTTAAAGCACTATTTCTTTTGGCTCTGGTTCTAAAGCCAAGCAGAGGGGATTAGAAACTTGGCTTTTAATTTAGCTTGCTTTTTCCTTTTACGAATGGCAATCATTCTGTAGCACCTTTTGTGATATGAAAATGAACACTGGATTAAAGCATATTTTTGATTCCTCCCCAACCATTGTAGTCTGTCAGGCACCTTGCTTAAGCCGAGAGGTGTGCTTATCAGACAGCTCAGCTTTGGCAGGAGGCAAACATTTAACGATTTCAAAGCAAACCTGGTTTCTACTCCTAAAAAAGATCACTGGGAACAAGTTTAGAAAGATAATTCAAAGAATTATTTATCATTGTTCGTTTAGTTACCAAATATAAATCTTGAAAGTTTTGACAGATAAATGATTTCCTTCATGAGACTTAAATACTCATAATACATAAACAAGAAGCCTACATAAATTGTACCAAAACATATGTAGGTTATTCTACAAATTAAGTCTCCATTTGAAAAATATCTTTTACTACTTTTTAAAATCATAATGTATGTTGACATGCCTCATAATATGAAATTTTAATTTAAATAATCTTATACTATAACCTACTTAATAGTTTAGAGATTTAAGAAAAACTGCTTTATTCTATTGCATTTTTTTACATTATTGAGTTTTTATTCTAAGAAAGTGAATCTTATATAATAAGACTATATATATTAATACATTTTGCATGTGGTAATTCAAAAGAAATTTCAAAAGTCAACATAAAATTAAGAAAATCTGTTAATGAGATATTGATAATAATATTCAAAATATTTAAGTAGTGATTTTCATGTTAGATTTTATAGATATGACATGAAAAATATACAAATGGTTTAACCTAATCTGTGCTACAAGTTAAATATAATCTATACTTTCACTTTATGAATGACACATTATTTTAATTTTATTTACATATTGAGTCTATCCAATTTATGTAAAATGTATTTATATATTATGTGCATTTTGATTCTATATGAAATTTTTATACATACATTTGAGTTTACATTATATAAGCAAATTTTAAAAAAGAATTTAAAACAGTTTTTTTTAAATATGATATCAATTACAGCCACAAGACTGTGGTCAGCAAAAACCTAATAAATTAAAATATCCATTTTGATTAAACCTGGTTCAACAAATTAAATAATATAATGCTTTCAGCTATCCAATAATTTTGTTAACATTTTTAAAAGCATACTTTCTGACAGTTTTCATTTTTTAAATTAATCATCAGAATACATAACTATTGCATGATTTTTACGTTAACAATATAAATTCTTAAAAGTATCCAAATGTTTGTGGTCTGCAAAGGGAAATCATGTAGACTGGGGTAGGATTAAATAGCTACAATCAGATGAGAATATCTGTGTATACTTAATGAGTTTTGGATCAGAAAACTTGATGTCTTCCTTTTGTTCGCCTACTTATTGACTATCAATTAGACTCAATCTTAGACATTTTCTCCTAAATATAACATGACACTCTGTAGAAAATTTTCTCAAGTAATAAGAACTGGATAAAAACTACAGAGTCAGCAGCATGTGGAACAAATTTTTTAAATATGTTCTCTATAGAAAGTAAATTAATTTCTAAAACATTAAACTTGGAGAGGAAAAATAACTTATGGTACTCCGCTCCTGGCTAACACTTTCAAATTCTAAAGCATCATCACTTTTCTTTCCACCTCTCCATGCAGGCAATACATGCCCCTAAATTGCAGGTCTCACCAATGAAAACAATGCAGAAATGGTGTGGTATAATCTTGAAAATATAATTAGCCTCTTTTTTATACTTGCAAGATAATCTTTTTCACATAAGTCTTTCTTTGCTTGTCTAAGTAAGTTTTCTATGAATAGCAACACAAATTGCCATAAAAGACACTGATATGAAATATTATACACTTTCATATGCATGTCATTCAAGTCATCCAAGTCACTTTCAAAAGATGAGGCAGTGGAGTAAGTGATGAAATGACTGAAGTTGAGGAAAGAGGGTAAAACAAAGTAGGAAAATTACAATCTACAAATCAGAGCAGAGATTATCAGTCACAAAAAGAATTATATTCTTAAGGAAGTATATATAAAATAGGGGATATGGATTTTGTGGATTATTTTAAAAGTTTAACCATAGGAGTTTTTAACCACCCAATTATTCTATCTATATGAAAGGGTATAATCTTACTGTTCAGAATGACAGCCACTGCCACATGTAGTTATTAAGCATTTTGAACATAAGTACTCCAAATTGAGATGTAATTTCAGTGCAAAATAAACACTGAATTTCAAAGACTTAGTACAAAAAGATTATAAAATCTATCCTTAATAATTTGTTGTACTGATTACATGCTGAAGTTATAATATTTTGGATATACTGGGGTTAATATCTATTAGAAAAAATTACTACTTCTATTTCTTTTTACTTTTTTAATATTTCCACTAGAAAATGTAAAATTCTACTTCTTGCACTAGATTTTTAATGGACATGGTAGTAGACCATGTATATACATGGCACTAAGTGATTAGTAACTTCAACCAAAACTTTTATGTGACTTCTTTGTTCTACAGGGTCTGAGGGATGCTCTAAGCAGACAAATCAAGTCTGCCTATTTTGACCAATATGTCTGACAAAATTAGCCAAAAGAAAAAAAGAGGAGGAAAAAAAAGTAAAGTAAATCCAAAAACAGAAGGAAAAAAAAAAAACATGGAAAGGTATATAAAAATATGCAAATAGGGTCTGGGGAAGTAGCTCAGTGGCAGAGTGCTGGTCTAGCATGCATGAGGCCCTGGGTTTAATCCCAGCAATGCAAAAAAATAGGCAAATAGCCTGCTTCAGTCATTCAATTATGCAAATTATTTGTGCTTCCTGATTTAGTTCACTCTATTATGTCAATAGGACTCCTTCAATTAGGGAATATTTTACACTACTGTTATCCTCCCATATATATTTTTCAGGAATTATTCTAAGCAATGGCTTTGAATAGAAGGTTCAAAAGCAAAAGAGTAATAATTTACAGTAGGCTTCCACTACAAATTATCACTTAAAAACCTAGAGTTTTAATGCCAATTATTTTTTAATAATACATTAATTTCATCAACAATCAGTAGTAGCACAGTTATTTTTTTGACAAGTATTTTTGGGTATAAGGATATCAGAATAGATATCTGAAAACTGAAAATTTCAATCCGGTCAAGCAGCTGTCTGATGAAGGGCAATACAATCTTCATCAATAGAGTGGATGTATCCAAAGAACATATTGGAACCAACTTTGATGTTAAACAACATGAGAAAAGGAATGGCAAATAGAACTGAAAAATCTTGCAGCTCCCTAGGAAATAAAGCAAAATTGTACCGCCAACCAACTGAGTTCCCTTTAAAAGCGAGCTCCCCTCTCTCCTATTCTGTTTCTAGTAGATTTGTCACTTCAAGTTCTGTTCACATGGAATTCGATGAAATCCCCAGCAGACCACAAGATTGGTAAACCTGTTCTAACTGCTCTTACAATATCATGGAACAGAGCTTGAATTACCAATCCACCAGAGAATGCTAATGCAATTATGAGTGTTTACTTACACCATGTGTTTCCACTGAGCCTCCCCCGCTGTGTCAGGATAAACCAAAGGGAGCTAATGTTTTATAGATGGTAAGACTCTGTTTGTTTTCAGTAGGGCTAAGTCTCCCAAAGCACTCAGACACACTAATTAAAGTAAACTGCAGAGGCCCATAATAAAATATATGTGTTTGGAGACTGTGAGATGAACCCTACTGGCTTATTAAAAGTCAAAAGAAAAATATACATTATTTATGACTTCAAAGGGACACACTGTGAGCTCCAGTTTATTTAAAGGATTAACTAAGCAGTGGTTATTGGTGACCATCTGAACGGTTCTTCTTTCACAGTTCATTAGTTCTGTCATATATGTGAGAAGTCATCATTTGGGTTCAAATCAAATATTATTAATCAAATAAATTACAGAGGGTACACCAACGTTATTAAATGGAATCTTTGTGAAAATCGCAGCTAATAAATCTGCTACTTAATTTTCAACAGTTGCCTAGTTGCGACAATGTGATTTCGGTTCTCAAATTGTGTCATAAGTATTAAATAACACATTCTTCGTTTGGCCATCCAGAAACAGGAAGTTGGGGAATACAATTACAACACAAATTGCTTCATGACTATCTTTTTTTCACAAAAGTTATTCCCTTAATCTGGAAGTCTGATAACTTTACAAGAAAGTCTAGTTTCCCCGTTTTCAACAAAGATGAAAGTAGAAGAAAAGGTAATTGCACATGAAAGCCTTTTTATATCCTAAATATTTTTTTGGCTTGCTAATTGTTCTCCATCTAGCCACCCAATGCAATCAATGGACATTATTATCACTTAGCTTAGATAACTCTCAACTAAGGATGATCAAGAAAAATCAATATTGCTGCATTTTTCTCCTGATACTTTAATACTTGCAAAGCCATCCATTATTATCATTTCTATCAATGAACATTTTATAATTTTAACTAAATATTAACATGCATCTAAAGACTCCACAAAAACAAAACCTTCCAAGTATTTCAGGGTATGATACTATGAAAGGATCTGTTTTTCAGTTTTCTAGTTCACCTTGAGATTTATCTAAATTTGTACTTTAAAAAATAATAATGTTACCCAAAATAGGAAAGTGGGCTCATCATCTGAACTATTTGCAGAGCTCCAGAGGTTTTCTCAAGATGGAAAATATACAACTGTACATCTGGTATTGCCTTCTGATTGATTTATTAGTTTTTTATTTCTTTTCTTCTTCTTCTTCTTCTTTTCCTCCTCCTCCTCTTCTTCTTCTTTTTTTGCCCTACCCTTTCCTTTTCTCTCCCTTCATTTGGCATTCGATTCCACCTGAAATTTGCACAGTCATTTATGATCACAAGCTTAGGTAAGGAACCCAATAAAACGTAGAGGTCCAAGATGACATTTTGAATATTGTGGGTTACATTTCCAGCAAGTGAGTGAAAATTGCTGAGAGTTAAGAATTAATTGGATAGAAGGTGTATTTTTATTTTCTTTATACATCTGTTTAAATGCTTTTTTCTATTATGCCTTCATTAAGCATAAAAATGTCCTAGATGGAATAAACTGAAACCTACCAAGTAGTACTTATTCAAAATTCATTTTATTTCTCTCATTTACACAGCTTTACTTCAACAAGGAGATTCATATAAGTTTAATGTTCAGATTTTGTTAAACTATTGGCAGTAAAATTTATAATTTTTATACTCTACAAAGTATTTTGATAAAAACAGTATATTAGTTCCACTAAGTGCATATTGCAAGGGAAAATAATAAAGTTTATTGGACTAAGGGCTACTTGTATTCTCTATCATTTTTCCTCTTTGTACTTTTTTTCCCTTTTGCCCAATGGGCTTCCCAAGTCTTCTTTTCTGTAACTCTGAACTTAGTAGCTATTTTTCTTTTTATTTTCTCTTTTTCTTTCATTTTTTTTCCTCTCTCTTTCTCTCTCTCTTTTTTTTTTTAACCTTCGCAATTCTGGAACTATCTCGAAATTCTGGGACCGTGATGCTTCACACTTTTGTCAATGCTCTACAAATCAATTCTATTCTATTTTTAAAAGCATTATATGATGATTCTGTGAACGAAATTAAACAAAATAAGCACAAAAAATATTATTAAGGAACCCACATCTTTAAAATTCATGATCATTTGAGCTGTAAACGGCAATTTGAGGTGTAACTTACCCATACATGTGTAAACTCAGTAAAGTGCAAACAGGTGCCTTTACTTGTGTTTCTTTGAGCCAAACAGAAACTTCTACTCCTAGCCCCAATTTTAACTATTTCCACTTAACAAAAGTCAAACCATCCTTACTTGGATGTTTGATTGTAAATATTTTACAAATACAACAAAAATTCTCCATTTTCAAATTAAAATTTGATTGAAAATATACATAGCTACATTTCCAGCATTTATTTTAAAATAGATAAGTTATGACTTGCATCTTATAGATAAGGAGACTGAGATTTAGATAGGTTTTTATATTGTGAGTAAGCAATGAAGGCTTGATTTTGGTACAAGCACAGGCCTGTCAGAACCCAGGGTAAAAAGCTTAACCCAGAGGACATTTCCTCTCCAGTGACAAGACCCAGTTGTCAGATTCTTTGGCCTGTGATTAAACTATCAGAGGATATGATGGACACCCACACAGTGTACACACACACATACGCACACACAGTTGGAAATATTCATAGTAACTTAGTAACTCAAAGTACTTCCTAATGTATTTCCATTTCCTATACCGTAATAAGAATTATTATTATAACAATCTTAGAGACCAGAGACTCGACAATGGAATGAATCAAATTTCTCTGATGATAGATTTCCTTAGAAATTTTACTATTTTCACATTGTATGGATCTTAATTCTTACTTTCAAAGAACATTGTTGTTGGAATTTATATGATTATATCTACTGATCAAAGAATCTGTGTTTGCATCTAAAATTTTGATATTATCAGTATTTATTCTTCCTCCTCCACATCATAGCAACTATTAAAAGGTATAGATCATGTCTCATTTATGCTCAAAGTCCACTTCACTGTGAGATTCCAGTGTGAGCTCAACAAATGTTTATTGAACTAACTCATATTGCTTTGTACCATCCATAAAAAGTTCCACAGACTTGGGTACATGAATGGTTTTCAAAAAATATTTATTAGAAAAAAATAATAATATTTTACTCAAAATATGATAATAAAAACAATATTTTAAAAGCAAAATGTAAAATACATAGGAACCAAAAAGGATCAAGGTAACATAACTTCCACTAAAAAAAAAAAAAAAAAAAGAAGAATTCCCAGCCAGGTGTGGTGGCCCATTCTTGTAATCCCAGCAACACAGGAGGCTAAAGCAGGAGGATTACAACTTTGAGGCCAGCTTTGGCAAGGTGACGAGATCCAGTCTCCAAATAAAAAAATAAAAATAAAGGACTAGAGATACCAAGTACTCCTGGGTTCAATTCCCAGTACAAAAAAGAAAATTACTTCTCAATCTCCTAGACATAAAATGAACTATGGGATTTTATTCACATGTGTAACCTAATCTACTTCTTTTCTACTCAATGAAAATGCTCAATTATTCCCTGGTTTAAAATTATAACACCAAGCATTTCTTCTAAAAATATTTTTATAGAAATGAATTAAAATGATCAAAGATTTGTAAAACAAAATTATTGATGTTCGCAATTTAGTATAGAGGCTGAGACTATTAAAGCATAAAGTGAAGTACAAATTTTTCGTTCATATGCCTATCCTAATTTGTATCCGACTAATCCATGAGACTAACCTGGTTCATTAGGACAGAGATCATATCTATTTTCCTCTTTATTTGATCCCCAGGACCAAAGACAGGACTTGGAAAACATGACCATTAAACAAATATTTGTTCAATCTTTATTATTGAATTAAAGATTATTATAATAATAATTCTTATTACGGTATAGGAAATGGAAATACATTAGGAAATACTTTGAGTTACTAAGTTACTATGAATATTTCCAACTGTGTGTGCTTATGTGTGTGTGTATACTGTGTGGGTGTCTGTCATATCCACTGATAGTTTAATCACAGGCCAAAGAATCTGACAACTGGGTCTTGTCACTGGAGAGGAAATGTCCTCTGGGTTAAGCTTTTTACCCTGGGTTCTGACAGATTGCTTGTAGTTGAAGTACTTTATTTTTAAAAATTTATTTATTTATTCTAATTTGTTATACATGACAGCACAATGCATTTCAATTCAGAGTACACAAAGAGTACAATTTTTCATTACTCTGGATGCGCACAATGTAGAATCACACCATCCATGCCTTCATACATGTATACTTAGGGTACTTTAGAAGACAGTGGAAAGGCAACAGCTTTGGAGCTGACCTTGAAGAATGAATTACCATTTCAGTAGGTGGTGTTAAAAAATGGATATTCAGGGGCTGGAGTTGTGGCTCAGTGGTACAGTGCTCGCCTAGCATGTGTGAAGCCCTGGGTTTGACCCTCAGCACCACATAAAAATAAAATAAAGATATTGTGTCCAACTACAACTAAAAAGCAAAATATTTTTTAAAAAATGTATATTCACATGTGGGAAGGCAAGGGGTGGGTTGGGGAGGGCAGGACAGACTAAGGAGAGTAAAGACAAGGAGGATAAATACAAACACACTCAATTAGAGCAAGCAAATTGACTCCCATATGGGGTTAGGGAGAAGGATTTTGTTGAGAGGAAAAGGAAAATGAGGCAAAAGGACAGATAAATTCAAAATTTTAAAAGCCCTTGAAGTCCACAGTAAATATACACAGGTTTTGGGTTGTTTTTTTTTTTAAACAATTTTTAGTTACAGATGGACACGATATCTTTATTTTGTTTATTTATTTTTATGTGGTGCTGAGGATCGAACCCCAGTGCCTCACATGTGCAAGGCAAGCGCTCTGCCACTGAGCCACAATCCCTGCCCATACACAGGTTTTGAACAAGGAATGAAGTAGTATTTTACAAAATCTAAATATTCCAAAAGATTACATAACAGCGACTGCATCAAATTTTTTAAAAAGCAAAAAAACTAGCTAAGAGACAACTGTAAAATTCCAAGTGGGATGTAAATATAACTCTGAAACAATTTCTGCTGATGCATTTCTGCAAGATTTTTTCCCTTAATTTATCAGACCAGTTAGTTTGTAGGATAAGGTAATTTTAGCGGTCATCTTGTCCAAAGCCTCTATATTTTTTGGTTTAGAAAGTGTGGACTATGAAAGTTTGATGACCTGCCCAAGATTGTAAAGACAAGACTAGAAGTGGGTCTCCTGACTGTCAGGCCAATTGTTCTTTCCATTTTAAATGTGTGCCTGCCTCAGGGTGACTCTTTAAATTAAAAGGAATTAACAAAGTAACAAATACAGAATTAGGATCTTTATTGCTATTTCACTAACTGAACAGTAACCTTATTTAATAGATCTTCCCTGCCACACAGACATCCCGCTGAAGCATTGTAATAAATGTAATAAAAGGGGAGATTAGGGCAAACATCGGTGGGAAGACATTAATTAGAGGAGGACCTTACCAATTCTCAGTTGACTAATCCTCAAACCCTATAATTCTCATAAGAAAACTGGCAATCTTGCTTTACTTCTTATCAAAGAAAGCTTCCAGCCAAAGAGAGTGGCAGGCTCAAGTAATCAGAATCTCATTAATTTTATTAAATATACTATAAAGTCCCATAACAAATAATTAAGCCCTATTAAACAGATCTTCGATAGAATGCATTATCCCTTCTTATGCATGGACATAAATACAATGACAGTGCTTACAATGAAAATCATACAGCATAATTGTTGATATTGATGATAATCATACCTTGCGTTTGTTTTAGAGATTTCAAAGCTTTTCAAACTCTCATCATTGCATCATAATTGGTATACAAAACATTTATGTCCTAATCTATATAAATAAAGTTTCTACCTGCTAGTTGTTACACTCTCACATGAAAATGGCTAGACAGGCTTTCACCAAATTTGGCATGTATGTTTGTGATGACCTGGCTTAAGATATAAAAATATCAATTGCTCAACAAGTTTAATAGAGAGGGCCCTGGCTGGCCTCTCACAGAGAGAAGACATCATCATCCAGAAATTGCCAACAGTAGTGTATAAAGAGCTACACTGGGCAATCTAAACTGAAATACATAGGGACAATCTATGCTTATTTTATAACCTAAGACTTTTTTTCCACTACTAAAAATGTTAAAGATTCCCCTCAATTTTTTTCTTGTACCTTTATTTCTTAATTCTGCCTATATAGATAAAAATTCTTTGGCTACTAATTCTCATCCTGTTATCATTTTTATTGTTTCTTGTTTTACTGTACCTGAGTTACAAATGTAATGCAGAATTTATCATTTTAAATTGAACCTTTCTGCATATGGTCATTAAATCAATTGCCTACTTAGGTAGGTAGAATGGGCTCTCAAAGATGTCATGTCCTAATTCCTGGAACCTGTGACTGTGACAACTTGCATAGCAAAAGGGCCTTTGAAAATGTGATTAAAGTCACAATCTTTAAAATAGGAAGATTATCCTGGATTAGTCTGGTGGGCCCAATCTAGTCACATGGGCTAATAAAAGCAGAGAAATTTCTTTGAATGTAATCAGAGACATTCTGCAAGAAGAGATCCAGAGAGATTCTAAGTTAGAAATCCCAAACATGGTAGGAAATCAGCACATCATTTGTAAAGGAGTCCACCACAGAAAATGTATAGAAGAATGTGGACAGTCTCTAGGCACAAGGACAAACCCAGTTAACAGCCAACAAGGAAACAGGGACCTTGGTCCTGCAACCATGCAGAAATGAATTTGGCCAGCGACCTAAATGAGTTTGGAAGCAGATTCTTCCCAAAGCCTCCAGTAAGGAATACAGCCCAGCCCAGACCTTGATTTTGTCCTTTTGTGTTGTAACAACCTGAGCAGAGGGCCCACCCTTGTCTATCAGAACTTCCAAGTTCTATGAAAACTGAAAGAGAAATTTGTTTTGTTTAAGATGCTAAATGTGGGTTACCTGGTGGGTCCACTCCTAGCCTTGTGAGGAATCTCCATATTGCTTTTCAAAATGGTTGATTTGCAGCCCATCAACAATGTATGAGTCCACCTTTTTTCCCCATTGCCTCTCCAGCATTTATTGTTATTTGTGGGTTTTTTTTCTTTTTTTCTTGGTTACCAGAGATTGAACTCAGGGGCACTCAATCACTGAGCCACATCCCCAGCCCTATTTTGTATTTTATTTAGATACAGGATCTCACTGAGTTGTTTAGTGTCTCACTTTTGTTGAGGTTGGCTTTGAACTCAAGATCCTCCTGCCTCAGCCTCCTGATCTGCTGGGATTACAGGCATGTGTTACCATACCTGGCTTATTTGTGTTCTTGATGATTGTCATTCTAACTGCAGTGAAATGAAATCTTGATGTAGTTTTGACTTGCATTTCCCTGATTGCTAGAGATGTTGAAGGTTTTTTCATAAATTTGCTAGCTATTTGTATTTCTTCTTTTGAGAAGTGTCTGTTTAGTTCTTTTGCCCATTTATTGATTGGGTTATTTGTGGAAATCTTTTGACATTAAGTTTTTTGAGTTCTTTATAGATTCCTGATATTAATCCTAAAGATATTCTTCCATTCTGTAGTTTCTTTCTTCATGCTCTTGTTTCCTTTGCTGTGCAGAAACCTTTTAATTTGATGCCACCCCATTTATTAACTCTTGGTTTTATTTCTTTAGTTTTGGGGGGTCCTGTTAAGGAAGTTGATGTCTGTGCCAATATGTTAGAATGTTTACCCTATGTTTTCTTTTAGCATTTGAAGTGTTTTTGGTATAAATCTTAGATCTTTGATCCACTTTAGGTTGACTTTTGTGCGGGGTGAAAGACAGGGATCTTGCTTTGTTCTTCTACCTGTGGATAGCCAGTTTTCCCAGCTCCATTTGTTAAAAAGGCTGTCTTTTCTCCAATGTATGTTTTTGGGCACCTTTGTATAGTATCAGGTGACTATATATATGCAAATTTCTCTCTATGTCTTCTATTCTATTCCATTGGTCTTCATATCTGTTTTAAAGTCAAAACCATGTTGCTTTTGTTATCCCATTCCTTGGTATTCATCCTAAAGAAGTAAAATCAGCATACTATAATGATACAGGCATATTAATATTTATAGCAGTGTAGTTCACAATAACCAAGTTACGGAACCAGATCAGATGCCCCTCAACAGATGAATGAATAAAGAAGATTGGCATATACATACATAATGGAGTTTTACTCAGCCATAAAGATGAATAAAATTATGGCATTTGCTGATTACAACCTGCTAGGCAAAATAAGCCAGACTCAGAAAAGCAAGGATTGAATGTTTTCTTCCATATGAGGAAACTTGTTCAAACTAAGAGAAAAAAGTTGAAGGTCTCATGAAAATAGAAGGGAGATCAGTGGAGTAGAGCAAGGAATGAGAAGGGGAGTGAGGAGGGAAGGGATAAGGGAGGAACAGGCAGAATGAATTTGATCTTATTATGCTATGTACATATATTAAAGTACTACAATGAATTTCCCCCCTCTGTCTATTATATATATATATTTCCCATTTTTAAAGAAATATAAACAAACAGAAGACCAGTAGAGGAAGGGGAAGTGAAGGAAAGAGAAGAGGAGGGAAAGCATTGGGGTCTGAAGTGGAGCAAATTATGTTCCATGCATATATAATTATATCAAAACAAACCTCAGTATTATATAAGATTTTTTTTGAAAAGACAGACTCTTAAAATTTTGGGTGAGAGGTAAATATAAATGTTGTAGTTATGCTTAATTAAAAAGAATCTTAGAATTTTAAAGATGCATGATGAAACATTTATGAAGATATTACTTGAGTCTGGTAAGGATATTACTTGATTACTGGAAGTAGTGAACAGGAGCATGAATGAAACAAATTTCCTAAAACTGAAAATTGTTGCAGCTGGATGATGCTGAGTACATAAGAATATATTTTTGCCATTCACTACATCTTTGAATATGTTTGAAATTTTCTCTAAAAAAAATTAAGAAGCAATAGTACAATTCAGAATAGAGGCTGATTCTTTCTTTTAAAAACATGCTAAATGTGTAACAATATGTTAAGGCGGTATTGAAGAACAAATACAACCTAGTGTTCTGGTTGATTTAATGAGTTTGGAGCAATACCATACATGAAGTACTGCGCTAGAGGAAATGTTTCCTTGTCTTGACATACAATCTGGTTAGGGAGATGAGACACATATATGAAAGGACAATTAGTTAATCAAAGCAGTAGTGAATTATAACAAATATATATAGGTATCAAAAAGAAGGAGGAGGAGAATGAGGAAGCAGAGGAGGAGGGGGAGGAAGGAGGAAGTCGGGAGGAGGAGGAGGAGGAAGAAGAGGAGGAGGAGGAGGAAGAAGAGGAGGAGGAAACAATGCCCATCTAGGTCATTTAGGAAAATGTGAAAAGATCTTTCCTATACACAGGACAATGTTTCACAAATTATAGCACATATCATGATCAATGGGAATCTCCAGAAGATTTTACTAAAAATATCTCATTCCAGCATGCTGATCCAGTACTCTGGGGTGGGACTTGAGAAGATGCCTTAGCAAGTTTTTTTCATTTGGACTAATACTCTTCATATTGGGACCACACATTAAGGACCACTGTGTCTTAGAAAAGGAAAAAGATTTAAACAAATAGTTAAGGCTTAGCTAGAAGTTCAAGAGTTGTTTGGGAAACATGGTTACCTAATGTTAAAATAGTACTTAAGAAAGATTAATGAGGCCATAAATATTCAAGAAATAGTTAGGCTCAGGAAAGGCTCTAAAGCAGAAAAAAACTAATAACAGGAAGCCATTGCAGTGGTCTAAACATGAAATTTTGCCACAATATAGAATGAGCAGAAATAGAAAAGAGGAAAAAAAATGCTTGATGGCTAGCAGAAGACTATGAAATATAAAATACTAGTTACCAACAGAGTAACCTGGCATGAAATAGTAAAGGAAATAGATTCTTTAAGGACTGAGTCATTTTTTTATTTTATTTTCTCTTCTATCACTTTGGTCTTCTTTTTAAAATAATTTATCCATTTCATCCAACTTTTCAGTTATTAGTGTAAATTTGTTTCTAATGTTCTCTTATTGACTTTTCATTGATTTATGTTCTTTTTTCAATGCTGGGAATCTAACCAAGGGTATCCTACATGTTAGGGAAGGATTCTACCACTAAGTTACATCTCTAACCCTTCTTGTTACCCTTTTAATGTCTTTAATATCTACAATATTATTGCTTTTTTCATTGTTCATAGTGATCATTTGTATTCTCTTTTTTTTCCCCACTGTTACAAGCAATTTTTCAGTTTCATTGACCTTTTCAAAGAACCAAATTTTGGCTGTTGATTCTATTCTCCGATATTTATTTTGGTGTTTGTTTTGGTTTGGATATGGAACATCCCCCCAAAATTCATGTGTTGAAGATTTTATACCCAATGTGGTAATGATCAGAAGTGGAGCTTCTGCGAAATGATTGATCACAAAGGCTCTGACCTCATCAATGGACTAATGGGAGGTGGTTAAAACTGTAGGCAGGTGGGACATGTTTGGAGGAAGTAGGTCATGGGGTTGGGGGGAGGGGCATGTCCTTAGCCCTCCCCACTTCCTGGCTGCCATAAACCCAGTAGCTTGGTTCTGCTACGCCCTTCCACCATGCTGTTCTTCCTTTCCTCAGAGCCAGGTTAATGGACTTAGTTCCCCATGGAAATAAAAACTGAAAACATGAGCCAAAATGAAACTTTTCCCTTCAAGTTATTTGTCTAAAAAGTAATCTTTAATAGTTCCTTTTTGAAAGAAAAAACCAACAAATAAATGAGCTCACACTTCATCTCAAAGCCCTAGAAAAGGAAGAGCAAAACAACAGCAAATGTAGCAGAAGGCAAGAAATAATTAAAATCAGAGCAGAAATCAATGAAACTGAAACAAAAGAAACTATTGAAAAAATTAACAAAACTAAAAGTTGGTTCTTCGAAAAAATAAATAAGATCGACCGACCTTTAGCCATGCTAACCAAGAGAAGAAGAGAGAGAACTCAAATTACTAACATACAGGATAAAAAAGGCAATATCACAACAGATGCTACAGAAATACAGAAGACAATTAGAAATTATTTTGAAAACTTATATTCCAATAAAATAGAAGATAGTGAAGACATCGATAAATTTCTTAAGTCATATGATTTGCCCAGACTGAGTCAGGAGGATGCACACAATTTGAACAGACCAATATCAATTGAGGAAAAGAAGAAACCATCAAAAGACTACCAACCAAGAAAAGCCCAGGACCGGATGGGTATACAGCGGAGTTTTACAAAACCTTTAAAGAAGAATTAATACCAATACTTTTCAAGTTATTTCAGGAAATAGAAAAAGAGGGAGCTCTTCCAAATTCATTCTATGAGGCCAACATCACCCTGATTCCGAAACCAGACAAAGACACCTCAAAGAAAGAAAACTACAGACCAATATCTCTAATGAACCTAGATGCAAAAATCCTCAATAAAATTCTGTTGAATCGAATACAAAAACACATCAAAAAAATTGTGCACCATGATCAAGTAGGATTCATCCCTGGTATGCAAGGCTGGTTCAATATACGGAAATCAATAAATGTTATTCACCACATCAATAGACTTAAAGATAAGAACCATATGATTATCTCGATAGACGCAGAGAAAGCATTCGACAAAGTACAGCATCCCTTTATGTTCAAAACACTTGAAAAACTAGGGATAACAGGAACTTACCTTGACATTGTAAAAGCTATCTATGCTAAGCCTCAGGCTAGCATCATTCTGAATGGACAAAAGTTGAAGGCATTCCCTCTAAAATCTGGAACAAGACAGGAATGCCCTCTATCACCACTTCTATTCAATATAGTTCTCGAAACACTGGCCAGAGCAATTAGAGAGATGAGAGAAATTAAAGGCATAAAAATAGGAAAAGAAGAACTTAAATTATCACTATTTGCAGATGACATGATTCTATACCTAGAAGACCCAAAAGGGCCTACAAAGAAACTACTAGAACTAATAAATGAATTCAGCAAAGTGGCAGGATATAAGATCAACACGCATAAATCAAAGGCATTTCTGTATATCAGCAACAAAACTTCTGAAACGGAAATGAGGAAAAACACTCCATTCACAATATCCTCAAAAAAAATAAAATACTTGGGAATCAACCTAACAAAAGAGGTGAAAGATTTATACAATGAAAACTACAGAACCCTAAAGAGAGAAGTAGAAGAAGATCTTAGAAGATGGAAAAATATACCCTGTTCATGGATAGGCAGAACTAACATTATCAAAATGACGATATTACCAAAAGTTCTCTATAGGTTTAATGCAATGCCAATCAAAATCCCAATGGCATTTCTTGTAGAAATAGATAAAGCAATCATGAAATTCATATGGAAAAATAAAAGACCCAGAATAGCAAAAGCAATTCTAAGCAGGAAGTGTGAATCAGGCGGTATAGCGATACCAGATTTCAAACTATATTACAGAGCAATAGTAACAAAAACAGCATGGTACTGGTACCAAAACAGGCGGGTGGACCAATGGTACAGAATAGAGGACACAGAAACCAACCCACAAAACTACAACTTTCTTATATTTGATAAAGGGGCTAAAAGCATGCAATGGAGGAAGGATAGCATCTTCAACAAATGGTGCTGGGAAAACTGGAAATCCATATGCAACAAAATGAAACTGAATCCCTTTCTCTCGCCATGCACAAAAGTTAACTCAAAATGGATCAAGGAGCTTGATATCAAATCAGAGATACGGCATCTGATAGAAGACAAAGTTGGCTACGACTTACATGCTGTGGGGTCGGGCTCCAAATTCCTCAATAGGACACCCATAGCACAAGAGTTAACATCTAGAATCAACAAATGGGACTTACTCAAACTAATAAGTTTTTTCTCAGCAAAAGAAACAATAAGAGAGGTAAATAGGGAGCCTACATCATGGGAACAAATCTTTACTCCTCACACTTCAGATAGAGCCCTAATATCCAGAGTATATAAAGAACTCAAAAAATTAGACAATAAGATAACAAATAACCCAATCAACAAATGGGCCAAGGATCTGAACAGACACTTCTCAGAGGAGGACATACAATCAGTCAACAAGTACATAAAAAAATGCTCACCATCTCTAGCAGTCAGAGAAATGCAAATCAAAACCACCCTAAGATACCATCTCACTCCAGTAAGATTGGCAGCCATTATGAAATCAAACAACAACAAGTGCTGGCAAGGATGTGGAGAAAAGGGTACTCTTGTACATTGCTGGTGGGACTGCAAATTGGTGCGGCCAATTTGGAAAGCAGTTTGGAGATTCCTGGGAAAGCTGGGAATGGAACCACCATTTGACCCTGCTATTGCCCTTCTCAGACTATTCCCTGAAGACCTTAAAAGAGCATGCTACAGGGATGCTGCCACATCGATGTTCATAGCAGTACAATTCACAATAGCTAGACTCTGGAACCAACCCAGATGCCCTTCAATAGATGAATGGATAAAAAAATGTGGCATCTATACACAATGGAGTACTATGCAGCAATAAAAAATGACAAAATCATAGAATTTGCAGGGAAATGGATGGCACTAGAGCAGATTATGCTTAGTGAAGCTAGTCAATCCCTAAAAAACAAATACCAAATGTCTTCTTTGATATAATGAGAGCAACTATGAACAGAGCAGGGAGGAAGAGCAGGAAGAAAAGATTAACATTAAACAGAGACATGAGATGGGAGGGAAAGGGAGAGAAAAGGGAAATTGCATGGAAATGAAGGGAGACCCTCATTGTTATACAAAATTACATATAAGAGGTTGTGAGGGGAATGGGAAAATAAACAAGGAGAGAAATGAATTACAGTAGATGGGGTAGAGAGAGAAGATGGGAGGGGAGGGGAGGGGAGATAGTAGGGGATAGGAAAGGTAGCAGAATACAACAATTACTAATTGGGCATTATGTAAAATTGTGGATGTGTAACTGACGTGATTCTGCAATCTGCATTTGGGGTAAAATTGGGAGTTCATAACCCACTTCAATCTAATGTATGAAATATGATATGTCAAGAGCTTTGTAATGTTGTGAACAACCAATAAAAAAAATAAAACTAAAAAAAATAGTTCCTTTTTGTATTTCTCTTCAGTTTGATTTGTTGTTATTTATTCTAACATATTCACATGGAAATATTAGAACACTGATTTTCAGACTTGTATGCATCTAATCATTATAAATGTCCACCTAAGCAGATAACTAACCAGGCTCTAGCTGCATTCTGTAACTTTTGATGTGCTTTGGTTTTGCCACCATTTAATTTGAAATAATTTTTAAAGTTTATTCTGATTTTGTTCCTTGAATTCACAGGTATTCATATTTTTTTTAATTTAAAGTGTGAAATTTTGATCACCTTTTGGCTATTGATTTTGTTACATTTAGAAAAATATATAGTCTGAATTATTTCAAGCCTGTGAAATTTATGGAGACACTTAATGGTCCTGATTATAGTAATTTCATAAGTATTCCATATGCATTTGAAAGAACTTGAATTCTATCCTTGTTGAGTACATTGGTTTATATAAGTCAATTAGGTCAAATTTGTTAATCGTTCTGTTTAGGTCTTCTTTATTCCCACTAAGATTTTCATCTGCTTTTTTTCCCCTCAATTATTGGGATAGGCCTATTTAAGTCAGCCATTCCCATCGTGAATTTCTCTATTTCTCCTTTTCTTTTAGCTAATTTGTGTTTTATATTTTTAATATTGAAAATATGCTATATACATAAAGATTTACGACTCTGACATTTTCCTCGTGGCTTCACTATTTCTAATTTAAAATGTCCCTATTTATCTCCAATAATGACACAAATATAACTTCTTAAGTATAACTTATCTGGCATTATTTATTTTGGGCTAGCATATACATTCTGTAACTATTTTAATTCTTTTATTTAAATCATTCATATATTTATAATGTGTGTCTTATAAGCATCACATAGATTTTTTTCCACTCAGTCTATGACTTTCACATATTTTTGACATACTTATTTCAGTGACACTAAATACTGACATAATGAGGTTTACACTTCTCATTTTAGGTTTTTTCCTATCTTATCCTTCTGGTTTATGTTTTCTTTTTATCTTTCCTTGTAATCTTGTGAACTAATTAAACTTTTTATTATTATCCCATTCCCTGAATTATTAAATTGTTAGATATGCTTTTTTTAACCATTACCCTAAATGTTAACAATATGCATTCCCTCCAGTAAAATGCTAAAATATTAATGGGACAACTCCATTTATCTCTTCCTATATTTTTAATTAGTTCTATATTTTAATTCTAAAAATATTTTATACTCCATAAGACATTATTTTGCATTCAATAATTACTTTTCCCAGTACTCTACCTTTCTGTTTATATTTTTTGTCTAGGACCATTTCCCTCCTCCTTAAGAATTCTCTTTAATATTTATTTCAATATAGGCCTGCATGAGACAAATTCTTTTAACTTTTTATTTGTTTAAAATGTTGCTTTTATTTCTTTTGGCACTGGAGATTGAATCCAGGGATGCTTTACCTCTGAGCTACAACCTCTGTCTTTTTTATTTTTAATTTTGAGAAAGTGTTTCACTATGTTGTTGAGACTGGCCTTGAATTTGTGATCTTCCTACCTCAGCCTCCGGAATCACTGGGATTAGAATCACTGGGATTATAGGTGTGTGCCACTGTACCTGGCTTTAAAATATCTTCATCCCACTTCATTTCTAAAGGATATTTTCTCTGGGCATAGAATTTTAGGCTACAATTTTCTTTTAACTCTTTCAAAACAATTTTTTTTTTGGCGGGGGGGGGGTGCTGTACTAGGGATTGAATTCAGGGGCACTTGACCACTGAGCCACATCCCCAGCCTTATTTTGTATTTTATTTTAGAGAGAGCGTCTCACTGAGTTGGTTGGTGCCTGGATTTTGAGGAAGCAAAATCCTCCTGTCTCAACTCCCAAACCGCTGGGATTATAGGTATGAACTACTGCTCCTGGCTTCAAAACAATTTTTGACTTTTTATTATTTCTGTTAAGAAGTCAACTCCAGCTCATCAAGTTATTTCTCTGAAGTTACTAATGTTCCCCAGGTCTAAATTTTTTCTCTTTGACCTTGGTTTTCAATAGTTGATTTAAAAGTTCTGCACACGTGAGGGAGGGAGAGAGAGAGAGAGAGAGAGAGAGAGAGAGAGAGAGAGATTGTGTGTGTGTGTGTGTGTGTGTGTGTGTGTGTGTGTATGTGTGTTGGTCTGTTGGTTTTTATTTGTTTGTTGAATCTGTCCTTTTTGAAATCTGTTGAGATCTTCAAATCTATGAATTTTTGCCTTTTCATCCATTTGGGACATCCTCAGTTTCATTATCCTTTCAAACAGGCTTCTTCCTGATTTTCTCTCTCCTGTTTTTGTCACTTAAATTACACATTACTAATTAGATATCTTTATCATACATCACATTTTTTAGACTGTGTTCTATATTTTCTAAATTTTCTTCTGTTTTCATTTGGATTCTTGCTGTTGCCCTATTGTCTAGTGACTAATATATTGGTAAGTCCAAACCCTGTGGTTCTCGATTTCAGATAGTATGCTTTTTAGTGCTACTTATAAGGAGAAAATAGACTGCCTGAAAATGGAGCCAGTAGAAATGTAGAAGGATAGAGGTGTTGAAAGCAGAATCCTGACATTATTTTCATTCCCAGATGCTTAAAGCTAGTACTATCCATAATATTTTCATTTATGGGAGTCCATATGTGTCATTTTTGTTAGCTAGGAGTTGGCATCTAATTGCTTGAAATTTAATCCTGAAGATTATAATCAGCAAACTTACATTTATTATATGGCCATTTATAATTCATTTTCCATTTTTTTAAAAACTCAAGTAAACTTTTAAATTTCCCAGTTTGGATTAAAACATATTTGTGTCTGCCCAGGCAGCCCCAGTAGAAATACACTTATGTAAGAGGTTTCCTATGCAAAATAAAAGTGATTAGATCTTAAGAACTCTCACCTCAACAATGGATTAATTAAGGGATTTATATTTGATAACATTGGGAGGTGGTGAAAACTGTGTGGTGGGGCTTCTTTGAACGAAACAGGTTGTAGGTCATTGGAGCCATTCCCTGGAAAGTTATATCTTGCCTCTCCCTCTCCCTCCCTGACCACCATGATGTGAGCAGCTCTGCTTTGCCATCTTCTGCCATGATACACATAAGGCCTCATCTGAAGCCCAGAATGAATGGAGCCAGTCGACCATAGGTTGAAACCTCTGAACTATGAGCCAAAATAAATTTTTCCATTTCTGAGATGATTTTCTCAAGTATTTGTTACAGTGACAAAAAGCTAACAGATTTGTATTTCTCAGTAGCCTTAAAATCTGACATTATCATACCCACATTATGTACATGAATATCTTTGTAAAGATACCCATGTAAAGCGTGAAAGGCACTAGAATGGGAATGAGGAGATAAACAGTCTATTCCTTAGTCCACCAAAAAGACTTTACTCTGGTTAAGCCACAAAACTTCTCTAAGTTTTCCTTAATATCTGCTATGCCCTGTAAAATTGTGAATAGATCAAATTAAATAAGAATGGCAAAGCACTCTAAACTGTTAAAATTTAAAATGTAAAGGGATAATAATATCTTTGGAGTTCACAATGTTCACATCTATGTTATGTAATTTCTAATCTAAAGTCAGAAAGTTGATTAAAGCCACAAGTGAATTCAAATGTCAAAAATCTTGTCAGGATTATTATTAAGAACCCACAAGACAGTAGTAGGATTTATTGGGTCACATCACTTCATTGTGGAGCTTACAATGAGTTTAGAATGTATTAGGGAATGGGCCATACTTATATATTCACTCATTCTTACAACTCTAGAATGTGAAAAACACATTCTGATATTTAAATCACTTAATAAAAAGGTTACATTTGAAAATCTCTGCCTCTTCCCTCACCTCTACCTCCCACCAAAATTCATTGTCCTACAACTATTAAAACTATTTTAGGGCCATCACATTTGTTAATTCCAAAGAACACATTAGCCTCTGGGTTTCTGTACTGACATTGGAAGTTAGTATTAGAACTGAATTGAGTTGTTGGACACCCAGTTGGTGGTGATTAAATTATGCTACTGGATTTTTCAAGTTACTGATTTCCTGAAACTTGCTTTCATTATCATTGCAGCAATGAAAAGACAATACATAAAGATGATGCAAACAGATAAAGAAGATTTGACAATCTCAGGCTCCCTTGACTCCCAGTGATTCTTATCCTGATTTTTGGTGTTTTTTGTTTCTTTCCTCATTATCTCTGGATGCCTTCATCTCTTCCATTCTTTTAGTACTCTCAGAATTCTCTTCTTTGTCTCCTGTTTCCTTGAGCTCATGGCTAAAATTCATCCAATTGCCTATCTCTAGTAGTGATTTCATATGAGAGACATTCTGTAAGCATATGAGACATTCTCATGTGCCAATTCTCACTTCCAGAGATGCCTCTTAAATTTGCTTAAGTGATCACTTAATTTATTGTGATGTGACCCAAACAGAAAAGGCAACAGAAATCAATGATGCTGGAACCATTCACAGGTGTTTTAACATATAGCCAAATACCCCAGATCAGATTGTCTTCCTAAACTTATCTTTACTTGGTCACAAGAATCCAAATAACAGTAGCACAGATATCCATGGAGAGAGAGGATACAACACATAGTGCAGTTATCTATAGTTTTCATATATTTTAAAACATTTTTGCTGTAAAAAATTGTTATGTAAATTTGTTTAATACATTTATTGGTAGACATACCTTAATTAATTTTTCCTATGTATGTGGTGTCTCTTGATATATTTTGGACACTCAATGTGTGATTTTTCTCTGACGTCATACAGAGATCATTTTTACACACCAATTCTCCAATTGTCTGATTGTTCTGACACCAACTGGGTGTCCAACAATTCAATTCAGTTCTAATACTAACTTCCAGTGTTAGTACAGAAACCCAGAGGGTAAGGCCTGTGTCCCACAAAACTTTCCCTACTTCAGAGGCTAGCCAAAAATTGAATGCCAGGCTTCCTACACTTCCACACTCACCCGACTAAAAATATGGGTGTTCCTATGCCCTCTCCTCAGTTTCACACGTTCACTGAAATGACTCATAGATGTCTGGAAATGGTATATTATTACAGATTATTATAAAGGTATAAAATGAAAAGCCAGATGAAGAGGTACATAGGATAAGATCCAGAAACGTCCCCAGCACAGGGACTATGTCCCTGTGAAGTTTGGGTGAGCTATCCCCCTAGCACCTAGATAGGTTCACACCCACTCAAAAGCTTCCTCACCAAATCATTAAAGGCTTCTATGGATACTGGTGGCATTGCATAGGTATGGATGGTTACATCACTGACCATTGCTAATGTTCAATCTCCAGCCACTCTCACCTTCCACAGAGTTTGGGAGGCAATACTGAAAATTCTAATCCTCTGACAATGTTGTTAGTTTCTCTGGTGACCATTCCCCATCTAGAAAAGACTTATCTTACCCACCAAATAGCCAAAATGATATCAAAAAGGAACAAAATTGGAGGACCAACTCTACCCAACTTCAAGACTTAATAAGAAGCTAAGGTAATCAAAACATTGTGATATTGGTAAAAAAAAAAAATAGATCAATCAAACATGGTAGAACGCCCAGAAATAGAAACACATACGTATAATTAACTTTGAGCTAGCCTTTTCAACAAATGGTACACTTAGAATAAATGAAGATCCAACTGTTTAAAAAAAAAAAAAGGAATCTAGACACAGATATGCCCTTTGCAAAAATTAACTCAAAATGATTCATAGACCTAAATGTAAAATGCAAAACCACAAAGCTCCTAAAAGATAGATGGAGCAAAAGCAAGTGACCTTGGAGTATCAATGACTTTAGATATAACACAAAAATGCATGTTCCATGAAAGGAATAATTGACTAGAAGGGCTTCATTAAGATTTAAAAACTTTTTGCTTTGTGAAAAGACAATCAATAAAATGAAAAGATAAGACACAAACAGAGAGAAAAAAATTTCAAAGGACATATCTCATAAAGGACTATTATCCTTTAAAACTTAACAATAAGGAGACAGACAGCACAATTGAAAAATGGCCAAACACCTTACGGCGACCTCACCAAAAATGATACAGAGAAAGAAAAAAATGCCCCACATCACATGTCAGCCGATTAAAACAACAATGAGATACCACTGCGTATGGGTTAGAAAGGTCAAAATCCAAATAACTGACAAAGACAAATGCTAGTGAGGATGTAGAAAAATGGAACTATCATTCCTTGCTGGTGGGGATTCAAAATAACACAGCCACTTAGGAAGACGGTTCGGTGAGGTTTTCCAGAGCTAAACATAATCTTACCATATGACCCAGCAATACCACTTGGTATCTACCCAAAGGAAATGAAAACTTATTTCCTCACAAAAACTTGCTCACAGATGTTTATAGCAGCTTTGTTTGCAATTGCCAAAACTTGGAAGCAACTTGGAAGTAGATGTCCATTAATAGGTGAATGGACAAATTATGGTATATACAGACAAGGTGGAATATTATTCAGTGATAAAAATAAATGACCTATCAGCATGCAAAAACATGAAGGAGCATTGTGTATTATTCAGTGAAAGAAGCCAATCTGAAAAGGCTGCCTACTATATTATTCTATGGCATTCTAGAAAAGGCAAAACTATGGAGACAGTAAAAAGACCAGTGGTTATCAAGTGTAGAAGGTAGGGGGAAAGATGACTAGGCAGAGCTCAAAAGATTTTTCGGGCAGTGAAAATTGTATGATGCTTTATTGATGAATACATGTCATTGTACATTTGTTCAGGCCTATAAAATGCACAGCACCAAGACTGAACCCCAAGACTAGTTATGGACTTGAGGTGATTATGATGTGTCAGTGTAGATTCATTGATTGTAACAAAAGTACCACTCTGATGGGGGATGTTGCCTGTGGTAGATATGCCACCAAATGAAAAACACAGATGAAAATGTTGCTTACAATATAAATTTATGTTAATAAAGAACAAAGTATACGTATGACAAATTCATAAATTAATTTTTAAAACCTACATACATATATAAAAATGTTAAAAAATGATTATCTTTTGGAGAAAAATTTACTATGAGGGAGCAGATAAGATTCATTTTCAATCAATGTAAGTCTTTTTGTTTGAACAATTATGCTCAGAGCATTCATCCTATTCACACGTGGGACCTCAGGGTCCTGTAAATGTGACTTTTCACTGTGGCAGGATATGCAAATGCATACACAAATCCTAAAGCACCAACAAATCGGACAGTCCTAATAAAGTCCTGTCATCATCCTTTGGGACCACTCCAACACCCTCATTAGCACAGTCACCTTTGGTTTTGTTGCTTGCATAACCCCAGTATCCCTTCTACCCACTCCTCCACCTTTTCTCATTCTACCTGTACTTTCCACCATCTTTGCGGATCCCATAAAGCCAACAGACTTACATTTGAATCTCAGCTCTTCTACCATGTACGTGGCAGTGAAAAGTTACTTAAATTCTCTGAAGTCTTGTTTCTTCAACTGCAAAACTATGAAGCTCACACCTGCCTTCCAGTGTTATTGAGAGGGCACTGCATGTGAAGCCTGGCGTGGAGCTGTATGTAAAGCTCAAGAAATAAGAGCTACTATTATAATCTTTATTTCTCTGATTAACTCAGTCCTTTCCCTTATTCAGGGAACCTGTGATTTGTCAATTGCAAAGTTCCTAAGCACTTCATACCACTCCTTAGGACTCTACAAGGCCCCATCCATGGGAAATAATGACAATGACTTTCTACAGGGTCTACATTTCTCAGCCTTAACCGCTGCCTTCTGAGGCAACAACATCATTCCATTCAATATGTTCCAGAAACTAAAAGATCAAAAATGTATATCCTTATAATCAAAATCACCTTGGATGGTGAGCGTGTCTTGTTTTTGTCCTGAATAGCAAGAGACAGATATGCAGAGGAGAGAGCAATAGTAAACAAAGCCTCTCTTATAAGTATAAAGAAATGTTTAGGGTAAAGCATTAAGAAAAGATTTACTAAGATAAAGCAAGTTTTCTCTGGATCATTTCATATAAAGCCTTACACAATTCTTTTTAAAAGACTATTTACTTAAAACGATACTACATGTATGATTACCACTTTCTATGACAGTTCTGATGACCCACAGAAGCACATTTGAATTTGATTCTGTAAAGCATGTAATTTATACTCAGGCACAACCTTCTGAGTGGGCCCATAAAAATCAATGCTGTGGGGTCTAATGTGCAGGTGAAATCATGTTATGGTGAAATTCTTTCAATTATTCAGGTAGTTTTACTCCAAACCATGCTTTGCTTACTATAATATTAAAGGGCTATTATCCAGTGAAATGCTGTTTCTTACTGCTTTTTGTTGTTTTCCTTGGAAATAAATTCAAGGAATATATAAATGATATGAATCTGTACATTTTAATGCTTTATTTATTTTAAATAATTTATTTAAAAATGCATGCGTAAGGTCACGTGGACTTGGTTGCTGCCACTGTCAAGTTTTTAACAACCACGGAAGTGACCACATCTTCTAACAAGAACAACATGATTCATCAACATTTTAAGACACATCAATAGCATTGAACCAAACATGAATCCTGGAGGCAAAGTACAAAGGTCCCCGGATGAGGCAGATGTCACCTCACAGTGTCTGCTCTCTGTGCTGGCATCCTTGACAGGGCTCCTGTGGGAATTCTTATCAGTCAGACACATCCTCCAAAGCTTCCCTCCAGAACTCATATCCTATTTAATCAACTGATATAAAACTCTTTATTCAGTTAACTGCTTTGGATTTTATTTATCCTGAATAAGTTTTGCATAGAAATCTAAATCAGAAGTATTTCACCCTGGTAAGGATATATAAAAATGAAATGGTCTTTTATTTTATTCCTTTGCATTTCCCCTTACCCCTCCTAGATATAATAACCTATTTCTGAAGTAATACATATAATTCTGCGACAAATCCACTTCAGCCTTAGTAATGCCCTTCGTTTTGACTTCAAAACATTCACTGGCTCTCGTGGATTTGTACTATTTAACACCCAGATAAAGGTAAGCTGCCTTTTTTAATAATGATGGATTACATTTTCTCGTTACACGCTCTTATTCAATTGGATTTTTTCAATTTAAGCACATCTATTCCAGGAGAAAAATGTAATGTCAGTCTGAGAATAATTGTAGTTATTAGAAAAGTAAACATGATGAAACACAAGTAACATAAACTGAAATTATTTGACTAAATTACTATAAAAGGCTAATAGTTTTCATGGAAAAGTAGTTATCTTTGTTCTCTATATTTTACTTTCCCTTTTTTTTCTTGTTATAGGACAATGTTATAATTTGCATTCCCTCGTAAAGAAATTCATACGGGGGCTGAGGCTGGGGCTTAGTGGCAGAGCACTTGCCTTGCATGTGTGAAGCCCTGGGTTCAGTCCTCAGCATCACATAAAAATAAACAAATAAAATAAAGGTATTGTGTCCATCTACAACTAAAAAATTTTTGAAAAAAAATAATATGGAGTTTATGAGGATATTTTAAGTAAAAATGCATTTTGGGCCATGGCAAATTAAAGACATACTATGGTACTTTATGTTTAGAGCCTTTTCAAACAGTCCCTAGGCTAGTGAATATATTCTGTTTTTATAAATGTTTTTCCTGAATACCAGATCCAGATTAAGCCTTATGTATTATATATTTTATAAGGAACTAAAAGACACGAGTTCAAAGTATTTGATACAAAGAAATAATTAAACATTTCAGAAGGAAATTCTAATTGCCTTGGTTAGTCAATACATATTGTGTATTCATATCAAATTGTACCCCATAAGAATGTACAATTATCATGTCATTAAATTTTTTTAATTGTAAAAAGCCTCAAGGTCTCAAATGCTCAAGTCTTTATTTTCTGATAAATGGCTAAATCTATTAAACCTATTGCGATCATGTAAAACTATGGGAATGGAAATAAAATTACTTCATTGAGACCTCTACCATTCAGCTTGAAGCCATGAAAAATATGTGCCCACATTACTAAGCCAGAAATATGCTTAACTGCTTAATCAAAAATGATTGTATCATTGGCCAGGAATGGTGGTGCACACTTCTAATCCTAGCCACTTCAGAGGCTGAACCAGGAAGATCACAAGTTCAAAGCCAGCTTCAGCAATTTAGCTAGGCCCTAAGCAACTTGGCAAGACCCTGTCTCAAAATAAAAAAATAAAAAGGGCTGGAAATATGACTCAGTTGTTAAGTGTCCTTGGGTTCAATTCCTGGCACCAAAATAATATTATTAATTTTTAAAAAAATGTATTATTGGGTTTATTAAAAATAGAATATACCAGTACCATTCATAGTAATGAAATTATCTGTGATGTTTTCAGCATCAATGTCATACACAGTAATCATTTTTTTTTTCTAGTTTTTCCTAGACCTCATAAGATTCCACAAGGTAAATTTACTGACTCTTTTTCCAGATGGGGTCACCAAGGCTCAGGTTTATAAAGTGTCTTACCCCAGCCTGCTCAACCAACTAGTGCTCAGCAGTACTTGAACCACAATAAACCTGATTCAAAAGCATATGATCATTCCAGGGCACAATGGAACCTCTCACATTCCTGGTACCCAATCTGAAACTTGAACCCAATCTTTACTTCTGCTCAGAACCTAGCAGCATCTGGTAATTAGTATGTGCTTAGTAAATATCCAATGAATGAATGAATGAAATATTAGATTTGGTAAAATGTAGGACATACGGCACAAATTTGAAATGTACTATCAGTTTCTTAAAGTCAACATACAAAACTCATAAAAAGTAATCATGAAATGGTATAATTTAATTAAAGTCACATTCATAACAGCTTATTTCTATTGGAAAAATTGACGTGAATTACCTATATTGTAACATAGCAGAGCATGTATCTCTGAAGAATTGGGCATACTGATGTCTTCCACTGTTACCACTCAAGTTCAAACTTCATTATGATTTATGAATGGGACATTCCCTTTTTCTATGTCCAAATTAAAACTGTATTGCACATACATTGTTTTTTTCAGAGATGCCAATATTTGAGTCTGATATGTGGGTTTTAAATCCTGTTTTCTGGCAGAAACTCTTTTGGAGAGAAGAATGTAATATTCAACGCTTCCAGACACGATGCACTCTTGCTGAACAGATCCTGCAGCGATGTTAGGCAGGATAAAAAAGTAAGAGTTCAGAAGAGACAAAAGCCAAGACAGAGGAAAGAGGGACACACACACACACACACACACACACACACACACACACACACACGGGGTGGGGGGAGACCGGGAGGCAAAGGGGAAAGAAGCAAGAGATCTATTTGTTTTACTACCTAATAACAGCAATATAGAATAGCATAATCCTGTTTTTGTAGGACTATTTTGTTAAAATAAGAATATTATGTTTTTCTTTTTTAAACCATTTCATAAGAGTCCACCAAAAGAAAGATATAGATGCCCTTCTGTTTCATTTCCTGCCTCTGTAGAATGTTGTGTTACTAAAATATTTTTATTACAGCAGAACCTGAAGCAATATAAAATGTTTGCTTGAGGATTATTTTTAGTCCCTTTAAGCTGAACTTCTGTAATGAAATCTATTTACAGACATTCCACAGTGCCCTATGGTTACTAGCTTATGCAAATGAAGTATGACCCTGGGAATAAACCTCTTGCCCCCTCATCATCCTCCCTAGCTTCAAAGGTCTCCAGGCAATCACTTTTTTAAGTGAAAAGATTTTTTAAGCTGAATTGAAATAGAAAGAGAGGGAGCATAACTTGACACCCAATACTCATACGACCCACCCATTTGCTAGCTTCTGTTTTCCCATAAATATTTAGACACTAATTTATAAATCCATTTGGGATAAATGTGTTAGTCCATAACGATTTTTTTTTCCAACCTCTACTTTTACTTTGAGTCCTAGAAACTGGAGACCAATATTAATCGATAGTCATTTACTCTAACTTCATTTCTTCTTTCTTAAAGAAAGGGTCAATCTAAGGGAACAGAATTGGTTTAGTGATAATAAAATCTTCTCTGCTGATTATATTCCCACTGAATATATGTTTGTGCTGAGCATCAAAATAATTGAACCGATCAGGAAAATTTATATAATTTCATGAGAAGGATATATGTATGTTCAATATATTGCTTGAATCTATTAGTATTAGTATTGGAATATAGTGATATTTATAAGCAATTGAAAAGAAAATAGTCATTTAATTTTTAAAAGAAGAGTAATGACATTGGATTATTGATTGCATTTTCAGAAGTATTAGTAAGAAAAAACTGTTTAAAATGTTTGAATGACAACCATAATAATAAACTTTATTATTTTAGGGGGCATTTTCTTACTGAATAATACCATGAAAAAAAATTGAAGCTTTTGGTTTATTTATTTATTTGTTTGTTTTGTTAGACAAATTGTTTAAAGACGAACCAGTTTCAAATAACTAGGGGGTTAAAATCATTCATGGAGACCGCAGGGATCTAAAGGTTAAAGTATCATCTCAGGATATTGCTAAAATTAGAACATAATGCAGGATGACTCTGGGATTTATAAGCCAAAAGGTTTATTATCCAACATTTCAAATGTTGGAAAACCACAAATGACTAACTTTTTAACCTGACCAAGTAGGATGATGACGTTAGAGTGCAAGAGGACACTGGCATTTCCCCATAAATACTATTTTTTTAAATTCCCAAGTTAAGGCTGCTGAAGCTACAATTTTTATTTAAACACAGAGCTTTATTAAAATTAAAGTAAGGATTACCATTTAAACTTTTATTTATGTTCAGCTTTTTGTAAATGGTCATCAAATTTATGGCATGGGTTTATTTTAAATGGTTTATGTTGAAAAGCCGGTATCTGCTTAAGCTTGATATGCGTAAGACTTTGACAAAACCTCACTTTCAAAAGAGTAGAACCTCAAGACCACAGTCACCTGCCCAGAAAAATCTGCATTGGCTCCAGAATAGGGTAAACAGTCCTGAACATGTGGCCAGCAAGAAGTGACCAAAAGGCCAAGAACTAACAAATAATGTACCCTAAATACATGGCAGAATTGGTTACTGAAACTTGATAAATCAGAGCAAATAATAACTCAAAATAAGTTTGTTGCTTTTGTGAATACTGCTGAGTTCAATGGAAAATGTGCATAGATCCATTTAAAAAAAAAGTTCAACAGAATCAGTAATTTCAAAGAAACTTTTGCATAGTAAGCCAAATTATTAGCTATGTTAGCTACATTGCACTTAGCAATTGTAATGCAACAGAAACTAACAACCCAATAAAAACAAACCCAAGAGGATTTATTTCATAACATTTCTCCAAAGTGATACTTACCTGTCAAGTTTGTAAACCTCAACTACTAAGAAATATTTGAGAATAGTTTCAGCTATCCATGCTGCTCCTCAAACTAAGAGAATGGAAGGATGCCTAAAGATAAAGAACTAGTTCCACAAACATAGCGTGCATGCAAATTGACCTTCAGAAACTAATATCAGTTGTTCATCTGTTCATACATTCCATCAACAAAACTTAACATTTTTCTATGACAATCACTGTATTTACACGACACTTATAAAGTAGTGAGCTAGAGGAGCTCTTTCTCTGCTCTTCAGCAGGTATCCAAGTGTAAAAAGCAAATACTACAAATAAACACACAAAGAAGCAATTTGCAGACTGTGAAAAATGATAAAGGAACAAGACAGGGTTAGTGAGAGAGAATAATGGGGGGAAGCTCTAATCTAGATGGGAGTTCATGGATGACCTTTCTGAGAAATGTTCTTTAGAAAAACCTGACACCAAAAGAGTAAGTAGAAGTTGGCCAGATAACCAGGAGGTGAAAGAATCTGGTAGGCAGAAGGATTAACGTTGGAGGAAGACCTGAGTTAAGAATGAACTGAATACATTTGAGGAACTAAAAGAAGATCTGAAAAAAATGCTGTCCTCAGATGAATCTGCAGCAATCCACTTATGCAGGGAGCAAACATCCATGGGAAGAAGTTTAGAGGGGAAGGAGAGACATTAGAAAGCTTTATATAAGCCACTAGAGTGTCCAAAGCAGATTTACCAAAAAGCTAGTGGAACTTCAACTTCAGCCCACTCTGGGTCTTTCCAAAGTCTGAGAAGGGGCCCTAGCAAAGTGTTCACAGGGTCATGTGTAAAATTATATACTGGCTCTCTTCACCTCAAGTATGTGCCCCATGAGAGAAGAGAGTCCCAATTTTATACTGTGATATAGCAAAGATAAGAATACCTAACATACAATTGGTGATCAATTAATATTTGTGTAACTAATGATTTATCTTCAACGTTCATGACATCTTTTCTTGGCAATGGTACTAATTTCCAAACTGAATCTCCATTCCTCTGGTACTTCATGTCTAACATACCTTATATGTAAATATGCACCTGATCATATCAGTATCCTTCTAACCTAATACTTTTCAATGACTCCCCACTACCTATAAAAATAAAGACTTGGTAATTTTGAAGAGCATAATTAGAAGAATGAGTCAGATAGATCTGGGTTTAAGTTCCAGATCATCAACCGGTTAGATCATGTGGATAAATTACTTAATACCGGAGGCTTCTCATTTTTTTCCACAAGGTCATATGTTAAAGGAGATGATTTTACTATTTCTTAAAAATATAAAATATAGGAAATAACATATCTCATATTCTCAATAAAACACACCAGCACAGAGATCTGTAAATGTGAGTTTTATTTCTTCTTTTCCTCTGTTTTTTATCTCTCCCATTAACTGACTAATTCCTCTCTCTTACCATCACTACCATCACTATAACAATGGAGCATAACCTTTAGAATAAGTGCTAAAGTGAAAGTGGAGAAAAGAAGAAGGAATGATAATATCCTTTGGAAGTATGAAAGAAAGCCTAAATTCTAGTTGCTTGGAATGGTCATGGTCTCAAGATCACTGAGGAGAAATGCAATCCTAGGAATAAGGGGGAGGGAGGCAATGAGCCCCTTTGGGGATTTGTCAGTCACGAGAGGTCTATGGCACATCCACTGCTGGGGAGAAGATGACAATTTTCAGGATTCAAAATTTCTCTGTTTTAAAGTTTCTTTTCCTTTAACAGAGAATTTGAAAAGAATCATATTTTCTAAATTTTTATAAGATATTGAATTATAAGGTATGCAGATATGATCTTGAAGCTACTCTGATGCCTACTTAGAGAACTGGCTTGCTCCTTCACTGAAGAAAATTGTCACAAATCTACAATTCCTTGAACTATGTAGGATTCACGTTCAAGGTCATGAGCTTCACTCCATTAAGTGATAAATAACTGTATCACCCCGTATTTGACATTTGACTCCTCTCTTCCACCAAGAGCATGTGCCTCCTCTGTACTTATGCTTCCCACCAAGATCAGACTTGTCCATGACTTATGAATTAACCTGAGCTGTTTGTATTTTTAAAGACCAGACCAGTAGAGGAGACAGCAATGATTGGGTGTCCTTAAAATTCTGCCCAGTGGTCTGACATCATAGATTTTTCCTCAGGCCCATTTGAACTTTTAACAAATTCTTCCCATTGAGGCATGCTGAAACAAAATACATTATCTCAATAATTACTATCTTCGACAACCTAAAATTAACATATTATCACAACTCTATGGTACAATGGGAAAGAAATACATTCCTTCAAAAAATTGAAGAGCTACTAGCACTAGGAGAGTTATAACATGCAAGCAGAAGTAAGTTTAAAAAAAATTGTGAATTGCAGAAAAAAGTTCTGTCACACCTCATAAGAAAATGAAATCCCTTCTTATGCCTTTTCTAAAGAAATAAAAGCCAAATGAGGCCAAATTCTAAATACCATCGTTAAAGGTTGTGTTTAAATGTTAATTTCTGCCTACTTGGCATTGCATCCATGCTGAAAATGTACCATCATTACTGCTACAAATAGGGCATCTCCCTAGAAAGTGACTTTAACAATAAGTAGCTTGTTAGAAGTAGCCAATGTTGCTTCATAAACCTAAAACCTTTTAGCAAGTTTACATAAAAACTCTGATAAGGTCTTTAAAACATCTGTGATGAAGATCACACAATAGAGTAATACCCAAGGAGAACTGTCGACAGTAGCTTCCACTGGCTGCCAAGTAGATGACTTTTTTGAGATTATGGAAGGCCATTCATTTTTGTTTTCATGAACTTAAAGATGACTTAACCAAATCCCCTAACAGTAGTTAATGGTTCTTAATTATATGATGTGCTAGAATAGAAGAAAGTCTTATTCATTGAAAGGTAGTATTATTACTAAAATTGTCTAATTTTCTATAACAGTAAAATTAAAAGATGACACAGCAAAGAAAGAGAAATAGCCCAGGCAGCAGTTAAACAACCCCTACATTTTCACTTCTCTGTGCCAAGTTTTACTTTAGAGAATAAAGCTTAGTTGCACAAAATTTTAAGGAAGTATAAAATTAAGTTTCTGAAGTCAATTTCAAGTCTAAGGAATCTGATCTAAAAATGGTTCTTTTATTAATTTAGGAATGACATTTTACATCATCGCTTGAATCTGCTAGCACTTCTGTGATGAAAATTTTGACTTCAAAGTTGGACAGCAGTATTCTCTATTTTGAGCCATCTTCATTGTTATCCTATAATATTTTGAACAAGAATAAAAACAAACACCTGGCCCTTGAGGATGCTATAGAACATGAACATGATAAGCGCACCTGATATTGCCTACACCACTTATTTGTGAACAAGAACTCTATTTCCTTCAAACTCATGTAAACACACGGGCTAGTCAAGAGTTTCCAACCCTCTTCTGTCTTGGGAGCGTATGTACTTGGGACTAAGTATACATCTCACCTAATTTTTTTCATTTGATGCAGCAGACACTGTATGAAATAAATGAATGTTCTAACACTCACACTACATACATGAAGACTTTAAGGCAGAGAGAGGTCAAATTGTATGCTAAAAATAAATAGATTTTGAAAAGTAGAAAAATTGAAATCCCTGAAGTATTCAATAGGGATGGATTCAAATGCAGGTCTAATTCCAAAACTTAGATGCTACCACTACACAATGATGCTTTCCATAGATCCAACTCTCCATTTTCTGTTCCATGAAAAGCTAAGATGGCCATCCATTCCACATAATTTTCATATTGCTTAATCATTCATAGTATGCTCCCTTCATTCACAAAAGAACACTAATTTTTCCCAAAAGAACACTAATTTATATGTTCACCCTACCCTGAAATCCATACATATAAAACTGAATATCTTTCCTACAAATTCCTAAATCTATCCTAATTACCCCCATTCAATGGAAAAAGCCAAAAAACAGGGAGGGTTATTAACTCCTTCAGTTTTCTCATTTCCCATATCCAATAATAACTCATCACATGTGAATCTTTCCTTACTTTATAACTTTCAGATTCAGCTTTTCTTTAGGTACATCTCCATTTCCTGAGTTCTTACCCTCATAACCTTTTTCCTAGAATGTTGTAAAAGTTGTCAACTGATGTTTGCACTTCCAGTCTTACCTATCTCTGATCAAGTGTCCACGTCACAATCAGAACGAGCTTTCAGGACACAGTTTATTATGTAAACCTTAATGGCTTCTTTTGAGTCTTCAGGCGATAGCCCATAATCTTCTCAAGACCTGAGTTCCCTTTATTAACTGTCTCTTGCTCCCTCTCCATCCTTACCTCCTACTACCCCACACAGACCATGTCCCACTGCACTAAATGTCCTCAAATTACCAAAACATGCAATGTTGTCCTCTGCCATTATGCTCCAGGATATGTTGGCTTCCTACTGGCTGAAGAATTTCTTCTTTCTCCCTACTCCTTTCTTTATTTTTTGGATAACTGTTCCTTCTTTAGGGAATAGTTTCAACTTTCTCCATTCCAGACTAGTGTCATCCCCATTGGTGAGAGATGCTGGAATGGAGCTCTGCCTCTCCTCTTTCTCTTTGCTTCTCCTTTTCCCCACTGCCTTGCATGTCTGCATGATTGCAATTAAGTTCAAAAACTTTTTGAACTCCTGATTATTTCCCAACTCTCACTCAGTTTGGTTTAGATGCTTTTTCTTGAAGGTCTCTATATCCAGTGCGTAATGATCTGATTAACTGTCTCATTCATCTTTTAATTCCAACATCAAAACTAGATCTAGGACAAACTACATATAAAAGAGATTCACAGTGCTAATAAGAAGGTATTTATTGTGTAGGATTAAATGAAAGGTGAAGATCATACTGCTGAACATAGGCATTATAGAAGGTTTATGGTACTTGTAATTTTTAACACACACCTGAAAAACTCTGAGAACCACAGACATCCCATAGAATACTATAGGTTTCCTCTCTCTTTTAAACTATGATATGCAATCTTGATTTATAATAATGTCTATTAAAATGATACAGTCATAATTTCAGAGCAGAAAAGAGCCATAGAAGTTAGTCAAGGGATTTTCAATCCATTATTTAGCAATAGATCAAAATCATACTTATGTCAACAGTACATAAAAAATTTTATTCTCCAGCTATTCCCTGGGAGTTAAAGAAGGTGGGAACAGCCAAGATGTGCAGGGCCCTGGTTCTTCTATTTATCTATGCTTCTCTCATTTGGCTGCTGGAGAGTCTAAGGTTCTGAATAGCACACTGGAACAAACTCTAACCTAATCCAAATCTTTAGTTAAAGATTAATAAAGAAGGGAAACTGAAGTTTCCAGAAGATTGTGAATTTCTCAAAAGCATCAAGTGACAAAAGATAAGACCTGAATCTCTTGGCTCCTAGGCCTGTATTCTAAATATTGTTTCTAACAGGAAAATAGCTTAGCTCTGGGATCCCTAGAAAAATGGTCCTATTCCTATATAAGACTGTTTCTTATATTATATTACATTATATATATTATAATAAATCATATATATTATACCAATACTTGGAAATGTGACATCAAAAAAGTGTTAGAATGAATTATAATGAAAATAAGGATTTTATTAGTTATAAAGCACTTTACCTTGGGCTGGGGATGTGGCTCAAGCGGTAGCGCACTCTCCTGGCATGCATGCTGCCCGGGTTTGATCCTCAGCACCACATACAAACAAAGATGTTGTGTCCACCGAAAAAGTAAAAATAAATATTAAAAAATTCTTTCTCTCTCTTTCTTTCCTCTCTCTCTCACTCACTCTCTCTTTAATTAATTAATTAATTAATTAATTAAAGCACTTTACCTATAATGCTGATGACATTTGGCTAGACCCGATGCATTACTGGCTACTAGATGCATTAAATCTTTCCTTATGTCAAGTTCAGAGAGTTGATAAAAATAAAAGTAGTAATTTGATAGAATCCTATCAATTCCTACCTTCTAATTAGCAGCAGTAGGAAGAATCCTCTTTGAAACTGGATATAATTTGTATTGGATCTTGTTAGGAATTGTATTCAGTCCTTCAAAAATTCGAATATTGAAGTCCTAACTCCTGGTACCTCAGAATATGATCTTATTTGGAAGGGCCACTGCAGATGTCATTAGTTAAGATGAGCTCATACAGAGTAGGATGGGCCCCCAGACAAGCACACACAGGGAGAATGTTCTGAGAAAAGGGGAGTTTATTGCCACAAGTCATGAAACTACCAGAGCTAGGAGAGATTTCTGGAAAAGATCCTCTCTACTGCCTTCAGAGGGAGCATTGCTTGATTGACACCTTGATCTCAGACTCCCAGTCTCCACAACTGTGAGGCAAGACATATTTGCTGTTTAAGCCACTCAGTTTGTGGCACTTTGTTATGGCAGCTCTAAAGCACTGAGACAATTCTAGATCTTCAGTTGCTCTCGGAGGGGTCTTTTCCTCAATCATCTCCAAAATTAGGTATCTTTCCTTAAATCTTCCGGTACCTACAACTTAGAACAAATAAATAAGGCAGCACTAAAAAAGGGTAATGTATTCATGTAGAGAAGAAAGCAAATACAGAATCATAAAAATATAGACAATTCAATGTGCTACAAAAGCAATTATATCTAGTACCCTGTCATACATTTTAGAGAAAAATATATAACTTTTATATAACTTATATAACTGGATACAGAGCCCAATGGCCATCACATGCTTCTTTTGCCTCATTTTATCATGATCAGATTACAACATTTTAAAACTTTATTTCCACATAGGGGAATGTACAACATTATCATGTGCAAATATAGAAGAAATGTTCCAACATAAGTTTCCCATCATCATCACTCCTATTTATACATAACAGTTTATGTTCTTAGGTATAATTCCATATAAAAAGAATAGGGGACCACAATAAGCCTTACCAAAAAATTGCTAATGTAAACATATTAAATATTTTTGAAGGCTTAATTTAAGCAGTGATTTCAAGGTATACTCTAATTTCTACAAATTAAGCTATTCTTCAGTAGGTTGCTGCCAAACTAAATGTCGAAACACAATCAAACTCACAGTTTGCGATTTAGCATGTCATAAAACCATATAATCGAATTCTATCAATGTTAAATCTGTTTTCTGAAAACTCTTAAACATATCTTAACCAGTGATGTCTACCTTCTTTCAAAATAAACATTTTATTTTATAAAATCATATATATTCTATAGAATATGTTTGTTTTAACCCAACAATAAAATTGGCCCTTTTAAGAACAGAAATAGCATTTGAGTGTTACCTTTTCTTTCTTATACAAATATAAGAATCAAAAAATATGGATATTTCTAAATATTGTATGCATGCTGGCTGCCTTTTTCTCCCCCCAAGAGACATAACCCTTCCCTTTTTGACTTGTCTTGTGTTATAAAGGGAGTCTGTGCCATAGCCTTAACTCATACCAAGAGAAGATGACCAGCATTGTATCTAGTCAGGTGACCATCCTGCCAATTCTTTCCCACAGGAGTCCACCTCAGCCACACGGAGATTCACAAGTCCCCCCATTATTATATCACCAGCTCACAATGGGAACTTCATGAGTGCTGGCAAATCATTTTATTTAGTCCCAGTTCAACAAATGTGTATTTATTAAGTGCCTACCATGTGCCACCATTAGACGATGTGTATAGTAACAGAAATGGAAGAGAACTTTTAAGTAACTTACAATTTAGTGATGGAGAGAGATAAGAAGACAATGACATAATGTGGTACCAGGATGCTAGGAAACCCCTTGGTCAGTTTGTCCAACAGCAGTTCACAAATTTCCTGTGAATGAAGACCTGATCTAATTTTATGAAAGATGGATAAGTCTAATCAGTGGGGAAGATGGAAAGGTTTCTCCCAGGCAATGAAGCAAAGTGAGATAAAAATACAGAAGTGACGTCACAATTTAGAGCCTCTGAAGTGGACACTAAGTGTGGGATGTTTGTGAGGATCAATGCATGGGGCAGGAAGTGGGAGGGGGAGGTCTGGACAGAGGGAGAAGTTGAGCAGTGATGCTGGTGGTCCCAGCATCTGCCAGCACCATGGGGAGCACAGAAACCAGGAATTATTTCCCTTACTGGCTCTTTCACTAGATTCAGGAACCTGAGAGGGTGTGACACTGGGAGAGACAGCACACTGAAACTGAGGCAATCTGCAGAAAACATGCCAGGAGTTGAAAGCAGTTAGACAGCAGGTCCTTCTTGAAGGGGACAAGGGTGGTGCATTTCTGTGTCCATCACATTGTAAATCTAGGTCTAGGGTTTAGACTGTAAATTTCTATGTAGAGAGTGGTAGGAAAAGAAGCCAAAAACACAATTTTCTATTTTTTTATATGACAGCGAATGCATTACAATTCCTATTATACATATAGAGCACAATTTTTCATATCTCTGATTGTATACAAAGTATATCCACAGCAATTTGTGTCCTCATACATGTACTATTAATAATGATGTCCATCACATTCCACCATTTCTAACCTCCTGTCCCTCTCTTCCCCTCCCACCCCTCTGCCCTATCTGGAGTTCCTCTATTTCTCCCATGCTCCCCCTACCTACCCCACTATGAATCAGCCTCCTTATATCAGAGAAAACTCAGCATTTGTTTTAGGGGGCATTAGCTAACTTCATTTAGCATTATCTTCTCCAACTCCATCCATTTACCTAAAAATGTCATGATTTTATTCTCTTTTACTGTGAGTAATATTCCGTTGTGTATATTTGCCACATTTTTTCTATCTATTCATCTACTGAAGGGTGTCTAGGTTGGTTCCACAGTTTAGCTATTGTGAATTGTGCTGTTATAAACATTGATGTGGCTGTGGATCTGTAGTGTGCTGCAAAAACACAATTATCAAAAATATGGTCTCAAGATGATTTGTCGGCTCTGCTGGAGAGAGCCAACTGCACATTTCTCTTCCCAAATCCACATCTGTAACATCACTGTGTGACTTGAAATCATCCTGGGTGGAAGTATGTGCAACACAGAAATTGGGAAAAGTTATAAATCAGGGTTTGATTTTTCTAAAAGTTTACCAGCACAAAACTTCATCATTCCTCCCTGCAGCTATAAACTCAGATTTGAATCATGATGAATAAGAATCCCTGGCAAGAAACACTCTATAACCTGCTGGAAATATAAGAGGCCAGAGACCAGTTAGCCTCATCTCTTTATGCTGAGAGAAACAAGGACTCTTTCATCTCCTAATCCTTCCACTAACCTCACTCCCTCAGCAAATGGGAGTCTTAGTGGAAAATTTATTCATTGCAAGTATTGTTTTTGCACGTAATTCAAGAATATGTATTTTAGTCCTACTGTGTGCCAGAAACTTAGATGGTGCTGCAAATGTAATGGTGAGCAAACAGATTTCATTTCTGTTCTTAGAATTTGTTGTTAAGTGGGGGATAAAAATATCACTAAAATCATAAAATAATGTATAATCACAAAGGCTGATAAATACTATGAAGAAAAGATGGAGAATGAAGAAAAAATAATTACATTAAATATCTTCAATATTTTAAGCTTCTGGACCACTTACAATAATATAAAATAAGACATCATTGTTATTAGATGCTATAAATTAAAGCTTGCGATGATAGAGTTTCATAAAAAGCCCATTATAACCATTTTAAGGTGTACTCTTATTGATTCTCAGACAACCCTAATTAAATATTGATATATTTTTTGAAAAATCTCAGTATATGCACTCTGATAATCACAGGACCTTCTGTTTTTCATTTACTATATCATTATTGTATCTCTTATATATCACTGCATTCCCCTACTATATCATTACAAAGGAACACAGGAAAATTGGAATAGTATCAAATTATAATTTTTCCCATCAGCTTACCATGTGATAATGTGAAGAATATCTCATGTAAGTATCATGAAATTGTACTAAAATAGATTCTTGGCTACAGTATTCAGTTTATTCTAAATAATTATCTTGAAGATTGTCAGATAAAATCCTCTGATTAAGATAAAATATTTTGCAAAGAGAATATAGCACGTCACCTTCAAATTCACATTCCTAACCTGATTGTGAGATCAAAAAATGTCTGAATTTTATTTATTAACATTATTCTAGGAAAAAAATAGTATTTTTTCCTTGGAAAAGGCTGAGACTTATGCTTGACATATAGCTAACAATACATGAAAAAGAAATTTAACATTATTCATGATATCACATTCATATGACACATGATGAACGCACGGTTAAAGCACATATCAAATCTTCAGTCTGCTATGTTTTAGAGGATTTGAAAAGTAAAACTTTCTATTTGTGACATGATGATTTTGTACTTATGAATTCCTGTCGGATCAAAAATAATTAATCCAGGGCAATTAACTTCTACTTCTTATGGTCAAGTTTTTGATTAGCAAGACTTTGCCAGTGTTACTGTCTATGATCTTCGTCACAAAGTCATTACAAAATACATCTCTAGAATGATGTGAAAATGTGTAAGTGTTTCCACTGTGGACTGCACCAAAGAGTTAAAACACCTCAACACATTATACATATATTCATACATGGGGCCAAAGGGATACCATTCTCATTTTTCATCATCAAGGCATTCATAAGACTTCTATCTTCTTTTGCTTTTGTGACCTCTAGCCAGAAAGGCCAAAGTAAATAAAGGTCAAGATAGATGTCAAATCAAGCAATTACTAGACAGGGAACTTGGCTGTGACCCTCAGATTAGAAATGGTGACCTGTCACAGCAACAGGGGAAAACCTTCCTGTAACTCCTCTCCCATCTCATGAAATACAATCGAGATTTGCAGCCCAGACTGGAAAAAAAAAATTGATATCTGTCATTTGCCTTTTAATCTTTTCTACCCTTCATATTGGGGTTGTCCTCCCATTTTCTCCTTGGCCATAGTCTCTGAATTGTAGATATTTGAGAGGAAAAATTAGTGGGAACCAGGATTGGGAAGGGAAAGCTCACCTATCATGAAAAAATGAGAATGAGCCAGCTCATCACAAAATGCTATAATATTAGTTTTCTTCACCTAGCTTTCTGTGGAACTTCATTAAAATTAGAGAATTTTGTGCAATGGTGGCAATCTCAATCAACAAGGTTCCTATTCTTTCTACAGTTAACTATACATAGGAAAAATGATTTTGAAATATTCTTTGGAGAAAGTGACTAAAACTTGAAAATTCATTTACATACATCATTTCTGGACCTGTTTTTATAGAATTTCTAGAATCTCATTTTTCCTCTTTGCCCCCAGAAAATTGCCACTCTTCTCCTCAGATGCTATGTTGAAAATATTGAATTTATACTATCACTCCCCAAATTCACTCCTTAATTCTTCCACCTCCTTAAGCCTCTCATCATTTAAAAGACATATAGTCCTTTCATTGTCAAGAAAGAAAGAAACAAACAAAGAAACAAACTAAAGATTTACTCATGAATTTTGAGTTGGGACAAAACTAAATAAGTGAATTTTGTCACACTTATAGTTTGACAGTGGAGTCTCACAAAGAAGTTGTTTTTACTTTTCCTAATTGTTATAATTCATAAGAGAATATTAGCAACTATGTCATTAAATTCAGTTGAATTAATGGATTTTGACTAACATTTATTTCTAGTAAAATGAATTAAGTTAAAGAATTACATATGAAAATCTGATTTTTGAAATTAGCTGATAGAACAACTATGAGGTGAGGGACACAGAACAATCAAAAAACAAACAATACAGAAAATGAGAACCATCTGTATGTTATTGGAGCATACAGTTGGCAATCCACTGAAGAATTACTGAGTGGGAGAGAGGATTTTGAAAATTAAATTGTTACTTTTAAAAAATCTTACATTACAAAACTTTAAATTTTTTATTTGTTATTTTTAGATGAACATGACAGTAGAGCGTATTTTGACATATTATACACACATGGAATATAATGTATTCTAAGTAGGATCCCATTATTGTTGTTATAACAAAACTTTAAATGTTGATCCTGAAGAAGGAAGGAAAACTGGGCACAGTGGCACATGCCTGTAATCCCAGCTACTCAGGAGGCAGAGCGGGCAGAAGGATTTAAGTTTGCAGCCAGACTGGGCAACTTAGTGAGACCTTACCTCAAAATGAAAGATAAAAAGGGCTGGAGATGTAGGTCAGTGGTAGAGCACCCCTGGGTTCAATCCTCATTAAATTCAATCCAATTAAAAAAAAAGTAATATACCAGTACATATCACTGTAAAGTCATTTTCATTTCAAATTTAGTTTCAGTCCAAGTCTTCACTGAAAAAAAAAAGAAAGAAAAATCATTTGAAGACTCTCTTAGCTACTCACTTCACAGAAATGAAATAAAAGGAAAAGTTCCCATATTGAGATCACAACCAATGTGCTTTAACTTCGAGGTAGACCACACCTTTTAAGCCAAATTATTTTTAGCTGCCATGCTCACTGTTCTCACTTCTTTGTTCAAACATTCTGATCAGAGACCCTAGTGGTAAGTTTCACTTATTATTATAATTATTATAATTGGTTCTTCTAGTTACCAAAGAAATTGATATGGCCCTGGGGCTTTGAATGGTCAGTTTGGAAGGTTTCATAGCTCCCAAGGGTTCCTTCACACATTACAGTAACTTTGGAATATTATTTCTTCCCAAAACATCAATACAGCCGGACACATTCGTGCAGGCCTGTAATCCCAGCAATTCAGGAGGCTGAGGCAGGAGGATCATGAGTTCAAAGTGAGGCCCTGAACAATTCAGCGAGATCCTGTCTCTAATAAAATATAGAAAATGGAATGGGGATGTGGCTTGGTGGTTAAGCACCCCTGGGTTCAATCCTTGGTACAAAAAAAAAAAAACATAATAACAGAGATATGGCTGCAGGGTCAACTCCTGGAAATTCCAACCTGTTTCTTTGGAGGAAATAAAAATCACCTTGGTCTTTACAGCACACATTATTTACAAAATTCCCAGAACTGAGTCTACACAGGACTCAGCTAACCACCACCTTGATTACTACATCTTCTTTCTTCATTGTGTCTGCGGCTAATGAAACTGTGAATGAATAAGATTTGAAAATGAAACCTGTGATAGCTTGACGTATTTTGTGTTTTCCCAAGAGGTGTGGCCAGGTTTTTGTTTTTTTTTAAAATAACGTTATGTACTTAAAAATAATTGTGTAGAGGTGTGAACCTGGCACTTAGATAGGAGTGGATTCCCTCTAGATTCTCCCCCAATTGCTGCAAGCTGTGACTCACAGCAAACGGGCAACACCCTCTGGCCACCATTCCCTCTGCCTCCTCTCAATAATGCCAATTAGCCTGGGTGGGGTCCAGTGGGAGTGACCTTACATACTGGATCATTTTAGTAATAGCTTTTCCCTTTAGACAGGGGTCTGTGGGCTTCAGGAAAACTAAAAATAGGATTAGACAGTTTAAGGATGAGAAAAGTTAAACTTTAACATTAGAAAAATATTTAAATTTTCCTAATTAGTTTTTGTTTTTGAGGTCTTCTTTATTCCTTTTGAGAACTTATAAATAACTCAAGAAGACCTGATAAGCTTCTCTGAAATTATCAATAAGCACCAGGAATGCCACAAGTTTGTCACCATGTTTGTTATAAGTTGTGATCCTTTCCTTAAGTATAATTCTCCAGAAACCAAAGAAAGGAGAAATACATCACATACGGAAATGAATCAACAAGATTGATTTTCTTCATTATCATCTTGTACTAAGGAAATATATTTGTTAAATAAAACTTACAACTAATAAATTTTTATGCATCATTACTCTTCCAGAAGTCCATGAGCAACCCACAAATCAGTGTCTATCTTTTGCCAGAATATCCTAACAATCATTCATTAAATATGCATTGAAGAGATATTCTTGTAATTAAATATGCAGTAAAAATCTGTCCTGAACCATTTCTGAGGTAAATCCATTTGATCCTATAACAACCTCATGAAGTAGAAAAAGCTGGTAATTTTCCCACTTTAAAAACCAGGAAATTGAGATTTAGAATGATCATGTCTGTGTTTTCAATCCAATTATTGGAAGAGTGGGTTAGAGTTTAAAGCCTCCTGGATTCCCAGATAACACTTGACTTTCACCTTCTCAACATGCACTTCAGATTCTCATTTTTTATGTTATTGCTTTTTTCTTCAGGAAGTGAAAGAGAGCACAAATAAGTGGGTTAAGGTTTCTTGGAAGAAATGAATGCCAGGAGAAGAAAGACAATACTTAGAGTAAAAATAGCGATTACATTTATGAAGCACGTGATATTATCAGACATTGTACTGCGCGCATAACCTGCATCATCTCTTTCACTTATCACAACACACGATAAGTTTAACACTTCTATCAGGAAACTAAGGCTTGGGAAGCTAAGTAATTTGCTCTGGATCACAGAGCTCGGAGCAAACAGACCTTGATTTTCTACAGCTTCCAGAACAAAGGAACAAGAACAACCAGGTCGCATGTTAAAATAGCCTGACAGAAAAGGAGTTTCTGCTGAGAGTGGAGGGAAACAAAGTTGGATAGACAGATCTGGACCAAGTTATAGAGTGGCTGGACACTCAAGAAAATGAGATTCGATGTAAGAGATGGAACTTCTTTGTTGATTTCTGAACAGAAAGAAAGAAGATAAAGGGAAGTATGCAAAGGATGTTTTCTTTATAAACGGGAAGCCTTGTAAGTAGTGAAAGATGACAAGGGGGCCCTTAAGAAACCTAACCTAATAGTCCACGTACAAAATGATGGAGGCCTAATTCAGAGTGGTTGATGGGATCATGAATCAGAAGTAAAGGACACAGAAAACAAATAAAAGGAAGAAGCAATATAATTTCATGACTAATTAGATGCCATGGCTCAAGCAGAGGATGAGTCAAAGATGACTGGATGGCTTCAAGCTTAAGAAACTGAGGAGACGGCGCCATGAAGAGTTAAAATGAGGGCAGAAGTTTGTGCTTAGACATGTGAGAGCTGAGTGCCTGCGGTGGAAGGACCTGGGCATGGGGACTGGTTTTCAGGTATCAGAATAGAATACATGGTCATTACCAACAGGGCACTGTGCAGTTACGAAAGTTGCAAATATATCTGAATTTGCTACTAAAGAACAAAGGAAGAGAAATTAGAGCTGAGAATATAGGCTAAGGAGCTTTCATAAATAAGAATGCCTGTGAAGAATGAGGAAGCATGCCAGACATGAAACCAGTCATCGGTGTTTTCTGTTTATGGGGGTCATCAGCATGCACAAAGTAACACCATCTCCTCCACTACCACCATCATTATCATATAAAATTATATATTTGGAAATGCATTTGTTAAATAACACCTAATAAGTAAACTTTTATACACACTTTATAGGCATCCAACAAATCCATGCCTAATCTTTACCAAAATATCTTAACAGTCAATCATTAAATATGCACTAAAATATATACTATATACTTTCAGTAAAATATGCAATGAAAATCTATCTTGAATAATTTCTGAGATAAATTTATTTAATCCTCCAACAACCTTATGAAGTAGAAAAAGGAATTATAGATATATCAAATATATAATATTTAATATATAACATATTTTGTTATGTTTAATATATAACAAAATATTTATATTATATTATATATATTATATATAATATATATAATATATTATATATTTTATATTATATAAAGAAGTATAACCTTTTATATATATAACATATATTATATATATTTATGTATATATAATTTATATATATAGTTCCTCCACTGAAATATAAACTCCATAAGAACAAGAAACATTACCTAGAACAGAATTTAGCATATTTTACAAATTCAATCTATATCTATTGAATAAGTGCATCCATTATTGACCCCATGTCTCAGCAACTAGCCCAGGACCTGGAAAATAGCTGGTGCTCAACAAAGCTTATTGAACAGAATTGAACTAATAATTCCATCTTTATTTCCAAAGAGTCCCCATCTTTAACACTATTGATTATTATAGTCCAAACAAGTTAATTAAAAATTCAAAAGAGACACTATTGAAGCTTATAAGAAAAATATTCTGGACAAAATACTTAAACTCGGCTATATGAAAGAAATCATCTAAATTTTTAAATAGGAAGGGGACCAGGGAAAGGAATAGTTACTAAGGTACAGAGATAGAAAGAAATTTGAAGAAAGAAAACAGAAAGGTATCTGTTTATCAGTTAATTTCTTTGACATGGATGAAGGATATGAATTAGGGAACTGCTAGTGTGGATGAGTGTTCTCCAAATGTCAATATGTCAAAGCCTTGGTCTTCAGCATTACAATATCAACAGATGCTGTATACCTCTTCTCCTCTTTCTCTCACTTCTGCTTCTTGACTAATGAGGTGAGACATTTTCTCTGCCACATGCTCCTACCATACTTTTTTGAGAGAGATAAATTTTTGTTTGTTTGCCAGAGTCCCAAAGAGATGGAGCTGCTCACTTATGATCTGGAACCGTCAAAATCATGAGAAGAAATAAACCTTTTATCTTTATAAGTTACTTGCCACAGATATTTCATCATAGTGATGGAAAGCTAACTAAAATAGAACCCATGAGAAATCCCATTGCTTAGACTGCCATGCTGAGTAACCAAGAAGCATGCCACACACCTTCAAGATTGGCGACAGGTAGTAAGAGTGAGAAATGAATTAATGACCATGCCAAGGTTTGTGACATGAGCAAATTATAAGAATGATAGCACTGGGAGCAAACATAGAGTGGAAGATGTGTTGGATTTTAAATATTTATGACTCCGAGTCTCAGTTAGGAATCACTTGGATGAAATTTATTTAAACCACCGGGAATACACCTAGAATCCCAGCTACTTGGGAGGCTGAGGCAGGAGGATGGCCAGTTCCAGGCCAGCTCAGTAACTTAGTGAGACCCTGTCACAAAATAAAAAACAAAAAAGTACAAACAAACATTTTTTTGAAAGGGATAAATTCACTCAGGCTATCTTAAATGAAAATTGGGCTCATTGAAAGTACAATACAAAATTTTGCAGACCTAGAAAAGGAAAAAAGTATAGGTTGGTCACATGGAGGGATTTTACCTGTAAATCAGGGGGGGAAGCTGATGGTCTTTTCTTTTGTCAGTCATCATGCCCCATGGCATCTCAGCTCTGATTCTCAGGGTCTCTGGTCCATTCATTTTTCAGTTTTTCCCTGTAGACCAGCTTCTTCTGCTCTTTCAAAGCTTTCAGCCTACACATGACTTTGGTTTGCCAAGATGCCACATATACATGAACATCTGATTTTTGTGCTTTCATTCTGAAAAATATACGAAAGAAATAATTATCCAGGCAAGCAAATTCATTTTAAGTTTACTACCACTTTAAGCATATATATTGATTAGTCCTTCAATTTTATAGTCATTCATTTATTGCCTAGAAAGACCAATTATTTATGTTGCATATTACCTAATATCAGAATCAACATATATCACTCATTGCCTCATTAAAGTCATAACCTAAAATTTATTAGAATAATATATAATCACTGAAATACATTCAAAAGAAATAAGAGGGAAAATGATCAAACTGATTGTCATAACCAGAACATCAGATATAAAATAACCCAGAATTTGGTTAAGTTAGAATAGCCCAATAGTTTTGAAGACTAAATAATTTCCTCCCTTTTATCTTAGGTGAATTTATTTTATACCTTTTCAATAAACAGAGCTAAATAATCTCCAAAGGTGGATAAGATCCAATGGACTCTGAAAAAGCCTGAGTGAATGTTTCTGAACCTATGAAACAGCAACTGGAATTTAACATCCCATGATGTATGGCTGACCTTAGCTGATGTCTACATTTGCTTTTTTATATTTGGTTACCTGTTAGCATACTTCAAAAAAGACCAAAAAAGATTGAAACACTCCTCAGATTTCAAATAAAATCTCATTTTAAAATTTAACAAGTACTAAACTAAAAGATTGTTTGAGAAGAAGAGAAACAGGGTATGATATTAAAGAACTGCCTGGAGAAAATCATCTGTTCATGATATCTCTCTTCTTTATCAGTTTTAATAATGCTTGAAATATGTTAGTAGCTGTTCTAGATATAAAGCAACAACCTAAACTGAGTGCCATCAAGATGTGAATGGGTACTTGAAGACTATATAAAAAAGTATACATATGAAATACTTGTTTCATTGGAAATGGATTTTCTCACATGTATTACAATTTTCTGTCCTTAGAAATAAAGATCAGTTTGTAAGATCTAGCTTTATTGTACAAAAGGTAAATATGGAAGCCCTTGTTTGCACAATACACAGCACCACAGAGATGAGAAGGAAAGTACAATTTATGTCAATTGAATAGCTACAAAAATATCCATAAATGCTTTCCCAACTAGACAGAGCTAGTCAATGCTTTCTTGATGGGATTTGAGGCGAGGCCTCCACCCACACAAAAATTCTCTCCCTTGTGAGCCAACTCTCTAAAGTATTATCAGAATTTTATCCCTCTGGTTGACAACTTTGATCTTTAAGAAAGTGGTTATTCTTCTGTTAGAGATAATAATGCTCCTTGTTCCCAGAGACAAATCCTGATTATTTCTGCATTTTATTATGTCCCGTTTTGCCCATGTGCTAAAACATTTGCATCTGATATGGTCAGATCCAGCAAGTACCTCAAGATAAAAGGTCAAAAATATCAGCCAAATGTAGAATAAACAAAATATATCAAATATTAATCTGAAATAATTTTTTGCAATTTATGATTATAAATACTTCATACAGACTTGCTCAGACAATTTTAGTTTTATTAAGCTACAAACTATTAAATAAGGTTTGTTTTATTCTGTAATTTGGGGTACATAAGCCATTGGGCCAAATTTTAGACCAACAGAAAAAAAATAAAATGTAATATTAAATATTAAAAATAAAATGTAATCCATTTAAAATGTAATATTAATAAAATTCTGAAGGAGGGCAGAAGATACTAATCTGTCTAATCCTTCCTCAAATGACAATCCTTTTTCATCCTTTGTGTACAATGACCTATGAAGGGGAAATGGCACAAGGCCACTCTGATTGATGTCTCCTAGACATGGAAAAAATAAAGTAAAATCAGCAAATCTATCATTATCCACAGCCTAAAACACATACAAAATAGATATATCCAGGTTAGACCTGTTTTGTTTTCTTTCAAGAATTTCAACAGCATAAAGACTGCCAATGCCTAGATGGCTTGTATCTCCTCATTAATTCACTGATCCTCCTATTTACCTCTTGACAATTTTAAGAACCCATCTTTACAGTGTTAAAAGATAAAATTTTCTCTGGTTCAATTTAATCTTTTAGAATAGAAACAATTTTGTTCATTGTTTCTTCTAAATTTCAACAGTAAGAAGTCCAGGTATGCATTCCTATTTCTGTCTAGATAACGGTTCAAATATGCACTCAGACAGAAGATCTTTGCTATAAAACAGTGAAGTGTAAAAACAGAGATTAGATCTCCATTCTGCACCAATATTCAGGTATCATTGACAGTTTCAAGGTACCTACTCAATGTGAAAATCAATTACATTGTCTGAAATTATTTGAATTATGAAGCATCCTTGAGTGAAGTAGCACCAGAAGGCAAATGTGTATTGGTTTGATGAACTCATTCTGTTTTGAATAAAATGTGACCATGTTTGTAGGATATGAATTACAATCTATGCTATGTCTTCAGTTCCATAAGTATGGCTACGAAAATTTTTGATAAAATCCTTGCACTTGTAAGTTGCAAAACCTAGAAAAGTCATAGGCTTTTTCTGACCTTCACTTTTTTCGTCTGTTCATTACAGAAGATAAATCACAGAATGTTTATGAGGATTCAATTAAATGAGATATTAAAGTGCTTGGTTGACAACAGGTTTTTAGTAAATGTCTCCCTTTATTATTAACTAGTATTTCAGGGGAAGAAGAAAAGTAGTACTTTTGAATACATGCACTGAAATCATAAGTGTTCATGTGCTGTCTTCTTTGTAAATCTAACAGTTTTACTTGTGCTCACCTCTGCATATGCTTGGGATATGGACCAGGGATCCATTGGATTTCTGGCATCTTAATTATGTATTTGATTCCATAGGAGATTAAAAAACTAGGGGATATCAGAATTATACACATGAACAAAGTTGATGCCTTTTCTTCATTTCAATTTGGAGAATGTAATTACTGAATTAATTAGTTGTGCTAAACTATTAAACCTTAAATAGATGGTTTATTATTTTCTTTTGACTCTAGGATTTCTAGGAAGAATCATTGATTCTATTGCAATATTCTTTTCTGGTTTGTTTCCAATCTAAATGGAAAAATAAATAACTATTTTCTTCTCCCTCTACTCTTTCTAATATAATGCTAGATGCACCCTACTCATCCACTCTGTCCTGCTTTTTCATTCTTCAAGTGAATCTCTAGCACTTACTACACAACTTGCTATATTTTAGTAAATCGAAGACTTCACTTTGAGGGATCCTTCTCTTACCCTTCCTTCCCCCTGGACCTTCTCATTGATAACCCAAGCCAGGACCTGGATGGTACTAGAATAGAGATGCTGACTACTATGATTCTGGTATTTATGGATAGTCAAATGAGAACCATATGGTTCAGTATTAACCTTCACAATCAAAAACTAAATAAAAAAATCTATAAGTATAATGCCAAGAATCTTAATAAAACTCAATAGGTTAAATATGAAAACAATCTCACTCCTGATATGTAATACTAGTACTAAGTTCTAACAGAAAATGTTTCTTATTACATATCTTGGACAAATTTTGAAGAAATAATAGGAAATGTGAAATACAGTGTCCCCACAGACTTAATTACCATCAATGGGTTTTTGGTAGGCCAGAGTCTTAACCTGATTAAACCATCTTTCATGAGCTAGTTGCACAAATGGGGCCTGGCCAACCACCTCTGCTTGTGTTCAATTGCCTGGACATGCTTACTTTTGTGGTTGAAACTCAGATGCTTCCTCCCACACAGGGTAAGAAAAAATACTTTCATTTCCTTGAAAAGGTAAAGTCTTTGCAAAATTTCATGTCTGACATAGTGTTTTCTTTTTTTATAAGATTTATATTTATGTATTTAGCAGATTTATTTTCTATTCTACCAAAATCAGAAGTTTACATTTATGTAATTCATTTCTCTAAGTTTGCAGAACATCAATTATGATTTATTCAGTTATTCATCTACACGGGTTCTCTGGGTTTTGCTCCAATTTTCTAAATAATTTATGAAAATAAAACACTTTAAATTATCTATATTTTGTGATTTGTAGATACAGTCTAACAAACTTTGGGAAATATTCCAATTTGGTGAGAATGTTTATGTTTATGTGTTCATACCATATATAGAGAAAGAGGCAGCATTTTGACATTTATGTTGAGTCTCAGCATAAGGAGGATTTCAGTAGATTTACAAATATTTAAACAATGTAATGATATAACAGCAAGAGACACAATCAGACGTTACATGTCAGATAGTGTTCTAAGAATTCTGCATGAATTATTTGCTTTAGTTCTCATAACAACCTTATGAAGGTGATCTGTTGTTATCCTCATTTGCTACAATTGAGATACTGGGTCCTCAGCTAATTAGCCCAAGTCCAAAACTGAGGAGCAGATTTGAACCCTGATTGTCTGGCCCTAAATCCCTGCTCTTGCCAGTAAGGACAAAGGGGGATTTAAAAAAAAAAAGGAAATAAGAGTTAATTTAGTTAAAATCAGTCTAAGAAAAGTGCATTGAAAATTTTTTCTAATAGCAAAGAGTGAATCATAAATTTGCTTTTATTTTGGGGGGAAAGAGAAAGAGGAAGGGTAGGGAGGGAGGAAGGGGAAAGAAAAGAAAGAAAAAAGAAAAGGAAAGGAAAGATAATCAGCAATAAAATTCTCAATTTTGCCCATAAAATAAAAGACCAACAACTAGAAGGTACATGACTCTGAAGTCTGTTGAACATTGTGAGAAAGAGGAAACAGCATTCTAAAAGCAAAACTAAAACCACCAACAAAAACAGAGAGCTTTCTCCTATTGCCCCAAAGGTATACCCCACCAATACCTCCAGAACCGAGCTCAGAAGACCATTTTTAATGTTCCAAAGAAATATTATCCAAGTATGTACGCCCAGTGAGGAAGCTTGATTCCAGAGTACAATTAGAATCTCTCCAGGAATGTATACGTGGTATATCTTCTATGAGCATTCTTCCCTTGTGCAACAATGTGATATCGCAGAAGTTAAAAGGCAAATACTAATATTATATTCCCTGGTAGGATCCTGAGATGGAACTACTTTATCCTGCTGACTTACATCATAGCTATCTATTTAATTCTTCACAAAATAAAAGTTAAAAAGGACGCAATTCACTTAATTGCACTGAGTTTCAGTCTCCTCAACTGTTAAATAAGGATAACACTAGTATTTCCCTCTCATGCTCCTTTGCAGACTAAATAGGTTGTGGAAGAAACTCTTACAACAGTGTCTGGCACGGTAGACTGATTAAAACGTTAACTGTTATCAATAACAGGACCATTCCAAAATCCATATTTAGAAGTTCTAAGGTGATCCTTCAATGCTCTATAAAATCTAGCAAATTGAAACTGAATATTATGGCCTAAGGAATTAAAAGTGAAATCTTCACATTGTCTCAGGACACAATTACTAGACAAGGTAGGAGTCAACTCTAAAAAGTGTATATTCTATGATCTTTATTAATTTCTCAGAATGTTTTAAATTTTTGTGTAAAATATTTTTTTCTTTAATTTAGCTATCTAGACAAAACCAAACCTTTGGGCCTACTAACAAAGAAAGGATATATTTTTATCTCCCAAACTGGGACACTAATAATTAGGAGTGAAAGAAAATGCTGAAATAATTAACACACATTAATTGATCTATAACTGACCAGGAAATTCCAGCCAATCTGAGATATAGGTTCACATACTTATGTATCAGTAATAAAGAATTCATGGCTATGTGTTTTCCTTGAAAGAAATTTGCAAAGGCCAACTAAACTAGTACTTGTGCAAAACCACAATTACATTTCATTTCAATGGAGTAATCTCCAAAACAAATCAAGTATTACAATTGTATTCATATTCAAAGCTATCTCAACACTTTATGCAAAAGATGAGAATTTAAAATAAGTTCTAATAGGTAGTGATGTGAATTTACTTAATATCCTAACTCTAACTGTTCATTTAATAGTATTCAGACTTATTTTGGCATATGTTTTTCTCTTTTTTACTTATAGAATTTAAGGACAATAAATTCCCAATATATCCCATCAGTTACTATGTAAACATATATATTGGAATCAAATATGTTCCATTCATTCTTTCTTTTTCTTTTTGTAGGACATGCAAATTTAGAAGAAAAAATGTTTTCAGATTCTTTAAGTCAAATATTATTTTCCTTCTACAAAGACTTTTTGTCTTGCCCTCCTTCTAACTTTATTCTTTCTATAATCTTCAAAATCTTATTATCACCTAAATAAATATGTCAAACATAACATATAACTATCTAATTTTTCAGATTAATGATTTTTTTGAATTTTGTATTTATTTATTTATTGCTTATTATTTTTAGGTATATACAACACCAGGATACACCCTAAAATTATCACAAAAGCATGGAGCACAACCAATTCCAATCAGTCCCCTGAACTCCCCTCTCCTTCCCCTCCACTCCACTGATCATTATTATAAAATGAAAATCAATGGAGAGGAACAGAAGAAAACAATAGGGAAACTTAAAATATCATGTATGAAACTACTGAGCCATACTAAAATAATTCCTATGCATCATTTGAAAGTATAAATTCATATTTAACTATTTGGAAGAGTATCTCTTTGCAGAGAATCAATAATAATAATGGGATCAATAATAATAATGGGATCAATAATGTCCCAATCGAATGAGATTTTACTATGTGTCAAAAGAAATGAATTGATAAGAGATTTCTATAGGGCAGAGGAAAAAGAAAGAAATTGATATTTCAAGGAGAAAAAACAAACTCTCAGGACAGAGGTAACATGAAGTCATTCCTTCAGACCATGGAGGTCACTTCACCACTCCACTGTGAATCTGTGAACTATCATAATTCAGTGTGTATCTTTTGTAATGTTGGTTTTCTCCATGAAAACTCAAGCTCCTTAAGGCCAGGGCCATTTGTTTTGTCCAGGCACCCTCAGAACATTATTCGGGGACTTAGAGTTAACAGGCACTCCACAAACATTGACTGATGAATGTAAAACACATTATTGAGGTTCCACACTTCAGAATTTAAAGTCTAGGATAAGAATGACCGATTTTAAACCAATTCTAAGACCTGAGTTAGCAGTAGGTTTGTTATGATCCAAAGCATGGTGTATCTTCAAAATCCAATCCAATGCAATCTTTTGATGTCTTGGTACAGATAAGCCCAGATTCATGAACTAGTAATACTGCCAAGTTCTGCAATAATCAGATCATACATTATAAGAATTTTGAAGAAACATAAAAATATATTGTTGTGGAGGGAATTGTGCATTTTCAGTTATATATTACTTAAATTATGTAAAATATATAAAAACATATACTATATATTTTATAGATACATAATATATAATATATACACACACACACACAGTTTAACCCCACTTCACTTTTATCTTCCCCCTATTTTTCTTTTTTTTTTTTTTAATTTTTTAACCTTAGGAAAACTAATTTCTCATTTTATTTAGATTTTCTTTGATCAGTGAGCTGTGGGAAGAACTCAATGCTTGTTGAAAAGTTTGGGCTAATTAATGAAGATAAATTTTCTCAAGAAGAAAACATTCCAAGTGCAAAACTTAGATTTTGGAAAACATCATCACCATTTAAAGTGCTCAAAATTGTCTCAAATTGCAATTACCACCATACTCTCCCCCCACCAAACTGCCTCTCCTTGTGCCCTGACATTCAAAATAAGAACCCAGAAAGAATTATGGGATTTCGCTGTCTTTGTTTTGCTGACATTTTTGTGTTACTTTTCTTGGCTGACCACAATCCATCATGAATTAACTATGATAATGGTTTACTCTAAAAAACCCATATTGTTTCATATGAAAACACATTCACCTTTTTTAATGTTAGCTACGTGATACGGCTCACGCTTGTAAGAATACTCCCTCAAATTCTGATGATATCCCATAATTCAATGCAAATCTTTTTTTCTGTACAATGTCTAAGCCCATTTTCTTCATTTTGTATTTTTGCAGTTCACATTTTGTTAATGATGCTTCCTCCCATGTTGCCTTAAATCATATCAAAATAAAACTTGAATATTTTTTGAAAAGAAGAAAATAGTATAGTGTTCAAAGACAAAATAGCTATCTGAATAGATGGATGGATGGAGGTGGATGGATAGTTTTTAAAAATAAAATTTTCTCTTATATATTTCAATTAATTGTTTTTCTATTCAATCTAATTTTTCAGGCCTGGAAATACCCAGTGAGACTCTTTAATCTGCTGGGTTAGTGAGAGAGTTATGAATAGTTCTTATTCATTAGTCTCACACAAAATAATTGACCACAGACCCCAAGACAAAAACGGTTTGGAAGAGGATGTGGCAAGCTGGTAAAGGAAGTCACTTAAAATGTAGACAGGACTCTTGAAGAGTAGCTTTTGAAAAAGGAAGAACACCTTTGTAGGATCCTTGGATAATCTCTTAAACATGCAAATTAGTGACTAAGAGAAAATTAATTTAGCAATAGATGAAACATTTTTCTATAGCATTTTGGGGTCATGTTAAAACTAGTGAGGATTAATCCTAAATCTCAAGGGTCTCATCTACAAAGGTAAGAGTAAATGAAGAAGAAACCAAATGACTGAGGAGACGATGGGTTGGGATTTGAATCGCTGGCACCATGTAAGATTTCCTTTCGCTTTGTCATGACATAGGGGAATTAAATGGCTTCTCTGTCTTCTGAATTTCACAGGCCCCTAGGAGATTTTAATGGATTTCAGATGATTTCATTACAGTACTGAGAAAACAATCCACATTTCTGAAAGCATAAAATCAAATAGACATTTTTACCGTATATTTCCATTCATTCATAAACTACTATGACAATACTACTCAGTGTATCTCTCCAGATCTCACATAAAAGTAATTATTCATGGCAATATTACATTAAGAAATTAATAATACAACAAGCTATTAACCTTTTTAAAACATGTAGGATTTCTTATTTGATCAGATTCTAAATGGGATATCAAAGAAATATAAAAATATATTATTTTGGATGAAAATACTATCCTTTTTAAGCTATCAAAAGCCAAATCACAAACAGAAAGACTTAACTAACATTTTTATTAGTTTCAGATAAAAAACCTAAAGTTTCTAAATTTACATACATAAATGTAATTTCTAAAAATGATAGCTGCAAAAGTGATCATCTCATTAATGAGCTTGTTGTTTTGAAGACTCAGTATGCAGCCAGATGCCAGAGGTTGTAGAATCCCGATGTATTTATTGATAATTATTGGATGCCAACAAGTGCTATTTGCTGGGTTAGTTTTTTGAATAATATAGGTCATATTCTTGTTCTATATCTATTGAGGGGAGAGAGTGATGTCAGTATAGAGTTACAAGAATTATGGAAGGACTAAGTGCAGATACCATGGAGCCCACAGAGGGCCAAGAAGTGCCAGCTACAGGGAGAGATTGGAAGGTCACCACGGTTTTTGTACTCACCTACCTGGTGAGTTAAAGAGAGGGACTAGTTACAGAGAGGTCTACATTCCTGCCCTTCATCCTCCAAATTAAATCTAGTGGACACAGGTCCCTAGTAGATTTCAATGGATTTCAGATGATTTGGATTTAAGATGGTAATTCCAAGTTGTCACACTACGTAAAAATGCTATCATAGCTAATATCAGCCACTTTCAATACATTTTCATCTTCCTAAAGACAAAACAGTGAGCTGATCTGCCCTAAAAATTCTGCTCAATACAAAGAAGACTATTCATCTGGCAAAGTTATTATGGTAACACAGGAGCAATAAGTAAAATCTGTTTCAAATAGTCATTTAAAATCGCATCAAGTTTTGCATGATGGTGTACACCTTGTGATCCCAGCAGCTCAGGCCAGTGAGGCAGGAGAATTGCAAGTTCAAAGTAATATACTACTTATGTAAATTATGTAATTTACGTAATCAGCAACTGAGCAAGGCCCTAGGTAACTTAGCAAGACCCAGTCTCAAAATAAAAATAAATAAATAAATAGGAGTTGGGGAGATGGCTCAGTAGTTGATTCCTCAATTCCTCTGGGTTCCATCCCCATATCCCCCCCCAAAAAAGAAGAAAAGAAATAAAGAAACTTATCAAACTATAAAAACTCCATATCTGTATTATCTTCAATCATTTATTTTTCATTTATTAAAAAAAGTGAAAATTAACTACTATTATATATGGGAGTTTTATTTTCTTTAATAAACTGTAATTAGACATCCATCGTTCATTGTTAACTGCATATGCATTATAGACATTGTTCATTGTTAACTGCATATACATGTGCAGCTAAAGACATATAAATATAGCAAACTGACACTTGGTAACAACTCCAAAATATGCCTTCTGATTTTGTATGCATTTTAGTTTTTGTTTTGTAACACTAACGCTTTAGGATTTCAGTTTAATAATTAAAAAGACAAAAGATGATATTCTCTCATATTTATGCTGTGCTACTTCAGGACATTTTTTAAAAGGTTAATAAGATTCATTCTTACCGTATTAATTCTGAAGCTTGATTAAGCATCTTCATTAAGCCAATAACAATGAATCAAGAAATATATAAGACTGTGCATGTTTCCCCACTTTGGAGACTCTCAACTGAGGCTTAGAATGACTCAAAACCTGTAACCAAAAGTTTTATAATTAAAAACATCAGCCTTTGTTTATCAGAAATGTGATTATAATTTATTTTTCTGTTATCTTAAGCAATGCTCACAGTGCAGCTTGACCAAAACACAAAGACAGAAAATATTGGAAAAAAATTCTTTTAAACAGTTTTTACTGAATCCTAAATAAACAAGATTCTTAGAAAGTGAATATAATCCTAACCATCCTAAAATCTTAGATAAATAGAGAGCTACATGTCTAAATTGATCCTAGATTTATAAAGCATGCATATTTAAGTGTGAAAAAAAAAGAAAATAATACACAAAGAGATTTACCAACTGTGTACCAAGAAAAACAAGGGGAAGAGTGAATTCCTTTCAATAAATATGTGAAGGGGAGAGGGACGACTAGGGGATGTGAAAGCTCCTTCAAAACTTGACAATGGATTGACGCTGAAGATCACAGTCTGAAAGATACCTTTCTGTATGTGGCATCTCATACATTCGACAAAAACAAGAAAGATAAACAGGGGTACGGGCAGAAGGAAGGATCAAGCACAATCAAGGGACAATGTCCACCATTAACATCACAGAATGCACCAGATCAGCAAGGTCAAAAGTGACACAAGGTAAAGATGAGAGAAGAAAATAAAATAAGAACAGTGGAGGGGTCTTTTAAGATAGAAATGGAGTTACCATTTTCAAAAACAGGACTCTCAGAAATCATAATCTTTGTGACTTTTTCTAAGACATTTAAAAACACAGAGCCACAGTTTGCATTTCCAGCAGATTATAAAGCAAAGTTTTGGGGAAAAGGTAAAGTTTTAAAAGACTGTAAACAAGCACCTCCATTCAGATACTGGCGTCAGACTCTACATCAAAACTTTGCCAAGAGCTCCATCTTCAGGCCTTTTCCCACATGCTGCACTCAGCATAGAGGTGTCTGCTCCCATTTTCCCCTCACACACTGCAGTGCTGAAGAAGCCTTGTTTAAACCCTTTATGCCCAAGAACCCAGCAGTGGGCAAACAGCAGCCCCATGATGATTCCTTAGGGCTTATATGAAGGCAGGAGGGTGAAAGGAGAAAGGCCTACTTATTTTCTAAGTTTAAAAGCAATGAATATCATTTTATTTTTCTCCTTTTCAAATTGCATAAATTCCTTCTTAGAGTTTAAGTTCACAAGTATGACATTTACAAGCTTCTGACTGAAGCAAAACAGAAGCCACTTAAGCAAGATTCCCCTTTCCCTCTGATAGATAATGTTCATTTCTTTCTCTACTCCTCTCCCGACTCTTACTAAAGTTAAAGACAGTGCGCATATACAAGAGCCTGGAAGGAATTATATGGAACAAACTAATCCAATATATTCCCAAATCCCAACTTTTTAACTTTAGACCCCTATGAAAGAGATTTGGCTTCTTATCTCAAGAAAGGAGACACATCCCCGGACACATCTGCTTTCAGATCCCCCATGTCTGAAAATTACCATACTTATTCTTAAGCCAAGCAACTTCTGGAAGGGGTATAAAAGAAAGAAGAGGACCCGCCAAAGCCCTGTGCTCTAAAAGCAAAGAGATCAGCATCAAATTTTTCAGGCAATCAAACGTAAATATTTACGAAGTTAAGCTTACAAAAGCACTGACCATAAATTTTTTACCATGACCATTAAAATTTCAAATAAAGTTTTATGAACATAATGTAATGACTTCCATGAAGATACTTGCACATCAAGATTACATGGTTAAAACATTCATTCAACTCTAAGAACTCATACTTGGCATGAAACATTAAATATTCTCCTCATGAAGAAAATTACAGCAGTATTTACAATACACGGTAAGTTTGCAAATTTTTACCAAAAAAAAAAAAATGTGAAAACAATAGTTGGTCTAAGCCTCAGCTCTTCAGAATGACTGACACAAAAACAGAGGAAAAAAATTTCTTCAGAATCTCAGGTTTGGAAATGCCATTAAAGAGAATTTAATACAAATGCATTACTAATGACACAGCCCCCTTGTCCAGAGGTTATCCTAGCTAGGAATGGCAGCACAGATCTGTAATTCCAGCTAGTCGTGAGTTTGAGGCAAGAGAATTGCAAATTCAAGATCAGCCTGGACAATATAGCAAGATACTATTTCAACATAAAAAATTAAAAAGTTTGGGGATATAGCTCATTAGTAGAGCATTCCTTACTTCAATCCCCAGTACCACACACACACAAAGAGAATCTTTTTCTTAGAGCAGATATGAACATAGGGAAATTCATCTTTAGATTTACCCCAAACCCCTCCATTATAACCTCACCTAGTAGTTCTGTTTCACTTTGGAGGTAACAAAGAATAGACTTGGCTCTCTTTCAGGAGAAAAAAAAAAAACTTGACATAGTTTATAGTTCCCAGACACTCCCCTGATTCTTCCTTCTCCATCCTAAGCAGTCACATTTCTGTGAGTCTTCAGCATTGAATAATTTCAAGTTCCTTATCTTCTCATCTTCTTGTTTCCTTTCCCCCAAGGGAAGCTTAATTTGAACCTGCAATACCCAGGCCCGAATACAATCCTCTAGAAGTGTTTTGTGTAGAACGAGGTGGAGTGACCTAATATCTATGCCACAGTGGCTGATATATTCTAATTAACAGAAGTTAGATTTAATTAGATTAATTTTAATTGGAGAAGGAGGGTGAGAAGAGGAGGACGCCAAAGGCTTATTGCTTGCTAACTAAATTTGCAGGTTTCTTACTTTACTTTCTTTTGGTTTTAGTTAGCATTTGTTGCCATGACCAAAATACCTGACAAGGACAACTTAAAGGGGGGAAAGTTTATTTGGTGCTCACGGTGCCAGAGGACTCAAGCCAAAAATGGCTGACTCCATTGCTCTGGGTCCTAGGTGAGGCAGCATATGATGGGGGAGAGCCAGGTGGAGGACAGCCTGGTGGGGTCACAAAGGTGAGCAGGAGAGAAGATGCAACCTGCCAGGAACCCCCAGTGATCCACCTCCTCCAGCCATGCCTCATCTGCCAATAGTTACCACCCAGCTGGTCCATTCAAACTAAGATTGATTAGGTTACATCTCTCATAATCTCATCATTTCACCTCTGAATAGTGCTGCATTAACAGGGGCTTTCAGGGGACACCTCATATCCAAACCATGCCACTTTCTGTCATTGTTATTCCTGCAAGGAAACTATAGTCATAATTAGACTCCCTATGAAACTCAATGTATCAAGGCATAAACGTATTATTAGAAAGACAAATATATTTTCTTAGGCCACGCTAGTAAGCTAGTAAGTTTTATAAGGATTTTTTATAGCATTTAAATGTAATTTATAAGAAAGAGTAGAATAAAGTTTTCTCATTTGTTTAGAAAGTTAATGTTCACTAAAAATTTATAACTACTGAAATGAAGTAAGTTGGCCTGATTTGTCATTACATAAGTACCATAAAACTAAACGAGAAGAAATAATAGGGTAGTTTTATTGTTGAAAACAAAAGAATAATACCAACCAAATTTTCATTGATTCTTATTTATCAGCAATAACATAAATCCAGCCCAAGAAGATTCTTATATTAAACAAGCAAAGTCAATAAAATCCACTGTATATATACACACACACACACACACACACAAGCAAACATATCATATTATATACATAGAGATGGATTATATAGATAAGGATGTAGATACATGTATATCAGAATATATACATAAATATTTCCCTGTAATAATTTAGAAATAGGCTTTTATGGGAGAAAAACACAAAATATGGAAGTGAAAGACAACTTCTGTATCTTCTTGTCCTTAGGTATTTTACCTCTTGAACTCCAAAGTATTTGCCTTGGTGGGGTCTAGATCACCATTTTGCTGTTTTTAAAACTGGCCTCTATATCTGTATTTATACAAATAGTACCTTCAAGATGTGGTTGATAATAATTCAGTGTCTTCTGACATTAAAAGCATTGAAGAAGCTAGTATGATCTGAGCCTAGAGTTAAATAGCAGAAAGAACCCCCATTTCCCTCTGCTGACTATGAAGTGAACAGACTTCTGGTCTTCATATCCTGCAGTGAGTGCATGCTCTATGTTGGCAGCACCTAGTCTTCATGAAAAAGGAGGGAGGTGGCAAGCGTTAGGAGCAGCCCCATAGCACACCACCTTCTGGAGCAGAGCTTTCGGAATAACCAACCCACTCTGCAACCAATCAGGGCCTTGCTTGTTGAGAGCCACAGCCACAGCTGAGTTGAATGGCATTTTGCCAGAGGAGTGGTTGAGAGGTGATGCCAGCAAGCCATTAAGATGATGATAATTAAGTTAAACTGTGTATAATTGCTGTGACTGGATGATGCTGGATTGAAACAGGCTGTGCATTCAGTTGTATATAGACCCCTGCTGTCCAGCAACAGGGAGGCTCCTGCTGCCTTGGGTGCCCGCTACTTTTGAGTTCTCCTGGTGTTCCCCTTGAGTTCTCACAGAGCCCTGTGGAGGGCTGAGAGAGTTCCCAGGGAGTGTGCGTGGAGTGCCGGTGGAGTTCGGGCAATAAAAGAGTTCCCGTTTGAACCTACAAGTGCCTCAGTGGTGATTTTGTGCCCAGCCAGACTGTGGCATTGCTTCTAGTGAGCAGAGAAAGGGATATCTGAAAACATGCAAATGTCATCTTTCATACAGTCTGAAAATCCTAGGAAATAAGTTTGTTTGTTTTTTAACTAGTAAAATCAAGTTGCTATGATTTCTGCACTGGTGTTCTGATATTCCCGCATGAGCAACCAGAATCCTTCCCCAATTTATGAGAACAGCTTGGCCAAAGCTTTACATCAGAGATCTATTTGACTGGATTCAATGCTATACTTGTGATATTATGATATGAATAAATATACATATATGTATACATCCACACACACACACATATTTCCTTGTAATTTCCTAAGTCATAGGAGTAGTTGAAAGGCCACTTTTTTGTTATGATCATAAGAAGCCCTTTTTAATCACATGGATTTATGTTAATGAGGTGACTTATGGAAAACCCCTATAGATGGGAGACTGTTGGCCAGGGGAACCAATCATGTGATTAGAGGATTGGCCTTTTAGCACCAAGCCCCAACCTTGAGGGAGAGGAGAAAGACTGAACAATGGCGTAACCACCAATGGGTAATGATTTACTCACTCATGCCCATGTGAGGTAGCCTCTATGAAAAACAAAAGACCTGGGTTCAGAAAGCTTCTGAGTTCTTTAACACCCATGGAGGTCTGAGAAGGTCATGTGCCTGGAGAGGGTGTGGAAGGGCCTAGCCTTATTCCTTGCCTTATGTATCTTTCATCTGACTGTTATTCCTCTATATCCTTTCTATTAAACTAGTAATTTAGCAAGTAACTTGTTTTCCCAAATTCTGCCAGCCATTCTATGAAATGGCCTAACTCAAGAAGGCAGTCATGAGAAACTGGGTTTATAGCTCTTCAGTTAAAAGTACAGGTGATAACCTGGATTTCCACTGTCCTCTGAAGTGAGGGCAGTCCTGTGAGACCAGCTCTCAACCATTGGGCTATAACACTGTGAGTGTCCAAATTGGGTTTAATTGTAGGACCTTGAGTTGGCTATTTAATTAAATTGTAGAATTTCTTGGTGCAGGGCAGAATCGGGGAGAACAATATGTGTGATTATAGAGAAAAACAATTGACTTTTTCTATTCCATATATATTTGAATATACTGAAACATTTTAAAAGGATAACAATGAGGATTTTAAATGAAAATGAGGATGAAAATTATAAATTGATTTACCTAAAAGATGCTTTCTTTAAATATATATGTATATATATATATACATATATATATATATATATATTTAGTTGTAGATGGACACAATACTTTTATTTTTATGTATTTATTTTTATGTGGTGCCAAGGATCGAACCCAGTGCCTCACACATGCTAGACAAGTGTTCTACCACTGAGTTACAACCTCAACCCTAAAAGATCCTTTCTCAATGAAGAACTAGTGAACTGTATTTTGTTAAATTTAATTACTGACTTTTTAATTGGGAGCAAAAAATGCTTTTTTATATATTAGTGATGAAGCAATAAATGATCTATGTACACTACATATGCTAACTTAAGGTAATTTAATCAATTATGATACTTTCAAATAGTCTATGCAGCATTAAAAATCATAAAATTTATGTGATTTTTTAAAAATACAGAATATCTACAGTTGACCAAGCAAAATAATGGGATTTGGTTGATGCTGCTCATAGATATTTTGGTATAATTCTTAAAAAAAAATCACCTCATGAGCAAAAAACAAAAGTCAAGAATAAGGAATCAAAATAAATCAGAAAATTAGTAGTTCTTTTGGTCTCAAAACACTAATTACATAGGAGTACCTGAGCAGTTACATTTCTGTAGCCAAAAAAGAAGCTCAGGCAGAATTATTGGTTCTCTGAGAAGTAAATATTAAAGAAGACAGTACTATTATGTATCATTACCATCATAACAAAAGTAATCACTCTTTTGATTACTTTGTTCTCAGCAATATTCCAAATGCTTTACAAATCTTAGTTTATTGTCACAACAAATATCATGTATATTTTATTATATCCATTTTTCAGATGAGAAACCTGTAGCTAAGATGCTATATTATCTGCCCAAGGTTGAGCTCTCTGACCCAAAGATGATACTTGATCCTTCTCCCTCACTTGAAAACACCATTTAAAAAAAAAAAAACAAACTATGCCCTATTCTTAAACAAGTATAATTACAAAGGTGCCCTAAGAATTTGAAATTAGTTTTGTAACTCTATATTCTCATATTCATAACACCAGATAAAACTAGGAATACTTCATATTTTTATTTTATAGGATTATGTTTTATTGTTATCAATAATAACTAATGAAAATTAATATGAACAAAATTTAATCAAATATTAATAGTTTGGATTTTAATGCTACATTGATTCATTATATTTAGAATGTGGGATTTGATTATACAACAGAAGCCAAACTTTAAGAACATTAGTGGTGTTCAAGTAATGAGCCAAATAAGGAGTAAAAAGATGGATTTTCTAAGTTAAAAAAAAAAGTAAATTTCAAGCCAAAATTAATCTGAAAAAACAAAGACAGTCACTTCATTCTACAACAGGATATAATGATTATAATATGTGTGCCAATTCATGCCAATTCATACACACACATAAAATAAACCCACTCAATATGAAGACTCAGATAGAACCCCATAAAATAATACTAGGTGATTTCAAAACACCTGTCTCATCAATAAATAGGTCATCCATACAAAAACTTGGTAAAGACTCCTCAGACCTAAACAATACTATTAATCAAATAGAATTAATAGACATCTATAAACTATTTCACTCATCAACAACCAAGTTCACTTCTCAGCTGCACATGGAAGCTCTCCAAAATATAGCACATTTTAGGACACAAAACAGATCTTACAAATACAAAAAAAAGATAATTCCTTGTATCTTATTAGATCATAATAAAATAAAATTAGAAATTAATTAATAATGAGATAAAAATACAAATCATTTTAACACATGGAAACTGAATACTTATTTCTGAATGAGGAATGGATTATAGAAAAAATCAAAACATTCTTAGAAACAAATAAGAACAGAGATGCAGCATATCAAAATCTCTGGAACACTATGAAGGCAGAGAAAGGTTTTAGCATTGAATGTCTATATTAAAAAAAAGAGAGAAAGATCCCAAGTAAACAATCTAATGTTACATCTCAAGACCCTTAAAACACAAACTAATTCCAAAATTATTAGAAGGCAGAAAATAATTAAGATCAGAGCCAAAATTAGTGAAATTGAGAATAAAAAATAATACAAAGGATCAATGCCATAAAGAGTTGATTCTTTGAAAAATGATTTACAAACCCTTAGCCAAACTAACCAAAAGAAACAGAGAAGACCTAAATCAAATAAAATTAGAGATTAAAAAGGAAATATCACCACAGAAGATAATTAGGGAATATTTTGAAAACTTATATTCCAATAAATTGTTGAATCTAGATAGACACAGATTACCTACCCAAGTTGAACCAAGAGGATAAAGAAAACCTAAAGGACCAATAGCAAACAATGAGATTGAACCTGAAGTTAAAAGCCTTCTAACAAAGAAAAAACCAAGAGTAGATGGATTCTCTGCTGAATTTTATCAGATCAATAAACAAATATGGATAGAAGAACAAACCATATCTCAATAATAACCCTAAATGTTAATGGCTTAAACTCACCAATTAAGAGACACAGGCTAGTAGAATGGATCAAAAAACAAGACCCAACAATATGCTGTCTACAGGAGACGCATTTGATAGGAAAAGATATACATAGACTGAAGGTGAAAGGTTGGGAAAAATCATATCACTCATATGGACCGCGGAAACAATCAGGAGTGTCCATACTCATATCTAATAAAATAGATTTCAAGCCAAAGCTAATCAAAAGGGATATAGAAGGACACTTCATACTGCTCAAGGGAACCATACACCAACAAGACATAACAATCATAAATATATATGCCCCAAATAATGGTGCAGCTGTATTCATCAAGCAAACTCTTCTCAAGTTCAAGAGTCTAATAGACCAACATACAATAATCATGGGAGACTTCAACACACCTCTCTCACCACTGGACAGATCTTCCAAACAAAAGTTAAATAAGGAAACTATAGAACTCAATAACACAATTAACAACCTAGACTTAATTGACATATATAGACTATACCACCCAACATCAAGTAGCTACACTTTTTTCTCAGCAGCACATGGAACCTTCTCAAAAATAGACCATATACTATGTCACAGGGCAACTCTTAGACAATACAAAGGGGTAGAGATAATACCATGCATCTTATCTGATCATAATGGAATGAAACTGAAAATCAATGATAAAAGAAGAAAGGAAAAAGCAAGCATCACCTGGAGAATGAACAATAGGTTGCTGAGTGATCAATGGGTTTTAGAAGACATCAAGGAGGAAATTAAAAAATTCCTAGAGTTAAATGAAAACACAGACACAACATATCGGAATCTATGGGACACATTGAAAGCAGTTCTAAGAGGAAAATTCATTGCTTGGAGTTCATTCCTCAAAAAAAGAAAAAACCAACAAATAAATGATCTCATACTTCATCTCAAAATCCTAGAAAAAGAAGAGCAAAACAACACCAAAAGAAGTAGAAGGCAAGAAATAATTAAAATCAGAGCTGAAATTAATGAAATTGAAACAAAAGAAACAATTGAAAAAATTGACAAAACTAAAAGCTGGTTCTTTGAAAAAATAAATAAAATTGACAGACCCTTAGCCATGCTAACGAAGAGAAGAAGAGAGAGAACCCAAATTACTAGCATACGGGATGAAAAAGGCAATATCACAACAGACACTTCAGAAATACAGAAGATAATCAGAAATTACTTTGAATCCTTATACTCCAATAAAATAGAAGATAGTGAAGGCATAGATAAATTCCTTGAGTCCTATGATCTGCCCAGATTGAGCCAGGAGGATATAGACAACCTAAACAGACCAATAACAATAGAGGAAATAGAAGAAACCATCAAAAGACTACCAACTAAGAAAAGCCCAGGACCGGATGGGTATACAGCAGAGTTTTACAAAACCTTTAAAGAGGAACTAACACCAATACTTTTCAAGCTATTTCAGGAAATAGAAAAAGAGGGAGAACTTCCAAATTCATTCTACGACGCCAACATCACCCTGATTCCGAAACCAGACAAAGACACATCAAAGAAGGAAAACTACAGACCAATATCTCTAATGAACCTTGACGCAAAAATCCTCAATAAAATTCTGGCGAATCGGATTCAAATACATATCAAAAAAATTATACATCATGATCAAGTAGGATTCATCCCTGGGATGCAAGGCTGGTTTAATATACGGAAATCAATAAATGTTATTCACCACATCAATAGACTTAAAAATAAGAACCATATGATCATCTCAATAGATGCAGAAAAAGCATTCGACAAAGTACAGCATCCCTTTATGTTCAAAACGCTAGAAAAATTAGGGATAACAGGATCATACCTCAACATTGTAAAAGCAATCTATGATAAGCCACAGGCCAGCATCATTCTGAATGGAGAAAAATTGAAGGCATTCCCTCTAAGATCTGGTACAAGACAGGGATGCCCTCTCTCACCACTTCTGTTCAACATAGTCCTCGAAACACTGGCCAGAGCAATTAGACAGTCAAAAGAAATTAAAGGCATAAAAATAGGAAAAGAAGAACTTAAATTATCACTATTTGCAGATGATATGATTCTATACCTAGCAGACCCAAAAGGGTCTACAAAGAAGCTATTAGAGCTAATAAATGAATTCAGCAAAGTGGCAGGATATAAGATCAACACGCATAAATCAAAGGCGTTCCTGTATATGAGCGACAAATCCTCTGAAACGGAAATGAGGACAACTACTCCATTCACAATATCCCCCCAAAAAATAAAATACTTGGGAATCAACCTAACAAAAGAGGTGAAAGATTTATACAATGAAAATTACAGAACCCTAAAGAAAGACATAGAAGAAGACCTTAGAAGATGGAAAAACATACCCTGCTCATGGATAGGCAGAACTAACATCATCAAAATGGCGATATTACCAAAAGTTCTCTATAAGTTCAATGCAATGCCAATCAAAATCCCAACAGCATATCTTGTAGAAATAGATAAAAGAATCATGAAATTCATATGGAATAATAAAAGACCCAGAATAGCAAAAACAATACTAAGCAGGAAGTGTGAATCAGGCGGTATAGCGATACCAGACTTCAAGCTATACTACAGAGCAATAGTAACAAAAACAGCATGGTACTGGTACCAAAACAGGCGGGTGGACCAATGGTACAGAATAGAGGACACAGTAACTAATCCACAAAACTACAACTATCTTATTTTTGATAAAGGGGCTAAAAGCATGCAATGGAGGAAGGATAGCATCTTCAACAAATGGTGCTGGGAAAACTGGAAATCCATTTGCACCAAAATGAATCTGAATCCCTATCTCTCGCCGTGCACAAAAGTTAACTCAAAATGGATCAAGGAGCTTGATATTAAATCAGAGACACGGCATCTGATAGAAGAAAAAGTTGGTTATGATCTACACGCTGTGGGATCGGGCTCCAAATTCCTCAATAGGACACCCATAGCGCTAGAGTTAACAAATAGAATCAACAAATGGGACTTACTCAAACTAAAAAGTTTTTTCTCAGCAAAAGAAACAATAAGAGAGATAAATAGGGAGCCTACATCCTGGGAACAAATCTTTACTCCACACACTTCAGATAGAGCCCTAATAACCAGAATATACAAAGAACTCAAAAAATTAGACAATAAGATAACAAATAACCCAATCAATAAATGGGCCAAGGACCTGAACAGACACTTCTCAGAGGAGGACATACAATCAATCAACAAGTACATGAAAAAATGCTCACCATCGCTAGCAGTCAGAGAAATGCAAATCAAAACTACCCTAAGATACCATCTCACTCCAGTAAGACTGGCAGCCATTAGGAAGTCAAACAACAATAAGTGCTGGAGAGGATGCGGGGAAAAGGGCACTCTTGTTCATTGCTGGTGGGACTGCAAATTGGTGCAGCCAATTTGGAAAGCAGTATGGAGATTTCTCGGAAAGCTGGGAATGGAACCACCATTTGACCCAGCTATTCCCCTTCTCGGTCTATTCCCTAAAGCCCTAACAAGAGCATGCTACAGGGACACTGCTACATCGATGTTCATAGCAGCTCAATTCACGATAGCAAGACTGTGGAACCAGCCTAGATGCCCTTCAATAGATGAATGGATAAAAAAAATGTGGCATTTATACACTATGGAGTATTACTCTGCATTAAAAAATGACAAAATTATAGAATTTGGAGGGAAATGGATGGCATTAGAGCAGATTATGCTAAGTGAAGCTAGTCAATCTTTAAAAAACAAATACCAAATGACTCCTTTGATATAAGGGGTGTAAACAAGGACAGGGTAGGGACGAAGAGCTTGAGAAGAATATTTACAGTAAACAGGGATGAGAGGTGGGAGGGAAAGGGAGTGAGAAGGGAAATTGCATGGAAATGGAAGGCGATCCTCAGGGTTATACAAAATGTCATATAAGAGGTAAGGAGGGGTAAGTCAAGAGAATACAAATGGAAGACATGATTTACAGTAGAAGGGGTAGAGAGAGAAAAGGGGAGGGGAGGGGAGGGGAGGGGAGGGGGGATAGTAGACAATAGGACAGACAGCAGAATACATCAGACACTAGAAAGGCAATATGTCAATCAATGGAAGGGTAACTGATGTGATACAGCAATTTGTATACGGGGTAAAAGCGGGAGTTCATAATCCACTTGAATCAAACCGTGTAATATGATGTATTAAGAACTATGTAATGTTATGAACGACCAATAAAAAAAAAAATAAAAAAGAATTAATGCCAATCTTCTTCAGATTATTCCATAAGCCATAGCTTATGGAGAAGATAGAATAAAGAATGCTGAGAAAACTGGATATCCATACATAGAAGAACGAAACTCGTTCCCTAACTTCACCCTGCACAAAAGTCAATTCAAAGTAAATCAAAGACCTAGGAATTAGACCAGAAATTTTGCAACTGCTAAAACAAAACATAGGGCCAACACTACAACATATTGGCATAGGCATTGACTTCCTTAATAAACTCCTAAAACTCAAGAAATAAAAAAAAAGTGAGGTGGATTCAAATTGAAAAGCTTCTGCAGAGGACATTAGATATTGTGTCTACCTCTTTTTTGTCAGAAATATGACTTTGGACACCTTAGGTGTCCCTCAATAGATGAATGGATAAAGAAAATGTCATATAGAAACACAATTAAGAGCATGAACTGAGAGACTAGAAAATTGAAAAATAATCTTTGCCAGCTATTCTTCCAACAGGAGATTAATACCCAGAATATATAAAGAATTCAAAAAACTTAACACCAAAAAAACCCACAAATAACTCAATAATAAATAGGCAAAAGAACTCAACAGATATTCTTAAAAGAAGAAATACAAATAGCCAGCAAATATATGAAAAAAAAAAAGTTCAACATCCCTAGCAATCAGGGAAACGCAAATCTAAATTACATTGAGATTTCATCTCATTCCAGTTAGAAGAGCAATGATCAAGAATACAAATAACAATTAATGCTGGTGTGGATGTGAGAAAAACGGTACACTCAGACATTGGACTGTAAATGATCACAACAACTTCGGAAAACAGTATGTTGATTCCTCAAAAGAGGATGAATGGAACCACCATATGACCCAGCATCCCACTTTTTGGTATTTATCCAAAAGGACTAAAATTAGCATACTGTAGGAGTACAATTCACACTAGCAAAGTTATGGGACCCCCCCAGGTGTCCCTCAATAGATGAATGGATAAAGAAAATGTTATATATAAACACAATGAAGTTGTATTCAGCCATAAAAAATGAATGAAATTATGGCATTTGCTGATAAATGGATGGAACTACAAAATATCATGCTAAGTCAAATAAGCTGACTTAACATCAAGGGTTAGATGTTTTATCTCATGCAGAAGCTAGAGAGAAATAGGAATGTTTTTTAAAAGAGGAATTTTGTAGAAATAAAAGGGAAAATTAATTTCTCTCTGGAGGTGCAGACAGCAAGGTGTACTTTGTTCTTCATAGCTGACAGAATTGGCCTATCTTTAAGGAAAGTTATTAGAAAGGCCCTGAGTTGCATATTTGGAAAAATCTATTAGCCTTCATTGTTCCTAACTTGAAAAAAGAGGCTGATCCATTTGCAATTGCCACTAGGTGGAAGTCAAGCCACTCCCCTGACACAGGCTCTTGCTCTGCCCAAAGCTGGACTTGTCAGCATTTGACTAGAGCCCTACGCGTGAAAAGGAGGGATCATGTCTGACTTGCTGCCATGTGAGGGCTCCGTGCCATCTCAGATGCCCACACAGATGCTGATAGCTACCCAGAGCTTCAACCTGCCACCTCTCTAAATTTGAACCCCAGCCAGGAATGTGAAAGAAAAGTGCGCATCTTACAACCACAGCCAAGCTCGTGACGGTTTGACCATGCCAAAGCTTCTAAATCATTCTGAAGACTATCCACATAATCAGTTTTGCAGATAAGTTTTCCTTCCTAATCTTCTCTGCCAACATATTCAAATAGCTCAACAGCTCTTGCTATGTCTCCTCGTTCTAATCACCCGTCCTCATACTTCAGATATCAGGGGTTTTTTCAAGAGCCCCCAAAGTCATATTTCTGTCCAAACAGAGGTAGACACAATATCCAAGTTGTAGGCTCTGTGAAGGGTCACTTATTGTAGTCATCTGAGGGAAGCCAATCATTAAGAAGTTTTTATGCAGTAGACAGACTTCAGATGGTATACAAGGTATCATCTTGAAAAGGACGAAGCTTGGCCAACTGATGACAATCAACATCTGCATCCTGCCTATGATGCTCCAGACAGGATCTGCTCAGTCCAGATGAGTTCAAGTTCAGTTCAAGGCACAATAACTCAAGGCATCCTTGAATTTAGGTTTCAGGAAGAGAATAAAGGGAATTATTTAGTCATTAGTAAGCCTAAAGGATTAAATGAGATCTGTTTATAATTGCATATAATTACATAAATGACTTATATGTAATTATATGTCTGTACCAAAACTATGAACAGTGAGATTCCAGGATAAATGTCCAACTATCTCCTCCATAGGAATTGGTGACAATTCTTAGCAATAGTGTGGTCTCTGTTATGGTGCAATCATTTTTTCTTGTCTCTTTTCATTCCCCAAATTTTTGGATGTCTCTATACTTTAGTTCTTTGCATGATGTATGAAAGAAAAACAAACAAACAAAAAACCCTTCTTTTTATATCATTACCATCCTTCAGTTCTCTGCATATCTGGCTAAGGAGTGAGAATTTCTAGATCCTCATGGGGTTTGCCCCTTCCTAGTATTATTCTTTAGAAGAATCAGAATACACACCATTCATTCTGTTAACATGGCTTTGAGACTCTGTCCCTACCATTCTGAGAGCTTTGCTCCAAGCACTCTGTAACTTGCTTATTCTATTTTGGCACATAGGACAGTGATGCAGTTAGGTACAGACCCTGAGGCCAAGCTCCACAGATCTGGGTCCTGGCTCTATGGTCTTAAAAGATGTATTAAGTTTTCCTCTGCTTCAAGTTCCCCTGAAGGGGGATAATTTAGACCTTACTCCTAGAGTTCTGTGAGGATTTAAATTACCTAATTCAAAGTACTTGGAATTGAGGTGTGGCACAGGGTGAGCATTTGAGAAGTGTCATCTATTTTTATTCCATCCAATTGGCCTTGCTATTCAACTAATTTGAGGCCAAATATCTGAACACAGGGCCCTGATTCCTTTTATGGGAAAAGGTAATTGTTGCATCATAGAGAAGACAACCAAACTCCAATTTCATGTATATATTTGCCAGTTTTGAGAGGCTACAAAGCTCAACCACTAGGCTAAATCACTTCATAATGTCCACAGAGGTCTTCATAAATCTGTGGACACAGTGCTGAATTGTTTCTAATTGGTAAGCTAAAGAATGGGATTTAGTTATATTTTGACCCATCCCAGCTTTAGAGACACTACCAAATTGCGTTCTTAAGTCCTGGCGCAAAACCAAGAACCCGGTGAAGACTTTCATAGAAGTGCTTACTTGATTGAAATATGGAGTGTCTACTGTTAGCAATACAGGAAAGATATGAGGGGAAAATATTACTTACTATGGGAATTATAAACTCTAGATATCCTTATTGCAGACAAATCTATTGAGTTGGGATTCAACCTAGGTTTTCTCTGCATGGCTGTCCCTCAAGTTAGTAATGACTTTCAAAATGTCAGTGCTTGGCTTCATGTGACGGTTAATTTTATGTGTCAACTTGGCAAACCACAGTACCCACTTATTTGGTCAAATATATCAGGATGTCGCTGTGAAGGTATTTTTAAAATGAGATTAACATTTAAATCTGCTGACTGAGTAAAACGGATTACCTTCCATCATGTGGATGGGCCTCATTCAATCAACTGAAGGCCTTAAAACTTACCTCCTCTGAGGAAGAGAGAACTCAGCCAACAGACTACTTGGACTTGAACTGCAATATCGACTCTTCCCTGCAGCTACGGCCTGCCAGCCTACCTTGCAGAGTTGTTTCTTACCAGCTTCCATAATCACATAAGCCAATCCTTTAAAATAAGTATATCTTTAGACATGTAGATATAGATGCTGACACATGTGTTTGTACATGTACATAAAATAACTATGTTAAATATATATGCATAAACATATGTACACACATCACACTGGCTCTGTTTCTCTGGAGAATCTTAATAGATCTCATTTCTGAAAATAGATTTCTAAATACTAACCACCTAAACTAGGACCACAAGGTGAGATGCCCATGTCTTCCCATGGTTTCATGTCACGTCATATGTGCTTTGTAATATGTTTGTAAATGGCCAAGAACTGGTCCAATTAGTGGGTTCCATCAAGTGACAATTTATTCTGAATCAATAATATTTTGCTGAATTTACACAAAAAAAGCACTGTGTTTGCAAAAAATTCGAAGAGATATTTTAGTTGTGTTTCCTGTGAGTTCTTAGTGCCATAACTTCATGGATAGGAAAAACTTCTAGAATTCCTTTGATAAATTATTTTTTTTTTCTTTAAAGAAACACTAAACTTTGAATAAGAATTTGCATTACCAACAAAGAAGAGGTAATTCTTAGTCAGCATCAAACAATGGTAATGGGCAATGTCAGACCTGATTCTCCACATTGCCTCTGACCTCTTCTTACTATCTATCTTCTCCCAAATTTCCATCTTTCCTGGTCTTCTTCTTAAAAACAACTATGTGGAACATTTAAATTTTTTCTCAAGTTTTTTTAAAATATATAAGTCCTAAAAATTATTTTCCTATAAACTAACAACTGCCTACAAATTAAGGCTTTTCTACTTATTGTTACACTGTTCCCCACAAAGGTTTCCACCTCCACGCAATGACAGAGCCCACTTGATCAACTCTTTTGCTGTTTTCACTATAGGTCAAAATACATTTATATATCTATAAATTATCAGTATGTAAAATAAAAGAAAAAAAAGGGAAAAAAAGTTACACAAAACTTTTAGTGCAACAGTAATGGCAAAACAACCAATTAGTTAGATAACACTAGGTAAATTTAGTTTCAGATGGTTTATTAAATTTTTAAGCTTCCTGGTATGCTTTCCATCTTCACAATCAGAGTCAGAAATGGAAACATGCTTAGATATTTTTCTAAGAATAGCACATACCCAGAGGAAGCTAAATTTCAGAAAATTTTGATTTGACCTCAGATATGTGTTCCTACAGGAATAAAAGAAAAACAACACACAAACACGGAGTGGAACAGCAGATATTCTGGTTGAGGGGCCAAAGCAGTGTATTATTTCTCTAAACTAAGTGCATCATACTTGAGGACTTGGAATATTTTTCATTTATTACCTGATTAATCTATAGCCCATTATAATCAATGGCCTACAAGGTCTCCTGGCAGTAGAAGCTAAAATGGTATGTAACCATAAAAAAAAAACCTAGGTGGGCTTAGCTGAGCTGGATTTACCAAACTCAATTACACATTCCTTTGGTACCTGTGTGCTTAATCTGTTTTTAATTAAGATCCATTGTTTTCATATATTTAGTAAACAAATGAGCATAGGTGCAAACATCAGGAATGTTTACAGCGTAAATATTAGGCAGTTTGTAGGGGTTCTAGAAGACTCATTAGCAATCCTTAAAGCTCAGTGTTCAGAGCTCAGACATATTCTTTTCTTTAAACTTTTATTCTTGATTTCTTTGTTTTCTGAATATCACAAATACAGTTGTTTACTTATATGACATGGAAGGTGAATGGACATACCATAGAAGTTCTGATGAACAGAGATTCCTTCTGGTTCTTATTCATTTCCCAACTAAACAAAAGGCAATTTCATAATTGCAAAGACAAAAAAAAAAATCACTTTGATTACTTCACTGGGAACATTTCTTTATTATTTTAGTGGCAAACAATAGCTCAATTGTCTCTTCATACACAAGTCATTTCTATTTTTCTTCCACATAAAAGGAAGGTCACAAGAAAAACAAATAAAACTACCATAACTGTTTTTTGAGGCATTACTAATATATAAATTTTTTAAAGTAAGAATTCTAACTAGTGATATGCCTGTTCTTCCTTCCAATTCTATAATTATTGGGACAATGCCCTTAAGAGAAAAAAAAAAAACTACTAAGTGGTTAGATCTAAAATTGTCCCCCAAAATCTTAAGTCCCCAGAAAAAAAAGAAGAAAATAACTATACATACAAACCACACTCTTTTGTCTGTCATTCTCAAATGGGTTGAAAACATCGCCAGACTCAAGAATGGTCAGAACTAGTGGCCTTATAAGCCAAATAAATTAAATATTGAGTTTTTTTTTTTAAATCATAAAAGGTTCAGCAAGTATTACTTTAAGTAATTACTCCTTTAAGCTTCTTTTTCCAGAATAATATAGAGCTACTTGATGACTCTAGCCCTGTAAATAATTTATTAGTTCTCAAAATTCCTAAAATTCCTTTTCATTCTGCTAAATTTCACTGACCATGTATATTGGTGTCTCCATAACACAATACAACAGAACTGGAGCTTATTGGAGCTGAACGATTTTAAGAGTTGGCTGTTGAACATATGTCGCAGGGCAAAGCAGTGTCTCTAACACACTGCTGCTAGGATGTCTCAGGAGACCTGCTCAAGGTCACACAGCTGGCTAGTGACCAAAGCAGGACCAGTCTCAGCTTCCAGGATCCTGGTTTGGTGGCAGATGTTTCTCATTTCCTGCCACTCTCCAGGGCTGGGGAAGAGAGGTGTCAATTGTCTTCACCCCACTGCTGAGGACAAGACACTGCGTCACTTAATCAGAATGCAGTCCTTCCTTCAGCAAAGTCTCAAAGTGACATCTAGTGGAATACCTAGTCTCTGTGGAGAAATTTAATTAAACTGCAGTCCCTTTATACTAGCACAAATATTGTGAGGGAAAACAGCTCAACTCCTCTGACATTTTTGCAAATAGGTTTAGTGGAATCCATTCTGTTTACTCTTACTGACATTTGTTTTTCAGTCAATTATCCCCCATGGTTATTTTTTTCCTTCTCATAATTTATTGCAAGCAATTTATCCATAAGAATAAATACAAGTAATTCCTTTCTTTGGTACAAGCACCAGAGCTTAGGTTAATAATAACTGAAGAAAATAAACACTCATTTTACCCCACCTCTTCCTTGTCCTGATAATTCTAGTTTGCTTATAAATTAGATGGGTGGCAAACCCAGAATCCAAGTAGAAAGAACTAAATCTCAAAGGCATACGGGGCTTCTTCTCACATAGCCCTAAAACTTTGGAAAATAACAGATCGGCCATCTGCCAGATAACTAAATATGACAAGCTTTTTTTCCCCCTTGTACTCAGCTGCCTTCAATTTTTACACACCCTGCTTTTGGAAATTTTAAAGTCTTGAAAAGTGCAGAAAGCCTTCATACCCCAAAGTTCTACTCCTTTGTAATCCCATGAAGTCCCATTGAGTGTATGCAGAAAAATTAATTTTCACTGGTTGAAAAGTATATAGTGTAAAGCAGCATTTCCCAAACTGTTATATGCATGTGAATCACCTGGAGATTGTGATAAGATGCAGATTCAAATTGAAGAGTGCTGAGTTGGGGCCTGAGAGTCTAAATTCCTGACAAGTTCTCCAGTGATACCTATTCCTCTATACCATTGCAGACAGCACCTTGAATAGAAAAGTGGAAAGGAAAGGACATTTCCTTTGGAGCCAGGGAGACCTGGATTGAAATTGGACTTCACTGAGAAAGCCCAGCCCTCCACCATAGCCGTCCTCTCTCCCCAGGAAATGCTCAACCTCGCCTGCACCATCTGCCTTGGATGCCCCGGGACTCATCATTCCCCACTCCCTTTCCATGTCAAGCAATGCCCAGACTCATGCTGATTCTCAGCTGACACAGTCTTTATCAGATTTTGAAGTAATTCTGTCCCTTTTTCCCACCCCTCCCCAAATTCTGAAAACCTTCCACTCTATCCTCTGAAACTCAGTCAGCCATCAGCAAACTCCCCTGATTCTTCACCATTATCTGAGCACTCTTTTCTCCTTGCTTTAAGGAAAACTTAGCTTGGCACTGATGAAACTGCCACCCTGATTCCCTCTATCGTGGAGTTCACAATGTCTCCCAGGCTTCTCATACTGCCTAGAAGTAGAGAACATATCCTCCTTGTTCCTTATTGTGGTTTTTCATTCTATATCACAATCCTCCCTTATTCCCAAAAGCCACTCATGTTGAATATGTGTCATAGATTATATAACCCACAACTCTTCATGGTGGTGGTCATCAAAATCTCAGGATCTTCTTTATTTCCTCTATACATTCAAGCCACTCCCTCCCATGGTCATTATGCTACATCTTATCTTTAGTGTCAATTACATGGATCTCAGTCTCTCCAGCATCCCCTATAATTTTTCTCCCATTCTCTCTACATTCTGTACCTCAAAATTCTTCTATCCCCTTAATTCATTGATCCCACTATCTTTTCACCATGCCAATCCCCTCAATATCCTCCTTTCTGTCCTTAGAAAACATAAATTCCATTGTCAATGTTTATTGACTTTCTTGTCCCTCTACAATTTTGTTGTTCTTGGTTGGCAAAAGCATAATCCTATTTAAATCCAATTTTCTGCCTAATCTAAGCCTGCCCCAGTTAATCTAAAACATGAGGTAGAAAAATACAAATCAGAGTGACTAGTTGTGCTTTCTATGTATGACAAACTTCAAGTGGGCCCATCACTCAACACACTATGTCTAGTCTGTCCATTCTATTCCTTAGACTGACATTTTATACCTTTGCCTTTCAAGTTTTCTTTTTACACCATTATATTCAGCTGTTAAACTTGCTTCCTATTTTGCCAAAAAAAGAAAGAAGATAAAGAAAGCAAATTAAAAAAAAAAAAAAAACAATTCCCGCATAGCATATTCCACCCTCACATCTACCCACATGCCTGCAATCGGCAAACATCTTTTCTTTTGTGTCATCATTATTCAATCATCCAATGCTATTATCAGCAATCAGTCTTTACATATATGAACCAAATCCTTTTCCCCCTCACTAAATAAAGACATCCTTCCATCAATTATTTTTTTAAGTCACAATTTTTTGACTCTTAATTGACTTCTCTTCACAAAGTTGTTTCTTAACTTAGAAAATGAATCCTTGCCCTTGACTTTACTTTGCACCAGCATCCACGTGATTTCTTTGCTTTCCTTTAAGCAAAACTCAAAAGAATCTTCTAATCTCACTCACTCCTACTTCACCTAACTCATCCTATCTTTAACCCCACTCCATTCTGATTTTAACCTCTATGATGTTTCCAAAGTTATTTTTCCAAGATCACTAATGATCTCCACATTGCTAAATCTCAGTCCCAAACTAGGAATTGATCTGTCAATAGTACTTGACACACCTAACCGCTCCCTTCCTCTGAATACATTTTTTTTCCATTAAGCTTCCAGAAAACAACTTATACTTTGACCCTAGCTCAGTGAGACCTTAGGATTCCTTCCTCATTCCTCTATTGCTTCTTGAACTTTTTTTTTTTTTAATGTTGGCATATCCCGCCCTCCTCTTCTCTGCCTATCAAATGTGTTGACCTTGGCAATCATACTGAAATAGTTTACAAAGAAGGATTTGTATGCCAGTCAATTAAGGACAGATTTTGATATATAAGAGGAGCCATACAAGGAGTACTTTTTCTTCTGGACCAAAGGGTTTATAAGGATCCATGATAAGAAGTCATACAGAACTACAGAGTATGAAGAAAATATCTTCTATTCTTCTGAACCCCTAGTGGGAAATAATGAGAAATTTCCTAGCCAGTAAAGATATGACAACTCCAGGCAGGGTCCAGCAACCTACTGAGGAAGAGAAGCCAAACAGCTAGGGCTTCAAGAAAGCCAAGTCATTTCTTGCCTCTCCTGAAAATGGACAGCATTTCTGTTAGCTGGGTCTGAAGGGTACAATGACAACAGATTGATTGAGTAGATATGTGCCATGCATGTGGCTTAGGCTGTTCCTACTCTTGCTCCTCCTACTGGGGCAAGCAGACTTGTACAAATTCTTATTAGGAGTGGCCGTAGACACCAGAATCAAGCATCTTATTATCCTAAGGATGTCTTGATATTTAAGGGTGACTACTCATTACTGATAGTCAAACATTTAGAGACTGGGGCTCCCAAGCTAAGAAAGAAAAAGAATTTTAAAAAGCAAACAGAATGGGGGGGGGACATTTAAATCACAAATTAAAATGCTTATGATATTTTACATTTGAAGGTGGTATTGGGGACTAAATTCAAAGTCCTGTTTTATGAAACATTCCACAAATTCCTCAGACAGTTTTATAACAATGGCCCATTAGTTTTAACCACTTTAGGAAATAGTAATAAGCAGGTAGTAATAAGAGAGGGGTAACCTAACTCTCATTAAAAAATGACTTTGGTGGGGGAGGAGGTAGTGGAGGCATCTAGGCCCAGGAACAATTAACACCCCCCCCAGTAATGTTTACAAATCTTATGAATATACACATCAATAGAGATAATACAGATGTATAAATACAGATATAGGTATTTCAGTAAAATGAATGTAACTATAAACAATTTTTTGAAATTTAGCAATAAAGCATATTTTTCAAAGCAAAACTACAAAAGAATTAACTAATCAGGAAGTATTTTCATTCCTCTGAAATTGTTTTTATCCACAAGCACTTTTCAAATCAGAACATATTTTTTTTTCAGGTTTTACCAAAATATTAACAAATTTGGTCAAATCTTACATCTCCAATTGAAATATTCCAGTAGGGAAATTAAATGTTTATCTAAACATTTTTATCTAGTTTACAAAAAAAAAGATGCATCTGAATATTTAGCATTCATATGGTGGGAGATCTTTGCTACTATAAAGCATTTGATGTTTGCATAATGTGAATATTCCTAATATTAGTTATATTTGTGGCTATGATTAATGCAGAAGCTATCAAGTATTTCACTAACTCACATAAAATATGGCTCTTTGAACTTCATCTTTCCTCTTGCTACGCTCATTCCCTTGATGATCTCATTCAGTCACTTGGCTTTCAACATCATCTATACACTGATGATTCTCAAATTTATATCTGGAACCCAGACAGCAACTCTGAACTCCAGACTCATATATTCAGCAGCCTACATGACATCTCCATTTGAAGGATAATACGCATTTCACACTTATCTTGGCCTAACCCAAACTTCTGATTTCTCTCCCAAATCTTCTGTTTCCACCATTTTCCCCCTTCTTAGTAAATAAGGGGTCCATCCTCCCAGTTGCTCAAGCCAAAAATCTGAGAGTTATCTTCGACTTCTCTCTTTCACACCCGACATCAAATCCATCAGCAAATCCTGTCAGTTGTACCTTCCCTGCTGCCTAGATTGACTTCACACTGTCTCTGCTGCAACTGTGTTGATCCAAGAGCCATCATCTCTCCCCTGGATTACTCAATAATCTTCTAACTGGTCTCTGCCTCTGATCTTGCTGCTTATAGTCTAGTAGGTATAAAGTATTCAGAGTGATTAGGAAAAACAAGGGATTAAGTAAAGCATGTCCTTCCTCTTTTCAAAATCCTAAAATTATATTTTGTTTCAGCAAACTAAAAGCCAAGCCTCCAAAGTCCTGTATACCCTGCACACCACACCCTATACCTCATCTATCCTGTTACCCCCTGTGTTAGGGTTCTACTAACAGAAATAATAAAACGTTTTGAATTTTAAGGGGTTTTTATTAAATAGTGTGGATAGTCCCACAATGGCTAACTGCAGGTGGGAGAGCCAAGAAACCAGTAGCTCACTCAACAAGAAGTTGTATATCTTAGAACAAGAGGGAGAAGGAGGTTGAAGTTCTGAAAGCTCCCTAGAGAGTTACTGGTGCAAGTTCGCATTTAAAGACTGAAGAATCTGAAGACAGATGTTCACGAGCAATGGCAACAGCAGAAAACACACCTGCTAAAGAAGGATCAAGGGTTCACATGTATAAACATCCCCTAATTCCATTCCATCTGGGCCCCAGCCACTGAATGGTGCTGCTGATATTCAGGTCAGGTCCTAAACACTTGGTTTGCTGATCCATGTAACAGTCTCTGGAAACGCCTTCATAGACACACCCAAAAGTGTGCCTTAACAGTTTTCTAAGGGTCTCTCAATCCAGTCAAGTTGACAATCAAGATTAATCATCACAAGTCCACCCCTATCAACATGGCACCCAAATATGTCTCTTTAAACTGCACTTAATCTCCAAATAAAGAGAATTACAAGGTCATAATTCTGCACTAATGTCCTCCCCAGAAGAGGAGGCAAAGTTTTTTGACCAATGCCTAACTCTTCTCCTGATATTGATCATTTAAATACTATGATCTAAATTTAATAGCATTTATGTACTTACATAAAATCAATCAATGTTGTTACATCATATAGGAATAAGAGGAAAGAAAACAAAGATATTTGCTTAACATATGTGTATATATGCACACACATATACTTAATAAAATATGGAAGAAATGCTCATGAAAATGACAGTACTCTAACTTTACTATTCTCCTCATTGACCATGGCTTGAGTTATTCTGTCCTTCTTATTGTTCTTCAAAATTTAAAGATTTCACACTAGCCACAGATGCTTCAGCCATTTGACCACAAGATCCACTCTCCAATGTCCTTGGGTCTTTGTTCCACAGTAAACTTCTCAGGGACCCCCCTGTTGAGAATGCAATTCCTTTCTCCTCCAGCAATATCCACACTTCTTTACTACATTTTTCCCATAGCCCTTTCTATATTAGACAAATATTTTACTTTCTTGTTTATTTTCTTGAACTAGAATAGGAGTTCCTAAGGGCAGAGCCTTTACTACTTTGAGGCAGAAGGATTGCAAGTTCAAGGTCAGCCTGGGCACTTTAGCAAAATAAAAATTTTAAAAAAGGATTGGACCCTTAGTTCTATGGTAGAGCACTTGCCTGGAATGTATAAGACCCTGGGTTCAATCCCTTATACCACAGAAACAACAACAACAAAAACTCAATGGATATATGAATATTAAAGAATAGGAAAACCATTAGCACAAATATTTTACTATGAGCACTTCAGTAATTAGCCACTATCCTAGCTTGTAAGAGGGAAAGTCTGTGGAGTATTTTTCATTCCTCCTTAAAACAAACACTCTTAGAAACAAAATTTGAAGAATAATATTTGTCATGCAGCTAAATATCTAAGGTTATTTTTACCTTAGCTTTATGTATCTTTGCTGCAAACCTCAGCATGATGTCATGACCCTTCTGGAAACAAACTGGTTCCTGAGTGTCTCAATATTTTCTTCCACATCTGAGAACCCCATTAGAGCAGATGATCATATTACTATTTAAAACTAGATGAACAAAGCACATGTAGGTTTATACCCACTATCAGCTACTCCCCTGACAAGTGTAATCAGAGAAATATTTTGCAAGAACTGAATACTTATAGGATGGGTGTCTACAAACTTTGCCTGGAGACCAAAAATCTAGGGTTGTCTGAAAAAAAATACAGAATGCCCAGTAAAATTTTAATTTCAGATAAACAACAAATGAATTGCTATTAAAAATGTCCAGGACACCAAATACTAAATGTAGTACCCTTAAATGTAACTCACACTGATTTTGTTTATCTCACAAGCTAGAAATTATTCTTCTGTCTTTAAGTGATTGGAAAAATTGAAAGGATACTATTTTTGTGACAAGTGACAATTACATTAAATTCAAATTTCTGTCTATAAATAGAGTATTATTGGAACAAAGCCAAGTTCATTTGCTTATGTAACCATCCAGGAGAATTTTCACACTACAATAGCAAAGCTAAGTAGTGGAGCCAAAAAAACCTATATACAAAATCAAATATCCACTGTCTAGCCCTTCACAGAGAAATTTTGACAACCTCTGTTGTACAATATTTACTTTTTAATTCTTCTCCTTACTGAAGATGAAGCACAAGAAACCTTTTACCCCTCGAAATCTCTTGCCAGAGGAATCCTGCTGATGATGTACTATTCTATTGCAAACAGAAGGTATGAAGCCAGATGAGGACAGGCCAAGGAATGAAGGGTACAGACTCCAGGGCATCGCAGAACTGAGTGTGTCTCCTCTTTTCACCCATCACATTCTGGAAGAGTAACTTAAATAGGAGATGACGTGAACAGCACGGCACCGGTGGCTGTGAGGCCTAGGAGATAAGGATTGAACATAATAGTGAATTTTAAAGGACACACACAGAAAAAGTCAAATTCCAGACTGCAATAGAAGAAGGTATGACTATCAGAAAGGAAAGGAGGAGGAGGAAGAGCAAAAAGATAAAATTTAGGACTAGGTGAAAGAATTTAATTGCCAACAGGTGGGCTTAAGAGAAAAGTATAGAGGTATGGATTCAATCCCAGACATCATGACCCACTTTGGGGAAGGATGGATAGATGGTGTTGGACCAAGTGAGACAGCCGTCAAACCCTTTTGGAGGCTAGTACCCCTTGGATCACATCAACTCACTACTTGTGATTGCTTTAGTTGAAATTCTCTAGCCCCCATTGTCAGAAGTATTATTATATTCAAAAAGTAAGACCTGAATACATGTTTCTGTCACTATAAGGGGAAATTTCAAGAGACAGAGCAACATTTACACCATTGTAGATTCCCCCAGACTCTTAAGAGCCCCCTTTGTTGTCATTCTTCCCATCAGATATTTTCTCCGCAGGCCCTTGAGTTAAAATTATCAGACCCTTGTTCTAAGGGCCTTGAATAACAGGAAGTGTATAAATGGAAGGGCAATTCATAAGCTCCATTGAATGACTGCATCTGTGACCCTTCACCCCAGGCAGTGGTCTCAACATGTGAGCCTCACATGTGAGCCATATTGCCGAACAGAGTGTGGGACTCCAGATAGACAGCACTTCACTCCCAGAAGGCATATCAGCACTGGAGAGAGTGAGAGTGATGCTATAACAGAGATAACCTTGAGACTGTTCTAAATATATTTTAAATGTAAATTATTTGCAAGCTTCAGTGCTTCAACTATGTTTGGTAACGAATACTCATGACGTACCTCGCTCCTGACCTACCTAACAGCACTGTTGCCAAGTAGAACTGTTTCATGCCACTTCCTAAGAGAAAATTCTCCCCCCAAAATAAAGGCCCATATTAAAGCCAATCATGCAGACAACAAAATTAACAATGCCTGTGACTTATTCCCATGGTTACCCCAAGAACTATGTTTTTGTTTTGTTTGGTTTTTTTAATTTGTTTGTTTGTTTTGGTAGCACTGGGAATTGAACCCAGGGCCTTGTGCATGTGAGGCAAGTACTCTACCAACTGAGCCAAGAACTATGGTTTTTAAATCAATTTTTATTTGCTATATATGCTGATGAATGTCAGAGGTTGATTCTTAGAGCTGCCAAGACATTCATGGGTTCGTTCATTTGTTTATTTATTCTCAATATGTAGAGCTCACATGATATGAAACACTTACCTAATGTGACAAGTCACAAAGACAAAAATCTGACATTACAGATACAGTTCTAGGCAAAAGATGAATGGCTATAGCCCTGGCCCTCTAGGTGCCCACTGTCTAGTGGAGGCTAACAGAGAAAGAAAACAATCTCAATGTAATATGATTAAATAAAACCATACATATGAACACAAAGTGATGCACCATAGAAAATAAAACTGAGCCAGGCACAGGGGCTCTTGCCTACAATACCAGTAACTCAGGAGGCCCTGGTAGGAGGATCATAAATTTGAAGACCAGCTTGGCAATTTAGCAAGTGCCTATCTCAAAATTTTTTTAAAAAAAGAACATTGGGAATGTAGCTCAGTGTTCAATCCCCAGGACAAAAGTGGGGAGGTGGAGGGAAGAGGAAGGAGGAGAAGGAGGAGGAGGACAAGGAGATGCAGAAGAAAACAGGAGAAGGAAAAGGAGGAGAAGGAGAAGAAGGGAAGAAAAGGAAGAAGAAGGAGATGAAGGGAGGAGATGGAGAAGGAAGAAGGGAGGGAAAGAAGAAAGAAGAAGGAAGGAGAAGGAGAAGAGGAAGGAAGAAATGAAGGAAGGAAGGAAGGAAGGACAAAACATAGTCATAAGGGAACGATTAGAGAAAGCTTTGTATAAGACATAATGCATTGGTGTTTCTACAGGTATTTACTGGGCAGCTACCCAGTGTCATTAGTAATCTGGGCCATCTCCATCCAGCTCTAAGAAGACAGCATAGTGCCTGATGTAAGGGAGCTTCCAGTCAAACACAGAGGGACACAGCCATTTGCCTGAATCTCAAAGTCAAATGCAAAGTCAATGAACTCTGCTGCCACTCTTGACCCACCTCCCTCTACCCAGGTCTCCCATCTTCAGAGCAACCTGAACTATCTTAGTGATCTTTGAAAGATATTTCAAGAATAACTCCTTAACACAAAATCGTCCCCTTATTTGGGAATAAACACACACAGAAGCATGGGATATGAGACCATATTTCTAAGTGGCTGTGACATCTTGGAAATAGCTAATTGTTTCAGAAGTCGTCATCTGTCCAAACAGAAGAAGACAGCACTCTTATTAGAATTTGAAATTCTAAACTGAGCTGTACAAAATCTTGGTATTAATCACAATACCCTGGGAAGAATGACCATGAATAAATGTCGTCAGAGGCTCACAGCACCTGCCTTCTATGCTCCACACAATTACACATGGGCTCCCTTCAACTCTGTAAGAACCCGCCCAGTCTCCTTCCACCTGCTTAAATTGGCCACAGTCAGTTCCTATGCTTACAACCCAAGAAATCTTCCTATCTGTCACCTATCCACAGAATCTCCCCTCTGTACCCAGTCTAACTGTATTTCCCTCTGATCAAAATGTGCTGAATATTAATGGTCTGTAAAGCTTATAATGCTATCAGCCCTGCAAAGAGATAATAGTTTGATAGGGGCTGGCTTGTAGAAATATAATGTCAGAATCCAGACAATTTACTCTACTGCAGGGAGATTTCGGGGCTTACTGAGCCATATTAATCCAGTAAAGGAGATATTTGAATATATGGAGACTTACAAATACCTCTCAAAGTCCACCAAATATAATTCTAAATCTTAGCTCTGTCATTCCTTAACCAAGTTTACACCGCTAGTAAATGGGAGAGCTAAATTTGAAACCAAATCTGGCTACTTCAAAACTTCACAATTTTTCATACCATTGATATATCTATTAATGTTTCTTTTTATTCTTCCTTTAGATTAATGGCTCTCAATTGGGAACAATTCACCATACCTAACTTCAGCCCACAGGACTTTGGGCACTAGCTGGAGACATTTTGTTGTTATGACTGTGAGGTACAAATGGCACCTAGTAAGTAGAGGCCACAGATGGTGCTAAATATCCTACCGTGCACAGGACAGCCCCCCACAACAGTAACTCTCTGTAACAAAATGCCAACAATACTGAGGTTGGGAATGCTCCTCTAAAGTAAAGGAAATGAACAAGTCTTTTGAAGAATGTATAAACTAAATATCCAAAAATGGGAAATTAAGTAAAAATCCATTTTGTAAACGATATGTATTAAAATATTGTGCAGTTGTTTAATTATAGACAGATTTAATGATGTAAAAACATTTTCAATATATCTTCAAATAGGAAAGATATGCTCTAAAACAGTATATATATGGTCCCATTTTATAAATAAAACACATACAGGCATACACACTGGCTTACACATAGGTAGGAAGAAAACCAGAAGGCTATATTACCATAAATTGTTAGTTTCTTACCCTGAAGGAGAGGGAGATTAAGTGATTTTTGTTTTCCTCCTTTTTTCTTGAGTGGCATTTCTACATTAAAACTATTTGTTTTCATTTTTAGAAATGGCACTAAATGACAGCTTGGTACCTAACCATAGCTGGCTTAGACTGGCTTATTGGATGTCTAGCTTCACCCACCTACACATTTAAGAAATGAAGACCTGTTTCATTATTATAAGCTCAGGAAGTGGACCTCTGTTACGAGGTTCTGATGCATGTTTGAAAATGTTAATTATATTGACTCGAGGTCTCCTTGCACCTGACTGACTCGAGTCCTTTGTTCTAATTCATGCTGGAGACACCCACACCCTCCTCTTCTTTCTGCAAGAGTCAGTTCTTGTTAATCTCCTCTCTTCTGAGTAAACTTCAGATAAATGAGACATCATTCACAGCTCTAACTACACCACCTCTAGCACATAACCCACAGAATAGAATCTTAAGTCATATTCTTAATCTAAACCCCAAAGCTAAATCATTAATGGAAAAATAAGTTTCCCCCTAACTAATTAAAAGTACCCTTAGAAATAATATTCGGATTATTTTTGTGTCTATTTCTTTCATTGGACAAAGTATTACTGTTGTTGTTGTTTATTAATAATATTAAATGAAATATTATTGTCAATATATCATTGGTAATATTTTACCAATAATGACAATCATAACATTTATTCTACTATCCATATTTATTCTACTACTAATTCATACTAATAAGAGTCTTATTCTTATGGCTCAATGGAAAAAAAAAATTGTACTTCTTCCCATTCCTAATGAAGCCACTAGAAAGAGGTAATTGACCTTCATTTGTGATAACAATTGACAAGGATGGCCAGAACTGTCCTCTTCAAGTGCTAGGAGAATACATCCCTTGCTCTATAGTTAGATAAGTTTTAAATATAGAGAACTGAGGGACTTGTTTAGGGGAGCATTCTTTGTTTCCCTGTTGTTTTGTTTTTCATAAACAACATGCACTATCATTGCTTCTTTAAGCTAATTCTACATCTATTCCATTCTTAGAATCCCTTCTTTTCTTCTTCAGAGAAATTCCTTTTTGGAGGGCAAAGGAAAAAGTTTATAGAAACTCAGCATTAGGTATCCCAAACCATCAGAAAAGCATTTCTTGCCATTGTTGCCCTCTGTTCTATTTTTTATTATTGGGAAAACATTCCTATAAATTTCAGAAGAAAATAGCATGGCACATCAAATTAAATTATACCCCAAACATTGATTTCTCTTTTCCATGGATTTAGCATTTCAACCCACTATTCATCCTTAAGATCCTGCCCCTAAACAGGTTCTCTTCTTTTCTCTCGTCACTGCACACCTCAAAAGGAAATGTGTATGTGTGTATAAAATTGTACGCATGGATGTATATGCTTTTGCACTGGTGTGTGTCTCTGCATTTGTTTTATTTCAAATGTGTTGAAAGAAACATTTCTGGAATGCCTTAAAACTGAAGCTTGCAAATAATAGAAGCTTCATAAATATTCTGTGTTAGTTGAAAGACCAAATTAATATATTGTTCTTCTTAATAAGCTCATACCCTTGTAAGAGAGAGAACTGGCGTCACCAACAACTCTTCCTAAAATTTTCATCGTCTCAGTCATTTCAACAAATACATAACTTGAGGTTGTAATTTAAATAAATTGAACTGGCACCATGTTTTTCCATGAATGTGTCAGTGCATTTGGTACATTTTAAGTCCTGGAAAGAATTATCAAGTTTTTTTTGAAAGAGAGAGAGAGAATTTTTTTAATATTTAGTTTTTTAGTTTTCGGTGGACACATCTTTATTTTATTTTTATGTGGTGCTGAGGATCAAACCCAGAGCCTCGTGCATGCTAGGCGAGCGAGCTACCACTTGAGCCACATCCCCAGCCCGAATCATTAAGTTTTTTAAAAATATGTTCTATTGTTAAATCTGTATGTAAAAACTTCATATTTATTATAAATAACTAAGAATTTTTTCTTTCTTTCTTTTTTAATTGTAGTTGGACACAATACCTTTATTTCATTTATTTATTTTATGTGATGCTGAGGATCAAACTCAGTGCCTGGCACATGCTAGGTGAGCGCTCTATTGCTGAGCCACAACTCCAGCCCATAACTTAGGATTTTATATTTTTTTTAAATTTCAACTGATAATAGAATTATAATAGAGAGAGATGATACATTTAATTTTTAAATGATGACAATGATTTATTCTTGTTTTGAAGACCCAAGTTCCTTTCTTATACATATATTAAAATGGCACAAACTGCTTTCCCTATAAGTGACAATTTCTATCTATGGTTAAGACTAATTAATTTTTCTAGCAACTATAGCTAATAATTTCCATCCTACTATTCCAGGAAATTTGATCCACAAAAGGCAATTAATAACTAATAACTGCAAATAATAAAGGTTTTCACACACAAAAAAGATTTTTTAAAACAATTGGCAAATAATGGAAAGTATGAAAGTACCCAGAAATTACAGATATTCAATCAATTTTAAATGTATGGCTTTTAGCTTTTCAACCAGCAGGAGAAGCAACAATAAAATCATTAGTTTAAAAACTAAAACTATCGGTAAGAAAAATTATAAGAAGAAAATTAATTACTCAAGCATAAAATTCTATGTAAATATTAAGAATATTCATTAAAATAAGGATATAATCTCAAAACAAGTAGAGAAAGAATAAATTGAAAGCACATAAAGGTTTAAATTTTCTTTGTTCAGTTTTTTTTGTCTATAAGCCCAAACTGAAAAGTTTCATTTGAAATTTTTTATACTTTCTATTTCTTAGTAATTGATCTGGTTGGGAAATTGACCTATATTTGAAATGCTCAGACTGCATGCTCTGAAACTAGGTCTTTAATTTCCAGAAGTCATAACTTCTTAAGTACTAGAATATTTCTCAATTATTAAAACTAATTTTTATTACTATTAGTGAGAATCTTTTGGATTTGGTTTTAAAACATGGCTTTATATTAATGCCAGACACACTCAATATGAACCAGACAACTACTCAAGCATCAGACTTTGTTCAGTGATCCATTACTATTTTTTGTTTTGTTTTGTTTTGTTTGTATCAGGGTTTTGAACCCAGGGGCACTTAACCACTGAGCAATATTCCCAGTCCTTTTTTATTTTTTTATTTTTATTTTGAGATAGGGCCTAGCTAAATTGCTAAGGCCAGCTTTGAACTTGTGATCCTCCCATCTCAGCCTCCTGAGCTGCTGGGATTACAGGGTACGCCACCACACTGAGCTCAATTACTTTTGATCATGGCAATAATGTGCCTAATGTGCTCCTCACCAAAAAATCTATAGTTATTAAATATTCATGTAGCTCTGAAATTCTTTCTTTGTCCATTTATCTTTTCAGGCTTGAGTCTAAAATTGTTTCTACCTTGTAGAGCCACGCATGTCTTTCCTAATAATACTACGTTTGGTGTCCAGGGTGTGTCTGTCACATGCTTCTTAGACACCCATTCTGAACTAGGTCCTCCTGGCCTCCCACTGCTGACAGAGCATCAATTTATTGATGGAATAAGATTGTCATTCCAAGGACAAGTACCTCTAACTGAAATTCTAGAAAGCAAATCATGGAACACCAAGAATTTCATATGCTGTATGTCACATTAAAAAAAAACAGTGCATTTATTTCTACTCTTAGTTGGATGGAAAATTTTCCTCACTTGATCCATGCCAGTTACAGTTTAGCCACTGTCTTTTGTGACGTGTGACATGTTTCTCAATGAAAGGAAAAGCATATCATAAGCCGACTTCTCAGCTGTGACATGCTGTCTAGGCTGTGGTATGCCTCACGTTGGAAAATATGCCTTTCCCTTCAAAGAGAAAAATACCACATGTCACAAAGGCTGTGGCCCCCGGGGCTTGCTCACTCATGGCTTTCTGAAACAGTAACAAGGAAGAAAAGAATTACCTGTTTGAAAATCACACATTATTAAAATACATCTTTTGGGAAAAAGGCACTTATCAAATGCAACTTATTCCCTCCTAGAATAAATCAACTGCAATTTCTTCCATGACTCTGTGATAGTTTGTTTTTAAATCTCAGGTAACATGTTCTTGAGATAAAAGCTAAAGTTATCTCCAGATTTTATTCATACTTTGGACTGAATGTCTAGAGCAAGGATATGGGTGCCTATATTCTGCCCCAGACACTGTTAATTAATTGGCCTTGGTTTGGCCCAAACTTGAAATATTTACTAGATTCTCAGAAAATTTTACATATAGCTAAGTTTAAGTACCACTGATCCATAAGAATTTTTATTATTATATCACTATGTAGACTATTTATCTAATTTATCACTATTTACCTAATGATAAATAAGGCATAACATTATATATTATCTGACATAACAGTCTAAATGATATTCAGGTGAATTAACATGACTGAAAATTATTACCACATGTTAAAGTGCCAAACACTTTACTGATATTACAACTAATCCTCACAATATTCTTGTACATATGTATTATTACTCCTACATCATAGATAGGAAAACTAAAGGTCAAAAAGTTTAGGTTGTTTCCCCAAAGCCACCCAGAAATAAATGATGGAGCTGGCATTTTAACCTAAGTGATTTTGGCTCTAAAAGACCTGTTATTATCACTACACCATACATTTTTAGCAAGGGCAATATCACCTCCAAAAAAAGTAAAAATTCATGTTTGGGAGTCAAGATAACATTTGATAATACTGAGGCTAGCTTTGAACTCATGATCCTTCCTGCCTGGGATTATAGCCTCCTGACCCCTGGGATTATAGGTGTGCGCCACTGCGCCCAGATCAGAAGATATTTTCTACTTTCTTTAGGATCATTATTTTTTAAACTATATTTTTTAGTTGTAGATGGACATAATACCTTTATTTTATTTGTTATTTATCTTTATGTGGTGATGAGGATCGAACTCAATGCCTCACACGTACTAGACAAGTGCTTTATCATTGAGCTAAACCCCAGCCCCAGGATCATTATTTTCAAATCAGTCTTTAATCCAGACAGAGAGAAGTGCAACACAAAATAAATATCAACCTGTAACCTAACTTATTCTTTAGGAAACTATTAGTTTGACTCCCCAGATGACACCATTGCCCCCAAAAAGAGACACACACGACTTTGGAGCTGTTGTCATGTGTTCAAATACCTGAGCTCAGACTTTGGCTGAAGGCCGAGAAAAAGACTACTGTATAGTACCCTGTGAGTACACCTTTTGGAAGATGTGGCCCAACTTATACCCAAAGAATTATTGTGTTTATGCCCACCTAAAGAGAACAAAATGAATTGAAGTAACAACCAGAAATATGGTGACACCCAGATCATTTGCCTAAAGCAAGATGGAGAACTTTGGATAATCTCCTTTAAAAAATGTTATTTTGAAAATTTTGACAACCTCACAGGCAAAAAGAATTCCTTGGAGAGCAAATCAGTGCAAAAAACTGAGGTATGCAGGTATTGAGAGAGTATATTTAAGAACAGTCCAAAAGACTAAGAACACCAAAAAAGGAGTCAGTATAAGTTATAGCTGAGAGTTGCCATCCACATCCTTCCTGTGGAGAAAGAAATTGGACGCAGAGGATGGACATCCAAGGGAAGTGGCCACTCCTGGTAGTGGCTGACACTGAAATTGAAAGAGTTTCAATTACTTCATTCAATGCAACTTCATGACACAAGGGATTCTGGTCCTCTTGACTTCTCCAACAGGGGAATAGGGTTCTACTTACCTGGAGCTCCTGTGCAATCTGAATTACTTTTGTTATTATATTAATCAGTTTTCTGTTTCTATAACAAAATACCTGAAATAAGCAACTTGAAGAGGGAAGGTTCCCAGTGGCTAGAGAGAGTGAGGCAGGAGGATCACAAGTTCAAAGCCATCCTCTGCAACTTAGTGAGATCTTAAGCAACTTAGTGAGAACCTACCTCCAAATAAAAGAAGATTGGGGATGTGGCAGCTCACCTGGTACCAAAAAAAAAAAAAAAAAAAAAAAAAGAAGAAGAAGAAGAAGAAGGAAGAAAGGTTTATTTTGACTCATAGTTTGGGGGTTTTAATTCATGGTCTATTGGTCCTGCTGCTTTGGGGCCTATGGTGAGGCAATATGTCATTACATATTACATGTGACAGGAGAAGTTGCCTACCTCATGGCAGCCAGGAAACAAAGAGAAATAGAAAAGAACCAGGTTTCTACAATATCCTTTGAGGGCACACCCCCAGTGATCTAAAACCTCACACTGAGTCCCACCCCTTGAAAGTTTCTTGCCATTTCCCATACTCCAAGCTGAGGATCAAGCCTTTAACACATGGGCCTTGGGGGGACATTCTAACTTGAGGCTACAGCAGTTATTCGTCTCACTGAAGGGAACATTTAGACCTGCTCTAAAAAAGAAAGGACAGATGAAAGAAAAACTGAAGGGAGGAAAGAAGGAAAAGAAAACAGTTAAACCTACATTAGCAGTTACTGGGATTCAAAAGGGTAAAGAAGTATTCAGATCCCTAGCTTAGAGGGAGTTGACCCTATCAAAGGAGCTAAATGAGGGGATGGTGTCAATCATAGTAATAATAAAAACATGGGGAGCAGGTGACATTCATTGGACATTTGCTAATTATGCTTCTCCATGTTTTGTGTTCCATATATACTCTCTCACTTAAAAATTTCAATAAATTTATAAGAAGTTTTTAGTCATTATTATATAAAGGAAGAAAACGAGAGAGTTTAGGTGAGTAAAGTGCTAAACGAGAAACTAAGCCTTGGCTTTTCTCATGTTGTGTGTTTTCTCAATCTTCGCCTTCTCACAACAACTCTGCCTTTCTTACATCTGTCTGTGCCCTGAAGGATGTCTGCACCTTTTGCAAGGGACTGAAAGTAAGCTAAGAAGAAAAAACATTTTTTGAGCCAAACCACTGGTAGAAATCGGGCACCAGATCTCCATCTCTCCTCTCTGCTTCTCTTCAGGTGTTACTCTCCTTCTCACATATAGTTGACAGGCATTCTCCACTCAGCTGGAAGAATAGCTACAGAAAACGCTACATTCACCTCTTCCCAAGCCCATGACTTCAGAGGGAAAGACGTCTCTTCAACTTCAGGGTGAATAAACACAGAATCCTTATGGGCCTGCCTGGGTCCCATGTGACCACCCATGGATCAATCACTGAAGCATCAATGTCCAGATCTGAAATATGTGTCTATGTCTCTTGTCGAGATATTAAGGCCCTGAGATTTTGGCAATCCTACCAGAACACAATTAAAGTAAGAAAGGAGCAGTTCTTTGGGAAAGGAAAGACATGGTTACCAAAGCAAGAAATGCAAGGCAGACAGACCTAACAGATGTCCACTGTTCTAATGATGTGTGCACAAATGCCCTGGAGAGCTTGTTAGAACACAGATTTTTGACTCAGAATGAAATACAGGGCCTGAGGTTCTGTATTTATGACAGATTCTCAGGTGATGTCGCAGACCACACTCCACGTAGTAAGACGCTAACCTACTTTAGCCTTGCTCACAATCAATCATCTAACATGGTAGGTGCTCTGAAGCTTGGGGTCCCCCACAGGGACAAATGCAATCTCACATGCTTGTCTGAGTGCGGTGGCTTCTCAGGACCAGCTGTGTTCCCGTCATAACACTGAAATAGAAGAGGTGTTGCACGTCAGGATTGAGACATATTGGCAGAACTCTGTGATAAAAACACTTTACAATTTCATATCACCTTTCATTCCAAAGTGTTTCAGAAGCTGTATACATTCAGCACCGCAGAAAGATGATAGAGACAGCAGACTCCGTAGGGTGAAGGAGGTGGCAAGAGATGGAGTGGCTTGGGGGAGTGCGTGAGCCAAGGACAGAGGGACATTTCTCTGTTAAAGGCAATGTGACACCAAGAATTGGGGGGGGAGGGGAGAAGACAACGAAAATCTTTAAGGTTTGTGTATCCAGTACATAAGTTTATGTTCGGAATCATTTTCAAAGACCATCTTCTCTCAGGAAATTGAATAAATGCATGGGTACTCTTGAGCACAGTGAAAAGGAAAAGGAAATGCAAAATTAGCTAAACAAATAAGAAGATTTTTAAAAATTACAAAGAAATCTATAAGGTCTGAATCCAGTAACTCCAACTTGGACAGAGCATGTGCACCTTCTTCATTAAGGCAGTAAAGTCTTTGGATCTTGGAAGGAAGCTTTCCATCACATATTGTTTGGCATAGAAAGTAGTTTTTTGTTGCAGAGCATTTAGGAAATGACAGACTTTTCTGAGCATTACAAAATGGGAATATCTAACTTAACCTGATTATAGCTGATAACAGTATGAGTAATAAAGGTTTGGGGAGGGGAAAAGATCACTTCATGGCAAAGTTTGGAAACGGAAACTTAATGACTCCTGGAGCATTTACCTTGAAAACAAATCCACTTTCTAGAACTACTGCTTTGCTATCAAGGACTCCAGAGGGTCTTGCAGTGACCTGGAAGGAGGTCTATTTTCACTTTCAGCTCCTATGACCTTGTCTAGCTGGAAAATGAAAACCCACAAGCTCTCACAAGATGGCTTCCAAGAGAACGTGCTCCAGGCTCATTTGGCCACGTGCCAGGGAAGCACGCATCGAATTAAAAGGGCAAGGAGAGACATCATTTTACTATTTCATATTTCCTGGTATTTCCAATGAACTCACTGTATTAATATACTTTGTCAAATATTTTAGTAAAATTGTTTATTTATGAGCATTCACAAAAACTGAGATAACAAGGTAAAGGAGAACAAGTATTTGCAGATCAGTAGAATGAATCAGACATAACTTTCCTATGTTCAAATATGAATACCCACCAGTGAAATTCCACATCATGTATAACCACAAAAATAGGATTCTAGTTAGAATAAGTTATATTCCATGTATGTATAATATGTCAAAATACACTCTATTGTCATGTATATCTAAAAAGAATTTTAAAAAAATTTTAAAGAGAACTTCATCTTCCCTTTCTTTTCCACTCACTGCCCCCTGCCTTGTTTCTCCTCCCTCCCCCACTCCCCAACTTGAGGTGGTATAACCTTCCCCAGGGAACCGATAACAATCATCCCTCCATCAAGGGAATGGAATTTTGAATCACAGCATTATTGTTTCATCAGAAAGAAAATCAGGCTCCTCGTAAATCCTAGAACAAAAGGTATTTTCCATGATAGGTATTTTATCTCCATCCTGAAATACATTAAAATGACTTATTAGTCTTATGCTCTCCTGATCATTTGGGGCCCCTGGCAAAGTCCTGGTCAAAACCCTATTTTTATAAATCCTGGGAAGTGACTGATGCATCTGGTTATCTCTTAGGATTCTGTCAGTTCCACAGCTAGAAATGGCCCTGCTACACACACTCTAAAGGAAGATGGTGGTGAAGTGTGGGTTTCAGATAAGGATTTACACTGAGAGGTCAGCTCCAGAAACTGCACAGAAGAGTACAGATAGGAGACAGGGAAGGAGCAAGTTACAGTCATTACAGTCACAAAATCAAGAGTGGTTACAATTGTGAAAATAAATGAATATGTTTTATTCGGGTTTGTTTTTCATTTGTAAATTTTTAAAAAAGCACAAAACCAAAATTGAGTGTATAGATTGAGAATTAAAACAATTTATTATTCTAGCTTGGAAGGAAATTACTGGTTAAATGTCATATTTAAGACAAACATCCTTGTTTGATTCATCATTTGACTTATTTACTGATAGTCCACCTGTTTCTTAAAAAAATGAAGGAAGCTCAACATTAAGCTAATGTCCATCACATTGATCTAATTGAACACTTTCTATCCAGACACAGTTTTAAAAATTGCGGATTCATAGTAATCAGGGATTCAGGACAAGTATGTCTCTGCTTCTCAAAGCTTACAGTCTAGCCATACAGTCCAGTTTAGCAAGGATAATATAACTGACTGTCCACATATGGACTACTGAAACTAGAAAGTTTCTATGAAGACTTCTGAGGTAATTGAATCATAAACTAAATTTCAGATACCCACTTACTAACAGCAAGTGATGTCCTTAACATAAAGGGTACCATATTACCTTTTAATTCCACAAGCTTTCTATCTCCTCTCTGAGTCACACTCATCAAAGACACTTTAGCATGGATAACAAAATATTTCCAGAGCTCAGATAAACAGTGTCAGTATAATTTCATTTAACTTCCTGGGCATCCATTGAGTACCTCTGAAGTACAGCACAGCACATTATGTGGTTCTTCAAGGAACCCAAAGTCAAATAAGACACTGCACCCACTCTTGGTTTGTGATAATGGCCTTCAGGAGATATTTACACAGAGAACAAAAATAGAAAGTATGTAACAAAGGTTTAAATTCAAGCTCTGAGTACCTATGGGATGGAAAGGTTAACTTTAGCTAACTGAGGAAGATCCTTACAGAAGTTGAAATTTCAAGAAGGTCATGAAGGAGGAGTGGATCTCATCAGACAGGCCATGTAGAGGCAGAAGAGTACAACAGTGAAGAATTAGCTGGATGAATTAACAGTTAGATTCTAATACCGTCTAAAGAGCTATTATGAAACTCAGGCCAGTTTCTCATTGGCCAATGAAGATAATAAGAAAAAATCTTGGGTTCACTGTTGAGACTAAATATATTCATATAAAGTGCTTGATGTAATAATACCTGTTATATAATAGGTGCACAATAAGTATTAGTCTCTATTATTAAATAATAAGTATGGAAGGATGGACAAATCTGGGGCATGCTAGGTAAAGCAATAGATGATAAGATGCACAAAGGGCCCACTGATTAAAAAAAGGGGTGGGGGCTTGGAGGATAGATTGTTTAGAAGCTCAAAGAAGTATTATGGTTTTTATTATATAATAAGAAATCACTCAAGGGTTTGCAGTAAGAGAGTAAGTGACATAGTAATAATATCTGTGAAGGCTTTTAGGATGTATGGTTGTACAATGATCATGACTTCCAAGACTACTAATAATAATAGCTATTACTCACCCAGCACTTACTATGCATAGCATTATTGCCAGGTACTCTGTGTATTTGTACTTTTTCATTTAATTCTTTAAAAATTATAAATTATGCATAATCAAAATGACTGAGGCCCAGAGATCCAAGTCACACAGACTTAAAGGAAAAGTGAAGACCATGGGATCTTGAGAGTGTGGTGCTGGTGTGTTCTGTCCTAACACCACACTCCATGGTCCTTGACTCTGCATTGTCTGCCATCTCCACTAAAGTGAAAGGTTCTTGAATTGGAGACTATACGTTAGTCATTGTTGTGCTCTCGACTATAATTTTATGGCAGCATTTTCAATGGATGGCATATTTATGAACTCCATCTGGCTTATTGCAAAACTGTTAGGTCTATTACCAGAATATCTGAGCATAGAGGTTTCATTTCACTTTTTAAAACTATATAATGCAGTTAGAACAGGTTTAAGAATTTTTCTGGTCCAATTAATGTATCATTTACCTTTAACACAAAAGCAAAATAAGTACTTAAATAATATGCCTTGTGTTTGTGCCAAGAGAAAAACTGTTATTTTTTTAATAATAACTTACATTTTCTGGACAAAGGAGCTTCAAATATCTACTTCTCGGATAATCTTTTGCATGAAGAAGAGAAAAGAAATCATTACTCTAAGCTAGACTATATTTAGGGTCCTCTAGAGTCTGTTTGACCCAGATTCAACACAGCTCTCTTCAAAAAATAAAGGTTGATATACAAAACAAAAATAGATACATGAAATCAAACTAATAACTCTGAATTTAAATGGGCAATCAATAAGGCTAAAAGGAATACAAACACTTCAGATCATTTTTGTAAGGGTTTTGTCTGGCTGAATGATGTTGACTGTCTGGCAACAGACTCACATGAAATGAACAGAAGTTATCTAGTCATTTGGCTCAAGTTATCTGTTAAACATCACTATGGATAACCTTAAATGACTTGCAGTTGGAAAGAGGAAAGCTCAGAAGACAATTTAGTTTTTACAGAAGATTTATAACCCAAAGAGCCTCTTTTCTTTGATTCAATACACACAATATGAGGCTTCAAATGGTTTACAATGGTAAAGAATGGCTAAAAAAAAAATCAAGTCTGGTCCTTTAAAATTACCAGGAATAATTTTTTTTTTTTAAAAAAAAAGGATGATTACTGAAGATTTTAACTTCTGCTTTATGCTTTCTCTATCTTCCATGTTTTCGACAGTTGTCTGACTCCATTGATGATGCTTGGGCTGCTGAAAGCTTCTAAATGTCTTCATCCACTCTTTCTTTTCATCTGGGTAAGCTGATAAGAAAGCTCAAAAAGTGGAGAGCTGGGAATGGAGTGGGGTTCCTGTCCTTTACTGTTGATGGAGGTGCAAACCATACAATCCATTGTCCATGGTCAAGAACACTTACCTTACATTCATCCCCTGTAACAGTTTAGATAGGAGAGATCCCCACAAAAGCTCCCGTGTTAATGTAAGAGGTAAAAGGATTAGATTGTGAGAGCTGTGACCTCATCAGTCCATTCTAGTTTGCATGGACCAACTGGGTGGTAACTCCAGGCAAGTGGGGTGTGGCTGAAGGAATCAGGGTCACTGGGGATGTGCCCTGGAAGAGTTCATCTTCCCTCTAGCCTTTTTCCCATGTGCTCTGCTTCTTGGCCTACGTGAATAGACAGCACTTTCTATCACACCCTTCAAACCAGGATATTCTGCCTCTCTTGGGCTCAAAGTAATAAAGTCAGCCCTCTGAGAACTAAACCTCTGAAACCATGAACCAAAATAAATTTTTCCTCCTCTATGTTGTTCCTGTTGGGAAATTGGGAATTAGCAAGGAAAAACTGTCTAATACATTCCCTAACCATAATAACAATTGACCAAGACTCTTCTCTGCTCTCTCAAGCTGTCTCTCTCTACACTGCTCCCTGCAGAAAGCCCTGTGATGTGAGTGATATACCTTGTCATGTATTCTTAGGCATGTGTGACATCATCAGTCTCAACATCAAAAATCAAATCTCAAGAAGGGTTCATCCACCTCTGAGGAGTGGAAGGCATAGATGACAGCCATCAATATATATTGTCCTTATAATTTAAAAAGCACAGAAAACTGAATAAAGTTTTAAAAAATATTGATGAGCCCTATCAACATATGCCCCTCCCTCTCTCTCACTCACATACACACAGAAAGGGAGAGGGAGAGAGAGCACACAAAGTAAAGTACATCTCACCAAACATGTATATTTCTTGGATATTTTCAAAAACTGATTTTGTATCAAATTATGGGAGACATTAAACTGTTTTCAAATAATCATGTATGAAAATATAAAATACAAATAACGGATAAAATGGACAGTGAGAGAATTTTGATCAGAGTATAAAATGAAATGAAAAAGTATTGAAAATAACTGTCAAGTGTTATCCTTTACTATATTCTGTTATCAAAGTTTTATATGTATTAACTCCTCTAATCCTCACAGCAACCCTGTGCTATAGATATATTCATGATCCCATTTACAGAAAAGGAAATTCAAATGCATAGGGAAATAAAGTAACAGTGTTTGAGATCACAAAACTAGTAAGTAAAAGAAATGAGATTTGAAAACCCAGGAAACAGGCTTCCAGAAGTATATACCCAAAATAGTCCCTTAACATATTTCTCCTAAATTAATTAACAACAAATTTTTTATTTGTTCTTTTTAGTTATACATGATGATAGAATCTATTTTGATATATTTATACAAGCCTGGAATATATCTTATGCTAATTAGGATCCCAGTCTTGTGGATGTAAGTGATGCTGAGATTCACTGTGGTATGTTCATATATGAACATAGGAAAGTTATGTCAGATTCATTCCTCTGTTTTTCCTATTCCTATTCTCCTTCTATTCATTTTATTCTCCTTTGTCTAATCCATTAAACTTCTATGCTCCCCACTCCTCTTGTTGTGGGTTAGCATCCACATGTCAGAGAGAACATTCAGCCTTTGGGAGGGATTTTTTTTTCATTTAGAATGACAGTCTCCAGATCCACCCATATATATCAGCAAATGTCATAAAGTAATTCTTCTTTATGGCTGAGTAATATTCCATTGTGCATATATACCACAATTTCTTTATCCATTCATCTGTTAATGGGCATATAAGTTGCTTTCATAGTTTAGCTATTATGAATTATGCTCTTATAAACATTGATATGGACGCATCACTTTAGTATGTGGATTTTAACTCCTCTGGATATATACCAAAGAGTTGGATAAATGGGTTAAATGGTGGTTCCATTCCTAGTTTGTTGAGGAATCTGCATACTGTTTTCCAGACTGGTTGCACTAATTTGCAGTCCCACCAACAATACACGAGTGTACCTTTTTTCCCATATCCTCATCAAGATTTATTTAATAACACCAATTTTTATCACAGTTTACATTGGATGTGTTATCTATTCCAATTGTGTGAACATTTCCTAAGATTTTAACATTTTTCAAACCCTAAACTAGACACAACTTCCAGACTGACAATTACTGTGGATTAAACTTTATAGCATCTATTTTTTTTCTTAATAATGGTCTGATTTTTCTTCCTGCCATCATCTCTCGACCGGTGAACTCCATGTATATAAAGAGGCACAAACTACATACATCCCTAGTCCTGGAGCAAACCAGATTGACTTAATGGTGGTTACTTTTAACACTTCCTTCACAGTGGAGGGGGTCAGGAACACAGACATAAACCAATCAGCATGTGATATTGTCCTGGCCACAGGATCTGTACAGAATTGGACACGCAATCTAATTTAAACCACTGAAATACATAGATTTAAGTAGAACTCTTGAGAAATAACTTTTCTCCCTTTTCATCAAAAAAAAAAAAAAGAAAAGTAAGTTTTCACTGTCTGTGGAAGTCATGAAATGGAACAGTGAGGCTTAAAGCCACTTGGGTCATTTTTGCCCATAAATGGAGCCAGCCTGAAGATGAAGGCAACACACAGAGGCAGGAATAGCAGAACCACGGAAGAGAACCACCCAGAACTTCTGGCTGTAGCCAGCCTGAAGCTCCCTATCCCCGCACCCCCAATGTTCCAACAGGTGAGACAATATTTATTTAAGTTGGTTTAATTTTGTTTTCTGATATTTGCAGTCCTAACACATACCTGAAAGCAAACTGATCCTAGAGATTTTTTTTACTACTCTATTCTTTCAACAAACATCCATCCAAAACACTCACCCTCCCTGTAGGTACCCGTGTAGCATTCCTTATTTGTGTTGAAAGGGATGTCAATAACTTTCCTCTGGGGACTTGTGCCTGCCAGTCTGTATGTCGTTAACTGCTTTTCCCCACTGCTTCTCATCCCAGTTAATCCAGGCATTTTCTGACTTTGTTCTGGGCACCATATTGTTACAGAGAGTTGTGGAAGGAGGCTTGTCACAGCCTGGGGACTGTTTTCTCTGTTTCATGCCTTATATTCCCTGAGTTACCACTCACATAGGACCCAGAGGCAGCGACTAAGAGGGTCACGTGGAAAGTCACTCAAAGATGACATAAAGTTGGTCTTTATGCACTTAGGCCAGGGAAATCTCATGTGTTAAAAAGTTGGCAAATGATTGAATAAATTATACTTCAGACATGCCAAAAAATATTATTCAGTTTTTTAGCTATAACTGGATTGGAGTATAGCTGAGTGGTACAGCACTTGCCTAAAATACAAGGTCCTGGGCTCAATCCCCAGCACTATAAAATTAAATAAGTTATAGAGCATAACCATGGTAGACTATGAAAAAAAAACAATTCAACCATTCATTATATACTAAGTGGACAAAATACAAATTGCACACATAATGTTTACAACTATGCAATAGTCAGAAATCAAAAGAAATAACAGAATTCTTAAAAATCTGAAAGTGAAAAAAAATAATAAATAGACAATGGTGGCAATGAGGAATTCAGAAATTTTTTTTACCATTTTTTTCTTTTACCATTTTTAATGGGCACAATTTTTTAAAAAAAATTTGAGACAGGGTCTTGCTAAATTTTTTAAGGTCTCACTAAGTTGCTGTCTGAGGCTGGCCTTAAACTTGCAATCCTCCTCCCTCAGCCTCCTGCAACACTGGGATTACAAGCATGTGCCACTGTACCAAGTGTGAACACAAATTATTTTACAAGAAAAATTTTTAATATTTTAATAAGAATACATGTACATCATTGTTTATTAACCTCAAACCTAATTTGGGATATTTATTTGAGATATACAAAGACAAGAAGTTACAGAAGGAACATAGCATTGCATAGCTTAAAGATTTCAATATCCACTCTCTCCCAAAGAGATTTTCTAAGACAATGGAGTTGTACAGTATCCAAAATAAGACCTCACACCCCATAAAATTTAAATACTACCCCTTGGGTGCTGAGAAACTAATGACCACTGGTCAGGTCTTGTGGGTCACCTGTCAATCTTTTCAGCCTCCTCCAAATCGATAAAACCATGCAAGAAATAATACAGCTGGGGAGGGGATCAAGAGGGGGAGAACAGAGATGAGAATCTGTCTGCCTCAGGCAGACTGTGCAAGAGGTAGGAGGTAAGGAGACAAGAAATTAGATAACGCCGGCTGCAAAATCTGTACAGATCATTACTTTCTCAAGGTGAAGAGCAAAGGGAAAGTTTGAAATGAGGGGAAACCAAAGCAAAATGAGGTGGAAGGAGATGGAATCGGAAGGATAGATGCCTGCGATAGGTATATGAAAGGATGAACGATAAACCAGAATTATGGAGAGAGATAAAGGAGTTAATGGGAAGGACAGAAAGAAAGTGAACCTGGAACAAAAGGAGGAGGAATATTCCCAGAGGTGTCAGACCCGATGATGGAAACCTCAGCAAGACCCTGGGAAGGAACGGTTGGAGGTGAATGACAAATGTGCGGCCCCAAAATAAATCATCTTTTCTAGATCTTCTGCAGGAACAAATTTTCCAGAGATTTAGATTTGGTAAACAGACCAAGCTGGATCACAGTGAGGAACTTATAGGGGATTTGAGATGTCAAACACACAGAAGCCAAGGTTTGCCTGTAATGTTGAAAATAACACCAGGCGTGGCCTTTTAGTATCCGGCTCATTTCAAATAACTGCAGTTCATAGAGGCTTCTCTAGGAAATCTAAGACAATATATTAGTTTTTCTTTAGTTGTTACATACAGCCCTAATAATTCATACTTGATTTCTATAGCTTTGCTAATGTTTCCTCTGACTTGAAAACTATGTATCATGTCCACACTCTTTGCATTACTTGTGAATGTGTTTGCACTCAGGATTTGAATTAAATCTGCATTTACTTATAACAATGGGATAGAATTATCAGATGGGTAGAAAAGCACATTTGAAAATAACCTAGATTCTTCTCCTTTTTAAAATTTAGATTCTTTATGTATGAACTGTTACGTGAATTATGTGCTTGCTTAAGTTTCTTTATTAATTCCCAGACTCAGACAGATCATAAGCACAGTGATGAGGAGCACAGACTTTAGAGTGAGAGAAACCTGCCTGGGCCCAGGATCCACAATTAATCAGTGTCTGGCCTTTATCCTAATATCTCTGACTGTGACTCTCCCTATGTTTGAGATAAAGAGAGCATGAAGCCTGCCTCATGTATCTACTGTGAGAATTTAATAAAATAATACTTATCAAAACATAGCACCTACCTGAAACATGATAAATATTCAATAAGTGTTGCAAGAAGTTCTAAAAGTCACACTGACTTTTAGATCAATAAATACTGTCAATATTATTGCCAATATTTTTGTCAATAAGAGTGGGAATTTTACTATGGCAGAAAAATTTTATTTCTTACTTAGCTAATAACTATATTTCAGATACCCTCAGATTCCTGAATTTGTATGTAGAATTTTCTCTGCCTGGAACATTGTCCCTGCCACTACTTTCCTACCTGGTCAACTCCATCCCTCCCCCACTGTAAGTTCAAACATGGCTTCTAGAAGTCAGGCTTCCCTAATCCTCAAGGACCAAGTTGGCACCTAGAAATCTGCTCTTCACCTTAGCTGTTATTATCACATTGCAATGTAATTCCATGTTGAATTTATTGGTCTATGTCCCTGCCGTTACACACACACACACACACACACACACACACGTATAAATATAGGCACATAGTTTTAGACCCCATGAAAACATAAATCTATCTTCTTGACCTTCGTTTCTAACACAAATGTGTAGCCAAGTATGCCTGGCATATACTAAGTTCCTAACACATGTACTTTTTGAATAAATAAGGAACATTTAGCAGATAGATGTTAGGAAATTTTATAAATCTATACACCAGGTTAAAAACCATAAAATATCTGCTAATCAGAAGCATCTGAACTATTAAATTCACTGACTACTTGCCAGGAGTCTCCTCACAAAAATAACTTGACAATAAATAAGTAAATATGGCATATTTATGTAGATCTTTGAAGTAGTCAGCAAGAAGGCAATTGAAATTAGATGCCCTCAAGCAAATTTTTGGAAAAGCTATTCTTCTTTCCTGAACACAGGTATTTAAATAGAAGTTACTTTTATGAGGACATTGATGAAAATTAACCACTGGAGTTCCATTAAAAATCAACTAATAAGTATTTGGGAGTACCTCCTATGTGCTAGGTGCATGGGCAGACCAAGTAAAATCAACCCATACCTGTGATAAGTTTAAGTATAAATGGCAGGGAATTTTTAATGCCCACATACCTCCTCTTACCAAATTCACTAACAAAAAAATAAAATTTCTCGATAGTTTATGTACATTTACTTAATTTGAAACCTAAGGGAAGCCATCAGTGAACATGATTATGTATATTTCTTTCCTTTGAAGTTATATGAACTTGTGTATTTGAATAAACTGAGCATGCCATGTCATATCACAACTTCACAATTAATTTAGTCTTTTGAAAATAAACCAATTTCTCCAAGGGCATATGCTCAGAGCATCTATCAAATAGACAAGATGATTTGTATGTGACTTCTAAAATTTTGCCCACACTATCTAATTATTTTTCCTTTTGGCAAAAGCTGCTGAACACCTGTTGAAGTTATTACAGCTTTATCCTTTGGGGACAATAGGGTAGATCAGCTCACAAACACAGCATTTTTCTCAAGATCCATCAGGAATGTCACAGAATTGCAGCCATTTAACAGGTGGCTGGTCTTGTTTCTCCTCCTCACTTTCCCCATCTCAAGAATGATACACCAGATTGATTTTTTTCCTTTTCTTTTTCTGCCTGCAAATATTCAAAATAGTGGGGAAATTTTCAGAAGTAGACAGAATTTAAGACAGAAGATTCATTTCCTGAACCTCTATGGAATATGGGCTTTGCTTTTGGAACAGGAGATGGTGGGGGTGGGTTTCTATTCCTTCAAACTGAGAAAAAAATATGAACACATCAGTCCTTCTATATAATAAGATAGATGAGTGAACCAAAAAGTTAGTCTCAACAAAATGATAAACACAAAACAGACATTGTGACCACTTTCCTCTGCAAATTAAGAAAGATTTTATTTGTAATTGTATATTCTACTTTTCCCTCAGTGAGGCAACAATATGCGCTATATATGTATATAATAACACTTTTTTTTTCAGAGTAGAAATTAGAAGTTTATTAAAGGACAGCAGAAAAGACTTCTCCCGGAGGAAGAAGGGACCCAAGAGGTGGAATCCAACACTTTTGTTTTGATACATTATGGAACTAAGATGTGGTGGTTACTGGCATCTGGCCCTTGATTATTTCCATATTCCCTTCCTGCAATGCAATTCTTTCTCAATTAGTGACAACGTGTTATTTTAAATTCTAAAACTATACTTCTATTTTCTGTAATACTAAGATTTCCTGTTGTATGCTTTAGGACCCTGGTGGGAAATATATTAGCTCCAAATAAATCAAATGAAAATCTCCTATGAAGCAAGAAATTGAATATATTTGGACAGGGTTAAGGAGACAATAAAAAGGGTGGTGAGACACCCAGAGATGTCAATAATGGGACTCTATTACCATTACTGGTACTGAAGGAAGAGGAGATAATATTCCAGGGGCTCAGGGAGACCCAATGCTGAGAAGGAGGGACCACGTGGAGGAAGCTGCAGCAATAGGAGACATAATAGGAAGAAACAGAAGTAAATTCTCTGATCATTCTCTCCTGCCATCCTCCCACTGATCTTTTCTTGGCTAAATCCAACTGTAAGATAGAAATCAGCTGCTAGGAAATCCAAGTTATGGAGTCTGTGGAAATCAGCTTTCCTTGTAGTAGTACACTGCAGAGTAGAAAGGACAAAAAAATATATCTCAAATTGCAACAAAATATAAAGAAAGAAGGTGTGGACAAACACAGATAGGACTTGTAAGCATGTTATTTGGTTAGTGAATTTGATAACCAAACTACTTAGCATTAAGCTACATTTATCCCCAGTGGTTTAAAAAAGAGAACCACATAGGGGCTGGGATGTGGCTCAAACGGTAGCGTGCTCACCTGGCATGCGTGCGGCCCGGGTTCAATCCTCAGCACCACATACAAACAAAGATGTTGTATCCGCCGAAAACCAAAAAATAAATATTAAAAAAAAAAAGAGAGAACCACAGCGATTTCTCCAGGTGAAGACTTTGTAATGCATTTATGCACAAATAACAAATTTATATTTCCCCTTTTCTCCCTTTTCCTCAAGCTAAATAAGGGTCCCCAAGAGAACAACTCAGATGATTGAGAAAAGATGCTGTCTAGAATATTCTCAAGCAATATTTTTGCTGAGAAACAGAAACTCATGGATCAGCCCTATATTATTACTGGCACAGAGAGAGAGACAGGGCTCTTGGACTTTTTCTGGAATTTTAGGGCATAGATCCTGGTGTCTGGTGTAATTTGGAAAAATAAAGACAGGTTAATACTGGTCAGAGTGGTTATGCTGGTTGGGTGAAGAATGCATGGGTTAGTGGGCTCATGCTATGTTCACATGGACTAGGTTGACACTGAGGAAGATAGATGGGGGTGGAGAAAACAGGAAAACATTACACAAGATGACCATGAGATACCAGCAGAAAGAGGCTGTGAGGGTAGACCTCAGGGAGAGCCGGAGGACTGTGGAATCCGTATGAGAGGAGAGATATACTGTCAAGTACCCTTCATGGAAAACTCCAACACACCTACAGTGGTTGGACATAGAAAACACGTGGACTCCTTCCATGACAAAGGATTTTCCACCCCTGAGAGAGAACCAACAGTTTGTATTGAGTTAAAAGGACTTTCAACCTCTACTCCTGTCTTTTTCTTTCTCTCTCTGAAGGAACCTGAAGCAGGCAGAAGAGAGACAGAAACCAGGAAAGTAAAATAATCATTCACCAGACCTGCTAGCTCACTGCTGGCTACTGATTCACTAAGCAGAGAAAGAGAGCAGCTTTGATTTGGATGAGAACTTAAGAAAGGCTTTTCCTCTAGGTTGCAATGGACTGCTAAATATCTGAAAGTAGTACCAAAATCAGACACCTGAAATTCACTATGAAAAAAAGATGCAACACCTCAGAAAGACTCAGAAATGGCAGAAAACAGTTTCCTCTAAAGTATAAGCTGAAAACAGGGAGATGAACTGAACAGTCTCTAAGAAGCAGTCCCAGATCCCCTTCCCATCTCCTGTTCCAGTCATGTACCACTCTTCCTCCATTTCAGAGAAGACCTTTGAACATCCCTTCCCCAAGCAGCTATATGAGGGAGTCTCTGAAGTTTGCCCAACTAGCTGGGTGCATAGTGCATGCCTATAATCTCAGTGGCTAGGGAGGCTGAGGCAGGAGGATGGCAAGTTCAAAGATAGCCTCAGCAATTTAGAGAGGCCCTGAGCAACTTAGTAAGATCCTGTCTCAAGATTTTAAAAACAGGCTGGGAATGTGGCTCAGTGGTTTAAGCACCCCTGGGTTCAATCTCTGGTACTGGAAAAAATAAAATAAAATTGCACAAGTCAAAGTGGGAGTGAGGCAGCATAATGAAAAGAGACTGCCAGATTGTTGAACCCCTAACAATGGAAACTTCTAGAACTTTTGCCCACATGGATCCCAGAAAACTGATAGCCAAGGCATATACACCTCCCCCCAGGAAGATTGAATTCTTGTAAAGAATATTTACTAGCCTAAAAGGGAATACCTTGATGGAGCAAAACAGGACAGAAGGTGTCATGGAAGGAAGGAAGACCTTTTATTCACTGAGTATTATTCTTATTGTTTGAATGGTTTGTCATGTGTGTATAGTACCTACTGAAAATAAAAATACACAGGCATTTTAAGAGATGAATGCCTCATGTGGGGATAAGAAGGATGGTAGAACGAAACAGACATTATTGCTCTATAAATGCATGTGACTGCATGACCAATGTGATTTTACAACATGTACACTCAGAAAAATGAGAAATTATATCCCATCTATGTATAATATATCAAAGTGCATGAATGTATTCTACTGTCATGTATTAAATTTAATTAATTAAAACAAATTTATTTTTTAAAACATTTAAAAAATGATTTACCATCCAAAAAGAAAGAAAGAAAGAAAAAAAGTGAATTCCTCAAAAAGATATAAGAAGATAGTGATGCCGTGAAACAAGAAAAGAATGCTGCAACAAAAGAAAGGTTCTACCGCCAAAAAAGAGCTAGAGATTGAAATTGTGACCATAAAAATAAAGTAGGATAGGATAAAAGTTTACAGAGAGAAAAAAGCAAGTCATATAAAAATGTTTGGGAATCCAAAAACGTTATCTTCTCAGTAGTCAAACTGAACAATAGAGAAATGTCTTCACAGTTCTCAGGAAGCTGTTTTCCTACCTAGAATTCCATACCCAGCCAAATTCATGAACATATTTGAGAAGAAAAATAAAAATATTAAAAGCACTGGAACAATTTTAATTCTTATCACCTTTTTTTCAGATGGCCAATAGGCAGTAAAAATGAGAGTAAAATCAATAAAAGGATATGAGATCCAGAAAATTAAAAATTCAACAAAGTAGAGAAACAAAGGCCTCTTTGGGGTGTTAATAAAGGAAAACAATGGGCCTAGAAAGCAATTAGTTCAAGAGTGAGGTAAAAGGGCAGAAGTCTCTAACGGATGCATCCAAGAAGAAAGAAAGATGGAAACATGTGAGAGAAGGAAGGGAGAGAGGGGTAAAAGAAAGCAGAAAGTCATATTTGTTTAAATTGAAAGAACTTTTGTATTTCCCAGAAAGTTGGAGAACTTATCTAAAAGTCAGTTAAAAGAGAGAGGCAATTATTAACTCTAAGAAGTCATTACAGTTAGCAACATTACTCAGTTGCAAAACTCACTTATTTAGTTGTAAAACTGAATTTTGCTTTAACCCAAAAGGATGATATGTTTGATAGTGAAGTATGGCAGGGTGCGGGGTCAGGGATCAGAGTAGGTTGCAAGTTAAGAGAGATAAAGTCTCATCTTTCAAAATAGTTTTTAATTCAAAAATTGACAAATCAAGAAATAGCAGTTTAGGATGTTATTTTTTAAATAAAGGTAAATGGGGAAAAAGCTAAAAGAATTAAAAGCAGATGGCTTTGCAGAGTGAGAATTGAGGAAGAAATTAGGTGGGGATTAGCCAGAATTTTTGTTATAAGCTTGACATTATTGTTTCAAATTTTAAAATTATTTATATCTGTATTTATAGGCTGTGTTTATATATATATTACTTCAATAGAAATTAAACTTTAAATTAAAAAATTGAACAGTAAGCAACAAAGTAACACGGCTATATTTTTCTTGAGTAGAGACCAGTTAACCAATCAGAGTTGAGGAGAGCCATCCGTGGACTATGCGTGTACCAAACCGGCATTATAGCCACTGAATAGGAAAATCTGGGAACTTCCAGTTGCAATCCTGCTGGTTAAGACCGCCCAGATACTTGTGAATTTCTTTTCAGTGCTGCCAGGTCTCACACAGCCGGGGGTGATGGGCGTGGCCTGCCAAGATGTCAATCAACCTGATGACTGCAAGACACCATGAAGACTCCACCCCTGAAACCTTGTCCCTGTCTTTGATGTACCCTGTTAAATAAGCCACTGGAGCCTTTTTCTAATTGTTCTGTTCCAGCTCCTACCAGGACTGGAATAATCTATCAGGTGGTCCCTTAAAACTATAATTGTGACTTTGTCTTTTATTACTTCAGACTTTGTTTTCTCAGGTGGCTTATCCATGCCTTTGCAGGAAAAATTACCCTGGTGAGGTGCTGATCACCTCACCATACAGAGTAATCAGAATTACACATATGAATTCACAAGGAAACCATTTAACCCACACAGACAAGCCCCCCCCCCAAAGTCATGTAAACAATTTGAAGCACACAAATGATGTAAATGCAGAGAGAGTACTTCCTTCTCCACCTGGAGTGCTTTAAATGTGACTCAAGTCAAGTACATTCTGGAATATTTATAATTTCAACCAATTTCATTTTCACCTACTACATGACAGACATTGGCCTTTCCTGTACATGGAAAGGGTAAGATAACTGTTGACTGACTGTGCAGAGATTTGACTGCAAAATCAGTGAAGTCCCCACAGTCCCTTTGCAAAATATAGCTTGATGGTAAAGGGCTGCATGTGCTCCCAAGAGTGGAAGCCAAATTGAGAGGGTCATGGGAAGGGAATCAGAAGCAGAAAGAGTGCTAGTGCCAAGTAAAGCACAGGACAGAGTGTTTCCAACTTCCAATGGGCAGGACTATAAAGACAACATTAATGTTCCTGTTCTCTTGCTCCATTTCAGAAATTCCCAAGAATGTAGTTTAAAACATGTTTTTTTCTTTCCTGGTCTCAAATAGCTTCTCCAGCCACAGGTTAGGAAAGAGAGATTGTTCAAAAGCTTTCAAGACAAAACAAATCTATCTTCTGCTTTATGAAGCATTAGAATGATCAGCAGCCTTCCCATGGTTTTTTAAGCACTGACACTTTTTTTTCCATTATAAATCAATAAGGCAAGATACTTAAGTTTCAAACTACCCTTCAGTGTCAATGTGAGCAACACAAACTTGAGATTTAGAATCAATATTACCATTCTCAATTAGTCAATCTTGTGTTGATATTACCATCCTCAATTAGTCAATATTGAGATAATATTACCTCCTGATTCTTACAATTAGAGATAACCTATGTAATTAATACTTAGATAATCTAAATAGGCTGGCATATAATAGGTTCATAATTGTCTTTATTATAATTCTCTCCACAGAAATAACTTTGCATATACCATTCCAACCAAACCCATTTCAAGATTAAGAACACTGGTGGAAAGAGAGGGTGCTAAATATTTTTATGGCTATATGAATGCCAAGAGTTCATTAGATAAGTCCCTTTTCCTAAAGCATGGTATCAATTGCTCTTCACCAAATATTTCATGAGACATATGGTTGGAGGGAGGGAGAATGAAATGACTCTTAGTCCATATATCGTGAGCAGGAAGGGGTGTATCATTTGGAACAAGCATTTTTATTGCAAAGCAAGATCACTCAAAGCTGTCTTTTCCATCGGGTGTGGTGTCCAGAATGTTCAGAATGGTGGCCAATCTATCAGTCTGGGTGTCCTTGAGTGATTACAATGTTTGCAGCCTCTTAGACAATTCACAATTGTCAGCATAAGAGGGAAATAATACCTGATCTCAGATTTGTAAGTTTGTTACTAGCCTAACCTAATCTAACCTAACTAGTCTACCCTACCTAACTAGAGAAGAAAATTCATTGTCTGACTAACAGCTCACCAGATTCCTTATTTCTCTTTCTCTCCCCTCCTCCATCCCTTCCTTCTCCTTCCTGATTTTCTTCCTTTTTTTCCCCCTATTTGGTCTAAAATAAATAATAACTTGGCAGTAAGCACTCAACTGAAAGGTTATGTGCATGCTGATGAGTATACACAAAAAGACAGACTGAAAAAAAAGCAAAATGGACTGCATGCTTATCCTGTGCAGGGAGTAGAAATGAGACCTTCAACCTTACAGGTAATAAGAGTAACTGAATGACAGTTCTTTGCTTCCTTTGAGCAAGACTATATTTCTTTTTTTTTTTCCTCAGAGATGTCATTATATTGTCTTGCAAGCTTATTTACTACTTGAGCTAGTTTGAATAGGGTTTTTTTCCTTGCAACAGAAAGAATGCTGGCTAAAACCATGTCTTGGATTAGATCAAGGCACAGGGTTCTCAGTATCATTACAGGTAGCCTACTGCTAAGATCAGGGAAGAGACTAGAGTGATGATTCCTTGCTCCACAATCCAATAGTCAATCTGAACAGTGTGGTTGTCAATGACAAACTCAGAAATCCCACAAATCAACCTCAATGAAAGTGAAATATTATAATGAATGTTCATTGCCTATTAAATGAAATGGGAAAGAAACTCATCCTCTGAATTAAACAACTGGTTATATTCTACATAGCACAATATCTACATAAATTTATGTCATCAATGAAAAATGTTTACATATAGAGATCTTAACTGAAGGAGAATGTACACCAGGCCCAAGCATAGTTCATCTGGTATGTACAAGAGCTGGAGGGAAAATTGGAACACCTGCAGGAGCATTTGATGACTTAACCAGGGCTTTTGTCTCTTCTGTCAAATCTCTCTGTTAGAAATCCCTTTTTCTGACACAATAACAAGAGAACCAGTTTTTCAAATGAATGTTCTTTTACTCCAAAGAGCAAGCCAGGACGCATATTCACTGTGTGTGTCACCAGCTCCTTATAGGAGAGAGTTGGTAATTACTGCAGGGTTTCACTCTGGAGAGGGTTCGCCCCTGCAACTTTCACTGATTTGTTTAACTAGCAGTGAAATGAGATTTACATGCCTTTCTCCCAAGGTGGTCTTCTCTAAAAACCACAGCAAAATGATCATCTGCAAGCTGAGCTCATGGTAAATAAAACCAGGTCCCTTCTTTTCTAAAGTGGAAGGTCTAATCCTAAAGTCTTGATTGCTTTCCTAATTACAGACTCCAATCATCGCCACAGTGGTGGCAAGAGCCCTGTAACTGGTTGCCGTATCCCATCCTCAATGGGAACTTCCTCTTTCAAACTCAGTACAGAACCATCTTGAATCCACACTGTTGCAAGTATTGAAAACGTTACCTAAGAGAGATTCAATTCCTTTTTATTTGGTGTTTTCTTTCCCCACTATACCTCTTTCTCTAATTATGTCACCAGAAAAATATGTTCTCTTCTTCCAATACAGAAAAAAAAAGAATGCAAAAGACTAGCTTCTCTCCTAGGAATAAAGTGCAGAGGAATAACAAAGCAGACCAGATCCCAAAGCCACGAGGGACTTTGCTTTCTCTGCTCATTTCTCAAAAATAGGATGAGTGAAGACAAGTGGGGGTGTGCAATCCAGGCAGGCTCCCTCCCATTTGGCTGGAGGGGCAGCCAATGCAATTCTATGAAGAATTCCAAAGTCTAACTGTAAAATAAGAGATATAAGCAACTCTTTCCAGAAGGAAAATCCACAAAAAAAGCATCAGGTCATCCCAGAAGGCTGTTAGCTTAAAAACAATGGTCCTCATCTGTCCACACTCTTCCATTTGACTCTGTGGAGAGCCCAAGTTTCCCCTGAAGACCAGCCTCTGTTCCAGGCACTATGCCAACTCCAATCTTGGAGGAAGAATCAGAGAAAACCTTTTAACTGAAGCATAGACATAGAACATAGTACTTCATTAATTCAGTGGTATCTCCTGTATCTCCTGCCCCCATTTGCCTGAAGTGCTTTGCAAGTGTAAGATTTTTTAAGCTCTCTTTCAGAAAGCAGGAAAGCAAATGAATTAGAACAAAGGAGTTAAGCCTAAGTCAGCCAGCAAGGCAGCTTTAAAAAAAAGAAATTGAGGAAGAGACCCAAAAATTCTTATTGTAAACTGAGTCTCTAGCATCTTTAAGATGCTACCAGGGACCCCAGCTCCAAACCCTCCTCAACTTTAAGGAATAAGGTATGGCAGCAACTACTGAAAAGGAATTTAAAAGGTAATGAGAAGAATCTCATCAGTGAGAGGTCACTAGAAGGTCCTATCCACAGCCCAATCTTGAAAATTAAGGAATCAGAGCAGGAGAAACCAAATCAGTGGTGGGCCAGCCGGAGGAAGGTCTATTGCTTCACTGAAGAGCTATATTACGAAGCTCCCTCAGCTGGTCCAGGAACAAAGCCAGCATGTGGGGCCGTGTAGTGAGATCTGATTTCTATAATTACTGACTCAGACAAGAAATGACCTGCCTACGCATCTTTTTTTCTTACAAAAAGTAAGTGCCAATAAGGTAGAATCACATTGTAATTTTCATTCTCTCCAACTAACTCTGTAGTTAGTTTTATATATCCAGGGTGTTTTCTGATTGTTAAAAAAAATACTATAAGAAAAGGATGCTTGGCATTTTTTTAATGTAGAATGATCATAGAATTACTGGCATGATCAATTAATAATTCTCTCCTTATTCTGACATGCTTCTCGTCTTCCTTCCCATGAAGAATATTAAACATGTGATGTGCTCAGGTGTCCACACAGAAAAAGCAGCTCCATTCCACCCACCATCTCACCTTACTTCCTTGCTGTGTAGGCATTAGTTCCTTTTCTGGACAATATTCATGAAAAAAAAAAACTCCTTTCTTTTTGTAGAATCAATAATAACTACCTAACCCGGTCAATTTCAATCAAGATCAAATTTCACTGGGTGGGATAGATATCATAAATATCAGGTCCATTTGACTCACTTTTTTTTTTTAGCTCTTCAGTGCCCAAATATGTATAGACTGAATAAGCGACTATGAAGGAGGACATAATTTTAATTTTGTTGTATCTAGAGCTCCTTAAATATATTTTAGCACTTTATATTCTTAAACCCTTTGTATTTCTGGAACACTACACATTCTTTTTGAGTTGAGTTACTCCTAATATGATTTCAGTTTGCAGATAAGGAAACTGAGGCACCAAAACAGATTAGATGTATCATTATTCTTCACAGTTAAGAGTCTACTGTTGACAACATCAAGAGAGACAACAGGGCAAGTCAATTACCAAGCTGGATTAAACCTTCATGTTCTTCTAGGTCATTGCTTGATCAAGGAACCACCTTGTCATTCCCACATGGTTATAGAAGCCAGTAAACATTTTATAATGTCACAGACTTTAAAGGAATCCTATCTTTATTCAGTGGGTTCTTTATCTTGGTCCTTCTTATTTCAGAGCAGCTGTCTGCATATTTCCATGTTTTGAGTAGACTCAAGAGCAGGATTGTAAAGAATACAAAAATAAATCGGACCATAAAGATTATCAGTCTGAATGCCACTAGGAGACAAAAGAAACTGCCACAAGGAACAAGGGAAATTAACATTCTTTCCTATCCACCTGGCAAGAACTGAGATCAAAATGAACTTGTTGCAAGCTCTGTTAACATGGAAGCATAAGAGAGTAGACACTTCTATAAAATACTCTAGAGCTACTCATATGAGGTTGTCAAGGACCCTTTTATCATCTATCATTCTTCCCCGCTAACTTCATGTTTTGTGAGATTCTCTTTATTAAACTGCTTTGAATCCTTTCTGAAATAAGGAATGAATTAATGGTTAGATGAATAGTAGAAAATGTGTAAGCTTTATTCTCAGAAAGACCTGGCATTGAATACCAGCTCTGACATTTATTAGGTGGGTGACTTTGAGCAAGTTACTTAGCCCATCTAAGCTACTGAACTTCTCTGAAACACACTGTTCTCATTTGTTTAAAAATAATGGTAAAAATGCCTCCCTCTTATAATGATTAAAAGAGAGTGTACATAAAGCACTTGGCACATAGTAGACATTCAGTGATGGGTAGCTATTAATTAGAGTTTCTAATCAGCCTGCATTACCAGTAAAACCATTCTGTATCAATGTAGTTCCAGAGAGAGAGAGAGAGAAAAAAGAGAGAGGGGCTGGGGATGTGGCTCAAGCGGTAGCGCGCTCGCCTGGCATGCGTGCGGCCCGGGTTCCATCCTCAGCACCACATACCAACAAAGATGTTGTGTCCGCCGAGAACTAAAAAAAAATAAATATTAAAAATTCTCTCTCTCTCTCTCTCTCTCTCTCAAAAAGAGAGAGAGAGAGAGAGAGAGAGAGAGAGAGAGAGAGAGAGAGAGAGAGAGAGCCCGAGCTAGCTTGAACTTAAATTAGCTTTATTACATGCAAAAGAAGCTCTCTATTTAGGCATTTTGGAAATTGTTTTCAGGTGCCCAATTATTACTTCCAGTTTTAATAGAAACCCAGGCGCTCCCAGTAGATCAAATGCCATGTTAACACTCTTTACCTTTCTATGTAAAGTAAAATGTATAGAAATAATGAAATTATTTCACCAACGCCTTTAGAAAGAAAGAAGTTCAAAGTCTCCTTGATCTAATTCTCAGAGCCTATTAAGTGATTTAATTTAATATTCCATCTTTGATTCCAGTTACCATAAAGTAGTTTTTGAGAAACGGAAATTTCCTCATTAGAATGTGTGCTCCTGGATTCAGCTAATTGATTTCATGTGACATTATCCATGCTATTTCAAACTTTTGAGCTATGCATTCTCATACATCTTATGAAAAGTGTAAACTAGGTTTACAGTTGAACAGTTTTCTTTAACTACATCAGTCATTTTGTTCACTAGAGATGGGCAATGGTGAGTAGGGAAAAAACATTAAAGTAGAAAAGGGAAATAAACACTTGGCACATAGCAGCCATATTGTCTTTTCAAATTGACAGCAATTATCTAGGTCATGCATTCAAGTTCTAAGATTCTGTGCTTCTCAGAAGACAAGGATTCTATCACATATCATATATATCTTTTTATTCCTCCCCCCCACTGCAATCTCAACATAATCCTTTCCCTATAGTAAGCATTTAACAGTTGTCAATGAAGAAACAAATGAATGCACAAACTTTTTTTAAATCCTAAATGCCATTGTCCAATAGCCAAAAAACTGTCTCAGATTTTGCTTTTCTTATATCTCTAATTCCAACGCATGAATGCACGACTACCATGGTATGTGCCTGAAAACATTTCCCAGGAGAGCAGGGGACTATGTGGAAAATAGCAGCCATGGTGATTGATCACTCAATGGAAAAAAATGCTAACATTTACAACAGAAAAGAGAGCAATGACATTTTCTGGGTTTCCATTTCAAATAAAAAGGTAGTGGAACAATCAGGAAAATGCCAAGAAAATTAATTCAATATGCATAGAAGATAGAATTCCAATCAAACAACAGGCTTCAGAAATCTGTATGGTCACGTGGGAGAAAATCAACAGTAAAAGTCCAAGAACTTCTGTTTTAGTTTTACACTTACTTTGGATGAAACCACAAACTTTGCAAACCATATGATGGATACTTTCTGCTGGATATTTTTAATTTGATCTAATTGCTCTCGACAGTTCCCTATACCATGTCATGCATTATGCACATTAAAGATCAGCTGTGGGTTGGGAAACTATTCCAGAGGGAATGGGAAACAGAAAAAAAAATCGAGTTGTTTTCCTTTAAAATTGAAATAAGCTATCCAAGTCACGCTGAACTGCATTATTTTATGTATGAAAAAAGGAAGCAAAGTTAGCAAAAATCACATTATAGTTTGGTGTTGAGAGGGTTAGCTTTCAATATTATCTTTTGAATAAATCAATAGATTATCACACCCACAGTCCATTTTATCTTTTAAATTATACTAAATTAGTCAAATTTTACTTAGGAATTTAAGGTAGTGCTTTATTGAAGGCTTGTTTAAGTAAGCCACATTTCACTGTGAAATTGGAAGGAGACGTGTTAACATGTTTTCACGGCCAACTTCTGTCACCTCTCCAACTCCCTTACTCTCCACCTCTAAAGACTGTTGATTTGGCCTATGCAGTTTCCCTGCCCTCTAAGGAAAATTCCATCTTGCCAGACCAAACACCCTGCTCATATTTTCTGAGTATTTTCAAGAACACTCAGAGAGTAACCTGAATATCCCCTGAGCCACAGTAGTTATGGGTTCCAGGTAACATCAATTTCCTGCTAGTTGACCCAGAAGGAGAAAGACTAGTTACTCAGGTATAAACAGATCAGCTGCTTGCAGTTCTGAAGTACATTTGCTAACTTGCTCAGTACTTTCTTTTAGAACAGCCAGCATGTATTATCAAGTGGCCTATCCAAATCTTGACTCTGACCCTAATAATATTCCCTATTAAAATAACTAGGCTATCAAGGCAGAAAATATGCAAAATAGATGGTTCGGTGGTAAGAGAAATCAAAAGAGCAGATAGTAACTAGAAATCATGAATGCATCATTCAAATGGATTCATTAAATAATGGGATAGAGGTTGGTAGATGCTGAGAAGTAGAGCAGGAGCTTAGAGCAGGAATCAGCAAAACTATCCTGGCTCCTGCTTTTCCAATAAAGTTTTATGAAAATCAAGTTACTCCCATTCATTTGCATACTATCTACAGTTGCTTTCACATTGTGACAGAATAGTTACAGTAGAAATTATCTGGCATAGATAGGTTAAAATATTTACTATCTGGCCTTTTATAGACAAAATGTTTGGCAACCTCTGTTATGGACTTAAGGAAACAGCATGAAAACTATGTATGTCTCTGATTATGAACTTATTGCAAACTTAAGTTCACACCTTGATTTCACACTCTGTGCTATATTTAGATGATCTCCATTTCACCATTTGGTTGAAGCGATAAATTTGAAGAAATCTATCCTTCCTACAGATTTTTTTTATGTTATTTAGATATGTAAAGCTAATGAGATAAAGAATACTTTTGTCTGCTCTAGCAAAACTTTTAGTTCTTTGCTCATTTGAATTATAACATTTTGCAAATACTAGTATACTGTAAAAGCATTTGAGGAAGATAAAGAAAGAGAAAGACCACTAGTGATGTTTTAAAGAAATGGTCTGAAAGGTCCCAGAGAAAGAGTAAGTATTGTCAAAGATCTCTGTGGTACCAAAGTTCCAATGGCCATCTGTTTTGTAATTAATTATGACAACCACACTGACCTTGCTTCTGTTGATGAAGTGGTGCAACTACACTGTACAATCCCGGCTGTTGTGACTCTTTTCAATATCAGGAAAGCCATTTTAATGACAGCCACTCCCATCTTAAACCTAGAGAGAACAATTATTCTAGTACTTAGAATGTTGACCTTCTATTTACTGATGTATTTTCAGTTTTTTTTTTTCAGTGAAAGAGGTAACCTCTAAGCCTTCTTGAATCCTCAAGGCTAAACAAGATGAATAGTTTAATAGTATGTAAAAAAAATCATGGGAGGAGGGATTCTCTAAATCTGAAAAATAGATAATTGACTTTCATGACCTTATGAGGAGTCTTGGCTCTTCTTCTAATCATCAGCTCTTATTCAGTTTCCAAATCCAGAGCCCCTTAGATGAAAAGAATACTAGGATATCTGTAGGAAGAAGTTGTTGATAGCATCACCAAGAAATGTTGTAAACTTTCCCTCTTTTTCTATGATAGTTTAGGACTTTATATACCCTCACCCATCCCAGGGGTTTTTTTGAGCATCTTCCTGCTAGAATGAGCAGTGGAAAACTCAGGTATGGCTCCTAGTGAGAGAAAATACTTTGTAAGGTACAATGTATTCGTGTGTGATTGCATTATAAATCAGCAATCCATATATGCTACAATTTTTCACATAGAAATGATACATGTGTTCAGGAACCAAAGGATGAAAATAAGAGTGACTGCCTATACTCACAATGCCAAATTTTTGCTTCTCAGCACTAGAGGTCCTTGAGATGCTTTCAAGGGATCCACAAGGTCAAGCTATTCTCATAATTATGCTGAGATATTATTGTGCCTTTCACTGCACTAACATTTGCGCTGATGGTGGGTAAAATTGCAGGTGCAAAGGCATAAACCAGAGCAGGGCACCAAACTGTGCTAGCAGCTATTTCATTCTTCACCTGGGTGCACTCACAATGGACATGGAAGAACAAAGCCAGTTTCTCATAAAAATGTTCTTGATGAATCAGTTTTTTAAAAAATCTTAATTTTATATTTTTTGTCCCATAAATGCACCTCTTAATATTCTCTGTAATGAAATAAAAAGGACCACAGAAAGCACTTTGGCTGCATACCAGACAACGACTTGAGAAAAGCACCTGATCTAGCCATATTTTCCATGGAACACCATTCTTACTTTTTAAAAGATGACCAACAGACTCTGGCTATTCAGATTGAGACTGGAAAATATTTTCTAAAAGATGAACAAAGTTATTTTGTTGCTTCAAGATAAACAACCGATGGTATAAGTAGTTGTTTGGGTCAGGGTTCTCTAGAGGGACAGAATCAATAGAATGTATAAAAGCAGATTTATTAGATTCATTTACAGAGGATGAATAGTCCCACAATGGCCACCTGCAGGCCATTCCTTTCCCTAAAGAATCAAGAAAACCAGAAGCTGCTCAGCCCAAGAAGCTGGAAACCTTCAAACAAGAGAGATCAATGATGCAGACCCTGTGGGAGGCTGAAGGTCTGGAAGTTCCCTAGAGAGTCATTGTTACAAGACCAGTTCAAAGGCTGAAAAATCTGGAGTCTGATGTCCACAGATAATAAAAGTAAAAACACCCACTCAAGAAGCACCTAGCTTCTGTGTGCATACAATTTCCCCTTTTTTCCCCTCTTTCGCAGCCCCTAGCCTATTATACAGTGCTTCCCACATTCAGAGCAGAGCTTTCCCCTCATTTTGCAGACCTACAAGCCAATCATCTCTGTAAAATACATCCAGAAATTAGCTTTACTATTTTTGAGGCATCCCTCAGTTAAACTGACAACCAAGAGACCAAAATGATACGATTTAAGCTTTCAGGAGAAATGCAAATTTTAGAAAATAATATCCTTCACTGTGAATTTAACAGCTTTCCAAACACAAAGACTTCCTGATGAGATCATCGGTAATATGAATTTTTGATATTGTACAATGAATGGGTCAATCTTTGGAGGATCTGAATAAGACAGAGAACAAATATTTTCAAACAACCAAAATGCGAATGTTACAAAGTCACAAAAGATCCATTGAAAGTGCAAGCCAAAAGTAACACAGCATGGTAAAGGAAGGAGACCCTCATTGTTATACAAAATTACATATAAGAGGAAGTGAGGGGAAAGGGGAAAAAAACAAGAGAGAAATGAATTACAGTAGATGGGGTAGAGAGAGAAGATGGGAGGGGAGGGGAGGGGAGGGGATCGGGATAGCAGAGGATAGGAAGGGCAGCAGAATACAACAGACACTAGTATGGCAGTATGTGAAAAAGTGGATGTGTAACCCATGTGATTCTTCAATCTGTATACGGGGTAAAAATGGGAGTTCATAATCCGCTTGAATCAAATGTATGAAATATGATATGCCAAGAGCTTTGTAATGTTTTGAACAACTAATAATAAAAAAATAAAAATGAAAAAAAAAAAGAAAAGTAACACAGCACTAAATGTTTACAGATATGGTGTCGGATGCCACATTGCAGCAAAGCTGTGAGAAACTACAGCTTGTCAAGTTTTAGTGTGGATCAAAAAGGAGATGCACAATTATATGAAAAGGCTTTTAAAATACCTTATTTCTCCACTACATATCTGTGTGAGGCTGAATGTTTTACATATACTTCATTCCAAAAAGCACATCCCAGTATAGTGCTTGTAGAAATCCAGCTGTCTTCTATTAAGCCAGACATTAAAGGGACTTGCAAAAATGTGAAACTATACCACTTAACTCTATAGTTATTTTCTATTGAAAATGTGTCCTATATGTTAACATGGAATGATTCTATTTTTCATTACTTATGATGAAGTTATAATAAATATGTCAAAATTGTCCTAGATTTAATTTCTAGTATACTAAATATAAATAAGTATATTCCATGTAAACAAATACTTTAAAAATTTTTAAAGGAATCCAGGCATGGTGACATGCAACTGCAATCCCAGAAACTCAGGAGGCTGAGGCAGGAGGACCCCAAGTTCAAAGTCAGCCTAAGCAATTTAGCAAAAAAGAAAAAAGAAAAGCAGAGCAGAGCACCAAACTATGCTAGGAGCTCAGTTGTAAAGTCCCTAGTACCAAAAAAACAGTAGTGTAAAGAAGTTCTGAGATTAAAATGTTGAGAACTGCTATATTGGGGATTTTCTCTTTCTCCATAATTAAATGTTCTTTGATAATTGCTAACAGATTCTGGCTGACAAGAATAAGGATTTATAAAATAACTTGTAAATTCTTATATAATTGAAATGTAAGTTCAAGAAATTTACAAACTCATTCATTTTATAAAAACACTTTTACAGTCACTACTTTGTCAAAACTAATATCTTCATGAAAAAAATGTTGAGAAGTATGTTCTAATAAGTGATTTATCAAATAGTGTGTAGTGGTATCACAGTGCTGTATTGATTTGTGCCTTTTCACATGCTCATTTGCCTCTGCATATCTTCTTTGATAAGATATCTCTTCAGATCTTTTATGCAGAATGGAATTTCTGTCCTGGAAAACTACTTCTGTCTTAACCATGGGCACATTATGCTCAATATGTCTTAGGTTTCACAAATATGCATCACATGCTATCAGGTCCACTTAATCTCCACTGAACTTCTTTAATCAGCTTCTTTACTCTCTCCTCTCATAATCAATTCTTCAGTCTTCGTTATCTGTTATCTCTCCTTTCTGGATCTCCTCCATTGTCTTTTTCCGCTCACAAACAGCCAACTGAATACTGATTATTCCAAAATAGCCACTGCCCTGTGGATGTGTGATCTGTTCCCTGGTCTTATGCAAAGCCCAAAATGACTTTGGATGTCTTCTCAGAATTTATTGAAACTTTTTATCTTATGTCACCTTGAGATTTCTTTAGTATTCATTCACTTCCAGATTGTTCTTTCCTATAGCCTTTCAGAATTGCTGATCAACCATATTTCACCACATAATTGTCACCACCACATGAAAGCAAATCCACAAGTATTCCATGAATCCTAACTTATACCAATGACAGTTTAGTAATAAATGATTTTTAAGTAACACCCACATATTTTTTTTAAATTTGCATACAATCTGCAATGATTATGCAAGGAAATATGGAATTTCCCACATTTACATGAAATGCCTGTAAGGTTGATTTTATCAACATCAGCAGTTCTGTAAGATTATAAGAGAAGCTATGATGAAAAGAAAGTTTAGTAAGAACAAGAATGAAACTCAATCACAATATTTGTATGTGCATGCCTGCAGACATGTTTAAGAGTTTTGAAAGAAAATAATTTTAGTTCCCTAAATGTAGCCATTAAAAAAAATACATAGCTTGCATCAAATATGTGATCTTCCTTATTTTCCGGGCACATTAGTCTTTCTATAATTTTATTCTTTTCCTTTATTACTTATTGCTAATGTATTTTTTTAGCAAAGAAAGGAAAAATATGTTTTAGAAATTGTTCTCTTTTACAGGGAAAATATCACAAATTTCTGTGAAATATTTTTCTTTTATACAATAAGACTCAGAACTTTCTTTTTATCTATGGTACTTTTCCATTTACAGGTCTGTGGAATTTTCAAATATCTCTTGGAGAAGCAGTCACTATTAAGCAGAAATAAGCCAGGAGTCACTCAACTTCAAAAGCTACTAGATAATTAATTAGACAATCCTATACATTTTTAGACCCTTCCTGAAGATGCCATAAAAGAAAATAATACAGGAGACTTTTTGGAATAAATATGAGTGTTTTCCTTGACCCATACTCCTCTGAGATGGATTTTATAAAATGCATGTTTGAGAAGAAATAAACAGAAAAGTATTTGGGAGACATTATATGAAGCAATGTATTAGATGATACTATTCATCTTAAACAAGAACAATTACTCTAAGCACAACTGGCATCTGTTTCTGTTTCTCAATATCTGTCGGTCAAATGCATTGGACTCTCATTATCATCTAAAACCATTCCCATCTCCAGGAAAAAAGGTTATTTTCAAGAAGCTTAAATTTACATATTTAATTTGTAAAGATAATGTTATTAATTTAAAGTATGAAAATAAGAAAACATAATTTCTATATATCCAAAATTTCATTTGAAAGCAACTAGAATACTTGAATTAAGAAGATTAAAGAGATACTAGTTTAACACATTCACTATTCATATTGAAAATTCCCTAAACATATGTTTTAATTATAGGGGATTAACTTTTAAAAACTGTAAAAATCCAGCCAGGCATGGTGGCACACACCTGTAATACATGACTGGGAGGCTGAGGCAGAAGGATCACAAGTTGAAGGTCAGCCTCAGCAACTTTGAGAGTCCCTAAGCAACTTAGAGACAGAAAGAGAGACCCTGTCTCAAAATAAAAAATAAGGGCTGAGGATGTGGCTCAGTGGTAAAGCACCTCTGGGTTCAATTCCTAGTACCAAAGTATAAATAAGTAAAAGTTATAAAATACATTTCTTTTCTTAAAAAAAAAAAAGAAAGAAAGAAATAGCTGATGTCTATCATTTAGTGAAAATTATTGACCTAGAAAATTGTTCAGTCTCAATGAATAGGAGAAATTCCTCAAATAAGCATAATTTAGTTATCTGTAACTTTCAAAATAACAATACATCCTACAAAATGTTGCAAATCTTTATCAAACATATCAAACACTTGACTTACTGAAAATACCTACTTAGGAAATTCATATAGTAAAATAATTTGTTTCTTAGCAAGAGTTTGTGTTATAATCTCAAAATTCTAATGATATTTTTCAAAATAACGACCATATTTTATTATTTTTATGGAATTCCTCCATTCAACTTACCCCTCCAAAAGAGAGTATAATGTGGGTAATCAACAAAATTTTCTCTAGCAACATTTTTATTTTTCTGAATGTGAGTCCAGTTGTTAAGTCCCTACAAATCAGCATATATTTATTGAGAATCTCAATTGTGCAAAGCTCTGGGTTAAGCACTATTTTTTTTTTTAGAGAGAGAGAATTTTAATATTCATTTTTTAGTTTTCGGCGGACACAACATCTTTGTTTGTATATGGTGATGAGGGTCGAACCCAGGCCTCATGCATGCCAGGCAAGTGTGCTACCACTTGAGCCACATCCCCAGCCCCATTAAGCACTATTTAAATCCCTGAATCTTATTGCAAAAAAAAATCTTGTTTTGCCTACATCAATGAACCCATTACAGAGGGTAAATAACTGCAATAAATTTCTAACTGATCCTTAAAACTTCAGTTCATCCGTCCTTTAATCAAACTTGAAAATTACATTCTGATGAATTATAAAATAGAAATTTAATAGCTTGACTTTGCTCAAAAAAAAAAAACAAAAACAAGAGGTTCTACATTTCTAAGTAAGTTCATATACTTTTTAGCTATTTGTTTAAATGAAATATTTGAAAAAGCCCAGTAACATTGTTAGGGTCCATAAACAAGTCAAAATGGTGCCTGGCATTTTGCCAGAGGGAGTGGTTTGTGCTAGGGAGCCATTAAGTGTGGAGATTCCTTATTGGTTGACTGCTGTATCTAGTTCATGTTAATTAAGATAAGCTGTATGTAATCATTAAGATGATAAGGATTCCTTATTGGTTGACTGCTGTATTTAGTTTATGTAAATTCAGTTAAGCTGTGTGTTCAGTTATATATATATACTTCTCTGTCCCGAAATAAAGCAGCTCCCGCTCCTGCTGTATCAACCTTCACAAGTTGCTCATCATCCCATCCCCCCCCCCTTATTTGTCCAGCCAGACTGCGGCAAACTTGAAACACAAAGGCAAAGTTCTATGGGTTAACATAGGGAAGGGGGAGAAGAGACCACAGGTTGAAATGACAAGGGTTAGAATTCCTGCTCTGGATTAAAGGGGTTCCACAAGATAATCTCTAGATTCCCTGCCAGTGTCTTTCTCACACTATGCCTATTCCTGAAACTTCTGGATCAGCCAAACATTTTGACCATTTTTCTCTCAATTGCACTCTGAAATTGCTGCCTATGTTACCCTTGTTTATGCTATTTATCTTCCTGAAATGTACTTCTCTGTTGCTTGCTTCACCACTTAAACAAGTTCTATCCATCATTTGAGGTCCAGTAAAATTTTGCCTGACTTAGCACCTTTCATAAAAAGGTGAGGAGTGGAAAAAAATTCCCTCCTGCCATTTAAATAATGGTAGGCCAATATATTAAGGTAGATTCTTTTTTTTTTTTTTTGAAGTTTAAGGTAGTTTTCCCAATATTTTCTCATTGATTTGTAAATATCGTCCTGGTTGGATGGCTCCTAGGCAAACATTCTTCTAGTCCCAATTTCCTGTGGTTGAAGATCTGTCAAACAATCTTTTGTCCCAATGTTAGTCTTCATTCTGCATAACAACTTACCACAAACCTAGCATTTTCAAATAACACGTGTTTGTTACATCACACTTTCTGTAGAGTAGTTCAGGTGGGTTCCCTGCTTGGGATCTCACAAGACAAAAACTGATTATCAGCTGGGCTGTGTTCTCATCTGAAGTTTGACTGAGGAGGGACCCACTTCCAAGTTCAGGTGATAGAATCCCGTTTCATCAGGTATTTGGGCTTCTAGTTCTTTTTTTCTGCCAGCTGTCAGTCAGAGGCCAGTTTACTGACACATGGCCCTCTTCATGGGCATCTCACAACATGGCAGCTTGCCTCATCAAAACCAGCAAGAAAATATTCCTATCAGACATGCATTATAATCTTCTGTAGCATAACCACACACGCATAATCATACACATCTGATCACCTTTGTTATATTCTATATGCCTAGAAGCAAATCATAGTTTCGGTACCCTGAATCTACATATAGACAGAGGATTAATCTAAGGCATGAATATAAGCAATTGGATTATGGAAGACACAAATCCTTCTGCTAGTCTGCTAAAATTACTGTATCAGTTAAAGTATGCTTAAATTATATGAAGTCAAGACATTGTTCAAGTTGGTTCCAGATATCTATGAAATCTGCATACACATTAGTAAAAATATACATATGTTACAACATGCTAAGTAGTTTCATTAATATGTAGTGTTAGTTGGGTTGGGGATGTCACTCAGTGGTAGCATTGAAAAGGCTCTGGGTTCAATCCTTAGCACTGCAATAAATAAATAGTATTTGGATATTGAAGGAAATATTCTTAATGCTTATGTGAAATATCTAGAAATAACTAGAAGGGCTACTCTGCCGTTGCATCTAGTCAAAGAACTTTTCCAGAAGGATAGCACCTAAAACCTTGGAAATAGTCAAATTTCATAAATGCTACTTTCAAACACAACTATGTTTGGAAAAGACTCTCTTTAGGACACAGCATAGTGCATCATCGTCAGTATCTCTCAGAGTTGTGATAGCAAGTGTTCTCCTCCAGAACCTCTGAAGACTCAAGGTTTGTTTAAAATTTGGCCAGAGCAAGCTTATGATTCTCCAAATCCACAAAGAATAGAATTCTGTGAGCATCAGGGGCAGCTGCAAAGGCTAGAACATCCACAGTGAGATTTGAGGGAAACTCACTTGTAAAGGATAGAATGGAGCAACCAGCATTTAAGTTTTATAAGACAGGTCCACACATCCAAGTTTCTCATGTAAATTCAGCAGAAACATAAAGAGACAGTGCTGGTTAAAATAATTAGCCAAAAATGGAAGGAGATTTAAACTTGGGTCCCAAGATGAGTATTTTTTGGGCATGTCTTAAGCTGTTTCGTTAAGAGTCAACCATTTATTCATCCTTAAGGGAGATAAACAAAAATATAGTTCCTGACTTTTACTGGTTCAATTTGAGATTTTTAGATTAATGTGAAAGTGATACATATTCAGTAGAAACTATACATCAAACTTTGAATTTTGTTATTTCTCTGTACTAGCAATATGCAGTAAAATACTCTCTCACAATGCTGAACACCAGCAATGAACTGCAGACCCTGGTCAACCACACAGTCATGAAGGGGAGACAGCCAACACTCTACATTGAGCCATGTTGCTAAGATATGAGGTTCAATGTTGGGTGTATTAAATGCATTTTGGACTTACAGTATTTTCAACTGACAATGGGTTTATTGGGGTGTAGCCCCGTTGTGAAATGAAGAATTTCTATGTATATCAATATAGTACCTGAAACTATGCAGGTTTTCTTTGACTCATGATAAAAGAAGGGATTTGAAAATTTTTCACAAAGACACCACTTTGAAAGAGTTTTACTAATGTGAGATCAACAAATTTAATCTGATATTTGTCTAAAAGTAGATTCTAATGGCTTTAATATTTTGTTATTTATCTATACAAAAAAATTCGCTTCATATTACAGTTTCAGAATTCTATAACCATTTTTCATGGATGAATATATGCAAATTATGAGAAGACACAGAAATAGATTTGTTTATTAATATTTTTATAGATGTATCCCCGAGTAAGTGGAAGAACAGTAGAGCTCAATAAATATCAATTGGGTGAATAAACAAAAAGTTAAAACTGGTCATGGGGCTTAGTTAATGGCTCACTCAATGTAATCCTCACACAGCTTTCTAATCTTGAGTCTCTTCTATTTGTAGAGCACATTAGAGGGTTTTTTTAATAGTAATAAAAGGGCTATTTTTTATTTGTTCTAATTAGTTATACATGACAGCGGAATGCATTCCAACTCATTGAATACAAATGGAGCACAACTTCTCATTTCTCTGGCTGTACACAATGCAGAGTCACGGTGTTCGTGCTATCTTAGGTGTACATAGGGTAATAATGTCCATCTTATTCCACCATCTTCCCACCCCCACACCCTTTCCTCTCCCCTCGCTCCTCTCTGCCCAATCCAAAATTCCTCCATTCTTCCCTAGCCACACCCCAACTATGGATCAGCATCCACATATCAGAGAAAACATTTGACCTTTGGTTTTGGAGATTGGCTTACTTTGCTTAGTATGATATTCTCCAACTCCACCCATTTACCTGAAAATGCCATAATTTTATTCTTTTTTAATCCTGAGTAATATTCCATTGTGTATATATACCACATTTTCTTTATTCATTCATCTGTTGAAGGCATCTAGGTTGGCTCTGTAGTTCAGCTATTGTGAATTGAGCTGCCATAAACATTAACGTGGCCGTGTCACTGTAGTATGGCTGATTTTAAGTTCTTTGGGTATAAACCAAGGAGTGGGTTAGCCGGGTCAAATGGTGGTTCTATTCCAAGTTTTCTGAGGAATCTCCATAATGCTTTCCAAAGTGGTTACACCAATTTGCAGTCCCACTAGCAATGTCTGAGTGTATCTTTTCCATGACATCCTCACCAATACTCATTGCTGTTTGTATTCTTGGTAACTGCCATTCTGAAGTGAGATGACAGAGTAGTTATGATTTGCATTTATCTAATTGCTAGAGATATTGAACATTTTTTCATATATTTATTAATCAATTGTATATCTTTTTCTGTGAAGTATCTGTTCAGTTTCTTAGCCCATTTATTGATTGGGTTATTTGTTTGTTTGGTGTTAATTTTTTTTTTAGTTCTTTATATATCCTAGAGATTGGTGCTCTATCTGATGTGCATGTGGTAAAAATTTGCTCCCATTCTGTAAGCTCTCTACTCACTTCACTGATTGTTTCTTTTGCTGAGAAGCTTTTCAATTTGAATTCATCCCACTTATTGATTCTTGATTTTATTTTGTGTGCTTTAAGAGTCGTGTTAAGGAAGTCAGTTCCTAAGTTGTCATGATAATGATTTGGGCCTACTTTTTCTTCCATTAGGCACAGGGTCTATGGCCTAATTCCTAAGTCCTTGATCCATTTTGAGTTGAGCTTTGTGCAGGGTGAGAGATAGGGTTTAATCCCGTCTTGCTATAAGTGGATTTACAGTTTTCACAGCACCATTTGTTGAAGACACTATATGTTTTCTCTAACGTATGTTTTTGGTGTCTTTGTCTATTATGAGATAACTGTATTTTTGTGGGTTTGTCTCTGTGTCTTCTATTCTGTACCATTGGTCTACATGTCTATTTTGGTGCCAATACCATGCTATTTTTGTTACTATAAGTCTATAGTATAGTTTAAGGTCTGGTATTTAGATGCTTCCTGCTTCACTTTTCTTACTAAGGATTGCTTTGGCTATTCTGGGTCTCTTATTTTTCCAAATAAATTTCATGATCACTTTTTGTATTTCCATAAATCTGTATAATGCTTTTGGTAGTATGGCCATTTTGACAATATTAATTCTGCGTATCCAAGAACATGGAATATCTTTCCATCCTCTAAAGTCTTCCTCAATTTCTTTCTTTAGTGTTCTGTAGTTTTCATTGAAGAGGCCTTTCACCTCTTTTGTTACATTGTTTCCCAAGTTTTTTTTTTAAGCTCTTGCGAATGGAGTAGTTAATTTCTCTTTCAGAGGATTCATCACTGATGTATAGAAATGTATTTGATTTATGGGTATTTCTCTTATATATACTACTAATTTGCTGAAGATTTGGGCCTACTTTTTCTTCCATTATTAGCTCTAGAAGTTGTCTGGTGGAATTTTTTGGATCTTCTAAATATAGAATCACATCATTGGCAAAGAGTGATTAGTTTTGAGTTCTTCTTCTGCTATTCCTATCCCTTTAATTTTCTTTGTCTGTCTAATTGCTCTGGCTAGAGTTTCCAGGACTATGTTAAATAGAAGTGGTGACAGAGGACATCCCTGTCTTATTCCAGTTTTTAGAAGGAATGCTTCCAATTGTTCTCCATTTAGAATATGTTTATTCATATCTATTATTTTATTTTGTCCTTGACTAAATGTTCTATGTTTCAGTATTACCATACTAAATGAAAAAAGAGAGACTCTGAAAAGTGAAGTGACATGTTTAAGAGAGCAAACTATGGACAGAAGCAGGGTCATCAATCAGTATGTTCCATTCATTGTAATTGTATATGCCTGATACTATTTTAGGTATTTATATGACAGAGGCCACATTCACCTATTGTGTGCCAGCCTATGCCCTCCTCTGTTGAATTATAAGTTCTCCTCTTGCAGAAAAGGCAGCGTTAGCCAAGCCCTGAGCAGCAACAAAGCCATGGATTTCTTGGAAAGGCTGTCAGTGAGTGCATCGTGGCTACTCTGGGCCAAATCAGGCCTCATTGGGAAGAGTGCATGCTGTGTTCTAAAGATTCTGATTAAAAACTCGCAAAGATTACATTACCTCAGCTCCTCATTAGCATATTATCAATTTAAAAAAAGAAAGACTCCAATTATTTGTTAAGCACTGTTTATTGTTTATGATTATTCATATCTATTATTATGTTTATTCATATATATCTATTATTAATAATAATAGATATTATTCATATGTATTATTCATATCTATTTTTACTCTAATTGTTGTTAAGCACTGTTTATTGTTTATGTTTATTCATATCTATTATTTTATTTTGTCCTTATATCCAGACTTTAAACATGTGGTAAGAATTTTTTTATATGATTTTTTTTAAAACAATGCCTTTATTTTTATGTGGTGCTGAGGATCGAACCTGAGTCCCGCCGGTGCTAGGCGAGCGCTCTACCGCTCAGCCACAAACCCCAGCCCCCATGTGGTAAGAATTTTAAGAGGAAAAAAAAGCTAAAGTATTTTCACTACTATTTTTCATCTACAATATAGTAAATGCTCGATGAATATGATCATAACTAATGATTAAATATTTCTCAACTTTTGACTGTTTTTACCAATAGTATTCTTCCTTCAGCCTTTTCAGAAACATAGATATGATTTGAGCGCAGTGGTGCACCCCTATAATCCTTTCAGCTCTAGAGGTTGAGGCAGGAGGATCATGAGTTCAAAGCCAGCCTCAACAATTTATCGAGGTCCTAAACAACTCAGCAAGCCCTTGTCTCTAAATAAAATACAAAAAAGGGCTGGAGATGTAGCTCAGTGGTTAAGTGCACCTGAGTTCAATCCCCGGTACCAAAACAGAAAAAAGAAAAAGAAACCTAGATATGACTTCTTAGGGAGCACAGATCAAAAGCAAAAAAAAAAAAAAAAAAAAAAAAAAACTGGTGTTATTGTTTTTTAGTTGTAGCAATAACATGTAGATAAAACAAACTAAAATTCATTCAATTGTATCCCTGATGTCAGCTCCTCAAGTCCTCCAAACTATTAATTTGAATCTTTCTTCAACTTGTGGTAGGAATTGCTGCTCCATCCTTCTGTAACTCAAGGGATTCAGACTGAGGAGTGGACTGCCTAGATTCCAGTCACCTCTGGCTCCCAGTTGCTGCTCAGTCATAATTCTCTAACGTGAATGGATATTGTAACTTATCGATACCATATCCCCCTCGTGAGCCTACACTATTACTAATCCCAATGTGCCTGCAAAATTCAGACAAGGTTTTACTGAAGTTTTAGTGGGAAAAATCACAACATAGCAACTTTGAAACTAAATATATATGCATCCCTAAGTACCTTATTATTTGTTTGGGGGGTGTTTTTTTTAGCTTTATAAAAATGTTATTGCTTAGTGTATTGTCTTCTGAGGTGTGTGTGTGTGTGTGTGTGTGTGTGTTGTGTGTGACAGAGAGAGAGAGAGAGACAGAGACAGAGAGATGGAACCCAGAACCTTGCACATCCTAAGCAAGAGCTCTACCACTGAGCTATATATACCTCCAACCCTTTTCATTTTATTTTGAGACAGGATCTTGCTAAATTGCCAAAGTTGGCCTCAAACTTGTGATCTTCATACCTTTGCCTACTGTGTAGCTAGACTTACCAGCATGTGCCACCACACTGTTAAGAATAAATGGCTCTGAAATTGATATCATGTTTCTAATATGTATCTATGAATTTGCAGTTTCACAAAAATAATGTTCTGATTCTTAGGTTGCCTGGTGAATTCACAAGTGTTTGCTTCATTGCTTTTCAAAAATTAAATATCACTATATGTTCTTTTATAGGTATCAAACATTGCATTCTAAAAACATTCTCATTAAATATCAGTCACCTAGGTTCTTAAAATTCCTGTAGCCATTAACACCTGTAGGAACTTCTCTCTTCTGATCATCCCTTTCATGGAGCCTAGTCAAGATGGTTTCTTGGCTCCAATCTCTCTTCTGTTCCTCCTCTTTTTGCTTTCCTCTCATTGTAGCCCCTAATCTGTCCGTTCCTATTATTGTTTTTTCTAAATGTATTACTCAACATTAACTCCTAATAAACAACCCCAATGTCAGAATGCCTAATACAATCATGTCACATTCTTGTTCATGTAAAACCCATAGCTGAAGTTCCTGGCCAGGAGATTTCTTGGACAGCTCCTCCAAATGGTCAACTCGGGATTCAGGTTCTTTCCACTGTGTTCTACCATCTCAGAGACACTCTCTTCCTGCTGTGTGGTTCAGAACAAAGAGCAAAGAAGATCACCCAGGGATTTTTATGGCCAGGCACCACTTTCATTCATCGTCCATTCAAAGAACTCAATAAAACCATCCATCTACACACTCAAAGGGCTGCTGGGAAATATATTTTTATGGGTGTCCAGGAGAAAAATACAATAGTTTGGTGAACTCATAGAATTTTTTTGTTGTTGTCCTTTTGCTTTTCCAGACTGTTCAGTCTATTACAAAAGAAAGAGGGACAGAGGGTGGCAAGTTTTTGCATATGTGTGTGTACATACATGAACACACACACACACACACACACAAATATATATATATATATATATATATATATATATATATTTCATACACAAATAAAATATTGAGCTTTTTTAACAAAAACAGAATTCTTTATATGAATAAATCTGTTACAATCCTATAATGGGTGGAGGATATTTTGAGATAATAACAGGTTTCTTCAGCAACATTTCTTTTCAGCAATGACATTCCTTATCTTGGGAAAGAGAAGATCAGAATGAAGAAATCAACTGAGGTTCTAAGCTCATTTTTTTTTTATCAAGTTGTGTCAGAAACAGTTTTCTTGAAACTCGAGAGGAAATTTTAAAGAGAGGGAAAAATATCTTGAACTACAAAAGATTGTTCACACATTAAGAGCCACAGTCTACAAAAATGATATCCTGGATAAGGATATCCTGATAACCTTAGCATAAGAAAACTGAATCACAAAGACCCATTTCCACCAACTCAGAAGGTTATATGTCAATCAGTAAGTGGACAAAGAAGAATATAAGATGTTTACAACTGTCTAAATCAATAGTTACTTGAGCAAAGGTCTACTGCTCTGTCTCCTTGGGCTCACTAATGATTGGGAGTAACCATTGGAGATGAGGAGGCATCTCTGGATATGATGGAAATCTGAGATATCTTCTCAGAATTTTTCTCAATGTCTCTTTGTGCTGGCATCTAACCCAAATAAATTTAAAGAGATAGATCCAGAACAGAAAGACTGGCTATCAAAAGAGTATGACCCAAAAGCTAGGTAGAGAGAAGTCCTCTATCCAACAATCCAACTGCAGAAGCAGTGGCTGAGGGCGTGCTTAGACAGATGAACCTGAAAGCTTCCTCATTCAGTCGCTGCATCCCAGAGTGGTGTAGACATAACAACCAAGAGTTCCTCCAACAGGAAGCCAAAAAAGGACTTGCAGTGGGGATTAGAACTGGAAGCCAAGATGAGGTGTGAATTTTGCAGTAGGGACAGAGGCCAATGCCCAAGGCCAAGAGAAATGAGTGACCCCTTAATATACGCCAGAAAGAATACAAGAGGTCCATCAGGCCAACTGGGCAGCTCCAAATGCCAGAAAGAAGCACAAAACACTATCACCACCTCCCAGAATGATCAGAATTACAGAATCATAATCAATGTAATTATCTAACTACATAACATAATTAAGTTGTTACCAAAAAGAGACTTAAAGTTTAATTAAAAATGCTAATTACTCTAAATTGGCAATAGTGAGTTAGCCTTTATCAACAACAACAACAACAAAATGTAGACCTACCATTAATTATAGGGGGGAAAAGAACGCTGCAAATATCTTTGCACACTTAAATTGCAACTTGTATCCATTTACAATTTTATCTCTTCTCTAAACGAGTTTTTTTTTCAATCATATATTATGCTTTAGGCTCTAGGTGTTAAAAAAGTTCCTGAACTTCTTAGAGTTGGAGTAAGTACATTAGCTAGGCTTCGTATTAGAATACAAATATCCTAAATAATATGGGCTTAACAAAGAAGTTCATCTTTAACACACAACAGTCTCACTGTGAGCAGACCAGAGGAGATATATAGCAACCCACTGTATAAAGGATCTGCGCCTCTTCTGCCTTACTGGTTGGCCATCCTGGGCTGCTACCCATATCTTCATAATCAAAAATGGCTCACAGTTACATTCTCTTCATGGGGAAAGAAAACAGAGATAATGCAAGGACACACCCTTTACTTTAAAGGCCATGTCCCAGAATTGCACATGCCATTCTATGCACAAATCATTGGCAAAGAGCTTCATCACATGCAGATACTGCAAAGGGAGTCTGGAAAATGTATTTCTCATCTGGTCAACAATATTCCGAATTAAACCCTGTTGCTACATAAGGACACACCAGACAACTGTGGTGTCTGTTTTCACCTGTTCCTCTGACTTCTCAAATATCCATGCTATTTGATCCAACAAAGGAAGGAAACTAACTTCTGAAGGGAAAATAAAGGAAGTATAAAAGGGTGGGTCAGCATGCTGCAGAGAGGCCTTTGAAGAAGAAGTAGGGCTCGAACTGCATTTCATGACATGAATAGAAGCTCACAAAGAGGACTGAGCAGACAAGGGCATTTGTGGTGTAAGAAAATAAAAAGCAGATAAATATCACAGAAGTGCAAACTTTACTTTTGCATTTAGGGAACTGTAAGTAATTCTTTAAGGCCAAAACATTTGGGGGAAAAGTGAATACGAGACTGGCTAGATGTAAAGAAATCAGATAATAAACAGCCTTCTATGGCCAACAAGGAATGTGGCTATTGTTCTGCAGGTAAATGGAAATGCTGATGAGTTTTAAGTAGGGAAGTGACATAATCATATTTATAGATTTAAAAGATTACTCTTGAGACAATGCAGAGAATAAATGTGACCGAAGACAGGGAGAAGATTTAGGAGGGGGCTGAGATTGTACAAAAACAAGATTACAAGGGTATTACTTAAGGCAATACTCATAAGAAATAAGAGCTTTAGGTGACAGATTCTGGAGGACTTTGTAATTAACTGGCAGTAGGAGTGAGGAGGCAGGAAGATTATTGGATGACTGGATGAATACATCTTAAAGATAGAGAATTCAAAACGAGATCATGGCTATGTTGAATTAGAAGGTACCGTGGGTACTAAGAAACATTCAAGTGAAAATGACCAATAATCGTGTAAAAAATAGAAGCTGGAGCTCAGGAAAGGGGTCTAAAACAAAAATGTGTGCTTAAGAGTCATCCAAGTGTGATATGGTAGTTGAATTTGTCATCGATGAAAATACAAACTTGAGAAAAACTAAGAATGGAAAGTCGCTTGGTATGCAATGCCAACCAGCATGGCAGACCCTAGAAAGCATTTCTGGAAGCCAGACTTGAAGGTGCTGGTCCATATATAATTAGTATACTCAGAGCCATCCCATTCACTGTAATTGAGAATTGTCAATGAATCAGTAAAGAGAAGGAACTCTGTGGCTATTTGACAGAGAAGGAGGGAAAGAATTTTAAACTAAAGAATATAATAGTGTGATGTAGAAGAATTTGGGTGGAAATCCCTATTTAAGGACCAATTCAAATCCTAGATTTGATCCCTTACTGGTAAAGGAAACAGATCTAAAGGAAGAAGAAGAATCAGGTACACAAAGAAACAACAAGAAATTGAAACAGATACTGCCTGTATTTCCTACTGCCTGATCTTCCTTGGAATTTCTTTATTCTTACTTTTGAGTTCCATGAAACACCACTGTTATTTATAATAGCAAACCCTCACATGTCTTAGATAGTACAGAAGTTTATTTCTCTTCTGCATGAATGAGTCTCCCGAGCTTTTATGGTGGTTCTCATGGTTACAAGAGATCTAAGCTCTTTCCACCACCTATTAATGGTGAAATGAAAAAAAAAAATGAAACACCACCTTTTCATTTTAGTTCAAAGTGAATTGATTTGTTTCCTGCAACAAAATCCTAATATAGAGATATGTTTTACTTTTAGATTCATAAAATTTATTTTCTCCTGCATGAATGTGTTACATCTTAGTCCAACGTTACCCTTCTGGTTTCAAGTCAAGAGAATAGAAAATATGAAGAGGAAAGGGGATATGAAAAACTAAACCCTATTTGTAGCACATGATTAGTTACCATTCCATAGGTGTACCCCCTTTCCTTAATGAGAGAACCACAATTTGAATTGGTAAATTGGTTGAAAGCACTTTGCAGTCTCATACCTTAGAGTGAGGTATGACACACAAGGAAGTTCTGACTGATGAGCTAAAAGTGGAGGAGGAGGATGTGGAACTTCTAGAAGACTGCTGAAAGAACACCAACTCATCACACACACACACACACACACACACACACACACACATACGTCCTTTCTCTCTTCCTCCTTCCTGCAATCTGGAAAGCTAAACATAAATTCCATCAGCCTTCATGGACAAAAGGGTGACTATAAAAATGAAAAGCCATTTACATAATGGTGAAATGGGGTGGTGGAAAGGATTTAGGTCTCTTTTGACCATAGAAGCCACCATAAAAGCTCTGGAGACTTATTCATGCAGAAGAGAAATAAACTTCTGTATTATCTAAAGCATGTGGGGGTTTACTGTTACATGTAACTGAACCTAACTATAGCATATCCTTGAAAAAAATGAATATGCTTTTGCATAACTTAATAACTCTTAATTCATAATATTTCTTCTCATTTATCACAGTTACCATTTTGTAAAACTAAAAGATTATTCAACAAAAAGATTATTTTTCCTTAAATTTATTTGTAGAAGTCAAAGTAATCTGGTGGAGGGGGGGAGTCAGCCTGAAAATTAAAACATCTGATTTCAAATAATAGTTATAATACCCTTATAAGTAACAAAACCTCAACCTTTGTCTGTAATAAGAGAATTGAACTAAATAATCTCTAATATTTCTTTCAACTGCAAAATTTTTTCTCTGATCCTCTGTATCTTGCTTTTATCACAGGATTGTTAAGTAGATTCAAAGGTTAATAATCTGGTGCAAACAAATAACACTGTGTTGGGTACTTTAGATCTGAATTTAGTCATCTTAAGTGACTAATGGATGCCACCCATTTTACAGACAAACCAAGGTGTGGAGAGATTATATAGCTTGTCCAAAGTCACATAGCTTGTGCTAGCCAAACCCAGGAAATATGATGAGGTCTCTGATGTTTCTCTCTACCCCATTCTGCCTCAAATACACAGAACAGTAAATAAATTCCACTTAACCAAACTACTATAATCACTTCAATACAATAACTCCATGAACCTAACAGAATATAGCAATTTATGTATAAAACTCTTTTTTTTTTTTTGGTACAAAGAATTGAACCCAGGGGCACTTAACCACTGAGTCACATCTTTAGCCCTTTTTATATCTTAGAGACAAGGTCACTAAATTGCTGAAGGCCTCACTAAGTTGCAGATGCTGGCCTTAAACTTTTGATTCTCCTGCCTCAGCCTCCCAAGCTGCCAGGATTACAGGCATGCACCACCGAGCCTGGCTGTATGAAACATTTCTAAGCCCGATTTCTTCCAGACTTTCAAATACCGCATTGATGGCAAGCTCACCATGCAACTTTGACTTCAGAAAGGAACTTGGGGTGTGCTGTGGACTAGAATGTGCTTCCCTCTGAAGCAGGACTTTAAAGATTTTTTTCTCAGCATTCATAGCCAAGGGAAGGAGGATGCTCATTCTTTCTAATAAATCAAATTTTTATTTTAAACAAATATATAAATGAATAAGAGAACCACTGCCTCTTGTTCTTTCAAGCTGGGGCACACCATTGATCTTACTGCTGCCCACTGGCTGGTCTGGTGAGGCGCTGCCATCCCTCAGCGGCTCCAGCTACTACTCCTCCCAGCTTCCCTGGCATGCGCATATTGGGTTTCACATTGAAATGTGAAAAATGCCTTTAAGTTCATTTCTACATGAAATACAATATATTTGCCAGATAAGCAGGACCCTCATATTCATCATAAATCAGTGATGTCTATCCTTAGCCAAGAAAGTTAACTAAAATGTTCTTTCCTCGTTTTGAAATCCAATCTGATATTCACAGTTCATTATGCTGCCTTTCATATGAATCATGGTCTCATGCTGTAATTGTTAGTACATGGCTGCTTCCCTCTGGGCCTTACAGTATTGGAGATGATCATTTCTCTTGTGGTAGGATTTGGGGAGTTATTGAAGTAAATCCTTTTACTCACTAGACTTTCCTTTTTTTTGTATCCCATCTTCAGTCTTTTTGCTCAGACTGTACACCAAAAGTTTTCTGAGAGCTGTGGCAGGTATGAGAAGAACACACTGTTAAATCCCACGGAAGCTAGAAAAGCCAGGCAGGCACATGGATGGCGAGGACTCCTCTCCACTTTTCCTTAATCGTGTCTTTCCCCGTGGAGTCACACTCATATCATCCCCTTCTTTTATTTTTCCCTTTGATCCCTCTGAAAATATGTTTGTTAATATTCTGTGTGTTTTATAGGGTTAGGTTAATAGTATGTGTTCAAAGTCTTTTCAAGTATTAGTCTTTATTTCAGATCATTATCCAAATACACACAAATATGAGTTACTTCCTAGTGATGGTACTCCTCAGCATTTTAGGAGAGCTATGTGTAGAGACAGTTGGAGGCTGCCCTGGCTCTCCAACGTCACATTATTTCATGCATATTAAGAAGGTGTAATGAAATCATCTCTGGGTCAGCCCCTCTGGAATGTGAGGCCTGGTCTTGGGATTATGCTCTTCTGACCTTTCACATTAAATGTTCCACTGTCAGAATGAGAGGAAACAGGTGGACCCACACAAAGAAGGCCATCTGACTTGGACTGCCAGCTCCCAAGTGGAATGCAGGAGACACAAAGTCAGGAGCCCCTGTGGACACTGTTATCACCATTTAAAAAGTCATAATAAGAGGTGGGACTTGCCATTTTGGGGATTGGTAAAACATCTTTTCATGGATGCATCCTCAAGTAGATTCTACTTCAATGTCCAGGAGAGCTTTGCTTTAGAAGGGCTATTTCTATTATCCTCCACTTAAGGGCTATCCCTTGCCTAGGGCACTGTCCTTTTATTTACATTTGAAATGTTGTGCTTTTCATTTTAAAGAATTGAATATGATAGCTGGGTCAAATAGTGGATCCATTCCCAGCTTTCCCATGAATCTCCATACTGCTTTCCATATTGGCCGCACCAATTTGCAGTCCTACACATAATTACATATAAGAGATGGTTAGGGGAAAGGGGGAAAAAAAAAACAAGGGAGAGAATTGAACAACAGCTGATGGGGTAGAGAGGGAAGATGGGATGGAAGGGGAGGGGGGATAGTAGGGGATAGGAAAGGTAGCAGAATACAACAGTCACTAATATAGCATTATGGAAAAATGTGGATGTGTAACTGATGTGATTATGCAACTTGTATTTGGGGTAAAAATGGGAGTTCATAACCCACTTGAATCAAATGTATGAAAGATGATATGTCATGAGTTATGTAATGTTTTGAACAACCAATTAAAAAAAGAATTGAATATGAAATTTCATCTTCCTAATAAGAGTAGCTATCTCAGTAGATGCTTCCCCTGTTCTGGATACTGTGCTAAGATCTTTATGTTCACATGCTTATTCAACCTTAAGGCAACCCTTCCAGGTAATAATTACCAGCTTTCTTTTACAGAGGAGATAAAACATCACATAGCTGGTAGGAGGAGAATTCATACCTGGAATGCAGCCTTTGGGGTTCTTTGGGTTTTGGTTTTGGTTGTGCTTGCTTTTTTGGTTGGTTTATTTTTGTTCCTGATTTTCTTTTGCAAAGGTGGGAATTGAGCTCCCATCCCCCTAATTCTACACCCTCTATACTGTCTATGCACACACACACATGGGTTACCCATGAACCATGCCTAGATACTCCCCACATCTTTCCAATATAGAAAAAGGAAAATAAAAGGAATTTAAGTTCATTAACTAATAAATTATGTCATTTCAGCTATTTAAATGCTACAAATCCTTTTTTTTTTCTCCTTAGCCAGTATGTTTCATGGTGACATGCATAATTTTAGAGAGTTCCTTTTGCTTTCCTTTCTCATTTGTCACTGAGGATTTTTTCTGGGTTCTTCTCCCCTATCTCCAATGAAGTTGGGATAAGAATAGAGCAAGACATCATCTAAAAACAAAATTTAAGTGGTTTTCAACCATTTTCTTAACCAACACATAAATCGTCACAGGGTCAAAATTAGTTGGATTTTTATATTGCCTGGAGATGATCCTACATATTGTAAGATGGCTGGTTTTGTATACTAAAGATACACTTTCAGCAGGAGAGCTACAGAAGTCTTAAATTGGGCCACTCAGTGGCCAACCCCTCCCCCACTGTTGAATTTTTATATGGAGCTACCCTGACACCTACTGGCCAAAGATGGAGGAAGCTGTTCTTCATAAAGCACAGGGGACTTCTCATGTAGAAACATGTATAGAATCTTACAGGGCAAGTGAAATTTTAGTTTAACAAGGTGCTTCTGTACTTCTTTTTACAATTAGCTCCTACATGAATTTTTGGTTTATGGACCTGAGTACAATACCCTTCCTATGTTATTTAGGTTTTTAAAATATCTTATTATGATGATTTTTGGTAATCATCATAATAAGATATTTTAATAATCATCATGTGAATTTATCATAAGATTTTATTCTTTATGTTTTACTTCCATAAAAGCAATCATACTTTGTGTGTGTGTGTGTGTGTGTGTGTGTGTGTGTGTGTGTGTTACTGTAAACTGAACCTTGGGGCACTTTACCACTGAGTTATATCCCCAGCACTTTTTATTTTTATTTTGAAACAAAATCTCAAAGTGCCTAGGCTAGCCTTGAATTTATAGTTCTCCTGCCTCGGTCTTTCAAGGATCTGGGATTACAGATTTGTACTAGTCCCCCCAACAAGAGAAATTCTTCTTTTAATAAAATATGGCTAGGGATGGTGGTACAGGTCTATAAGCCCGGTGACTAGAAACTATAGCAGGAGGATTGTAAGCTCCAGGCCAGCCTCTACGATTTAGAGAGACCCTGTCTCAAGATTTTAAAAAATATATAAATGTCTGGGGATGTAGCTCAGTGGTAGGACGCTCCTGATTTCGACCCCCAGTATTGCAAAAAGAAAAAGAAAAAAAAGAAGATAAAAATACAAATAAGTCAAGCCTATATTTTAAAATAACTTTGCATTTATCTCAAATAAATTACAGTGAAATATTTTTCGCATACCAGTTAATTCTGATGCCTTTTTGTTGACTTGGGAACTTTTTTCGAACTTGAAATATAATGCCTTCTTGCCATTAGAGAAAGAAATGGAAGGTTAGGAATTAGTTTGTAGATAAAAACAACTAAAAAAAATGATTTGTGGTCACTTTTAGCATTCTTTAATTCCAATAGTCTATTCTATTGTAACTATGTTTTCTGCGGTTTAAGCCAAAAAAATAAAGACCATGGAAACCACAATATAAAAATGACCAGAAATAATTTTAACTTTTTTTCTTAGATTTTAGCTTAAGAAACCCCAAAAGCACAGCCTCAGCCTAAGACAAAGAACTGATGCATGAGTGGTTTATTCAAACTGTGATCACACAAGCAGAGGCAGGGAACCAAAGGTCCAGGAGGGACAAGAATGGATAGCAAAGGAGGGATAACAATACATAGTGCGCATGGAGTTGTCCACTGTTAAATGCAGCCGATTTCTTAGAAAACTGACAGATGAACTAGCTCACCTTCTGAAGACTGAAAGTACACAGCAATCTGCCAATGTTGGTCAAGATTTGCCTGGTGGATCATAAACTCTCATCACATCAAAACTGCTCATGTATGTTCAAGAATTTCAGACTGCAAGTGTCAGAGGAGGAGCTTTGTAGGGACTGAGGCAGGACATCTCTAATTATACCTGTACGAGGTGGATCAAAATCTGTGCATAACTCTTCCCTATAACTCTGACTGATATCAAAGACAAGGCAAAGTAGGTCTACGGTGTACACAAGAGACGTGTATATAATATTAATATCTATATTATATTAACAATAAATAGGTCATATCCAATTTGTTGATATGGGTATTTTTGTATTCAATGGACATTACTAAATGCATTGATTAAATGATGAAAATATCACTCTGGCCAATGCACAATAGGCATTAAAATTATGAATGGATCTTGAATCAGCAGTAAAATCCATTCATCTTGATTGGCAATTCTGTTGGTAGTGTTTAAATAATTCTCATAAAATGAATTATTCTGTGGAAACATTTTAATCACATAAAAATGCAACATTTAAAATCAATTATTTTAATGTGAAATTCTGATATGGCAGGAATAATGACTCATGGGGAAAAAAATCAGTTAAGCTTTCATAGGAGTCCCAAAGGAAGTAGTTTTCCAGAAAGGGAAATTTTTTTTTTAATGAAAGTGGAAAATAAAAGAAATTGTAAATTCTACTTCAAATCACAAAAAGTATTCCCCCCCCAAAAAAACTGAGATTTTGCCTGCTGAAGAAAAACTGAAAGTTCTGTTATTTTGTATATTCTTGTAGTGCTCAAACTACTTTATTGTTCTCAAAAAAGTAAAGCTTTTGTGGATCCTTCATTACTGTTATCAAATTCAAGTCAACATGAGTCAGAGACTTCAACATGAGTCAGAGACTTCAACAGAGACAACACAGATGAATTTTTTTTAATAATCTCTAGGATGAAGAAGGCTTTTTAATCACCCAGATAAAAAATGTTGTTAAAAATTGAGTCTGCTTTATTACTGAAATATCAAAACCTAAAATGATACAAAGAAATGCCATTCCAAAAAAACCAAAATGTTTGAAGCTTACAGGACAGACAAGTAGTTAATAAATGTAATATTTTAAAAAGCTCTATCAAATCAATAAATACAGAATGAACGTTAGTGCAGAATAGACCAAAGAACTTGAATATATAATTGAAGAAAAAAGTGAAAATTTAAGTAACATAAAAATACACCAATAACTAATATTTATTGAGAATAAGTTTACCAGGAAATGTTGCAAGAGCTTTATGTATGTTAATTCACTTAATCCTTGCAAAAATCCTATGAGATGAGTATTATTATTATCACCATTTTGCTGATTAATAACCTGAGACATTGAGAGGTTAAGTAATTGACACAGGTCAAAAAGCTGTTAGGTGAGAAGCCATGATAAAATTCAGATGGTGAGATGCTAGACAGCCTGTATTCTTAATAATATGCATACTCTTGTTATTGATCCACAATGCAAATGCAAACAATGACTTATTACTTTCCACCTAGCCCATTGATAAAGATCTTAAAGATCACCAGTGCTATGTGGACACCCATAACTTGTTAGTAGATCAACTGATATAATCTTTCTGGAGGGCAGTCTAGCAATTGCATTAATGAAAATGCCTTCTCTTTGATCTAGATATTCTTTCTCTAATATATCTCTAGGAGATAAAGAATCAAATATATAAAAATGTATGGACAAAATCGTTCTTTAAACATTGTTAACAATGGGAGGGGAAAAGAAATAAAAATGACCACAATGTTCATCAATGAAATAATGGTTAAATAAAGCATATCTATATACATATACAGACTGAAAAATGAGGGATGTATTCACAAACTATATATCTCACAAGGGGTCGCTCTCCAAAATATATAAGGAACTCCTATAACTCAACAGGAAAAACTCAAAACTCAATTTTAAAATTGGCTAAAACTTGAAGAGATATTTCTCCAAAGAAGGTATACAAAGAGGGCCAACAGGCACGTGAAAAAAAAATGTTCAATACCACTAATCAGAAACATGAAAATTGAAATCACAATGAGATAATACTTCATGTCAGGACATTATTATTGAAAACAAAAACAAAGCACCAGTGTTGGAGAGGATGTAGAGAAATTGGAACTGTGGCACTTTGTTGGTGGGAATGTAAGATGATGCAGTCACTGGGGAAAACAGTGTGAAAGTTCCTCAAAAAATTAAAACAGGTTTACCATAGGATCAAGTAATTTTACTTCTGGGTATTTATCAAAAAAATTAAATCAGGATCTTGAAAAGAGATTAGCACTCCTATGTTGACAGCCTCACTACTCACAATAGCCAAGATGTAGATAAAATATAAATGTCAAGTCAATGTATAAAGAAAATGCAGTACCTACATACAATGGATAACTACTGAGCTTTATAAAATAAGGAAATTTGGCTCTATGCAGTGACATGAGTGAAATTTAAGGGCATTATAAGATATTAGCCAATCACAGAAAGAAAGATATTGCATGATTCCAGTGACATAAAGTATCTAAAATAGCCAAATTCAGAGACTCAATGAATGAAATGGTAGTGACCAGGGGCAAGTGGAAATGAGGAGTTACTAATCAATGCACATAAAGTCTCAATCAAGTAAGATGAATAAATTCTAGAAATGTGCTGCCCAACATCATACCTATAGTCAACAAATACAAATTATGCTTAAAATTTTATTAAAAGCATAGATCTCATATTAAGTATTCTCATCACAACAAAACTAAAATTATTTTTAAGTGGGTAACATAAACTTCTATTCACTGACTTTGAGCAGTCTGAAGATAATTTAATGTAAGTTCTAATCACAAAGCAGGATATATACAATGCCTTTCAACATTTTTGCTGCCATAAATCATGATAAATTTTATACATCCACAATTAAAAGTAGATAAGAATCACTGATTTTTGAGTGGATGGTTGGGAAGCATAGTCCCCAGTTAAAAATAATTGATGTATGAGTGTATACATAGATAAAACATATGTTATGTTTATATTTTTTCTATAGTATATAAATAAAATATACATTATATATCACATCTAAAATATTAAAATATATTGTAATTATAAATTTTGTAATGTATTTTACATATGAACTACATATTTTATATATAAATATATGACATAGTTATATAATTTCATATATTTTATTTGTGATATCAAAGATAGAGACATATATCGAAAACTCCAGATGTTTATGTCTGCAAAAAATGTTCCTCTCAATGAATCTTCACAAAAAGACTTAACAATTAATATTAACCCAAATGGTGTTGAGAGTTATTTATATCTTCCTCTTTATATTTTATATTTTATTTGAATTTGCTGTACAATTACATATTATGTATCAAATCAGAAAACAGAATAGAGTGATTTTTCATCTGAAAAAAAAAACACGCTTTTGGCACATCATTCCTAAGCTGAGCGAGATAATCTTTCTCTTCTCTCCACAGGCCATCTGTTTGTAAACACCTATGAGCAGATTTTCCTTATTTCATCTGCTAGGTTACTACCATGTGTTCAGGCCTTCGAAATGGAACCAATATATGTAAAATGAATGCTTCCTTTATAAATGACATCCTTTGGCCTAAATGCTGAAAATATAGAAGGAAGTAATGGCGGCTTGCTTGGTGACTTTCAAACAGCCAACCTCCTCCTCCCACAAGAAGTAACTCCTCACATTCCTTAAGGCTTTAGCAGATTCCTGTTCCCTGGAGGAGAAGAGGCAGCCAAACTTCAGCCAAACTTATACATTAAGAAGTCAATAACTCACTTCTAGCAGGATTAGGTCATTGATTACATGATCTGAACGGAAGAGTTTAATGCCAGCTCCCTCCCTGTTAAATCTCTTCCTATAGAGCCTTCTTAGGACATATCCTCCCAAGAGAGCCGGAGGGTAGATTCAGGCTAAGAAAGCTAAATCAACTCATGCTGGTCAGTAGCTCAGCTTTGTGACTACTGAAGGAAAGTTGATGTTGCAGCATGAGAGATCCTGAGCCTGAACCACTTATTATTCATTTCTTCTGGATCTAACAGATGCTATAAAGTGCTTGATATGGGATTAGAAATCCCACATGTACCACATAAGAACAGACTATACTACAAGAAACCCAAGGAAAACCAAAGTAGGTTGTGCTTCCTGATTCAAATAGGATCCCAAGTTCATGGATTAAAAACTTGACCCCCACTGTGATGGTGCTGAGAGGTTGGGCCTAATGAGGAGTGCTTGGTTCATGGGGGCTAGGCTCTAATAAATGGATTAAGTTGTTATCACAGGAGTAGTTTCCTTATAAAAGAAGTGTTCAGGTACCCCACCTCTTTCCCATCTTCTCTCAACCTCTCTTGCTCCTCCACCTCCACCATAAGATGTAACAACAAGAAGTCTCTCGCCAGATGTGTACCCTTGATCTTGGACTTCTCAGTCTCCAGAATCATGAACCAACCAAATTTCTGTTCATTATAAATTATCCTGTCTATGGATATTCTGTTATAGCAACACACACAAAGACACCTTCTATTTATTCTTTGATAATAGACATTAAACACCCCCACAGACAGATAAAATGAAGATAGTTAAGTAAATTTCAAAGAAAAATATTCTAAAATTAAGGACATTCTCCTATATGCGAAGCTCTACATAATTCAAGAGGGTTTAGTCAGGATAGATGAGTTAATTATACTAAAAGCATTTATCCTCAGTTAGATAAAAGTTCAGTTGCAATGAAACAGCTATCTAAGCCTTCTTTTATTCTACACATTAAAAAATCATTTAATCTTTAAAACAAATAACCCAGAAATAGATGACTGAAGAGATCTAATTCTAAATCCAAGTGAGGATCTGGGATGTGATTTCATGATGTATAACTATTCTGGGTAATAGGATTATCCATAGTAATTTTATAGATAATGAAACTGAAATCAATAACTGTTAATTGACTTGCTCAAAGTCAAACAGTGGGAAATAAAAAGACTGGAATTAGTACCTAGACCTTGACTTTTTATGTCCATTTTCTTTGTGCTGCATCAGGTTTTCTTCTAGACATTACAAGGAGAAGTTCAGCATTCCTTGAGAAAGTGCAGCTATTGGTATAATTTTTAAATATATAAGAATACAACTGGTGATTTCTTTATCAAGAAAAAGAATAATATTAAGTAGGCCGGAAGTGTTCCTGATTACATGGGAAGTTATGGATATTTTTTGAGTCCAAACACCTTGATGAGTTGATGCACCTACATAAATCTGAGGATAGCACAACAGTTATTCATTAGTTGATGGTGAGGAGTGACACTGGATTCCACTTTATTCCAGGGAACCAGTCCCAAGTTCTTGAAGAATGTTAACCATAGGAAAGACTGTGTGAGTCAAACGAAAGGACTCTAGTGAGTCTGCTGTTTGAGGCTGAGGGAGCAAGAAGATCATATATTAAAAAATCACTGAAACCCTCAGGTGCAGTGGCATAAGCCTATAATTCCAGAGGCTGAGAGGCAGAAGGATCATGAGTTCAAAGCCAGCCTCAGCAATTTAGCAAGGTCCTAAGCACCTTAGACCTTGTCTCAAAATAAAACATAAAAAGGCTGGGGATATGGCTCAGTGATAAAGCACCCCTAGGTTCAATCCTGGTATTAAAAAGAAAAAGAAAGAAAAGAAAAGAAAAATCATTGGAACCATGAGGGAAAGAAACCTACCCCAAAAACAAAAAGAATGGTGGATGGAGAAGAAACTAGGACTGCTCAGGCTTGTAGGAGAGGTGTCACTGCAGTATCCTCAGGCCTTAGGCTGAGCCAAGGCTGTGCATGAGCTAGCAGAGGCAGGACATCAAAACTAAAGCCAGAGCCCAGAGATCAGTTCAGACAGCAGACCAACTTAACTACAGCTGGTCCTCACCAAGATTAATTAGAATAAATTTCTGCTGCTATAACTACCAGATCTACCAATGTTCCAGGCTAATCCCTGTCTCTAGTTCCCATGGTGAACCTGAATCATTTTTCTCCTACCTCCTTACTTTCCTATACCCAGGGCATTTTCCTGTTTTGCATGAAAAAGGAAGTTGGATCCAGATTCCTGGTTTGTTTGTTTGTTTGTTTGTTTGTTTGTCTTGTTTTATTTTAGCTCACAGGAAACATCTTAATACCCAAGGCCAAAAGTGTCACATCTAACTTCACAGAATCTTTGGTAACAATTTAGAAACTTGGATGTCCTCGGCTCTAAGAAATACTAAAGTTTTACTCAGCTTTTTTGCTGCTGGGAATAAAAGACCTTTGATAGAACAACTGTAGAAGAGGAAAAGTTTATTTAAGGGCTCACGGTTTCAGAGGTCTTAGTCCATAGACAGCCGCTCCTCTGGGCTCAAGGTGAGGCAGAACATCATGGCAGGAAAGCGTGACAGAGGGAAGCAGCGCACATGTTGATCAGATTCAGAGAGAAAGACACAAAATATATACCCCATTGCCACGCCCCCAATGAACCACTTCCTCTAGCCACTCCCCACCTGCCTCTAGTTACCACTCAGTTAATCCCATCAGGGATTAATTCACTGATTAAGTTAAGGCTATAACACAAACATTTCTCCTCCAAACCTTCTTGCATTGTCTTACACATGCTTTTGGGGGACAACTCACATAAACAATAATAAGTAGGATATGTAGTCTTTATCTTAGCTATTTGATAATTATGAAAAGAGAGAGCAAATTTTGATGAAACAATCAATCTATTAACCATCAGTTTTCTATCTGCATTTTAATTCATGTGTCAATGATTATACCCCACTGCCAGAAAGCAAAAAATTTAGAAAGGAGTCTATTTCACATATATATGTTTATGTTTAAATGGTATGTAGTATATAATCCACAGAGAAAGTTCAGTTTTTCCTCAGTAAATTGTTCCATTGCTTTCCAAATTGGAATAAATCCATTAGCTATTGCTACAGTGATGTACCTAACCCAATACCCACAACAGTAAGAAGCACCCTTCACATAACAAGACTTAAACTTGGACATGAAATATGTTGCTGCAGTGGATCTTATACACTTCTTATCTTTAGCAGTTTTTACACATCTATAAAAATCTGTGGGAAACACTAATTAAAAGCACAGATTGTCTTGGTAACTGGACATTTACTATAAAAAAAAAAGTAGATCCAATTCAAACAACTCCTAATTACATAGAATATCCAGTGTAAAAAGTTCTAGTTATATCTGGCATACAGTTTCTTTATCAGGTTGTATTAAGTTCATTCCGATAAGTTATGTTCACAGACTATTCTAGAGAGAAAAATAAAGTAGGCATAGACCTTGCAAGCAGAATCCTCTCAGGGTATTGTAATAAAGGCTAACAAACTGGAATTAATCTTCCAAGTTTCAAAATGTGGCTGCATCTATGAACATTCTTATCAACTTGAATATTTTAAATGCCTTGACACAGTTTTCTTAAAATAGTAATAATTCAATTTGATGAAATAATTTTAACTTGTTTTTAACATTAAAGAGTGTCTCCTTTTTCAACATTCAATTAATTTGGAGTTACATCGATTTAATGTAAAACCTTCCGTCAACGTTTAACTGAAGACTATTGTACCATCTTATTCTGTTATCAATTACTTTTTAACAAAACTATTCTTATCAGCGCAATTTAATAATTTTGATAGGAAAGTGGGAGACTTGAGCAAATAAGCATTATAATAGTTGAACTTGTAGTACTTGTAGTCAACAAAGATGGGTTGAAGCAAAGTCCTCTCAGGCTGTTTTCTTAAGAAAAGCCAAACAATAATAGTTAAAGAAGGTTCATCTCAAACTATAGGCAAAATGTAAAATATAAAAACTGGGAAACAGTGCTTAGCAGAGAAGCCATTGCAGCATCTGGAGTCTGCTCCAATTAGCTTTGAATGGAAGATTTAAAAAAATATAGTTTATGCATGTGAGTTTTGAATTTTGTATGAAAGTGTTTGCACACAGAAAACAGATCAGTGCAGTGAATTACTTGTATACATCCACAGCAGGAAAAAAATAATAATAAGTCAAGCAGCAAAACAAGCCCAACACACTGGGCCAGCAAAACCCCTGATCTTAAATTTCAAGAGAGAAGAAACAGACTCGAAGACTGTTGTTGAGGAATTCTGGCAGAATCTCTTCAGAGAGAGAAGTTAATAGGTATAATAAATGACCCAGGGCACTGGTAGGAACAAATTATATAAATAAACTTAAGAAGACATTATACAAGAATTGTGGACCCAAACAAATGTGAACCTGTGACTTCCAAACGTGAACTTGGAGGATGGCATGGCCCATTAAAAGCTATTTGACCTCTGGCTTCTCTATTCCTTTGTCAGAGTTATAGGACTATCCTCTTAAGCTGTCACTTTTACAAATGTAAGCAAAATAATTTTATAAAGAGATATTTTGTCTTATTAAACACTGCCGCAGTACATAGTCCAGGTTTCCCTCTTAGGAAAAGTGAATGAATATTGGAGCAGAAGGTTTACATTAGAGTTCTTATTTAAATTGTCATTACCATGGGCTCTTAAATCACTTAATGATTCGTTTGCTTAGCAAACCTAAAACAGAACTTTTTAAGATAAACTTTAACTTGCTACAAATCACAAAATTATTTCCATATAAAGTCTGTTTATTAAATGTGTTAAACTGTTACGTGTTCCCTTAAAATTTATGGAAAGTCAAAGAATTGCCTGGAAGGAATACCTGCAAAAGCAATATACACTAGGAAAAAAAAAAAAAACCCTCTCATACTATAAAAATAAAGAGTACACAAAGAATATCTGAAATATCTAAGACTGAGAATTGAATTACTAAGTCTAGCATGAGCCAAGATGATCTCATTTTATGTGGAAGCATTCTCAAGGCAAAGATTACAGCTCTAAACTTTATCTATTAGTCTTTCATTATTTTGGCTAAATCTAAGAGGATACATGTCAGACTTCTTCATCTACTGATAACAAGAACTTTAATGACTGATGGGGGTTCTATTACACGTAGCCCTTTCCCCCATCTTTGGATGCAAACGAATTCCTGAAAAAGATATGGTTACAAATTGCCACAGCTCCCAGAAAAAAGATCATAAGGTTAATGTTTTAACATCTCTGCGATATAATTGTTAATTGTAGATATTTTAGCTGCAGACACAATCACAGTCCTCCATGATAGGAACTATATATGGCCAGTTTAGCTTTGCAACACCTCCCAACTGGCACATTTAAGCCATTAGGAAAATTAGTATCCACAAATGCCCTGTTTCTGCCAAATAACAAAGATTTCCTGAAATAAGATTGTACTGCTGCATCAACTAGACATTATTACAACTGCTTGGTAGGAATTAAGAGCAAGAGAAACTCCATGATCTATCAGAGCTCCAAGGGGACCATCTTACAGATTCCAGAAAGGCTCCTTTCTTAAGAAATAGCTATGACCTCTGTTAATTCTTTGATTGTGTGTGTATTTATGTATGGTTTAATGATTATGTTATGTGTAGATGTGACGTCTGTTTTGTGTGATCTATGTGTGTATGTGTGTGTATTACTCTAAGACTTCACTCGTGCATTATAGGAAGTTACCAATTTCAAGAAACATCACTTCAAAGTATTTTGTGACAAATTTTAACCTGTAAATATTCGGTTATTAGACACTTGATTTTCTTTCCAAGACATTTCACACACAGCTGAAAGTGATTATTCCTAACCTCCTGCTGTTCACCAAACCAAATATTCATGGATGTACATAACACAGAAAGCAAGCGGCATTTTTTCTTATAACCAGATTCACCACTTTGAATCACTAATTTCAGCAAAAAAAAAAAAATTATATTTTCCTGACTACCATGTGAGATTGTGATCAAAACTAGGAACTTATTTTTAAAGAAATTTTTCTCTTCAGATACAAAAACCGCATAACATGTGATATACCTAACATGTCTTCCATTTGTGTCATACAAATTTCAAAGGAAATAAAGGCAAGGCTACTAGTGACCAACTTGATGCAATGACTGGTTTCTCCACTATTGATGAGGGACAAAGAAAAAAATATTTCTAACAGGCTTCTATCTGGATATTACAGAAGCTGAGGTCTAAATGTTAGCCTGAACAAAAAACACTCTTGGAAGTGGTTATGTTTTTCTCATTGTTATCATTTTTTGACAGATATGGCATTTTACTGCCAAGTCAAACTTATGTATTTAAATGAAAAAAATGTAAAATAAATACATAAATGAAATAATGCAAGGAAAATGATGAATGATAATTTTTTGGCAAACACAAATCCATTTGATATGTGTATATTGTCTTCATCAAGATCTCTAAAAGAGACTAAAGAACAATTGAAATATTAATTAATATTTAGGACACATGTTCACTTGATATCTCATTTAAACCTCAGAAGCAATTATATGATGGAGTTACTAAACACATTTCCAATAAGTTGACTGAAACTTAGATGTTGAATGATTTTCCCAAAACTATATAAAGCTAGTAATTGTTGGAGTCAAGATTTTTAACTTGGGATTTAAGACACCAAGTCCAAGATTCTTTCCACAACACCACGGTGCATCCTTACACAATATTCAATATTCTTTTTGACAGAAAGGCAAGGCTGAGAAAAGCTCAGTATATGACTCAACATATGACTCTGGGGTACCAGTGTGGATTTCCAACTTATGAGGTTCATTGAAAGATAAGGAAGCAGCCAGGAGAGCAGCAGTAAATCCCTAAGTGTCATTCAACAGAAAACACCTAGAGACATCAATTTTAGCTTTGGCAAAGGTATATTGACTTTTGGTTTAGTTTCCTTTTTCTGGATTTCATTAAAATATGAAGCACGTGTAAATAAAAAAAAAACAAGTATAATTCACATTGTTTTTTTAAAAAAAATTGCAAGTGTAAAGACCAGTATTTATTTTATCAATGAAATAATCTTTATAAAACAATTTATTTCTAACAAGTTTTATATATCTTTTTAATTAATTTTTCCAGTTCTTTGAAGGAACTAATTGTGCAAAAAAAAAATGCTTGGATGTATTTTGATAAACCAATTTTAATCTTTAACCTAACTATCTGTAAGCACAATATAACACAATATCTAGTAACAACTTTAGAGAGAAAACTGCCTAAGATTAAAATAGTGGCTCCTGTATTTACAGATTAATATAATCTTAAGCAAGTTACTTAATCTGTCTATATCTCAGTTTCCTCGTTTGTAAAATAAAATTGAGGGCTAATAGAAATAATATCCACCTGAAACATTATTGTAAGAATGAAAACTTGTTTGAGTGTGTGTGTGTGTATTTAAAACTTGCCCAACAGTAAGTACTGGCACATGGTTTGGTATGTACTAAACATGTTGATTAAATATATCAAATTGCTTTAAAATGTACATCAATGTTAAAAATTACTCTTGGGATCTGAATAAACACTGCTGATAGCATGATGATGATAATGTAAAATTATCACAACCATATTAACTGTACTGTTGGCCTTTATAGTGTCTAGTTCTTTGATTATAAGCCAAATCTCTATGACTAAAGACACGGTGAAGTCAGTTTTTAAGATTCATGGGAATAAGGTACTGAGGAATGCAGAAGTAGAGCTATAAGCCAAGATAAATGTACTTATAGTTACAGAGATGTTCAGATGAAACATACACAAAAAAAAAGAGAACAGTGACACAGAGACAAACCTGCCCACTGAGGTGAAGGGTCAGCGGGCCTCACCTGGGCACACCAAGGTCTTCTTGACATCTTAGAAACCATGTCTGCCTGTATGCCCCAAAATCAGAGTTTTCAATATTAAAAGACTCAACCTACTGAATAAACTTCCCTCAATTCCTTTTCTTTGGGGGTATTATTATTATTATTTTATTGATTTACTTTTATTGCAAATGGACTACTCTTTGTTTAAGACAAAATTGCTCCCAAGAGAGATTAAGCACACATAAATTAATTCATGACAAGGTATAGTGGCTGGTCAGATTCTCTTTTCTAGAAAAACAGAGAACAGGACAGAAAAATTCAATCACATTTAGTAGTATGCACCAGAGAAGAAGAAAGGCTGGCACTGAAAGGAAAAAGTAGCAGGAAAGCTGCTGAAAGAGCACAGAACCAACTCATCCTTGGTTTTCCTCTATTCTCCCCACCAGACCAGGCTTAGCAAACCTTCTCTCCAGGGGGTCAGAGAATATTTCTTAGCTTTGCCGTCACATAGTCTCTGCCACAACTACTCCACCTTCTCGCTGAAGCACAAATGCAAGTCTAGATAATACTTAAACACATGGAAGTAGACATATTCCAATAAAACTTTATTTATAAATACAGACTGCAGGTGGATTTGGCTTATAAAAGAAATTCTTATCTAGAACAGTAACCACCCCAGATTTTTTTAAAAAATAAAACCCACTACTATATTGCTTCACCTAACACTTAATTAGTAATAAAATTACAAAAATAATTTTCTGTAAAGAGATCCAAAAAAGCATATATTAACACATTTAAAACTTTAATTGAAGTAAAATTCAGGGTACACACAAAGTTCTGTTACACATATCTACATACAAACCTTGCAACATAGGCTGGCCCCCAGTGGACTTACCCTGATATTGTGGAATTTGTAAAAATTGTTCTGGCTCAGTATTGTATTTTCTAGACTCTCCATACAAAGATTTCTTCACTTTAACAAGTAAGGAAATAAACTTAAAAAATATTAAAGAACCCAGATTTGAACTGGCAAGTTGTAGAACGTAGATTGAAATCCAAAGGGGTCTGAGTTCAAGGCCCATCCATGCTGAAAACAGAGCTTTCCAGAATCCCCACCAAGGTGCACACCCTAGAGCTCATAAGTTAACTTGGACAGCAGAAGCACCCAGTCTGGGTAAAGCAGGATAGCAGTGACAGGGTTTTCACTACAGAGGTTCTTGATAAACACATGTATAATAGTATCAGATGTCTAATCCTAATTGTCACTGTTGAATATTTCAAGAAATGTAGAATATGTACATTCAGCCTGCATTTTTGTTAATCAGATTATTTCAATGATTTGATTTTGAAAGTGCTCAAGAAAATATTGAACATTCTTTTTTAAAGTAAGATATAGTAATACAGTCATTTCTCAGTTTGTATGATTCAACTATGGACCAAAATTATTCAGAAAAATTACAGTAGAATGAATTGGACATAACTTTTCTAAGTCCATATATGAATACACGACCACTGTAACTCCACATCATGTACAATCACAAGAATGGGAAGTTATACTCTCATGTATGTATAATATGTCAAAATACATTCTACTGTCATATATAACTAAAAAAAAAAACATTTTTAAAAAATCCAGAAAGTTCCAAAATGCAAAACTTGCATTTGTAGCACACAAGCATTATTCTGAATCCCTGTGAATGAAAAGATATGTAGGCACACACTGCTGTAGCCACCCTCCATTTCTCAGATGCTCAATCTCTCTCCAGCAACCCTGTCTGAGCATTGTTCACCTCATGTCTCATTTGTGTACTTTGAAGTTAAGTCTACAATAGTTTAACTACATTGAACACGTATGGGCTTTTTTACATTGTCATTATTACATAAAAGACACATTATGACAACTATTTATATGGCACTTACATTGTACTAGACATTACAAGCAACCTAGAGGTGATTTAAAGTATATGGGAAGTTGGACATAGATTATATACAAATATGATGCCATATCATATAAGGGACTTGAGCATTCACGAATTATCTGAAAAGGATCCCTGTGGATACTGACGGACAACTGTATTTAACTTAAAGTATATTAAGCTTAAACGTCAAGGGAAAACATAATAGGCAAATTCAATTCAAAACATTTACTGGTCTCTTATTTAAGGAACATGAAACATATATGCTAATTAAATGATTGCATGAAATTCATAATGTAAAATTTAAAAGAATAATCAGGTAAAGTAAAGAGGACTTCAAATTATAGAACCATTTCTCACAAAAGAACCACTTGTCATAATTCACACAGAAACACATGACATCACAGTGTACATTTTATTTATAAGGGATTAGTTGGCTCCTTTCTGGGAATGAGTACAATATAGCTCAGGTACTCCCCAGGCTGCTGAGATTACATTATGACATTGATTTCTGTATCTGTCATTACATTATAGCCTGAAAATGTATTGCTCACCTAGTGTATATTACCTCAGTAGTGCTACTATAGCAAAGAGATTGCATAAGGATCATCACAAAAGACATTATTACTGATCATCCAAGCTCTGAACATCAATCTTAACTTTGCATAATTTCTACTTTGATATTCAGATAGTTTCTAATGACTAAATTAAAAAGCACATTCTACACAAGACTAAAAATTGTGGTAGCAGGAATCTAGTGACAGTAAACTAATTTGAATAATTACTCAGCTAGAAAAGCTGGCCAAAATATTGAAAGGTGTTAAATAGCCAAGAGACAGTGAAGAATTACCAGCCGGCATCTGGAGAAAATCAAGGACCAAAGAGATGAACCTAGCATACTAGGCTACTTATTCCCTGGAAGTTTAGGCACATTCAGAGGGGTCAGCTGTGAGGCTAAGAGGTCGAACAGTGCTTTTCCAGTCTTGTACAACTAGAAGAAGGGGGGTTAGAGTCCAGGGAGTACTAGCTTTTTTTTTTTTTTTTTGGTGGGGGGGAGTTAGTGCTTGAATGACATATCAGGACTTAGTATTTTCATGAAGTGGGAACAAATGTTTCAATTGAGAAAAAATTACCAGATATATATATAAACTCACCTAAAGAAAAAATGATACAGTAAGTTTAAAAAAGAAGGATAAATGTTATGCCGTTGCTATGGTTTGAAAGTCCCCACCAAAATTTATGTTGAAATTTAATCCCTGTTGCAAAGCATTAAGAGGTGGGGCTAGGTGGAACTTTTAAGAGGTGATTAGTTCATAAGAGCTCTGCTCTCAAGAATGGATTAATCCACTCAGGGATTAATGTATTAATAGGTTAATGGGTCATCTCAAGAGTGAATTCTTTAAAAGACATTTTGTCTTAGTCTCTTTTTTTCGTTTTTGATTTGTTATTTTTAGTTACACATGACACTAGAGTATATTTTGACATATTTATACAAACACAAGGTACGTTGTATTCTAACTAGAACCTCAGTCCTGTGATTATATGTGATGTGGAGATTCACTATATTTATATATGTACATAGGAAAGTTAACTCAGATTCATTTCATTGTCTATTTCTGTACCCCTACTCTTTCTTTCATTCCTTTTTGTCTAATTCATTAAACTTGTTTTCTCCCCCACCCCTTGTTGTGTGTTAGCATCCACACATCAGAAAGAACCTTCAACATTTGATTTGGGGGGGGGCATTGGTTTATTTCACTTAGCATAATAGTGTCCAGTTCCATCCATTTACCAGAAAATGTCATAAAGTCATTTTTTTCTATGGCTTAATAATATTTAATTGTACATATATACCACATTTTCTTTATCCATTCATCTGTAGGAGGGCATGTAGGTTGGTTCCATAGTTTAGCTATTGTGATTTGTGCTGCTATAAACACTGATGTATCTTCAGCACTGTAGTATGCTGATTTTAAGTCCTTTGGGTGTATATTTCTTACCTGCACAAAACTTGCCACAATACCATACCTTAAATTACACTACAGGGCTATAGTAACAAAAATGCCGTGGTACTGGCACCAAAAAAGACACAAAGATCAATGGTACAGAATAGAAGATACAGAGAGAACCCACATCAATACCGGTATCTCATACTAGACAAAGGCTGCTAAGAGCCATAGCCAAGTAATAATGATGCATGGCATTTTTGGTTGAAAGGTGACGCCAGCAAGCCATTGAGATGATATGATTATGTTAAGATCTGCATTCAAATGGATATTAGACCCCTGCTGTCCACCTAGGCCTGCTATGGGACTCCTGGAGAGTTCCCATTGGTTAGGGAAGTGCGGTAGGAGGGAATTCCGGAGGAGGGATTTCCTGTTGGTGTATATGTGTTGGTCGGCATATTTCCCGGGAGCATACAGGGCATTGGCAGGAGTTTCAAAAATAAAGTTTATTCCTGCTTGAGTGGCTCATGATTTTGTGCCCAGTCAGACTGCAGCAAAAGGCCCCCAAAACATATATTGGAGAATAGATAGCCTCTTCAACAAATGGTGCTGGGAAAACTGGAAATCCAAATGCAGTGAAATGAAATTAAACCCCTATCTCTCACCATGTGCAAAAATCAACTCAAAGTGGATCAAGGACTTAAGAACTAGACCAGAGAACCTGCACCAAACAGAAGAAAAAAAATAGGCCCAAATCTCCATCACATCAGCTTAGGAGTCAAATTCCTTAACAAGACTCCTAAAGCACAAGAAGTACAATCAAGAATCAACAAATGAGATGGATTTAAACTAAAAAGCTTTCTCACAGAAAAGGAAACAATTAAGAATGTGGAGAGAGAGCCTAAAGAATGGGAGAAAATCTTTGCCACCTGCACCTCAGATAGAGTATTAATCTCCAGGATATATAAAGAACTCAAAAAACTTAACACACACACACACAAAAAAAAAAAAAACAAGTAACCCTATCAGTCAACAAATATATGAAAAACTGTTCAAAATCTCTAGCAGTTAGAAAAATGCAAATTAAAACCACACTGAGACTTCATCTCACTCCAGTCAGAATGGCAATTCCAAGAATATAAGTAACAATAAGTGTTGGCGAGGATATGGGGAAAAAGGTACACACACACACATTGCTGGTGGAACTAAAATTGGTGCAAACACTATAAAAAACAGCATGGAGAATCCTCAAAAAACTTGGGATAGAACCACCATTTGACCTAGTTATCCCACTCCTTGGTTTATACCTGAAAAACTTAAAATCAACATACTACCGTGGTGCTGCCACATCAATATTTATAGAAGCTCAATTTACAATGGCTAAACTATGAAACTAGTCAAGGTGGCCTTCAACAGGTGAATGGATAAGAAAATGCGATATATATACACACAATGAAATACTACTCAGCCATAAAGAGAAATGAAATTATGGCATTTGCTGGTAAATGCATAGAAATAGAGAATATCATGCTAAGTGAAATAAGCCAGTTCCCAAAAAACAAAGGCCAAGTGTTCTCTCTGATATGCAAATGCTAACTCACAATAAGAGGGTGGGGGCAGGGAAGAACAGAAGTATTTTGGATTAGACAAAGGAGATTGAAGGGAAGGGAGGGAGCATGGAGATAGGAAAGACAGTAAATGAAATGGACATTACTTTCCTACATGCATCTGTGATTAGATGATTAATATAACTCTACAGCATGTATAACCAGAATGAGAAGCTATACTTCATATATGTAAAATACATCAAAATACATTTTACTGTCATGTATAACTAATTAGAACAAATTTTAAAAAGCAAAACAAAAAAAAAGAATATGTATTTCTAAGCACATGTAAAGCATTTATAAAAAACGGACCCTCTTCTGGGTCATAAAGCAAGTTTCAATACATATCCAAGGACTGAAATCTACAATACATTCTCTGATCAACTAATATAAAATGGATTTTGAAATCTTTAAAAAAATTCTCTGTTAAAAATAAATTCAAGAGGCATATTTCAAGCATTTATAGATTCAACACAATCTTAATAAAAATTCTAGCAGCCTTTTGCTTTGTTTTGTTTTATAGAATTGGAAAAACTGGTTCTAAATTTATATGGAAGCAAGGGCCAAAATTACCATAATATCAAGAATCATATAAAATTACAATAATAAAACCGATGTGGTATTGACACAAGAATGGAATAAACAGACCAATGGGAAAGAACAGAAAGCCAAGATACACTCATTCATTTATGGACAGGTGATTTCTAACAGAGATGATATTGTAAAACAGCAAAGAAAGATGATCATTTCAAAACCTAATGCTGAGACAAGTGGATGCCCATATGGAGGAAAAAAACCTGGGATGGAACTCAGCCGTGACCTCACACCAAACAGAAAACTATGAAAAGCAAATTGAACAGATTGTTAAAAATATATATATAACTAGGGAAATACAGAACAGAAAAATCATGAAAGAATGGGTTGATCAATCATAAGACACTGAATCTGATCTAATCATGCATTCATGAAAGAAAGAGTTGATATATGGAGTACATTGGAGTTCAAAACGTTTAACTTTTCAAAAACCACCAAAGAGTTTCAGATCCACAAAAAAAAAAAAATCAATGAGAAAAAAATAATAATGTGATAGTGGGCAAGAGACTTAAGTACTTCACAACAGAGGATATCTAAAGGGTAATAAAGAAAGTCCACATCACAAGTAATGAGGGAATAAAAATTTAAACCACCATGAGATACCATAGCAAGCGCAAGAATGGCCAGAATGAAAAAGTCTGATACTATTTGTCTTTGAAAGTATGTAAAACAGTGGGAACGATAATACTGGTAACAGGAGTAATGTTAATAAAAATAATACAAAAACAATCTAGAACTAAACTTCAAATATATCTGAGCTAGCTTTCTGTTAGTGTAACAAATATTTGAGATAATCAACTTATAAGGAAAAAAGGTTTATTGGGACTTACAGGTTTGGTCTGTAATCAGTTGGTTCCATTGCTTTTGGGCCTCTGGTGAAGCCCCCCATCACAGTGGCAGCATGGCACTCCCCTCAGGGCCTGCGTACAAAAGACATGGGAGGGGGCTGAAGTTCCCCCCAATGACCTAAGACCTGCCACTAAGCCCCACCTCTAAAGATTCCACCACCTCATAAAATCATTAAGCTGGGACCAAGCCTCAAACACATGGGCCTCTGGGGACCTTTAAGACACCAACTATAGCAATATGTATATCCTATGACTCATCTTCTCCTCTTTTAGGTATGTAACCAACAGTAATGTCTGTATATGTGCTCCCAGAGACATGTTCATGAATGTTTATAGAGACATTCATGATACAAAAAAATTGAAAACAATACAAATGTCAATAGAAAATGATAAATTGTCATAAATCCAGACAATGGAATTCTATGCAACTATGATGATGAAGCAATTGAAGTCAGACAACAACACAGAATGATTTTTACAAACAAAAGTATTGAGATAAAGGAGCTAAATACAAAAGAATTTATATCAATTTAATTTACAAAAAGTTTTATACGTAGGTAAAACTAAACAATAGAGATTACAGACATGTACTTGGGTACATCTATAAAGAAAAGCAAGGGAAGGATAATACTATTAGACAGGATAATACTATTAGCTAACTCTAAGAGCAGTAGTGTTTACATATTTACATAGTAACTATTAGCTATTAGGTAATAGCATTAACTAACTCTAAGAGGCATAGATGGGACAATTATTGGAAGGAGATGTGGAAGGGAACTTTTTTGGGGAGGTGACCATGTACTATTTCTTGATCTGAGTAGCTTACCTGGGTATTTGCTTTGTAATGAATAATTAAGTTATATTTTTACTTTGTGGAATATTCTGTGTGCTTGCTGTATTACCTAGTTTGAAAGACTTTTTAAAAACTTCCTTGCACACTAAAACTAAAATCAAGTGTGTGTGTGTATGTGTGTGTGTTGTGTGTACATGTGTGTGTAGCTATTGGAGATTATAACAATATGCTTGAAAATAAGTTTTAAAAGGTTATCATAGTGTTAGCTTTGGGAAACATTCACCAACAATTGTACCAAGCAAATAATAGTAATAATAGCAAATGCAATAATAATAATGGCTAAGACATATAACATTTAATATGTGTCAGGCACTTCTCCAAGTATTTATATATATTAACTCATTTAATCCTATGCATCTTATAACACAGAGAATAGAAATATCAGAATATATGTCCTTTCTAACCAAAGTCATCAGAATGCTATTTGAAGAGAAATACAAAGCACAAGAAAAACAGCTCTGACTATAATAATCATCACTGCTCCCATGGGTGCAACCTTTCTGAAAGTCACAGGTCACAGCAAACAAACAAAAATACTTGTCAAGGAGTTTATGACAATCAGTCAAGAAGAGATTAGATACTTTAAAAGAAATCAAGTATCTGTCCATCAGCTAAGGGTGGAGCCAGTTAGAAAACATTGCAAATAAGTGAGTGAATTTAGCAGAAGCTTTTAAAAAATGAAAATTAATAAATCTACCACAGTTCTGAATATCTTAATATTTGGGTATAGAGCATATTTCTTCTAATTTTTAAAATCCCAATATAGAATCAGAATGACTTTTTTTATGTCAACTAATATCCCAAGGGAAATTAAGCTGGATTTGAAAAGTAGTAATAAGAAATAGCTATCAAATGGTTCATGTTGAAAGGATGCATCAACTAGGACCTGATTGAATATATAAACATTACTGATCTTTAAGTAACTAGAAAGATATTTTGATGCTTTTTAATTATGAGATGAAAAACTCAATGGAGCATTGTGTTTTAGTTTGTGACAACTTAATTTAAGTTTGTGACAACTTAATACAGTCTACTGTTTGGTAAAATAAATCAGTTTCCTTGGATACATAGGATGGCATAGTCAGCTAACTTAGAATGTTGGATACTGTACTTCTTAATTCTCTGTTTTGATTTGATGTAGACACACTACTTGTTTGATCTCTTTGGCTCTTTCAACATACAAAACACCTACAGATGTAGAAAAACATTACTCCCCTGGCTTTGACTTAGGGGGAAAAAAGATGGATGAGGACCTTTCTCCATGGCAATGCCATTTACAGAGCCAAAGTAGTAGAAATTAGGCCATACGTTGTGAAAAGGATACTCTGCTAACTTTGACCAAAAGTTCACTGGATAATAATTTTACTTCATTTTAATTTATTGAAAAGCTTAAAACTATATTTTAACCTATGTTGAAGAAAATACATACAAGAGAAAAATCACTTAAACAGTATCTGCTGTCTTTGTGAGTTTAGGTATTTGCATTAGAGAATATTAATTTTATTTTACCTTTTCTCCTTACTAATACAATACAATGCTTTTCACAATAGAAATGTTATAGCAATATGGCAAAGCCCATTTTTTAGCACTAAAAATCAAAATTATATCTCTTTCACAATCAGGATTCTGTACCATATGATCCAAAATTTCAAGGTAATAGACTTAATTTTTAAAAGAAAGTTTATAATATATCCCTGAATTCATCAATTCAGCATTGAGCTATCCTCTGTACACCCTACTATGTATTTTTAATTAAATTTTTGTTTTGAGAAAATTGTAGATTATAACAGTTTTACAAAACAATATAGAGATCACACATTTCACTTTACCCATCTCGCCCAATGGTATTGGGCGAAACTATTCACAAAGTTGTAGTACAATATCACAACCAGAATAATGACCGTGATACAGACCACTCCTACCACAGCACAATCCTTCAAGTGACCCTTTTATAGCCACACCCACTTCCCCTTGCCTTTCTCCTAAATCCAACCTCTAATCTGTACTCCATTTCGGCAATTTTGCCACTTCAAGAATGTTATTTAAATGGAATCACACTGACAGCTGGCTCTTGTCACCCAGCATAATTCTCTTTGAGATTCATTCATACTATTGCATCTATAACTAGGTTTCTTTCTTTATATTGCTGAGCAGTATTCTATGGTATAGCATACCACAGTTTGTTTAATCATTGCTTGTTGAAGGATATTTGAGCTGCTTCCAGTTTGGGAATTATTATAAACAAAGCTGCTATCCATTTCTGTGAACATAAGATTTCATTTCTCCAGGATAGATGTCCAGGGGCACAATTGATAAGCCCTGGAGTAATCACATATTTAGATTTTTGAGAAACTGCCAAACTGTTTTCCAAAGTAGCTAACCATCTTACGTTCCCACCAGCAAGGTACAAATGGTCAAGTTTCTCCACTTCCAGACCATTGTTAGGTGAATGTTATAATTTGGGTCAGAAGTGCCTCCCAGAGTATCATATGTTAAAGGCTAGGTCAGCCAGTGATGCTATGGGGAGAAAGTGGAAACTTTAGTGAGTAGGCCTAGTGGGAGGAAGCTAGGTTATTGGGGGCATGTCCTTGAAGGAAGCATTAGGACCTGGCTCCTTCCCCTTTCTTTTTGCTTCCAGATCACAATGAGGTGAGCATCTTTGCTCTACCATGCACTCCCCCCATGATGTTCTGCCTTGCCACAGACCCAAAACAACAGGACCAACTGACCATGGACTGAATCCTCTGAAACTAGGAGCCAAAATAAATCTTTTCTCCTTTTAAGTTGTTTTTCTCAAGTGTTTTGTTATAGCGATAGAAAACTAATACAGTGAACACATATTTTTTAGTGTCAGCATCTCACTAGGAGATAAGTATTCAGACAATGTATTTGTGTAATTTTATTTCCTTTTGAAATTATTTATTCAGTTGTAGATAAATAAGAGATTACCAGTTACAAAAATTAACAATAAAATTAAACCAATAACTTAGGTGACAATTACATATTCTATATTTACTCCACATGGTTCTCTAATTTTTATACTTACCCACATTTAAGAAAAAATTCTTAGCAAGATTATCTTCATCACTCTCACTTCTCTTTGCCTTTTCTTAAAGGAGAGGTCATAAAGTCAACCTATCAGCATGAATAGATGATTAAAAACAGAATGGAGTGACTATAATCGATGACAACTAATTATACATTTCAAAATAATAAAAAGGAAAAAATTTGAAAGTTCACAGCACACAGAAACGATAACATTTGAGATGGAAATGTTAAATATCCTGATTTTTTTATTACACAATGTAGACTTGTATCAAATTATAATACTATCCACCATAAATAAGTACAAATGTCAATTCAAAGGTAAAAAGTTTTAAAAATGAATTTCAAAAGAGTGCTATCATGTGCATTCACCTCATTTGCTTTCTTTCATTTTTCCTTTTCTTTCTTTGCTTGCATAGTTATTTTCCCCATGCTTCAGATTATTCATCAAAACCAGTTGTAACCTCTCAAACACGACTGTCCACAGAAGTGTTGCTAATCATTTGAAAAGGCTCAAAAAAGAAAAAAAAAAAAGTCAGTAATCCATCTAGACTCAACTCGCTACCTTAAGAAATCCATGGGATTATATGCCTATTCAGTTATTTAGGGAGTTAAACCCAGGCTTAGGTATAATAAGAGCTTGCTAAAATGTCCTTTGTCCTCTTCCTGGAATACACATTCTCACATGCAAAACAGAGAAGCAGGAAGCAATCGAGGGAAGAGGAAAGATAGCAATACAAACTGAGAATAACCAGAACTTGTACTCTTGTGTTTTGAGTTATCCTCTGCTTTCCATACCTTGAGAAGCATCAAATTAAAAGAATGTGATTCAAGACCACAAAAAAAAGCAACCACATAGATTTACAGGCCTGCACATAAGTCCATGTACTTGCACAGCTCCAAGCAGAAGGTTTATGTTCATTTAAGAGTGGAAAATTTTCAAGTTCTTCCAGAAGCACCATCTGTTTCTACTGGCTAGTCTTGGTTTGAATTATTTATTACAATAACCTCAGATTTATCTGGTTAACCTTTGGACTGCCTCCTAAAAATAACAAATATTTAGAATTTTTTAGTAGTATAGTAAAATACAATAATTGATTTTACCATTGTATTGAAGAGCCTTATGGGTTTTTTCATAATGAAAATGACCAAATAAAAATTATTACTGTTTATCACATTTAATAGGTTTGATACCTACAGACACAGAGTTGCTCCACAACAGGGCACGATAGAAATTTAACAATTTTAAACATAAGTGGTGCAAATTTCAAGATAAAAAAAATTAAAATTCCCCACCAAACTTATCGTAAGATATCTGCCTTATCAGTCTGTTAATGAGGAATGGAAAAAACACAGAGTTCCCAAAATCAAGACCAGGACTTTAAAAGCTGACAAACAGCTTTCTAAAAATCTTTATGATCTGGTAAGTCTCAATATCTTAAGAAAAATATAAGTGACTTCTCAGAGGCAAAGTTAAAGATAAACTGCATACTATGAAAGGATTAAATGTAGAAGCATTGGAGAAAATGCATTTCCAGAAGGCAGCAGAGATACAGAGAGATGTGAAGTTACATTAATCTCAATGAGAGTTATTTTTCCAAAATGGAAAGAGAAAATACAATTCTTTGCATACTTAAGATTCATTTATCTTTGGACTTGATGGACAAGGACAACAAACCTCCAGTTAAAAACAGACAAATTTAGAAAACTCAATTGAAGACCTGATTAACACATCAAATTGAGTGTAGACACACCTTGACTTGAAATCCAGTTTACATCTTGATAAACCTGTTTGAAGTTGAAGATAGCACAAGTGGAAAATGCATTAAATACACCTCACCTACTGACCTTCATAACTAGAACCCAGTACACTATGGAGGACCCATTGTTCACCCTAGTGACCTCATGGCTGACTTCCCAGTGCAACTTGCTTCATTGGCCTGGCATCTCAAGAGAGTATCATAGTGCAGATCGCTAACCCAGGAAAAGACCTAAATTTAAAACATAAAAAAATGTGTATTGTTTTTACACTATGGTAATGTTAAAAAAAAAGCTACATCAAAACTTCATAAGTCAAGAACCATCTGTAGTTAATTTCCACCTTCTTGAACAAAATCACAATGCTAGGTCTGTGCAGGCCATTAACACTACCACTCCAATTCAACTGCATTTTTTCAAGCTCATTTTTGTCTGGTGTCATTAGAAAGCATCTGCCTGGTGGCATGGGGCTGTAGGTAGTTCTTTCTAAATGAAGCTATTAGTTCATTTTTCTCTGTTTCATCTGATTTTTTGTTGAGGTTTTTTTTTTTTTTTTTTTTTTTTTTGGTCTCAGCTTTCCCTCTACTCATGCTTACCACTGTTTTTATTATTTAGGACCAGTAAAAATTACGAAGCAATTATTTCCCATTTTCTTCATTTAAAAGAAATATGTTAGTGACTATTACCGTTTTGAAATAGTATAGCTAAATATCTAAGTTTGTTAGCACAAAGTTACACATAAAAAGAGAGAATAGAACACCAGTGACTCTTGAAAATATAAAAAGCAACCCAGAAGAGATGTTCAGTAATACATCTAAACCAGGCACATCAGATCATTTTTTTTTCCTAATATGAAATGTTTCAGAGTATGAGTCATATCTAACTTAGCTAGTAGTTTTAAATCTTTAAATCTTAATCCTTTGGATCTTTATGGAGGAGAGTCCTTAAAGGAAAGCATTCCATACCTAACTCCCAAACCGGCCTCTTCTGATTAAATTTAACATCAGTTATGTGTGGCCATCTTGAAATTCTGTATTCCTGAGCAACATTTTCAGTGATTCATTTCAGTAATTCTTTTTCAGTAATTTATTTTCAGTAATTCATTTCAGAATTCTTTCAGTAATTTCAACAGATTCTGTATTACTGAGCAACATTTTCAGAATTCATTTCTTAATTCTCCAATCAGAGAGTTATCAGAGGGAAACATATCCCCTTCTCTGGATCCTTCTTCAGTTGAGTTCAGTCATATTTATAGGGAAAAAGGAAATAATTGCAGTGCAGCCTTTCTATCTTTATTTCTTTGTTCAACAATCACTGACCGCTGTTGAACACCTCATATATGTTGAGCACAAATGAATCCAGACAGGAAACAGAAGACCAGAGTCAGATGCGCCAACATCCACAGCTGAAGCACAGTCCTACCAACAGCACCAGATCAGGAAGTTAGAGCACCAAATAGACAACATTCAAAAGCAGTTGAAGATGTCAGAAACAGAGATATTGAGGCATTGTGTATTTAAGGATGAATAAGATATTATTCCTGCAAATAGAATTAAGCTCCCTGATATCAATCAGCAAGCTATGCCTGGTTCAGAGTAGGCACCCCACTATAACTCAATGAATGCTCAAGAATGATCACCATATGCCAAAAATTGGGACACATGCTTGTGAATTAGCCACAGAAGCAGAACCCTCAGAGGTAGAAATTAATTCATCATTTTAATGGCCTCCATCTAAACCTCCTTCATCTTTGGGTACAGAGTACTCACCTTCTAGTACAAGAGTGAAAGAAGACAGGACTTGGGAATACGACTTATGTCCAAACAAGCAAATGTGTCCAATTTGATCTGTGAAGGAGGGACAAACAGAAACATATTCTAGACACAGGACTTGTTTCAAAACTCTATCCATGACACCTTTTAAGGCATTTTCTATTAAGTATATTAGGGATCTAATATTCCTGATGCCCCTTCTTGTCTTGCATTAGACTAACAGGGTGAGAGATGGATTAGATAGAGTTCAATGTCAGGTCTGTTCAATAGAAAACCCATGTTCTGCCCATGTATCTAATTGTTTTTTCAACAAAAGTTGCCTGTGGTATCTAGAGAGTAAATTGATCAAAAGGAAATTGTTTGGCCAAAAGTGTTTTTATTTTAATCTAAAATGTAGGGAACTAATTTTACAATCACAAGAGAGAACTTTTACATTTTTTAAGTCATGTTTTTAAAATGAGAATTTACTCTCTCATTCATATGAATATGTTGTATGAACCAGAATCCGTTTTCTATAAAAAAGCAGGTGACTAGAAAAATCAGCAACAGTAAAGAAGTAGTGACTTGTCTGCCCTGCTTCACAAAACTGATCTGGTATTTCATAAATCTTTAGTAAATCTTTATAAAATCCCAAATTAATGTACATACAAAAATTAATTTGTATAGCATATACAAATATTTAAGTATTTTAATTGGATTTTTAAAAAACTGTCTAATTCCAATATTAGCAATTAAGCAATTAGTAACTTAGTAGATAATTTTAGAGATCACATTTTTCAAAAAAGAATTTTCCATTAGTAGAGAGTAATTAAAGTACTAAAAATAAAGTCGATTTTGAATAGAAAGAGACAGAAAATAGATGATTCTTAGATATTCATATAAACTGAAAGGTTTTTTTTACCCAGTATTTAAAATAACACCAATTTTTCTAGATGTAGTTTCCAAGTCATAAGCACTGATGAAACTTGAGAAATATTCCAATTTAGAATTTCTGCAATTCAATAGGAAACCACAGAATGGTCCCCTGTGTAGGAAAAGTTTAAGTCATGTCATCAGTTATTAAGGTCGTACAAAACATATGTCAATGGCATTCACTACACCCACCCCAGTAACTACCGGTATTGGTTTGAAACTTACTGATTGGCCATTTCAAGGGTATCATGAAAATGTCAAACCAAAATTAATACTCCTAATTTTCTTTTTTTAAAAAAATTTGCCTTAGGACTCTTTAAAAGAACTCAGGGAATACAGCCAAATAAGTAATAAAATAGTGCCCCTCACAAATTGCAGGAAATCAGTAATCTTTACCTATTACAACTGAGAAAATTAATGGCTAAGTGTCAGGGAAATTGCTGCTTCTATCAAGAGAGATTACTCTCCTGATGCTATAGCTCCACCCAGTGGCAGTCGATGATGACCTATACCAGCAAGACTCCAGCCACAAAAGAGAGCAAAGAAAACAACACATGCAGGGGGTGGGGAGGCTCTGTAAATGGTCAGATTCCGACAGCACCAGGACTGCCTTGTACCAATATGCATTATTTCAGAGTATTCAAAGACTTTCAAGCTGCAAAACCATTTAGGAGGAGGAAACTAAATCATTCAAGACACCACAGTTATGTCTACAATGTGTAAAGAATCCAGAGCAAAGTGAAAAATTAGGTCCAGTGTCCAGATATTTGACTCTACATAAACACAAACCTTGAGACCGACTGTTCCACTGTACATTCTTGGGTAACATACTTCTGAGATTAGAATCTGAGCAGTCTGCCATCATTGTGTTTTCTCTAACTGATTTCCATGACATTTCTTGTGAAATGTTATTCTCTTTGGAATGTAAGTTCAATGAAAGAAGATTCTTTATCTGTCTGGCTCACAGTGGTAACCCAGCCTCCAAACAGTGCCTGTCCCATATTATGTTCTCAGCACATATTTACTGAATTAATGAAAAAATGTGATTTCTCCAAAAATACATTAAAGACGGGGGTTTTTGCTCTATGTTCAAAAAAAGCCTTTGCAAATCTAATAACTCTCCCCAAATAAGCACATATAATTATGCATACAATTTTAAGGGTTTCTTGGACTCTCTGTCACTCATGTCACTCATGAAGGGGCTACCACCTAACAAGTTTTACTCTAAAAAAAGCACTTGGACTAAGTTCATAATTGAGTAATTAAGACAATCAGTTATGCTATTTGATGCCTGCTTTGCTTTAGTTTTTATTATTTCAGATCTTGGTGTGAAAAGACCAAAGCTGAATTCCTTCTTTTTTTTTTTCTTCCCTCAAAGCTGAGGGTTTTTTTTTTTTAATAGTAAAAATAAAACTAATGGAGAAAGCAAATCAGTTCTGTTTGAAAGTTCATACTTAGCATCTAAAAGTATATGAGAGGAACACAGAAGATAAATCTGAGACCATTCCATCTACCATTGCCTGCTTCTGTCTTTTATAGGGATGGACTTCAAAATGATCTCAATGATCCATGCCTGAGAAAGCCAAGATTGACCAGGTCCAAGGGTCTAAAAAGGTACCCCTGGGATTTTACCATCAATCCTACTAGAAGCACCAGGTCAGTGCCCAGACACTTCCCCCAGGACAATAAGTCTCCTACTCAAGATGCTTCATCACCAAGGACATGTGTGGGCTCCTGGCTCTGAACTCCTAATTGTTTCAATAGTTATTCCATGTCCCCTTATTTTCTTTTGTATTGGCTCTTTTTAGTTATACATAACATTAGGATTCGTTTCAACACAATTATAAAAGCATTCCACCTCCCTTTTTTATGTTCTAGGTTTTGTAACCTTTTCTTACTTCATCTTTGTTGTAGAACAAAAGAATATTCTTCTCTCCTACAGCGTTTCTATGCACAGCAACCATCTACTTTAATTCAATTGAACTGTTATGTCCACAACACTCTACTAAACATTTTGAGGATGGAAAAAATGAATTAAAGGCAATGGGGATCTATAAATAAAATTACTTTAAATATCCTGAAAAAGTAACTGCATAAAGAAATACTTAAGAATGTTTTATCATTCAAATAACTGAAGAGTTCTATTATAATTAAACATTTCCAAAGTGTGTACAGTGGAATTATTACTCTATATTGAGTTTTCTCAAACCAGGATAACTTTTATTTTTGTTGGGTAAATTTATTATTTTTCCCATAATTAAACTTTTAATTTAAAATCTTAGAAAGTTGACAGTCATTGCCACTAGTATCCATGGGGGACTGATTCCAAGCTCCCAACCCACATGGACACTAAAATCCACAGACATTCAAGTCCCTAATATAAACTGGCATAGTATTTGCATTTAACCTATATAATTCTCCTAAATACTTTAAATGATCTCTAGATTTCTTATAATATCTTATACAATGTAAACTCTATGTAAACAGTTGATATACTTGATTGTTTAGGGAATAATGACAAGAAAAAAAAAGTCTTCATGAGTTCAGTACAGATACAACTTTTTCCTTTATATTTTTGATACATATTGGTAGAGTCCATAGATGCAAAACTCACAGATATGGAGGGTCAAGCATATAAAAGAGTCATATTTATGAACTAACTCTAGAATCAAATACTGTTTTATATCCAAGCAGCATTATCAAAGAACTATGCAATTTGTAATTAAGTATTCACTTATTTGTGCATCGGTCTTCTTAAAAATCAGAAAAATGATATAGTGCATATCCCATGGGGCTTTTGTGAAGAATAAATGAAACAAATATGTTTGCATGTGTGTGTTTATGTATGCTTGTGCAGAGAGAGTTTGACAATGAAATTCTCAGCACATGATCAGTAGTAACAGAACTAGTAGTTGGCATACCACAAATCTTTCTCCAAGAAGTCTATCATTTGGGTTGGGGGGCGGTCCAAGGGATTGAATTCAGGGGCACTCGACCACTGAGCCACATCCCCAGCCCTAATTTGTATTTTATTAGAGACAGGGTCTCGCTGAGTTGCTTAGGGCCTCGATGAATTGCTGAGGCTTGCTTTGAACTTGCAATCCTCCTGCCTCAGTCTCCCGAGCCACTGGGAATACAGGCATGTGCCCAGCTATCATTTTTATCAGTGGAAATAAACACAGTAGTGCATTGATTAACAACAGGATATGTTCTGAGAAACACATTGTTAAGCAACTTTGTCATTGTCTGAACAAAACAGAACAGGCTTACATAAGTCTAGGTGGTATAATCTAGTACCCTAGCACACAACTAAGCTGTATGGTTACACCATCCCATATATAGTCTTTTATTGACTGAAATGTCATGAAGCAACTCATGACTATAAGTCCTTCCTACTTACAATCCTTTCCCCAAGCAAACCAAGAAAAAAGTATTCTTTAAACCCAAATTTATTTACTTAGCAATGAATGCAGTTTGACATACCTGTGTTTTGGAAGTTATAATATGTCAGATTTTGTCTGTGTGAAACATTGTTTCTTTTATCTGTTAGCTTCTGACACTAAATACACTGCAAAAAGAAGCATGAGGAAGTTATTCCTGCTGCTTCTGCATGATAACAAAAACTTAAAATTTCATCCGAGCACAATTTCTTTATGTATTTAGTTATGTAGTCCAAAAGTTCTATATGTTCAATTTTTTGTGTTTATTTTCTCAAGCAGATACAATCTATTTGTTCATTATACCTAGAGTGATTTTTTAATGCCCAATTATAGCACTTACCTGCTTAAAGATTTTTCAATGTCTGCACATTGATTTGGGGATAAGATGCTAATTCCTGCATACAGCCATCAAGGCCTCTATGACGTAGTTCAAACCACATTTCCGGCCTCATTGCTGACCACTTTCCCCTTTGCTGTTTAGCCTTCACTACCAAACCTGCTCCCGGTAGCTTGTTTCCAATCATCATATATGCTGTTCCCTGTGCCTGAAATAATTTTCTTCTTGCCCCTTCCCCTCACTCTCCCTTGAACTTCTCCTAGTCATCCTTTATGTCTCAATATACATGTTTCTTTCTTAGGAACCAGGTGACATCTTCAATCTTCACAATACTTCATGTTTTTTCATAATACTTAGAACAGTTGATGTTAACTAATTCTATGGAGGGTTTCTCAATATCTCTTCTCCTACTAGATCATAAATTCCATGAAAACAGCAAGCACAAACATCATACTTGCTATTGCATCCTAGAATCTAACTTGATACATGGCACATACACAATAAATATCCATTTAATAAATGAATAAGTAAGTATAATTTAGTATTTTTATTCCCTGGCATTGTCTCAAACTAAAACTCAAAAAGTTTTTTGAGAGATTTACATGCTAATACACCTGACACCATGTATATAGAGTAGAACAATGCCACACTCCATAAATATTTATTGCTCAATATATATTGAACACTATTATTAAGAGTCAATACTCGGCCATAAAGTTATAAAACATTTAATAAAAATTGATACTAATCTTAACTCCTTTTTAAATACTCCTATCGAATTTCCATAAATAAGGAAACTTAAATGTAAGCCCTCTATTTTGACATCTGTGGCATTTTAATCACTATAATTCAGTCACATGCATGGTTGGTCGCATCTGTATTTTTCCACTGATTCACTCCACCCACCTGTGTTAATAGAAAGTCTATTACCTCTCTCTTGAGATCCACCCTTCCTCTCTCTAAGCCACAGGCTTATGTACTCTAAACACCTGGCTGATGGAGAAAACAAGAAAGCTTTCCGGGTCCAGTACTGCTGTGGTTGCTTTCATTGCCATGAGATGTCGCAGCTGAACCCTGGATGTTCACAGCCTAATAGGTAATTATAAATTATGTTTATCTTGCACGAAAATCATTTCTAGTCCCCATCCCAGTATAACTCACACTTGAATATAATTTGAAGAGCTTAATTCAGTTTTTTTTTTCCCAAAGAATAATTATCAGGTAAGCAAGGCTGAATCTAGAGGGGTTGACAGCCTCAGCTGCATCCTAAACCAGAAAGAACCAGCCTACCCCATGACCTAAAAGGCAGGGTTCCCAGTTTGAATATGTTTCCTTGATTCATTTTATTAATCAACCCTGTGTCTGAAAATTCATAAAAAATTTTTCTTCCAAAATCTGAATTTCCAGTCTCTCTTGAATAACACTGTAATACCGAGCTTATATCTGACACAGCAACAGCCATCCGGGGGAATACTGGAGGTACCATCTTTCACTTACTACCCAAAAGAGCAAATAAGAGAAACACTTCTTGACAGGCCCCTACCAGGGCTTTCTGGATGCTAGACCTGTGCTCTACCACTGAGCTACATCCTCAGCCTCCACTCTACATTCTCTGATGGTGGTTATTACCTACCTACAAGCATTAAATTTTTGGTGATAGCAATCCAAGGACAACAATCTGCATGTCCCCTTTTCTCACAGGTTTCCATATGTGAACCTGTGGTCCTTATGTGCCATCAAATGTCAGTCAAGGACACTTTTTAAAAATAAATTTATTTATTTTCATTAGGTATATATGACAGCAGAATGCATTTTAATTCATTGTACACAATTGCAGCACAACTTTTTATTTCAGTGGTTGTACATGATGTAGTGTCACACCATATGTACAGTCATACGTGTACCTAGGATAATAATTTCCATCTCATTCCATCTTTCCTTTCCCCTTTCACCCTCCCACCCTCCCTCCCCTTTGCCCAATTACAGTTCCTGCTTTTTTCTCATGCCTCCCCCCCCAATTATGGATCAGCATCCATTTATCAGAGAGAACATTCGACCTTTGTTTTGGGGGGGATTGGCTTACTTCACTTAGCATGATATTCTCCAATTTCATCCATTTACCTGCAAATGCCATAATTTTATTCTCTTTCAATGCTGAGTAATATTTCATTGTGTATATATACCACAGTTTCCTTATCCATTCATCTATTGAGGGACATCTAGGTTGTTTCCACAGTTTAGCTATTGTGAATTGAGCTGCTATGAACATTGATGTGGCTGCATTACTATAGTATGCTGATTTTAAATCCTTTGGGTGTAAACTGAGGAGTGGGATAGCTGAGTCAAATGGTGGTTCCATTCTAAGTTTTCTAAGGAATCTCCATACTGCTTTCCATAATGGTTGCACCAATTTGCAGTCCCACCAGCAATGTAAGAGTGAAGTCAAGGTCATTTTGTCCTACAGAGAGATCTCCCAGTTCTTTCCTTCCAGAAGACTCACTGACACCTGCCGCAGTCTGGCTGGGCACAAAATCACAAGCCATTCAAGCAGGAACAAACTTTATTTTTGAAATTGCCGCCAGTGCCCCGTACGCCAATGCCCCGGGAAATATGCCAACCGACACACGTGGCCTTCTCCTGGACCCACCAACAGGAAATCCCTCCTCCGGAATTCCCTCCTACTGCACTTCCCCAACCAATGGGAACTCTCCAGGAGTCCCGTAGCAGGCTGAGGTGGACAGCAGGGGTCTAATATCCATATGAATACAGATCTTAACATAATCATATCATCTCAATGGCTTGCTGGAGTCACCTTTCAACCAAAAATGCCATGCATCATACTACTTGGCTATGGCTCTTAGCATCTCCCACTTCTGTTTAATTAAGCAACAAGCAATGTGGTTTAGGGACCGTGCCTGTTAGGTTGTCCAATTCAACATATGGTTCTTACCCGTCATCGGATGAGCTGACCTGTAGGCGTCAGCCTCCTGTCTTAGGTTGATACCACTGCAATTGGATCATACCCGTCACTGACTACCGGTCCAGCATATTGGCTATGGCTCTTAGCAGACACCCCCAACCACCCAGTCACAGGTACGGCAGACAAGGTCAGCTACATAATTTGCAAGGCCCAGTGCAAAATGAAAAGGTGGGACCTCTTGTTCAAAGAACAGGAAAATGTGTCAGCAGAAATACTACAATATAAAACTTTCCCTCTCTTCCATGGCAAATGCTCCCCAACCTCTTGCCCTCCCTCGCTCTCTCAGTATGTAGAGTGATTTTGTTTGCTATTTAATGCCATGCTCCCATAGAAACAGGGATATATGTAAGAAAGGTACAGAACGTCACAGGTGCTTAGGGGTCTTTCCTATGACTGTACATGTGGCCATCAGCCACCAAGATCCACCACCCTGTAGCCACCAGATTAATAGTCATGCCCTAATCAGAGGCAAGAAAGTCAATCTCCTCTTCCCATGGCCACACTGCCCCCTCCCAAGCCTCTACCCATGGAGGATGAGCAACACCAAAAGACCAGAACCTTCATGCTAGGTTGCACTCAGTACCTGGATGGGATTGAAAGATTCTACCCTGCCAGTTCACCTGACAAATATACCATGGAGTTGCTATCCTGAGGCAGAAACAGCCACCACACTGCCCTGCCCCAAGACGCTGTGAGACCCATCAACCTTCTGTGTTTGTGGCCAGACCCCCTTAAAGGCAATGGGCCATAGCAGAATGCTGCCCATTCTACCTCCAACACCTGCCTCCCGACCAGTGCAACCTGTCACCTCAAGAGGAAGGTAGCAGCAGTCGCAGGGTGCAAGCAGAGAAGGAGAGGCTGGGGTGCCAGGCAGGAGGGAGTAGGAAGCAGGAAGGAGGGACTGGAAGTGAGCCGACACTCCAAGCCCCGAGAACCTGCTCCATTGTTCCATCAGACTTCACTTTTAAATTCAAACTTTAAGAAAGAATTAAGGCAAATGAGCCTTCCTGAGCAAGAGATTCTATATGAACATGTTGGTCCCATGCCCAGGAGGTCAGCCCTGTCCACTGACCATGAATCCAAAGAGAAGGATCTTTTGAATTCATGAGACATTTTGCCACACCCTTCCTCCCAGGCTACCCAGCTTACCCTTCAGAATTCAGCAAGGCACTCAAGAGACTCCTCTGAAGAAAAAAGGTTAGTTTGAATTGCTTTGTTCACCTCCGCAAAGAAGTGGCTGGCTATTTCTTATTTTAAAAAATAAAAGTTTGGGGCTGGGATTGTAGCTCAGTGGTACAGCACTTGCCTGGCACTGGTGAGGCACTGGGTTCGATCCTCAACACCACATAAAACTAAATAAATAAAGGTTAAATTCTAAAAAAAAAAATAAGTTTTGTCTCACGAAACATAATAATTAAGAAAACCACACCCTCAAAGAAATTCAAACTTTCTTTTGAAAAGAGGATGGTTAAATCTTTAGTAAGATAAAATGGCAAAAAAAAAATTTATTTTAAAAATGGTAAACAACATCCCCAGTGTTTATTTAGTTATTTAGATGTTAGATGTGATTAGTGCACTTTCCATTTTTTTTCCTTCTTTTTTTTTTTTTTCTTTTTCGTTTTCCCCCATCACCTCCACAACTGGAGATAGAACCCAGGGGTGTTCTACCAACTGAGCTACACCCTAGTCCTTTTTTATTTTCTTATTTTTGAGAGAAGGTCTAAGTTACTGAATCTGGACTCAAACTTGGCACTCCTCCAGCCTCAGCCTCCCAAGTTGCTGGGATTACAGGTGTATGCACCACACCCTACTTGCTCCTTTAATTGGATGTGGTAAAAAAAAGAGAGCTAATGTAAGGGCATATTTTTCCAAGAGTCAGAAGGGGAAAAAAAGTAAACATGGCACATCTTATTATGGGAAGCTGTCAAATTATACTAGTCTAAGTCTTCTCCAAAACCACCCAAATGTAATAATACCAAGACAATCAGGCTAAGACTTAATGGAGACTCTCAGCATTTTTTCTCAGTATAATATCTCAGTGTAACAGGAGCTAGTGAGGAGCAGAGACGACCGTTTTCTTCCTTTGTTTTCCTCTTTTCTCTTTCCATCTATGTATTACATTGTGGATATTCCATCAGATTAATCCACCCGGAACTTAGCCACCTCTTTCTTTTTTTCTATAACATTATTTTAGCATTTTTGATACTAAGTATATTTGACTATGTTCCTGATCATTGCTATATTATTTGAATTTAATGCTCTGTTAATGTCAATGTTGTCATCATTATAGTTTCATTGAGCATATTTCTTGCCATAATATGTGTTAGTCAATGGCTCAGGCTATAGCAATAAAGATACTGGAAAAACAGTATCATATATTAGTTTTATGTGGTATAAATCACTGGGCAAACATTCAATTTTATTTTATGATCTTTTATTATACCATCATTCCTTTCCATAATGATAATGGTTGAAATATATGAATGCAACATGAAATACACAAATGGTTTCATATGACTGTTTCAATGGCAAGAAAACTGAAATTAAATAAAAGGGAAACTTTTCCATCTGCTAGTTTGAAGAAATGTTATTATATAAATATGCTTAATTATTGTATCACTCTTTAAATCTTCGTCCTATTTTTATCTTTTGCAGGAAATATATTCTTATTAAAATTCAAAGGTCTCTAGGCGACCTTAATTCCAGGAGCTTCAATGTATTTCAATCACTGCAACCTCCTTGATTCCACAGAAAAAGTTGGGTTTTTGGGGGTTTTTTTGGTTTTTTTGGTTTTTTTACCAGAAGGAAGCACAGCCAGCCCAACTCCAATTACACACTAGGCCTAAGCCTTGGATACCATTTCATTGCTCTGATGAAAAGATGATGAATGTGGTGTAAAAATGGTGATAGAGTGCCCATTTCTAATGGGGAATTTTGACAATCTATTAATAATCAATTTTCCATGGATTTTCCATTTGTTGTTTTCCCAGAAGATATGGTTGTGGCTTTTTCCAAAGAGATTTTAAAAATTATAATTTTCAGTACTCTTCAGTTCCTATAATGTATCTTACATCAAACTGTCTGCCTTGGCTTTGTCTATAATAAAGGATGAACAATAAAGAACTCTAAAAGCTTTTAGTATTATTTACCAAAATAAAACTCCCATCAAAGAAACTGCCTTCCCCTCCCCCTCCCCCCTCTCTCCTATTTATTTACTTCTGAGGTTTTTTGTTTGTTTGGTAGGTTGGTTGGTTTGGTTTGGTTTGGTTTGGTTTGGTTTGGTTTTAAATGAGTACAAAGTAACAAGCTTGGTTGGCCCTCTAGTAGCTCTACCATTAAAAAAAAAAAAAACTTTTTTAAGTCAAATTCCTGAAGTAGGTTTCATCTGAAATACCTACTTCTAGAAATTCCACCATGTAGAAGGATTCCCTAAACTGATACTATAAACCTGAAGGAAAACATTAACATTTAGCTGAGCATCTATAGATGCACTTTAAATGAAGTACTCGGTCATGCTTTATAACAGTAAAACCACTAAGCAAAAAAGATAGAATATTTTTTAAGTCCTTGGAGGTAATTGTGTCTCATATTCAGAGGACTAATATTTACTAAGTCTTCCTAATGGTATTTAATACAAGACTGACTATAAATAAAGAGACCCACCTCAGCGAAATATTTAAGTTGGAAATGTTTAGGGAGTTACAGAGGTTGTAAGCAATTATTAAAACACAAAGATGCATATCTAAGGAAGTAGAATGGGAACTGCTAATGTTTTCACATCAGCCAAAGAATGCAGTTAGTAACTGTGCTGTATGCATAAATTTGTCTATGTATGCATAAATTTGACTAGAAAGACACTATGGTGAAGTTACTTTAAAATGAGGTCAGAGCACTAGAGCAATCCCTGTCCAGTGGTAACTATACACCACTAACCTACTAACAGTGGCTTCACTTAAAGCATTCACTTGTCTTGATGCTCAGCCTATGCCAAACATGAGTCTTTTCTGAAGAGTAAAACCAGGCAGCATTCACCAGTTCAGCTGATACTTAAAACAAATACCAAGTATTGTAGCTCCTCCAAAAGTTAAACATATAATTATTATATGAGTCAACAATTCCACTTCTGGGTAAATACCTGAAAGAACTGAAAACAAGTATTTGTGCGCTTATGTCCTTGGTAGCGTTATTCACAACAGCAAAATGTTGAAAACATTCTAAATGTTCGTCACCAGGTAAATGGATAAACAAAATTATTATTCAGCCTTAAAATGAAATGAAACATGGATAGCTGTGTTATGGTTTGGATAGGAAGGGTCCCCCACAGACTCACGTGTTGAAAGCCTGGTCCCCACTTCACCAATATTCAAGAGATTGGACTTTGGGGAAGTGATTGGATCATGAGGGCTCTGGACTCCTCGATGGACTAATCCATTGGTTCATTGGTTGTTATGTGGAATAATAGGAGATGGTGGAAACTGTAGGCAGGTAGCGTATGGCTGAAGGAACTAGATCACTGATGGTGTTCCTTTGTGTACTATATCCTGTCTCTGGACCCTTTGGTAATCATTCATTCATTCTCTCTCTTCTCTCCCCCCACCTCTCCCGCCACCCCCACCCTTCTCTCACACTCTCTTTTCCTGGTTGCCATGGGCTGAACAGCTAGAACAGCTATCCTCTTCCAGGCCCTCCCACCATGATGTTCTGCTTCACCTCAGACCCAAAGCAATGTAACCAGGCCATCATAGACTGAAACCATGTGCCAAAGAAAACCTTTCCTCCTCCAAATTGTTTTCCTCAGTATTTGTCATCACAATGAAAAGCTGATCAACATAATATGATTAAACCTTACAGATGCTGTGTCAGTAAAATAAGCCAGTCACAAAATGACAAATGCTCTATAATTCTATGCATACGATAGGTACCTAGCAACCAAATGCATAGGAACGAGAATAACCAGGGGCTAAGAGAGGGGGGTGAGGAGTTAGATTTAATGGATAGAGTTTCAGATTGGGTAGTGTTATGGTTTGGATATAAGGTGTTCCCCAAAAGCTCACACGTGAGGCAATGCAAGAAGGTTTGGAGGAGGAATGGTTGTGGTGTGAGAGTCTTAACCCAATCAGTGAATTAATCCCCTAATAGGGATTAACTGAGTGGTAATTGAAGTGGTAGGGTGTGGCTGGAGGAGGTGGGAATTGGGGCATAGCTTTGGGTTATATATTTGTATCTGGCAAGTGGAGATCCCTTTCTCACTACTTTCTGATCATCTTGTGAGCTGCTTCCCTATGTCACACTCTCCTGCCTTGATGACCTGCCTCATCTCGAGCCCTGAGGGGTTGAGCCAGCCTTCTATGGCCTAAGACCTCTGAAACTGTGAGCCCTGAAATAAACTTGTCCTCCTCTACAGTTGTTCTGGTCGGATCCTTCAGTCCGCAGTAACAAAAGAGCTGACTAAAACAGGAAAATGAAAAAGTTCTGGAGATGAATGGTGATAGTGGCTGGACAAAAACATGAATGTACTTACTATCACCAAACTGTACACTTAGAAGTTATTAAAATGACATTATCCAAAGTACATGTATGAAGACATGAATTGGTGTGAACATACTTTATATACAGAGATATGAAAAATTGTGTTCTATATGTGTAATAAGAAATGTGATGCATTCCTCTGTCATGTATTTAAAAAAATAAAAGCAATTAAAATAAAAGAAAATAAGACATTAGAAGTTATATAAATAAAAAATGATAACTTTTAAGCTATGTACATTTTACCATTAATTTTTAACTCTTATAAAATAAATAGATGTTAGCCAGATAAGCAGAAAATGTTTTAAATCCAGATAAGCAGAAACGTTCTCCTAATTCTAGAAACCTAATATAATTGCTATTAACATTGTAGGGAAAACCCTAATATCAATGATAGTGAACTTGACATGATTATCACATTCCTCAAGAAAAAAAAAACAGAAAGTGGAATGGTTTAAGCAAAATCGAGTTGAAAGGATCTTAAAATTCTTACATTTTACATATAAAAAAAGAACAACCAGAGCTCCAGATGGATTAAGACCCAATTTCACAAATCTCAAAATATATTTTGACTTCTAACGAGTGTTAATTAATGCAAAATCTATTTTATAAATATTTCATCCTATGTAGGAAAAAAGCTAATTGAGTCCTAAGTAAGTTAAATCTATCCACGGTAGCCAGTACATTCCACATTTAAAGTCCTGTTGAATAGATACAAAGAGCACAAGGCCATAGCACTTTAATAATTGGCAGATAGAAAGGAGGTGGAAGTTCGAATTATATAACAGGAAGGCTCCTTTTAGGTCTGCAAGTGCTGTTTATTTGGGTTGAACATTATTCCAGATTTTTATTTTTATCTCTTTTTTCCCATACATATGGATTACTCATTATCCCACAGACTCTCGAAAGCCTGAAAGTTAATCTCTACTGCGGAAAGAGAAATTGATTAGCTACATGTACACTGAGAGCCTGTATTGTGGCGCTCACACTCAAAAAGAAGGAAAGAATCAATTTGATCTAGAGTATGGCCCATGAAAATTCAAGTTGACTTATATTTGAAATAAATAATTAGGTAATTTCATATGTGCCCTGTTGAAAGTTGAAGCTTGTTAAGAGTATGTTTCTACTGTCCACAGGAGGAAGAGTATCTGGGTGTTTTAAGTGTGTACATCTGCAGTGCTTACCTTACAAACCCACCCCAACCTGTTTGGTTCACATGGATAGTCCGATTCACATTTCATATCCCAGAGAAAAGCAAAGCAATTTATTACTTTAAAAAACAATATCAAGATGACACTTCTTGGTAAGTTTCCAGCATTATAAATATATGAGAAGGATCATAATTTATCCAAGAAGCGAACATGTTTTCATTCCAGTGACCCTTGACCTCATTTGTGGTGTGTTTTCTCTTTCCCTGGATGTTTATTATCCTCATGTTCCTAGAAGAGAGATGATTCATCTATTCAAAGGCAAACTTTTCAGAGTATTTATTTGAGATCTGGCTGACTCATGTTTATTGCCTTTCCTCTGACTTTGTTTTACTGGGTTTCCTGAGCATGATCTTTTCTACCTCTCCTGATGCGGTCATGTTTTTCCTTTAAAGGAAATGTCCTCCCTCAAACACCACTTTCTGGTGAGCACCTATTTCTCCTACAAATCCAAGTCAATAAGGAACCTCCTCCGAGATGCCTTTCAGGGTCCCTTTCCTACTTCTCCTTGTGTGACAGGGTGTGTCTGGGCTGTCCTGAGGCAGACAGCCCTCTTTCCACTTCTCCCACCACACTGCAAAGATCCCATGTTCAGAGGACAAAGTGCGAGTTCGCCCACTGTTGACTTTTTTTTTCTTTATTGTCTCTGTGTTATCTACGCCAAAACAGTGCCTAGTACTCACAGAGCCCTGATTTCGTTTTTGAAAATATTATTTGAATTTAAAAGGTAATCCATTACCTCATTAGAGGAGCTGAGAATTAAATCTGTGTCCAAAGCTCATGATACATTCCTTCCAAAGTGCTGTCTTTGTATCCATTCCATAAACCTCATTATTTTCTTCCTCCTGACCGAAAGGCTAGACTTCCTGTCCCAGCCATAAGTAAGTACAAGAAAAATATGCCACTTTAAGGCATGACCTAAAAATAACATCCTGCCAATCTTCTGCCATTTATTGCTTCTCTCGCCTGCTAGCTAAATTCAGAAGATCCAATAGGGCCCCCTGATAGAAAAAGCCTGAACCCTGAATCACTGCATGGAAGAGATCAGGGGTACTCAAGAAGAACTATTGTATGAGCAAGAAATAATCTTGCATATCAATTAACTGCTGAAAATTCTGATGTTTTTATTCTGTAGTTAGCTTAGCCTAATTAAGACACTACCAGAATTATAATTTCTAAAACTTTTTTCTGATTTTTTAAAAGTTATATGTATATTGTAGAGAATTTCAAGATACAAAACAACAAAGAAGGAAAATAATCTTTACCTCTAAGATTTAAAGACTTTTTTAATGGTTTGTTGTTATCCATCATACATTTTCCCCAGTGTTTGGGAGCAGAGATGGGAGGCGTTAGATACAGGAGAGAAAACAAATGACATTTAAAATATAGAAACAGTGATTTTCTTAGAGGAAAGCTATCTTTGGTCCTTTAATAAATTATTCCACTGTGAAGTGATGGTCCCCAGGACATGATATGGAAATTATAAGAGTGACAAAATTAGATAGCTTTTCCTATTTAAGTAGAAGATTTTCAAGATTACCTAGGCAGTACAGGCCAAGAACAAGGGAAAGGAGAGGAGGATGGTGAGAAGAAGAAACTCTGCATCAAGGTAGAAGAAGTATAGGACCTGGGAGACCAATGCCAGGGAGAGTTCCCAGCATTGGGAATTCCCAAGAGACATTTAAGACCATGAATGCCCAATATTCAGTCTTACAATGTTTGACATGTGTCTTATTAATTTGTGATGCAAAGCCTCTGCCTTTGTACCCCTTGATGTTTAATAAAGTTTCATCTGTACAAATGCCTATCTGAGTTGTGTTTTAAGAAAACCAAAGGCCAAGCCAGATCTGGTGGTACATGCCTTACTCCCAGCAGCTCAGGAGGCTGAGGCAAGAGGATCACAAGTTTGAGGCCAGCCTCAGCAATTCAGCGAGGCCCTATACAACTTAGAGAAACCCTGTCTCAAACTAAAAGGACTGGGGATGTAGCTTAGTGGTAAAGCACACCTGGGTTCAATCCCTGGTAAGAAAGAAAAGAAAAGAAGACAGGAGAGGAGAAGAGAAAAGAAAAGAGGGAGGATGGAAGAAAACCAAATACCATGGCAAGATGCAAGACATAACAGCATCTCAGTGCAAGTGGGACATCAGAGGAAGAGACGACCATGAGCAACATGAGAGTCCTCCCTCCTTTGAATGTCTCTTTGACAATGTGCCTCCCAATGCCTTCTTGCCACTGTGGCGTCTGACTGCAGCATCACCGACCACCTTTCCCTATTTGGTGCCTTTGGGTTGTTTCCAGGTTTTCATTGTTAAGCACAGTTCCTCATCGAATATCCCTATATATAAAATTTGGGTCCAGGGCCATTACTTCCTGGCTTAGCTAAGACTCCTTTGTGTTGGAAAGTATAAAAAGTCACACAAATGTGCTTATGTAGAAAAGTGCAGCTTAATATAGAATGCAGGACAAATACAATCTTGTTTAATTGACCCAAGAGAAACTGATACAGGGGGGTGTAAAACCACCAGAGATTGCTGATTGAGTCGCTTCATTCAGAGGATAGTAATTTTCACTCATCTCTGGCTCCATAGGTGTAGATGAGAGAGAGAGAGAGAGAGAGAGAGAGAGAGAATTTTTAAAATATAATTTATTTAAATAAACCTACACAATAGGTTTTGAGAGCCATCTGTGAATCCTAAGCCCTGCTGGATGCCCTGTAACTGACACAAAGTGGCTGTTTTCCTCACCTGTCTTGTGTCCTATGCCTGTGTCTCTTTTTCTCACATATATTTCTATTCCAGGTGTTTGTCTGAAGAGGAGGCCTACTTCTCTCTTTAGGGACATACTCAGTGTTACTCATCCACTGCTTACCAACACCAAAAATGACTACTCACTTCTCCCCCATCTTTCTAACCTGCGTGCTCTGTCCCTGCGGAACAGCCCCTGCATTCTGCAGATGGAGGGTTCCTCGTGTCAGGAGCGGCATGGTGGCTGGGGTCTGCAGCTTCTCCAGCATCTCAGCCTCCTTCTCCTGCCCTGCTGCCTGCATCTGTAGCTTCATCCCTGTTTGCTACTGTGATTTCCCGTGCTACTTGTGGTCCATGGAGATGTCTCCTTTATGAGTTGGCCAAGTTCTTTCATTCACAAGTCTCCTTATAGCAATTACCTATCTTTCTTTTTATTTGAAACTGAGAGGATATGTCATACCCTGGATCCATCATGCTCCCCTGAACCCAAGTCCCCCTGGCTTCACTCTTCTTAATACCTGTTGGCTTTCTCTCTCCTTCAAGCACATCAATATAGGGCTCTTGCTCTAGGATGCAGAGAAGGGGGACACAGGCTGGGCAGATACCACAAAAGATAGCTTTACAAACACCCTTAAAATACATTCCAGAAGTGTAATTTGTGTCAAACGTATGGATATTTTGTAACTTTTGATTTACATTGTAAAACTGCCTTCTAGAATAGTTAAATCAGGTTGTGCTTTTATGAGCACTATCGGAGAGTAGCCAACACCAGATACTCTCAGGAGCTGTGAATAATAACTGGCATGTAGTCAACATGACTTCTGATGAGGTTAGAGTCTTGCATTACCTTCCCTTTCATCATGGCTACAGTTTAGGGAAAGCAATACTGAGGTAATAGCTTGATCATCTTTACTGGATATGGATCAAAGAGTTCTCTTTCTGTCACTCTTCTTTTTTTTTTTTTTTTTTTTGGACTGCCTTCATGTTCTTGCACAAACACAACTGGAATATAGGATGCCTAGTCATTCTTACACAGAACCAGTGGACTAAGCATTAGTAGTTAAGTACAGATTTTACCAGAAAGTCCACATGCTAGATCTAGGTCACATAGCTTTTGACAGACATAGGCATATATTTATAAATTTTTATTATTTATAACTTTTGAACTAATGCTTAGAACTTAAAAAATTTTTATTAGAATATCCAATGTCAAATTCAGGTGACATAGTTTTCTAAGGGCAATGTTTATAAGCTGAGCAACTGTGCTGGAATTTTAGGATACTGTGTTGGGTATAACAGACTTAGTGGATTCCCACACTTCTAGCCTGGCTGGGCTTCCTCCCACCCCTTCAACCATAAGAAATGGGGATATGATGCTTGCTGAGTATAGCCAGCTTGAAAGCTCTTATTTGTTCTATGAGATATGCTCTTTGCACTTTTCTCAGTAAACTGTAATTTTCTAAGACTAGGAGCCAAAGGGTTCACTTCCCCCAAATCTTCATAAGGACATCTTATTGAACTTTGGCATACATTGTCTCATTGAATCTTTATAATAACACTTGAGTAAATATTGTTATTCTTCCCATTTCACAAATGAGTAATTATTGTTATTGTTCCCATTTCACAAGTGAGAAAAGAGAGCTTTTATATTTTTTATATTATATTTTATACTTACTAATAAACTGAGCAGTGGAAGTTTGTGGTTGATGTCATCAGAATCCATATTCCCCTGCTTACAGAATTTGCATCTGGATTTTTTTGTGTGTGTGCAGTAAGTTCTCATCAGTCTGTGGGATGCAGGTAGTATGGACTTCACATCACCCCTGGCAATGTCCATGTGACTTGGAGTGGGTCAATCCATCTTCTGACCATGACAAATGGCTCAGGGATGGGTGCTAGTAGAAGAACACAGCTCCTTCCTCACTCTCAATATTTCCCTTACATTTTTTAGGACATTCTAATATTGTAACTAGTCATCTTCCCTTACTCTGCCCAAGGGGAAGTGGAGATTATATATGATTGTTGCAGCTGAGAAGAAATTGCTGGATGTATTCACCACAACAACTCCATGCAGTCTCTTAAGAGCTAGGTTGTGAAATGCAGGTAAGTCTTAGTCAGGAAAAAGTGTAATTTCCTGGCTGCAGGAAAAACTTGGGCCAATCTGACATTGCCATAACCTGGCGGCTAAACTCCAACATTCTCAGGTTATGTTATTAAACCCATTTTGCTCTCACACTAAGAATAATCCTCTAAATTGTCTTTTACCAGCAATAAGGCTTTAGATAGACAGAGATATACCTATATGGATATCTGTATCTAGATACACAGATATATATATATATATATACCTACATATAAATATATAGATACCATTCTTTAAATGGCCAGTAGATGGTGCCATCGTTTTGGAAACTATTAAAGGTAAAAAACCAACTATATTAAATGTGAATCCTTATTTAAAACAAAAACAGGGATTGTGCTAAGGAAAGACTAAAACCAAAGGAAGGTACCAGATCAATATTTGAAGACTTCTTTATTGTGGAAGACTCATATTACTCAGAATTTTACACAGTTCTCTAGTTTTAACTTGTGACCAATATTCTGCACAACCTAACCAGACGTACGGCAAGGGATGGTTCACATGATCATCAAGCCCACAAACATGAGAACTCTGAAGAATATCAATGTGGTTGTGAGTTAACAAATGTTCATTTACTTTGAAACATACAGCTACTTTCATGGTCTCTAGGAAGCTCCTTCAGCTATTAAAAGTAAATAAATAAATAAAAGTTCTATGAGCACTTCGGTATATACTCCAAGCTGGATAAATTATATAAATTATCATAATCTTTATTTTTTCTGAGTTTAAAATAAAGTTCAAATATTCCTGTGGGTCTCTAAAGTATCATGAGTCCTATATGCAATACCTAATAGATGAGTACACACAGTGGATAATTCTGGCTACTTTAAGATAAGAAATGAAACTCGAATGGAAAATAAAACTTGAAGGAGAGAATAAGTTTGAAGGAGAATGTAACCTAAGTTGGTAAGGACAAAACTGAAATCCTTTCAAGTTTCATGTATTACCTTAAAATTATGTGTAAATATTACAAAAAAAAATTAGTTCCTTGCTATGGGGCTGGGGGACAAAATTTCTTACCTGGTTCATTGATTAATGGATAATGTACAATTACAGACAAAATCTATCTCTGGAAGTTATTACTTAAAAATTTACTGCAGAATTAAGCAGGTACCCAGAACACTGATATAGAGTGCAGTTGGAAAGGGAAATAATTCATGAGAAACTCATGGGAAAGAATATTTTCACTTTGAGAGTTCCAGAGTTTTGTGTTTTGCTTGTTTGTTTGTTTATTGGCTTTGTCAAGGGAGAAAGTTGGGGGCAGAAGAGCTATTACTTTTCTTGGAATTGAATTCTGAAAAAGGAAGTATTTGACTGCAATGTTTGAAAGTCTGAAGTTTTAAGTAAGAGTTTACAAAGTACAATAATTGCAACTTTAAATATACCCTCAAATCAGCTGGAGAGCTGGAGACTCATGGGGATTCGTGGGAAAGCAAGGAGAGGACTTCTAGTACATTCTAACAGACTTAATGCAGGGTGAAGTAGCTTTGGGTGTCTGAAACTGTGGATCAAGGACCAGAAGAGGGAGCCTCTTTCCTAGCGGATGATGCCTTTGAACACCGTCTTTGTAATTAAGCCTCTGTCTCATGGTTTTTTTCTAGACTTGGGGTGCAAGCATTTTAGGAGGAATGTTTTAGGTTTAATTTGTCCTTAATGTTTTACATATTAAAATAACAATTCACCAAAAACTTTCTATATTGTCAAAAAAAAGTCCCTCATCCAAATTGAAATCATGTGAATTGTTTTAACTCTGATTTTATTTCAGTATTTACATTTTTAAAAGATTGTTATGGTTGGAGAGTGTTCATATAATTGATTCTCACTATATCCTTTTTCAAATATTTAGAGCTACAAAAAAAAATAAATCTGAAGAGTGAATATATATCTGAATTTCCTATTGTTTTGAGTTAAAGTCAAGTTGGTATTATAGAAATTCCAAAATGAATAATTATCTGTATTCAAAAATATTTGGCACAGAAGTGTCTATAAAGATTTCACAAAGTCTACTGCATTAGTAATCCAGAAGAAAAAAAAAAAGAAAGCAAACCACTATTTCTTCAGGGGTGATTCAGGGAAAATTTGAGTCTAGTTCAAGGCCACAGAGAGATGGTAGAGGAAGGAAATAGCCAGCACGTGTATTTTCAGATGCCTGAGGAACGATGTCACAAAATTGCTTTAGTGGTAGTCCTACAGTTCCAATCCACAAGTCTGACAATCAAGTTTAGAGAGCGGGGCTAGGGACTGAACTTTGTGCAAGAAGTACTTTGTACATGGAGAACAAGCAATACAGAGTTTTTCAAGCACTTCCAAATAATTCTAATCTTTGGCAACATCAATGACACTTGAATAAATCTGATTCAGGATGTCTAGCACTCGATATTTATCTTCTATCCATTAAGCTTGCACTACATCCATCAGTGTAATTCCTGAAGAGAGGCAGTACGGGATTTAGAATCAAATTGTCTGGGTTTGGATTTGATCACTGCTCCTTATTATTAGTTGTATAACTATAGACCAGTGATTTAGCTTCTCTAAGCCTCAGTTTTACTATCCATAAAATGGAGATAATGATAATAACATCCACATCATAAATATCTAATGTGGAATACAAGAGATCATCCATGCATAAACTTTTCATTCACAGCATCTGGTGCAGAAGGAGTTCGAAGTTATGTGTTAGCCATATTATTTGTTATTCCAAGAAAAGTCGCTTCAGGACATGTCTGATAAAGACTGCAGAGGCCCGGATGTTACACAGAAAGAGCTGGAGCAGAACATCCCCCAACACCTCTGCCAAAATCAACTTGAAAGTTAAACTTTTGTTTTTGAATCGTAGTGAACAAGAAATAAAGGTCAATGGCCATTTCCTGTGGAATCTGGCTAATGATGTGACATCTAAGACTTGGCCCAACTTGTGGGTAGAAATAAACAAATTTTCCTCTCTGCAACCCTATATATCTACCTTTATTCTAATGTTCATTTATGCCCAATTTCTATTTCCCAAAGCATAGAAAATAACTGCCTTGTGTAAATAGACATTGTCAGTTATGTTCCTAACAAATGACCTTCTGAAGTTGGCATTTTTAAGGTCTGATCCTAAGTAGTCAGAGTACACATCATTCTGTGAATGTTGAATATTTCTATTTCCATTACAGAATACTGTAACAGTGATGAAGACATGCTAAGTATTAAAATTATAAATAATCCCTTGATTTAGAAATTTGTACTTTTTCCCCCTTTTCACAGACCATTTCTTATTCCACAGTGCCTTATTTATAATGCATCCTGAGTCAATATCTAATTCAAAATCCTTGTGAAGAATAGATTTAAGTCCCCCATAATTTCGGTTCTACATGTACTCTACCATGCATAATTTGCTTCAAACAAAACAGAAAGATCCCCAGCCCCACAATCTCATTGCTCTTTTTTATTAAGTGAGCATGATTCATTTCACATGCACCCCTTTAAAGAAGCTCAGAGATGAAGAATCAAGCAGCATAACAAATGAAGCCTCTTCCACAATTAGTATCCAGCTCATATCCATCAGGCTACTTGGAGAATTTTTTTAAATCCCTTACCTCAGGCCTCTGCTTTTATCCTTTAATTTATGCTGCACATCACCTAAATCGAAGTTGCCTACATATTCATAGTCTAAATTATTCATTCTCTCTCTCAGTGTCAGTGGCCTGGCAATGTCAACCATAACACAAACCAAAAAGAATTTTCAAAAATACTTGGAATGTTTTAACTTAATCAAGTAAACACTTTGGTTTATTTGCTGATTCAAAAAAAAATATTCATTGAATACCCTCTGTGCTTCAGCCATTGCGCTTGATGTTACTGATAGAGTGACAAATAAGACAAGTACAGCCTTGCTCTCAAGAGGCTTTCCATTGGTAGAGGAATCAGAAATTAGAATGATAACCACAAAAATAAATATATTATTACAGATTATAGTGAGCAAGGGAAAACAGAGGAAAGCAAAGGAAGCATATGTGGTTATAACAAGGGGGTACCCAGTTTATGCTGGGGAATCAAAGGCAGCCTCTCCAAAATACGATATGTAATGTGAAGGCTAGGAGACTCATAGGGGTTAGCTAGGTGGAGATATGGGAAGAAACTATTTTAAGCAACACACATGCAAAGTCCCTAGGACAAAAAAAGAGCTGCCACATTAAGAAACTGAGACAGTCCAACACGGTGTTTAGGGAGCAATGGGGAGAATTATTAAAGGTAAAACAAAATATTGTTATTTCTCTGAATTTATATTTTTTAAATCCAGAATATCCACTTTTAAAAGCATATTGCTAGATAATTTACAACGTGAAGTTAAACTTCAAGTTCCAGGCAAAATTATACAAATAAGTACCTTCCTGGCATTCTCCACACTCCCACATACCACTCCACTAAACTTTGTCCCTGATGAAAGATGTAGATCTTTTAACCAAACTTATCAAGTAACTTACATTTTGAGTACAAGCATAAAACTGGGTGGGTTTTTTCCTTCTTTTAACTATGCAATATAGACTTTCTCTTTTTTTCTATTCAAACATCTTGAGCAGATTTTATGGGTTGATGGTTTTTTCCACTTACCAATGCCTACTCTAGTCTAATGCAATTATTATATATTGTTTTAGGGATTGAACTAAAAGGCACCTTACCACTAAGTCATATTCCCAGCCCTTTAAATTTTTTGGAAAAAGGGCCTAAGTTGCCTAGGCTGGCCTTGAACCCCAAGTCACTGGATTACAGGTGTGTGCTTGGCTCTAATTTAATTCTGGGATGAGAGGGAGGTACTGGTGATTGAACTCAGGGGCACTCAACCACTGAGCCAAATCCCCAGCCACTTTAGAGACAGGGTCTCACTGAGTTGCTTAGTGCCTCACTTTTTCAGAGGCTGACTTTGAACTCGAGATCCTCATGCCTCAGCCTCCTGAGCCACTGGAATTTCTAATTTAATTTTTAAAACTTCATTATTCTCAATCTGTTTTGTGTTCATGTCTTTCCCTCTAGGCACCAACCCAATTTGACCTTAGTGATTTGAAAAGTAGACGGACAAGTTCTGCTTATTTACTTTTCCTCTCCTTTGTCCTCCAGTGTATTGGTGAGAGCCAAAGCCTGAGAGTCTGGTAAGGGCTAGATCCTGAATAGTCTTCTGGTTGTCAAACTAAAGGTCTTTGGCCTTATCTTTTAAAGGAGACATAGACAATATTAGAGGGGAATTATACAAATAGTTTTCCTTTCAAAATGGCCCCTGAGTCACACTGTGAAGAGTTGATTAGAAAGGGACAAGTTTGGGATTTATAAGAACACTAGTATAGGGTGACAGCCAACATCTCATTGGGGGGTTCTTCCTGCTGAGGAGTGTGTAAGCCACCTGAGAAATTAAAGTCTAAAATATTAGACTTTAATCCTACACAGAGGAAATGTCCACTGGTAGCTCCCACATACCAGATGTTCCTATTCACTAGGCTATGATGTGTGGTGGCTCACACACAGCCCACGGATGGCTTGCGACACACTAGCTTATTGAAATCTCCCTGACCTGGTCTCCTGACAAGTTTCCTCTCATTATCTTCTCTTAAAATGCCATGCAACCTTGCTAGTTTTGAAATCCTGCTGAAAATCCTTTCTCTAAACACCAGTATGGGGAAAGTGGCATTTCTGCTTTATTAATCTTGACTTTGAGCAAAGTATTAAAATAGGGCCCAGTTGTCTGGGAATTTCATCTGAGGCTCCAAAGTCTGAGAAGATTCTAAACTAAGTTGCTAGACCCTGAAGCAATGCATCTCAAGGAGACTGATTCTATTAGCATGGCTCAATTTCCCCATAACCATCTTCATAAATATTAAAACTGAAGAAACCTACAATGAAAACTGCTTTAAAAAGATTTCTGGATACTCTAGAGGGGCTAGGATAGGGAAGAAGATGAGAAAGCACTTTACCTCTCTGCAATTCAGGTGATAGGAATGTCTACAAAACTCAAAGAACTTGGCCTACAGCCTCTGAAGATGAGGAGATCCATCTTGAGATGGAGTGTGTACCTCCGCTGTAAGAAGTCTAAAGCTACAAGGCTGCGATGAGATTAGTCTGACTGCAAAAAGCCAAGAGGTCTGTGTTGGACAAGATCTGCACTTTCAGTGAAAGTGGGAAAAGGTGAGTCTCCCACATCTGGGTCCTAGAGCAGAGAGGCAGCCTAGGATCTGAGAGGTCAACCCGGAGAAGCCAAAAAAGGCCCACAACAGAGCACGGGGTTAAAGACATGGAAACATGACTCATTTAAAGGGAACTGCAGTCACAGAGCCTCTGGTATGAGGATGTCTCAGGATAAAGATCACCCCAGGAGAAAAAGAGCCAATAGTTGTTTATCTATCTATCATCTTTGGCACACTTTTTATCTATATCCCCTGACCTTGACCTGCGTATGTGTGGGACTCACTTTTAGCCACTAGAATGCACCAGAAGGGTTACTGCATGCTTCTGACGCTGAGGAAGAAAAGATAATGTAGCTCTTCCACTTTGTTTGCTGAGGCGCTAACTTTTGGAGCCTTGTCTACCTTGAGGCCACCAGGCTTTGAGGAAATCCAAGCAACACAGAAAGGCCACATGGAGATGTATTGATTTGACACTCCTGCTGACAAACCAGCTGACAAAAAGAAAAACATCAAACACCAAAGAGGTGAGTGAAGACACCTTCAGATGGTTCCAGCCCCAGACCTTCCATCGCCCCAAGCCATCAAGTCTTTTCAACTGAGGCCCCAGACAATGAGCAGAGACAAGCCATTGGGCGTATGCTTTGTCCAAATTCCTGATCCACAACATCTGTGAACATAATAAAAATGCTTTTCTTAAGCTGCTAACTTTGGGGTAATTTGTTTCATAGAAAAAAATAAGTACAATAAGAAAAATTTTGCAAACTAATGAATATATATATATATTCATTAGTTTGCAAAATTTTAATTATATAGGTTTAATTATATGCCCCCCTCCCCAAAATTCATATGAATGCCTAACCCCAAGTTCCTCAGAATGTGACTTTATTGGGAAATAAATTCTTTATAGAGGTAATCAAGTTAAAGTGCAGGTTGAGCCCTAATCGAGTATTACTGGCAACATTATATAAAGGGGGAATTTGGAGACAGACACACATACAGAAAATTTGAAGACAGTGAGAAAGTTGTAGACATAAAAATAGCTTTCTATAAGTCAAGGAGAGGCTCCTGAAACAGATCCTTCACTCACAACCCTCTAAAGGAAGCAACCCTTCCAACAGATGGATTTCAGACTTCTAGCCACCAGAACTGTGAGATAATTAATTCTGTTATCTACATCACCAAGTCTGTGGCACTTTGTCACAGCATACTTAGAAAACTAAGGCAGCATCCAAACAAAGCCAGTAAGCAGGTAGGCTAGAGGCCAGGAACAGAAAGATAGAGGGAGGCAGACTGCCTAGAGTCATATAACCTGTTGTTGAGATTGGACCCATGTGTGAGTATCATCCTCCATAGTTCCACCAGGTAATCTGATAACCTCTGTATCCCCACTTTGGTCAGGATCCAGTACAGCCAAGAACAGCCATTCAATCCTTAACTGACTTGGTTAACAACTCGTTTGAGAAGCCAAAATCTTCTTTGGGTTCATACAGATTGAATTTCATCCTCTATGTAGTCTCAGATCACTCTCAGCCTCCCCAAGTACACTCTCCAACAAAAGCAGCATCCCTAGGATTTTTCCAACATTCTTCACGTGCTATGATTCCACGTCCTTTCCCACCATGATTTTCTCCTTTGAATTTGAGTCTATTTATGCCAAAACAAGAAAGAAATTTCCTATAACAAAAACGCCCATGGATATCATTGAATATCTTGTAGTGTGTTTACTGTCATTGAAAGAGCTTTGAAGACCCATTCAAGGATGTTTTAAAGAGATTACAATAACAGAGAAGATACTAGACATGTTGACCTCAAGGAAATCTTTAGGCTTTATTATTTTATAATACATGAGACTTTATTTATATTCTCTCATAAACTTTGTAATAAATGAAGTAAGAAGGAGCTGTTTAACAAAAGCTTTGATAATAATATATTTTTATTAAGGCTTTCCAGAAAATGAAAGCTAGAGAAAAAGATTGCGAGAATTCTGAAAAATAAATAAGTCTAGTTGTTTATTAAAATATTTCATCTTCTCCTTAACTATGTCTTTACTCAACATGAATACCACAGATGCTCATGAGAACATTTTGCGAAGTGCAAGCTATATGGAATTAAATGTGATTGCTTGATTCTTGATATCAATATGAAACTATGAAAGCTCAGAAGATTTCTTACATAAATGGTTATGAAGTCATGGTTAACCCCATGACTTCTTCATAAAATCTGTCTATAGGCCAATCTCTGGAATATGTTTTCTTTCAGTAGAACATACTTGAATAAAGCTTTTATTCTTGAATAAATAATGAAAAGGTTAAAAGGAAGTTCCCTGTGCCTAACTCAGTGTGTGACTAGATTTTATCTCAAAGCTACCCAGCTTCCGGCTAGTTTTCTTAACCATGCTGTTGAGCAGGGTTGAGAATTCCTAAGACTCTGTGTGCTACATCAACACTTAACTCAATTCATGGAGTTCATAAATGGGCTTCAACTGTGACACTTGCTACCGAAGCAGCAACTGCAGAGCATCAGACCCCAGAGGACTAACAATTCAATCACAATCCTATCTTTCCTTGGGAATTAGGAGCACTTCACAATTTATACCCTTTTCACTCTGAAAACACTCTGGAGGGATAGGCAGGAAGGAGAAAATTGCCTGAAGGCAATGAAGGGACTTTTTCACCTTTATAAGGTTCTTCCAAAATGTGGCTTTATTTTTTACCCTAACGTAAATTTAGGTTTAAGATCAAAGATTTAAACAAAGCAAAACAAAAACAAACCATAAAATATGTGGGAAAACAGAGATTCTGTTTTAATATTGGAAGAGAAAAAAAGCTTTATAAGTGTCACACAAAACACCAAAGTCATAAAAGTAAACTGATAAGTTTATAAAATTTTAAGACATCCCATATGACAATAAACAAAACCAAACCACTGGCAGCAGAACAGGAATGGGCCATTCACAAAAATGAATATAAAATATAAACTAATTTAAAGAGTGCTTAATTTCATTCTTAATTTTAAAATGAAATCAAAATGACAAAAATGCATACTTATAGCTGGGCATGGTGGCGCGTGCCTATAATACCAGCAGCTCAGAAGGCTGAGGCAGGAGAATGGAGAATTCAAAACCATCTTCAGCAAAAAGCAAGGCGCTAAGCAACTCATGGAGACCCTGTCTCTAAATAAAATACAAAACAGGGCTGAGGATGTAGCTCAGTGATCAAGTGCTCCGGAGTTCAATCCCTGGAACCAAAAAAAAAAAAAAAGCATACTTATCCTATCAAATTAGCATTTCTTATCTTAAACTGATAAAACCCAGTTTTGTTCTGAGTAGAGGGAAATAGGCCTTATCATACATTGTTAATGAAACAATAAATTGTTGCACATTTTAAAAGGGTGATGTGGCGTTATCTATCTTTAATGTTTTACATCAGTTTTGAAGAAGTATTGACTATTATCCATTTAAGTATTTCTTCTGTCCCATTATGTATCTTCCTTCTTCTGGTACTCCAATTATCTGAACGTTAGCCAGCCTAATATTGAAGAACACAGCTGCACAATTTATACTGCAAGATCTCAAAAACTACTTTAAAACTCTACTAATTAAGACAGTGGGTTAAGAGTGCAAGTAAAGAAAAACCATGGTAGGCAGAGATCACGCTGATGCTTCACGAAGATTCTTACTCACTATTCACTGCTATTTAATCAAAACTGATCTAAATACTGCTGTGAAAGAACTTGGCTATAATAACTTCTGCTACTAATCAGCTGACCTTAAAATAAGGAGATTGCCGGGTATAGTGGCGCATGCCTGTAATCCCAGCAACTCAAGAGGCTGAGGCAGGAAGATCTTGAGTTCAAAGCCAGACTCAGCAATTTTGGGAGGCTCTAAGCAACTTAGTGAGACCCTGCCTCTAAATAAAATATAAAAAGGGCTAGGGATGTGAATCAGTGGTTAAATGCCCCTAGGTTCGATCCCCAGTACAAAAAATAATGATAATTTTTTAAAAATGAGATTTCACAGATTATCCTAGTAGGCTCAATATAATCACATGAGCCCTTAAAAGCAAAAGAAAACAAGGAGTTAATCAGAGAGATGCAGCCAATTGGGAGAGAGGAAAGATTCTGAGAGGAGCTTGACTTGCTGTTATTAAAAAAGGACCATATGGAAAACACTAAAAGGAAGACACAACTTCCAGGAGCAAAAACTGAACCCCAGCTGACAACCAGCAAGCAAATGGGGACTTCAGTTCTATAACTACAAGGAACTGTATTCAGCTAACATTCTGAATGACCTTGGAAGCAGATATATCTCCAGTGCTTCCAGATAGGAGCCCAACCCTGCTGACACCTCAATTTTAGCCTTAAGCAAAAGACCCAGCATACCCACTGCACCAATCTCTGACTTGCAGAACCAAGAAATTTTTAAAAAATCTTCTTTTAAGCGCTAGATTTGTAGTAATTTGTAATGGAAGCAATAGAAAAATAAATTACACTCCAAGGAGAAAGAGTCATAAACATATACACATATAGCAAAAGTGACATTGCAGTGCAGTTGGAAAAGGTTGTTCCTTTCAGTAACAGTGCTGGGTCAATTTGATTTCTGTGTTTTTGAAAAATGTGGCTCTACCACTGTTTCACACCATATACAAAATAAGTTCCATATGGATTTCAAGTTTTAATGTAAAAGGGGGCAAAATTGTGTTTAGAAAAAAATATGAGAGAATATCTTTGAAACTTAAAGAAACAAAATGTTCTTTAAATGTGACTTAAAAAGTGCAAACTACAATGGAAATATTTGAAGTTTTGGACTATCTAAAGTTAATTTCTGTCCTTCTTCAGAAGACACTGATAGGAGAGTGAAAAGACAGTCCATGGAATGAGGGAAGATATTCAAAATGCATATGTCTGCTGAAGGACTAGTATGCCAAATACACACAGAAATCCTGCAAATCTGTAAGAAGAGTAAACAGACAACCCAATGGAAAGATGTACAAAAGTCCTGGTTATGGTTTGGATAGGAAATGTCCCCCCCAAGACTCATGTCCTTAAATGCTTTGTCCCCAATGCAGCCATGTCTAGAGGTAGGGGTTTGGGAAAGTGATTGGATCATGAGGATTCTGACCTCATCAGTGAATTAATCCAGTGATAGCTGAATGGATTACTACTGGAGGTTGGTGGAAACTCTCTCCTTTTCCCCCTGCCTCCCTCCCTCCCTCCTTTCCAGTTGCCATGAGCTGAGCAGCTTTTCTCCTCCACACACTTCCACCAGATGTTCTGCCTCACCTCAGGTCCAAAGCAATGGAGCCAGCTAACCATGGACCGAAACCATGAACCAAAATATATCTTTCCTCCTCTAAATTGCTCTTGTCAGGTATTTGGGCCACAGAGACAAAAAAACTGACTCACAAAAATCTGAATGAACATTTTACCATAAAGGATATGTAAAAATAGCTTACAAATTTATAAAATTTACTGAATTTCATCAGTTATCAGGGAAATGAAAATAAAATCACAGTGAGATGCCACTATACACCCACCATCATGACTAAAATGATAGCATGGATGTGAAGCAGCTGGAACTTTCATATATTGCTAGTGAAAGTATAAATTGTTATAACTTTGAAAACTGTTTAGCAGTATCTACTGAAATTAAATATATGCATAGCTGACTCAGCAGTCCCACTCCTAACTATACGTCCAACGGAAATGTAAATATTTGTCTAGGCCAAAGGACATGTTCTAGAATATTTACAGCAGCACTACTGGTAAAAGCTAAAATCTAGAAACCACGTGTTGCTATTTCATAGTGACTGTTTTTCAGCTTTGAAACTCCTTTTCTGTTCTCTGCTTTGTAATGCCAAGGCTAGAATTCTGCAAACCAGACTTCTACTTTTCTAGAGAAATCTGTGTTAGGTTCTACCCATGAGGGAAAGACAGGAGGGCTTAAAGAGAAAAAGGGAACTGAATTCCTTCCTGTTTTGCTCTGAGTTTCTGTCCGCTTCATTCCAGTAAGGGTTCTTCACTCCAGCATGGGCAAGTGGTTGCAGTTTCCCGTTCTTCCCTACACTGTAAAAACCAGCCTGCTCCTCTGCCTTGGAAATATCAGCACTGCCCAGCCCCCCACAAGAGACCTTCAAGGTCCTGAAGCCTCAGCACCTGCTGAGCAGCAATCCCTCTTCCGAGGCCCTGATGCTAGCACTGAAAACCACATGTCTAGGTTTTCATTGTTTCCACCTCTCCCCTTGGTCCACAACCCCTCAGGTGTTTCCTGAGGTCCCTTTTCTAGTACTTTACTGTTCCCCTTTGCCTTTTAGTCCCCCAACACCGGTTTAAACAGTTCTTTGTGTTAACTTCTATTATTTAAAATAACTGGTATGCTTTCCAGTCCATCCACAATATAAAGTAGGATCTAGGTTCAATGTAAAATTTTTTAAAAGGAAGAGAATAAATGATCTGTACCTAATGATACTTTGGCATCTCATAAACAATGGTGAATAAAAGAAGCCAAACAGAAAAAAAAGTTTGTGATCTATGAGCCTATTAACATAAAATATAAAAACAAATAAAGCTGATGCATGAGGCTTAGAAGTCAGGAAGGGAGCGGGGGTGGTGGGAAGGTTGGACAGTGGCCTTAGAGTACAAAGAATACTTCTGCAACACTGGTAACTTTCTCTGTCTTGATATGGCTTTTACGACACAGGAATATTCATTTTGCCAAAATTCATTAAGTTTTACGATTATGTGATTTCTTGACTACATGTGTATCATTCTTCCATAAAATATCTAAACAACAATAGCTACCAGTTTTAAGCTACTGTTTGTAATTCAACTGGACATTGCCAGTAGCTTCATTTATGTCATAAAAATATTTTCTATATATTAAAAGGATTCAGGAATCATAACTTATATTTTTAAAATTCAAATGTTTTAGAATTAAAATATCATACAAAAGAAGCACATTATTTTCTTCTTTTTTAATTTATATATGACAGTGGAATGTATTACAATTCTTATTACATATATAGAGCACAATTTTTTCAGATCTCTGGCTGTATACACAGTATATTCACACCAATTTGTATCTTTTTACATGTACTTTGGCTAGTAATGATCATCACATTCCACCATCTTTTCTAACCCCATGCCTCTTCCCTTCCCCTCTCACCCCTCTGCCCTATCTACAGTTCATCTATTCCTCCCATGCTCCCTCTCCCTATCCCACTGTGAATCAGCCTCCTCATATCAGAGAAAACATTCGACATTTGTTTTTTGGGGGATGCACAGTACTTTCTTTTACATCTGTTTATTTAATGCATCACAATGGTGTTCTTACTCTCTTTTCATTTTTTTTTAATAACTATAGAGTACTAACTAAAACATCAGTCATGCTTTTACAGCACCCCCCCGTTTTATGACCATGTGTCTTTCTTAATTATTATTAATAAGGATATGTGAGTACTGGAAATGATTTAAAAAATGAATCATAAAATATTCTTGAAAACCTGCCAATGTTTTATATCTTGATTCCCTTTCAGAAGACAGTCCTTAAAATCTGTTTACAATCTACAACGTGCTTTTTTTCTCTTCGTTAGTTGTAGCTTTTTATGTTCCTTTCCCACACTCGACCTGCTTGACTATACTTGTTCCATGTTCAGTTTCCCAGAAGCCATTCACACTACTGGGCTGGGCTGCCTATTTTCTTTGGCAGTGATCTGATTTGCAGACTAGATGTCCCCACAGCATTTCCTGAAGAGTCATCCCTCAGTTTCTTCCCCATGCCCAAGTTTAAGCCCTGACCCTGCCTGATCTTCCTGCTCCTGCCCTCACATAAACAATGTCCAAAAATAAAATTTTCACAGCCTGAACACATCTGTGAAATGAAAGTGCAGATGAAGACACAGCACCTCACCAGCGTGCCTCAGGGTGTAGTCCACTCAAAATTTGGAGGAGACAAGTTAAATGAATTTATTCAATTCTGAGAAATCTGCAGCATGTCCACAATACCATAATGCCAGTCACCCTTCCAGGAGCGGGTGCTACAAAAGAAATTCATGAGGCCAAGCTTTCAGCTTTGACTCTGCCACTTTCTTGGTATTTGATCCTGAAAACATTATTTTTTTTTCAGCCTCAATTCCTTTACATGTAAAAATAGACTAAAACATTTCTGAGTTTTCAGAATTACCTAAAGAACATCAAATAAGTCATACTGAGAAAATATGCAGGGAACAGCATAGGCTTCCAGATAGAATAGTTAATTCAACCTGCTCCTATTTCCTCTTGTTTCTTAAATTCCACAACAATGGAGAAAAAAAAAAAGAACAGAATTAAAAGGAGATAAAGTATAAGGAAAAATAATTCATGTTATGGTTTGGATGTGAGGTGTCCCCCAAAAGTTCATCTGTGAAACAATGCAAGAAGGTTTAAAGGAGAAATTATTGGATTATGAGAGCTTTAACCCAATCATTGAATTAATCTCCTGGTGGGAATTAACTGAGTGGTAACTGAAGGCAGGTAGGGTATGGCTGGGGGAGGTGGGGCATTGGGGGTGTAGCTTTGGGGTATATATTTGTATCTGGTGAGTGGAGTTTCTCTGTTGCTTGATCATAAGTGCAAGCTGCCTTCTTCCACCACACTCTTCTGCCACCATGTTCTGCTTCACCTCAAGCCCAGAGGAATGGAGCCAGCCTTCTATGGACTGAGACCTTTGAAACCACAAATCCTCAAACAAACTTTACCTTCTCTAAAATTGTTCCGGTCAGGTCTTTTAGTCACTGCATCGAAAAAGCTGACCAAAACAATGAACAACAGCCCATGAGAAAGATCTCAATAAAAGAAGATGGAGAAGAAATAACTAAGAAATATAACTTCAGTATCCATGGAGAGACACTAGCAAAGCTAACCTCTCTAGAGGCTCAGGACCAGATGTACAAGTTCCTGTGGGAGGTCAAGGTGAAGCTATAGCTAAAATCAGGGCCTCAGTAAATCTGTATGTTTGTATATGAAGCAGTTGGCAGTCTAGGTCTCCTTCTAACCTCACCTCACCCACTGATGACCAGAAATTTACTCAGAGAAGCACTGGACTCATGAAACCAAAACATAGTGTGGGGCAATGGAAAGCCGAGAAGAAAGAAGGATATTAAGTGAAAATTCAGGTGTACTGAATGCTGAGACTCAGTTGCTTTTTTTCCTCCCTATTTTCAGAATATCAGCAACAATTCCTACATGCCAAGTCCCTCCCCATTTCACATCGCATGCAAATATATTTAAAACACTATTGAGAGACATATTTAATACTTGGTAAAAAGAGAAAGAGAATCTTAGATAATCTGGAAAATGACAAAATGAAAGAATTGTTGATTGCAGGAAAAGTATAATAAGAATAAGAGGTGTGGTGTAGTTCACAGGTGGTTTCACAGTGCATAATATTTACACAGTCATAAAAATGCAAACATATATTTAGCCAAAATAAATGCAAGCATTTGATTTAGCCAAAAATGAACTTGTAATTATATTATGAGGGAAGGGAAGTGGTGAGACATGGGAATGCCCTAGGGACTGCCATTTGTCCTTTAGTAAATTTCCTCACCCTTTCAATGTACCCACTTAATCACAGAGGCTGGAATGCTAAAATAACCACATTTTCCGAAAACTCTTGCTGCTACAGTTCTGAATGCAATTTAAGCTACGTCAAAACATGCACTCATTTGAGATGTGAAAGGCAGAAGTGAGGCAAAGGCCACTTCCTTGTGGCTGTGGCTGCATGGTATTTGAACAGATAAGAATGTTTGCAGAGGCAGAAATCACGTTCCAAGGTGTATTCAGGACCTTGATGGGGTGGAGCATTGGCACAGATTAAAGTGGCACCTTCTCACCTGACCTCTGCATCAACACTATTCTAGCTGGTATGCTGCTGGATCAGCACTCCCTTAGTGCCTTAGCCCCTCTTCAACTGTGGCCTGCCAGGGTCAGCCCTAACAATTTGGTAATTGCCTTATTCTTTGCACTGAGTCCCTGGAATGGTTGCAGTTCCATAAATCAAACACTGCCTGATACAAGAAAAAACTAAGTTCCAAATGACAAATTGAGAAACAGCTATATGAGCACATTACTTAGAAATCTAGAGTTACCAGGGAAATGAGATAGCAGAGTGGGTAATTAACCTTGGTGAGTAGGCTTGGGGATAGGTAGAAATGATTTATAAATTAAACTATACACATCTTAAAAGCATAACTTGGATTTTCCCTCATTATCTTAAATCTTAAAGATAATATTACCATAGGGCAGTATTAAACATTTACTCATTTACTCATAGGTCAGTTCTCCATAAGTTTTCTTGTGTCTTTTTTTTTTTTTTTTTTTTTTTTTTGGAGTAGGGGTTGCCAGGGATTAAACTCAGGGACACTCAACCACTGAGCCACATCCCCAGTCCTATTTTGTATTTTGTTTAGAGACAGGGTCTCACTGAGTTGCTTAGCACCTCACTTTTGCTGTCTTTGAACACACGATCCCCTTGTCTCAGCCTCCTGAGCTGCTGGGATTACAGGCATAAGCCACCATGCCTGGCTTTTGTGTCTTTTTTTGTAGGATTAATACAGTCAAAAGAAGAAGTATATATGATCATTTCACAATATATCTTGCCATATATTCCTTCATTGACCACTAAAAAAATAAATAAATATCAGTATTTGTTAATACAAGCAGAATGTCTTGATATTTTCTTTTTAATCCATGGACTTTTCCTCTAATTTCTAAAAAAAAAAAATTCAGGAAGCTTATGTTTCTGTGATCACTTCTGGTTCTGCTTCCACTGAGGGACCATTTTTCATCTGTTGACTGTCATCATCCTGCACAGATTCACACAAGCATCTTTTCTTGCTTTTCTACATCCACATGCCTCCCCCCCGCCCCCCGCTATAAAAACATGCATTCGCATATTTTCACAAGGGCTTTTGGGAAAAGTTTCCTTCACTGAAGTTTTGGGAAGATAGGGAGAGTTTACTTTGGAGATATATATATATATATATATATATATATATATATATATCTACAAACTCCTACATACTCCTGTCATCATCTTCACATCTTAGTTTACAAATGCCTGCCATGCTGTTCAGGCTTCTGGGTCTTCTCCCTTTTCTGGGCTTGATCCCTTATAGGGGAGAAGAATACAAGTCAGATTTCCTAATACAGAAAAACTGAAGTCATTCTGAACTTCTTTGCCAAATTCATCTCAGGGCATCCCAGGACACAAAGAAACTTTGAAATGATTGCTATCAGGTCAGGCACAGGATATGTTCAGAACACAGCCAAAACTTTCTCCATTTTTGGTCCCAAGGTAGGTTGTTGGGAGAAAGGTTTTACTTGAAATTACATGAAGATTTCCCAGTTATCAGAACAATAAAATAATGAAAGGAATGCTGAGAAGAAATTATATTGTTCCATATTTGAAAATATGAACAGATCTCTAACAATCTCTCCTGGATGAAATACACAGGATAAGATTAGGTAAAGAAACCCAAAATTATCCATAAAAAATAAAATCCTTACTTTACGCGCGCGCGCACGTGTGTGTGTGTGTGTGAGCTTCTGTGTATTTTTAAAATCATGTCTTCACATTATTAAATGTTTTTCCAGTTTGACAAACATGTTATTGGCAATATCTACTAATTTTCTTATTAAGTAGATAATTTCCACAACAGTACTCATTGCATTTATAATATAAGCCTAATATATTTTCACTTAGTAGGCTAGAATCTGAAATGGAAAAAGAACTAATTTTTTTTAAGAGTATGCTTCTTTAATGTTTCTGGACCTCACTTTTCTCATCAAAGACTGAGCTCAGCAGATGAAAGAAGTTGAAAACTGAAAGGTTAAACCCTCTATATACTTGCTTATTGGTTTCACCTATTAATAAAAAAATATATAAATGAACTGGTAACTTTCAGTCTTTTTAAAACAGCTTTAACAAGGAGGCATAACACATATATCATAAATTTACCTGATGTTAGTTGACAATAAGTTTTGGTACATTTATACAGTTGAGTAAAAACCACAATTCATATTTAAAGCATTTTCAACACTTCCCAAAAGTCCCTGGGTGATTATTTCTACTCTCAACTTCAGGCAAGAAAGTTGTTTTTTTCTTGGGGGGTGGGGCTGTACCAGAGATTGAACTCAGGGGCACTCAATCACTTAGCCACATCCCCAATCCTATTCTGTGTTGAGAAAGAGTCTTAATGAGTTACTTAGTGCCTCGCTTTAGCTGAGGCTGGCTTTGAACTTGAAATACTCCTGCCTCAGCCTTCCAAACCACTGGGATAACAGGCATGCACCACTGTGCCCCGCTATGTCTGGGTTTTTAAATTTGATATAATGTTTCACCTTTCATCCCCATTGTAGCATGAATCAATAGTTATTCCTTTTTATTATTGAAATTGTTTATTGTATACATAGATATGCCACATTTTGTTTATCCATTCACCAGCTGATGGACATCCTGGGTTGTTTCTACTTTGGGACTATTATAAATAAGTCTGCTCTGAACATTCATGTGCAAATTTTTGCATGGAAACACATTTCCAATTTTCTTACTTATATACCTAGGAGTGGAATTGCTGGGTCATACAGTAATTCTGTATTTAACTTTTTGAAAAACTGCTGAGGTATTTTAGAAAGCAATTGCAACACATTTGCATTCCTGACAAGCAATGTAGATTTCCAATTTCTACACATTTTAAAAACTTTGTTTCATCAATCTTTTTATATAAGTATTTTAGTAAATATCTAATAATAGCTCCTTGTGGTTTTATTTGGTCCTTCTCTAACAACACATGAGCAGTTCATCATGAGTTTATTAACCATTTATATACCTTCTTTGTGAAATGCCTATCATATTTTTGTATATTTTTAGTAGTATAGCTTGTCTTCTGATTATTGATTTTTGAAGTGTTCTTTATATAGTCTAGATGCCAAAACTTTACTAGATATATTACCTATAAATGTGTTCTTCCAATTCATGTCTTTTTATTTTCTTAAAACTTTCTGGTTTTGAAATGAGGAGAAAAGGATGATGGACTTAATACTATGTGAGAAAAGTACATAATCTCCTAATAATTTGTATCTTTTAAATTCTCAAACTATACAGTTTCTAGGTAACAATACAAATGAAATTTTGGAGCTGCAATTAAAGTATTCTCCCTAGAAGATAAACTGCATTTTACGAAAAACCTTTTAAAATAATATATTTTGATATAACAAGAATGGTTTACAGTAACTGGCTCAGGGGAAGGTTTGTCCTGACTTGCAACATTTTCAGTTTCCATGATATAAATATTGTCTCAAGAACAATCTCAAGATACTATTTATTCAACAACCAGTTCACAAAGTTTCTGAATATTTGTTTATGAACTCTAGAGAAGCCACTCTAGCATACTACTGAAAACCCATGATTACACTAATAAAAATAAGTCTTAAATAGAAATCTCTTAAAAAGAAAACTTCTTCTCAAATTTACAAGAAAGAAGGCACTAGTTCAGAAAGATGGGTTATAAAAATGCATAAATAAAAAGCCCTACAAAGGATGAAAATGAAAATAAACTTTTTCTCTGGAGCATAAAATGTATGCTATTTGAAAAGAGTGGTATTACTATCCCCAATCCAGCAAACCAGCTGTGCTAACTATGGAGAGTTCATTCCATGTGCTTAGAAAGTGCCAGCCCTTTCCATCTCCCTCCAGTAGCAAACACAGCTCCAGTCTGCTAGGTCAGAGTACTACAGCCCCTTATCCCTACTAGGTTAGAGTACTACAGCCCCTTATCCCTACTAGGTCAGAGTACTACCTTATCCCTTTACTCCTCTTTTTTTTTCACCCTATATTTTGAAGTAGCTGTATTTACCCATAGATAAGCTTTTTATTTCTTTCCCCATTTTTATTGGTACATTGTAATTGTACAAAATGATGGGATTTGTTGTTACATTCGTTCATACACACAATATAACAATATAATTTGGCCAGTATCACTCCCCGGGACTTCGCCCCTCCCACTCCTCCTCCTACCCTTTCTTTTACTCATCTTGATTTAGGTAAAAAGCAAATGAATCCCTCCAGAGGCCTCCCTGGGGCATTTGTTGGAAGAAGGAAGAGACATTTCCTTTTTCCTGGGATCATTCATTAGACATGAAGACTATATAAGCCTCGAATTGTAGTTTTCTCAAGTGATGAATCACTCTTCACCCACTACTTAGCAGACATGGGGTTTGGAAAGAAAAAGTCAATTACCCTCTCCTTTTACAGTGCAAGATATTCCTCTTAGCTACAATGATTGCACCAGAAGTACCCATTCAAGGCAAAGGTCAGGACTTTCAGTGATTAGGAAAGCTGTCAACTCTCTTCCCCAAGAAATGACAATAGCCTCTGGCCACCATGAGAAAAATCAGTTTGAGGATAACCTATTACAGAGATCATGCCAACACCTGCAGGATCTCAGAGAAAGAAATAGAACACTGAAGAAGCCACTCTTAAGGATGGTTCTACCTATTCACTTTTTAAACATGTAAATTAAAAAATGCTTTTTCTTTAACCAGTTTAAATTGAGTTTTTGCTGCATCAAAACTACTCTGTTTGGATTCAACTTAATTTTTGTGCTGGTGTTGTTTGTTACATTTTAACTTTTCTGTGTCATTTGACACTGTTAAAATTTTGTGTTCCTCGGGCTTAAACCATTTACTCCTCTTCCAGTCTTCAAAGCCAACCAGCAGATGTGCAGTAGCAAGCACAGGCAGACACAGATAACAATATCTTGCCAGTGAACCAGGCTCATCTCACCTTTTTCACCAGCAAACCTTTTTTCTAGTTGTATATGGACACAATATCTTTATTTATTCATTTTAATGTGGTGCTGAGGATTGAACCAAGTGCCTCACATGTGCAAGGCAGGTGCTCTACCACTGAGCTGCAGCCCCTGCCCAGCCCAGCAGACTTTTATTCATGCAGGCCTGCATGACCAGTTTTAGACTGTTAATCCTCATTTTGACTTTGCACACCTTCAGAACCCTGCATCCACTAATTGCACATTCACTCCTTATGGGGAACTCTGACACCTTGACACCTCAGGTGAGAGACATTGTGAATTGTCCTGTGAATTGTCCAGGCTAAGCCCTTAGGACCCATCTATCAACAGAGAAAATCAGAGAACCACTGAAGCACTTTCTACTGGTTCTTCTGGGTTTGTTTTTTGTTTTTGTTTTTTCTGAAAACTCCATTTCAATTTTTTTCTAAAGTGTTATTAAGGGATGGTACCAGATCTCAGAAATAACTATCTTCCAAATTAACAAGTGAATTACAACTCCAAAAGAGAACACGTGGAATGTAGCCTTTAAGTCACCTCTTTAAAAGCCTCCTGTTCCTTCTGATGGGCAGAATCACAGCCTATGGGAGAGGAGTCCCCTGTGTATCTCCTTTGTTAGCAAAGCAATAAACCTTCTTTTTCCTTTTTCTTAAAAAAAAATGTTATTGTCTCCCTAAACATTAGCATTTAATCAGGTTTAAATGCCACACCATAATCCCAATTTTAATTCCAGAGAAACTGAGTACTCTGCCCAAATCCACAGTGGCAAAATCAGGCTTGGAATTCCACTTTCTGAAGTCCAGGAGTGTTTGGTTATTTCCTACAGCAATCAAAACAGTCCCATAATAACCTTCATTGGATAATCCATGGAGAACTTTGTATTTAATTCTGAAAGTGACATTTTAAGCAGAATGTTGATATAAAAATATATTTCAAGAGTGAGGGATCCACAAAGGCATTAGATAGGGAAAGTAGAGGGATTAAGAATGTTTTCTCTTGAGGAGAAAATTCTTAGAAAACAGATAATTATATTAAATATTTAAATGTCTTGCCTGTATAAAGGAAACCAAGTTTATTTCATGTGCCTTGTAAGGAAGACTGTGAGCAATGACTAAAAGGAACAATTAAGTCAATCTGAGTTAATTGCATAAGAAAAGAGATTTCCAATAATTAAAATTGTTCCTAAACGTAACAAAGTGACCTATGAGGTAGTGAACTCCAATCTGTAAATATTTCAAGGGGCAGTTAGGTGCCAACTTATCAGGGATGTTGGAGGCACACATTCACTCCCAAATGGAATGGATCACACAGATGACTTTAAATTCTCAAATCCTTTTTCAATTCTTGAGTATGTCTCAAGTGAAATGCAATCAGTAAAATCTTAATTGATGCTTCTCAAATTTTAGTATGCATAAGAATCTCCTGAAGAGCAAGTAAAAATACACAATTCAGGGTCCCAAAATCCAGAGGCACTGATTCAATAAGTCCAGGAGAAGGAACAAGAATTTGCTTTTCTAACAAACTCCCAGATGATGCTGATTCTGCTGGCCCAAGCATCATGCTTTCAATAGCTCTATAAATCATAATTATTTATTAGGTATTTGTAAAGAGATGAAGGAAAATTAAAAGGCTTTGGCAAGCAAAAAGAGAAATGAAAAGTAATGTGCACTTGGCATTCACATAGGAAATAAAACAGTGTAATGACTACTTCAAAGGAAAAGAATCCTTCCAAAACATAGGCCACCTCTACTCAACAGTATGAAAACATTTGGAGAGGAAATTAATTGGTACATATGGCTGTGGGTGTTCGTTTCTAACCATCAAAGTCTTTCTTTTAAACATTTGGTGAAGTAATTCTTAGGAGATGATTCCACTAAAAAATCTGTTTGGGACCCACTGAAACTCAGGTATCTCTTCTGCTAGATCTAAAGTCATCTGTAGAAATTCTTATGAGACCAGCAAAAAAAACCCAAGGTGAATTTTCTAGTTAGAAGGAAAGGACAGTTTCTTGGGACAAATAATGCGATTCAGTTTGTAAATGTCTTTACCCTTGAAACAGAGATCAGAGGCAATCATCTTAAAAATATAAGATCCCTATGGCAAATTTAAAGGCACTCCTTATCCATCCTTCAAGGTTCCTGACAATTGGCACTCTCTCATTGAGTCTCTCCTGATGCCTTCAGCAGACTTTGAACTCCAAATCCTTATCCTACTTTCAGATCTCTTAAAATGCTACTTACCGTATTCTGACCTGTAGATGTTACTTGTATTAGTGTGGGCCCAATCACACCAGGATTTAAACAAAAGAAGGATAGTAAAGAATTATTAAACTCTGATAAACAGATATATAGAAACAAATACATGAAAACTAGATAACCCTCAGTTATGTAACCAAGGAAGAACAAAGCTGGAAAGGGGCCCCTCCACAAGGCTAGGATTCAGACCTTATTGGAGAAGATGAAGTTAGTGTCATGAATGACTAAACAAAATATAATGGAAGATAGTCAAATCTTCACATCCCTGTGTTCACAAACCTATTTATGGGTTTAAGTTTCATGGGTTCAACCAATAGTGAATCAAAAATATTTGATAAAAATGCCCAATATTAAACATGTACAGGTTTTGCTCTGGTCATTATTCCCTAAATCACACAGTGTAACAACTATCTACTTAGCATTCACATTGTATTAGGAAGTATAAGTAATTAGAGATGATTTAGGGTATAGAGAAGATGTGCATAGGTTATACATATGAAGATACTAGACCATTCCATACCATTTATAGTTTACATAACGAACTTAAACCTCTGAGGCTTTTGATATCCAAGGGACCAAAAGTGTCCTGGTGTTTTGGTGTCCTGGAACCAATTCCCCATAGACACCAAGGGACATCTATATCTATATGACCATTAAAAGGAATCAAGAGCTGATACATGCTACTGAATGCATAAGCCTTGCAAACATTATTCTAACTGAAAGAAGCCACAGTCAAAAAGACCACATACTGTGTGATTCCATTAATATCAAATGTTTAAAACAGGCAAATATAAACAAATAGTAGATTAGCCGTTGCCTATGACTGGGGAATAAGAGAGAATAAGGAATGACTGCTAGTGTGTATGTCTTCTTTCCCTATGAAGTATACTTACAGCCAGAGAACTTGTATTGAAATAAATAAAGCTTTTTTATCTTGGAACAATTAGGACATATGGAAAACTGGAATGCACTAATCTTTGACCTCAAATCTGCCACATTCTTATACAAATGTACAGCCCCATCAATGTTTATAGCAGCTCAACTCACAATAGCTAAAATATGGAACTAACCAAGGTGCCCTTCAACAGATGTATGGATAAAGAAAATATGATATATATATATATATATATATATATATATATATTTCAGTATATATGTGATATATATGTTGATATGTGATATAGATATGTGTGTGTATATATGTGTGTATATACATATATATAAAATAACAGAATTACCCTCAGTTATATTATATCCATCTGTCTACTCACAAGGGGAGGTGATGTTGCTCATGAAGCTCACCCTGTCTGCCCTCTTGTACCCATGACATGTTACCAAGTGCTTATTTGACTCTACTGTGCACTTTATTAGTTAAATATCTTTCTACTCTCCAAATTCTCATTGTGTGTGTGTATATATATGTATGTATATATATTATATATATGTATTCCATATATATAATGGAATATTACTCACACACACAATGGAATAATACTCAGCCTTAAAGAAGAATGAAATTATGGCATTTGCTGGTAAATGGATGGAGTTGGAGAATATCTTGCTAGCAAATAAGTCAAGCACCAAAAGCTAAAGACTGAATGTTTTCTCTGATGTGCAGATGCTAATTCACAATAAGCTAGGTAAGAAGAGTGTTACTTCAGATTACATACAGTGGGGCTAAGGGGGAGAAGATGGGGTATAGGGGTAGGAATAATAGTAGAACGAAATGGACATTATGATCCTATGTATATATACGACTGCATGACCCATGTGATTCTTCATCATGTACAACCAGAAAAATGAAAATCACCCTCCATTTATGTATGATGTATCAAAGTGAATAAATGCATTCTACTTTCATGTATAACTAAGTAGAACAAATTAAAATGCCTATTTACAATAATTTGTTGTCATGAAATTCGAAAACTTATGAAAACAAATTATACAATGGAAAAGCTATAGGGCAAAATAACCAGGGGAATAGATGTTATGCAAATCGCCCTGTCTTGCCCTAGGCTTCCAAAATCTCATCTGTAAGACAGGAAACTTGGGATAGATGACCTCCAGTATCTACATTGTTCTATCATCTGCCCAGATAGCTTCAGGATCAAAATTTCAAAGACCTCTAATAGTATGGATTTTTAAAATGGTATTAAGAATTATTTCCTGATAAAAAGTATTTACTAAATGTAAGTGAAATTATATGTATTATCTTTTTTTTTCTGATAAAGATTGTGTCTTTTTATTACTAGGTTAAAGTATAATCTTGCATAAGCGTGTGTGTTTGTAAGTATGTGCATATATATATACCCCTTATGTAATTCAAATATATATATTTAAATTACTATTATATTTGAATTTTTAACATATTTTTAAGGATTCCTCTCCCACTTAACAACTTAGTCCTTCTAGTTCTATACATACTTGTATATACTTTGATTACATAGACTTCATTTTTCTCTGAATAAAGTTAAAATACTGGCAGTTAAAAAAAGCATGAGCTATTTCTGTCAGCCCTCTCCTGGGACTCTGCTCCCTAGTTAGGCAGTTATTTAAAATTGAGCAACTGCACTGTCTTTTTTACCTAATAGTTGTCATTTTAAAAGCTCCTGGAACTTTTCTTTAAAGAAACAATAGAGAATGAAGCAAACCTCCTTTAGCTGGTCAGTGTGGTCCCTTCAAACACAGCAGCAACTCTCCTATCTATATTTGGGATGAAGTATATATTTAGACTCTTCATCCTAGGGAGCTTAACACTTAGCACTCTGAAAGCATGTGTTTTTCTATTAGTCATTTCAAGAAACCTTTTTTTTTTCTCTTTCCCACTTGTAAAAAAAGCATGGGGACTAAGAAAAAGAAATAATTTGATTAAGAGCAGGAAGAAAGGATAATTGGTAAGAAAGATCCTGGTAAATCAAGTCCCTCAATTCTGTAATATCCATCTGTCTGCTCACAGGGGAGGTCCTCTTGTTGCTGACGAAGCTCACCCTGTCTGCCCTCTATATACCCATGGCATGTTACCGAACGCTTATTTGACTCTATTGAACATTTTATTAGTTAAATGTCTTTCTATTCTCCAAATTCTCCTACAATGGAAAGGGATGTATATTCCTTGAACAGCTCTTTTTACAACGATTTCATAAAGTGGAATCCTAATACAATCCTTGAATTAGATTCAGCTGTAAGCTCATTCCATTAACCCATAGGAAATAGTTATTTTCTCAGGTCAAAAACTGGCAAGAATTCTATGACCCTGGCTTAAAGAAATTTCAGAAACCCACTGTTTAGTGGCATCATTTTCCAGTCTGGTAAACATGTTCTCCCATCAAGCACCACAACTTCAAGGGCTCTTGTCAACATTTCATATGTTTCAATTACATAATTTTCACTGCAGAGTTTTAAATTAATGAAAGTATATTAATTAGAAAAGCATTCTTTGAAAATAATCTGGGAACTTGTGAATGGCATGTTAGGTTGGAGTAATGGTGTTGGGGCAGGCCCCCAAATAGCTGTAGTTAGGTTCTCTTGCTGAGACTTCTGGAGGGCTATGTTATGTTTTCAGTGTGTAGCCAGGGCTGGGAACCGACTATTTATGGTTAGTCCAGGCTAGAAACACTGTGATTCAGCATAGAGACTCAAGGTCATAAACATTAACTTTTGAGCATGCGCCCCCTTATATAACCTCTTGCCAGTGAGCCTTTTTTGTTTCACCAGCATATAAAAAGGGCCTATGGAAATGGGCCAAGAAAGGGGCTAAAATCGAACTGACTGGGGCCAGAAGCTGAAGCTGGGGTCTGGCCAATGGTGGAGACCACCACTGAATAAGGTACATCTACTATCTAACTGAGTGTTGCATCTTCTTCCACCTGCTGAACCCCAAATCTGTTTCCTGGGTCAGAGTCCCTCCATGATAAATGGTTCTTAGTCTTTCTGGGTGATATAGAACTTTTGAAAGTCTGAACTTTTGAAAATATGGATACACTTTCCAGAAAAATGTTCCACACATAGTCTTACATATAATCCTAGCCAGTCAATAGATCTATCCATCCCCACCAAGCCATCAATTAATAATTCCTAGCAGACCCAGAAGATGAAGAAAGTATTGAGTAATTGTCCAGTAATTCCAGCTATTCCCCAATTTTAGAACAAGAAAAAAAAATGTGGTCTATTTTTGGATCTACCCAGTCTACAATTTACCAGATGGTTGCTACTCTCTGCCTATGTAAACACAATTAAACAGGAAGAATACATAATATATTATCCAAACAGACACTTTTGAGAGTGAAAGGGGCATGAACGATTATACCAAGATATCAGAACATGATCTGTATCAAGAAAATACCATTAAATAGTTCATTTTTAAAATATATCTATGTATCTGATCTGGGCTGGGGTTGTGGCTCAGCGATAGAGCACTCGCCCAGCGCATGCCAGGCCCTGTTCCAACCTGAGCACCACATAAAATAAACAAATAAAAACATAAAGGTATTGACAACTACAACTAAAAAAGAAATATTTTTTAAAAATGTATCTGATCTTCTTTATCCAATAACTGTTCCATTTCTCCACTTTGCATAAGGGATTAAAGCCCACCACCACAAAATCAATGATTACATCCTAGCTTTTTCTTTTTAGACTTCAATTTGGAGTAAGCTAGTTAAATTCTCTATTTCTCAGCATCCTTACCAATATATCCAAAGTGAACTAGATGCTCTCTATTAAGGTTGTCTCAAGCTCTGCCATTCTATTAATCCAATTTTGAAATAAAGACTTTTATCAGAAAAGTTTCTAAGCAAAAATGTTGCTAAGGCTTCTTATGGGGAGGGGCTTTTAAAATCACAGTATTTTTGTAAAAAAAAAAAACAAACAAACAATTGATTTAAAGTCCCTTATACTTTATAATCAAATTTATTATGATCTGCAGTACAAATAATCAATAATTTGTGTGTATGTGGTACCAGTGATTGAATTCAGTAGTGTATTGTATCTGAGTCATATTCCCAGCCCTTTTATTGTATGTTTAATTTGGAGACAGGGGCTAGGTGTCTAAGGCACCTTGAACTTTCGATCCTCCTGCCTCAGCCTCCTGAGTAACTGGAAATGTAGCCTTGTGGTCCTGCTCAGTCTATAATTTTAAGGTGTGAATTTAACTATACCAAACATCTTGCATCTTTTCATATATAATTACCACCATGAAGTAGATACCCTAGTCCCATTCTCTAGACAAGGAAAATCTGAGTGAGGAACATGACTGAGGTAGTGGTAAATGACAGATTCAAAGTTAAAAACCAGATCTGACTACTGAGACTGGGATCTTCACAGCAGAAGTTCACTCATTTACCAAGTATTATCCCCATTTTCAACTTGCCTGTCATTCTACCTGGAACCCTGACATACCCCAATATACCAAATTTCCTAGACTTCATGTCAGACAGCTCTTGCATAACGACTTAATTGTGATCATCACAATGAGTGATCGTAGTCACTAGCTTGGTTAAGACAGGGGGAAATTGTACAGTTAATATTTACTGGTACATGTTGAAAATACTATGTCTACTAAGACTGACTAATTAGGAATAGTTCATAATGGACCATGGCTTAGAATACGTAACAGCTATATTTGTAAGGGCAGTGATTCCACCTGAAAGAATGTTTAAAACAACAACCTAACAACTACATTTTGCATTTTTACATGTGATGCTTAAAACCACCTGCTATGGTTTTTAAACAAAATCTTAAAATATAGTTTTAAATATGTACATAGAGTACAGTTAATGTGAAATTGTCAATCACTTTCAGCCTCATGAAAAGACATTAGCACAATACATTGGTACTACTATTGCTACTTTAGAAGATATCTCCTTATATTATCTAAAATATTACCTTTGGGTGTGTGTGTGTGTGTGTGTGTGTGTGTGTGTGTGTGTATTCTCACACACTGCAGATTAAACTAGAGGTCTGGTGCATGATAAGCAAGTGCTCTAACACTGAGCTATATCCCCAACCCTAAATACTACTTTGGAGAAAGTCATAGACATTTATGGATTTTTAAACCTAACTAATGATAAGTTTAAATATTTTAAACTTAAATCCTAGTATTTTATGTTAGCATGCAAGACTATAATGCAGACTTTCATATAGAGACACACATTTGGAAGAGTAAAACAAAATTGATAAAGGAAGCTAGGCATTGTGGTACCCTCTTATAAATCCAGCTACTTGAGAGGCTGAAGCAGGAGAATCATGCATTCAAGGCCAGCCTGAGCAACTTAGCAAGACCCTGTCTCAAAATAAAAAATAAAAAGGGCTGCAAATGCAGCTTAGTGGTAGAGTATCGCCAGTACTGGTGGGGCGGGGGGCGGCGGGGGAAGCAAAGGATATTTCATTAAATAACCAACATGAATCACTTGACCAAAACATCAGTAAAAATTGTTGGAGAGTCTCATGCAAGTTTATATGCTTATATGCTAACAATAACCAGTTAACAAATGTAAACAATTATAGGATATCTGCTTAAAATAGCCCTTCAGTCCGTATGTGAATCAGTCAAATTAGGCCTGAGACAAGACAGAATAAGATGTTCTCTCATAATAGAAGTCTTTGAAGATCCTAATGATGTTCTATCAGCTTATTTTGATATTTCGTCAACTCTAAAACATTTATTCTTAGTTGGGTAAATGTTCTATATTTCCTGTTAGATTTTAGAACAAGGAGGATCTCTGAAATAAATATGTGTTGCTAGCTAGCAAAAACACAAAAATAATAATAGCAGAGAATGGAAATGTTAAATTAGTCTACTCGAATTAATTAGTCTATTCTTGGTGATTTAAAAGCTACAAACTTCAGGAAATAATTTAGAAAAAAACATTGATTTTGTGGTTTTTTATCTAGAATATAATGAAAGATCACATAAATCATAATACTAATAAAATACATAACAATCATTTTCCCACAAAGTTGAGAGTATAAATTTTCATTGGGAGATCACTGAAATTGTATTAAATCGCATATCAAGCTTTAAAATAATAAACGTCTGCATAAAATTTATCTAATGGCAAACCATGAGATAAATTGTTTTGTGAAATACATCAAAATGTAGGGTCCAAAACCAAGGGCAATCTTTATTACAGGCCTGAAAGCCTATTAAAGCAAAGGCAAAACTTGAAGGCTGTTTCAGCACTACCACCCAGAAACTTAAAACCAGCTGGGTACAGGAGAAACAGAGGGAGGCTTCTTGAAGACCACCCGCACAGTGGCTGTCTCCCTGCTCCTGGGTCTGACTGTGGAGACCAGCTTCCCGCTCAAGCATGAGGAGCACATGGTGCTTCTGAAAAATTGTCAATCAGCCAAATTTTCACCTACACCAGCTCCTCTCCTCAGAGGCCCCAACAACCCACAAAAACCAATGGACTCAAAGGGACAGCCAGAACTCCAGGGCAGGCCTGACTTATACTAGGAAATCTTAGGGACATTGCAGAGACTCAAAGGAGTGGTTGAATGAAATAACCGCTGAGTCTGGAAAACTCAAAGTTGAAAAGGTGCATTCCATCAGGAAAGGAGATTTGAAGCATGAAGGATTGAGATCGCCCTAATTATAAATGAAGAAAGGAACTAAAGATATTAAGTAGTCACACAAAGAAAGCTAATATGAGAAATGAAATCCATTTTAGAGGAGTTAGAAAATGAGGAAAAAACATTGAGTAATATAAACCAAATTAAAGCCTTGTCTCTCCAGAATCATTAGTGAATGAACAATTATGGTATACAGAGTTTTCTGGAGAATTAGGAGTTTATCTGTTAACAAATACACATTTAAACCAAATTAAGCCATCTTGAATGCAAATCTTTCTAAATTTTATTACATATTGCTTTGACTTCTCCAATATGATTATTCCTAAAGGCACATGAAAGGAAAATTGTACAATGATATATAAACTTCAATCTGTGAACAGATGCTTGGTTACATCATTAGAAACACATAGGAAACATAAAACTATAGATAAAAGACTCTTATTTTCTAGGACAACAGTGGAGCCCAAAAGTCTGTGTTTTTTAAACCCTTCTCTGATTCACAGAAGGCTTTAAGAACCAAGAGTGTAAGAGGAATTATACTTACCTGGCATGACTATTTAGGTATTGTTTTTTTCTCATATCTGTGCATGAATTCAACTTATATTTATTGAGCATCTAATATGCCCTATATTAAGCACTGTCTTAGTCTACTTGGATTGCTGTAAGAGAATACTATAGATTGGATGACTTACCAACAGCAGAAACTTATTTCACACACACTTCTGGAAGCTTGGCAGTATAAACCATAGCCACCAGCAGATCCAATGTCTGGTGAAGTTTTGTTTCTGTTGATTTAGAGACAGCCATCTCTGTGTCTTCACATAACAGAGAGGACAAGAGAGTTCTCTGTTGTCTCTTTTATAAGGTCACTAATCTCATTCATGAGGTCTCTGCCCTCATGATTGAATCACCTCCCGAAGGCCCCCCCACCTACAGTGCTGTCACATTGACGATTAGATTTCAATATATGAATTTTGAGGGGACACAAACAATCTGTAGTGAGCACCCAATCTGTACTTTGGCATATGAAGATAAATAAAATGTGGTTATCAGAAAGTTTGCATTCAAGTAGGGGAACCAAATACCTAATTATGGTACAGCGAGGCCAATCCAGCATAGGATACAATGAGACTAACCTGGGCAGAGAAAGAACTTCTAACTTACTGTGAGCTTCCTGGAAGAGCTGATGTCTGAGGTGAGTCCTAAAAGTTGAGATATTAGTAAAACAATTTTAAAGAGGGAATGTGAGGGAGGAAGGGGACAATGTTCTGAGTCCCCTTCAAACTATGCATATAGTCTTAGGAGTTGATGGTAGAAAGCAGAGAAAAGACAGGATTCAGAATTTAATTTGCAGTTAGTGGAAAGCTGTGGAAATATAAAGTCAATGAATGTCATGATGAGATTTGCAGTCAATGACTGGCTGGGTATGTAGGATATAAAGTTAAGAGGATAAGAAACAGATAGGGGCTGGGGTTTTGGCTCAGTGGTAGAGCTCTCACCTAGCACGTGCAAGGCCCTGGGTTCGGTCCTCAGCACCACATAAACATAAATAAATAAAATGAAGGAATTGTGTCCAACTATGGCTTAAAAAATAATATATTAAAAAACAAAGATAAGAAAAGAAATAGAGAGCCAGGCTCTGTGGTGCATGCCTGAAATCTCAGCAACTACGCAGGCAGAGGCAGGAGGATCACAAATTGGAGGCCAGTCTGGGCACGTTAGCAAGACTCTATGTAAAAGAAAATAAAAAGGACTAGAGATGTAGCTTGGTGGTGAAGCAAAGCATCCCAGGGTTCAATCCCCAGCATCAAAAAATAAAATAAAAATAAGAATAGAAGGAAAATATGAGTTAGGAATACACAAAAGAATTTCAAGTAAGAGATATTGAAGTTCTGATAAAAGGCAATAAAATTGAACTGGAAAAGAGAAGACAGATTTGGGGAAATGGAGGCAAAAGGACAAAATGATAGATTAGAAGGGAAAGGGATTGTAAAGGGTGAAAAGATGATATACAGAAAAGCAAAAACAACAGAGCACTTATCCAGTACATAGGAGGCCCTGGGTTCAATCAGGAGGAGTGGGGGGGGGGGAGGAAGAGAAGGAGGAGGAAAAAAAGAAAAAAAGGGTCAAAGATAACAGCTCCCCTATCAGATTATCAGATTAGATTATTTTATTTATCCTTTCTAAGTGTCATTAGTAAAGTGTGAAGCCTAGAGGGTCTCTACAAGGACGTCTAATTCTAAAAACTTACAAATCTTTAAATACTGATTATTACTCAGTATTGGCCTCAAAGCCTTTTGAAGTTTTCCCTTACACTAAGTGGCCCTAGGACTTCAGTTTCAATACTATCCTCAAGAATTCTCAAGTTTTATATTGATGTTAACTTGTCAACTATGATAGCAGCTGCTGACAGCATGCCTGCCTATAGCAATACTCTTTTGTAATTATATCAAAATGGATACTACTGCCATGTATAACTAAAAAGAACCAATAAAAAAGATCTCAGAAGCACATGTTTAAAAAAAAAACAATCTGCCCTCTTCTAAATTTGCGATTTCAGATGTAGATATAGAATAATTTCCCCCTCTATTGAACTACATAGCACTTCATCTGTGAAGTCCCTATGAGACTTTCCTTATTTCACACTGTTTTAATCTTAGATGTAAATGGCTTTATGTGTCCTATTGGACTTTAAAAAACTGAAAATAAGAAAAGTCCCTTAACGTTCTTTGTGCAGTTTCACATAAATCTCCCCAGATTGTGCCTTGCATACACCACTTAACCCCTTTTGTCCCAGTGTCCCAGGTATCATATTTGCTCTATGTCCTATTTATATAATAACCTATATACATAAAATATAACATATAGTTCCAATGTCCTATTTATAGGACAATCTATTTTCATTCTTAATAATAATAAAGGATATATAATATCTAAATTATGATTTCCAACCTATTTACTGCCTCTGTGTCAGTTTCATTGAAATATTTGCAGAACTGAAAAGTTGGGACTTAAGGGGTTAAACAATACCTTCGTGTCTATCTGCATCAAGATTGTTTGAATTGTGACTAGGTCATGCATAGACAGACCACCTGTGAAGACTTGAGGAACATTTCCTGAGTTGATGAAAAAGTTTAGTAGATGAAAAGTTCAACAGTCATTCAGAGGGCCTTAGCTTAGTTCCTTGTCCTAAGCTGTTCTAGGAAGCAGAGATATGGAAGAGCAAGGCATTGTTAAAGCTTGAAAAACCATAGATAACTCAATTTGAGAAAAAGAGGCAACTATCAAAGAAAATAAATATAAGCTGTCATCCACATTTTCATATGATGGATTTTGAGAAATCTATGTGACAGACAAATAAGCACATTCTCAGAAAGCTAAAAACTATAAAATCCTTTAGATAATCTTACAGGTTTAATTCAAACTTAGAGATTTGCCTACGAATTTGTATCACTTCTTTGTTATCTTCCCTGATAATTAAACCACATGGCTAAGCAAATTAAATAGTGCCTTATTGATGACAAATTGTGCCATTAGAGACATCCCTAATGATTTTGACCTTTGCTCAACTGTGATGAAGTTTATGAGGCTTGCACCTCTTATACATGTTTCAACAGAATTTCTTCTAGCACATTGCCTTTGCATCTATAAATATTTATGACAGAATTCAATTAAATATCTAAATTGTCAGAATTGTTCAGAAAAAGAAAGCAATTAGGCACCTTCTAATGGCTCAGAATAATCATTTTGCACCTGCTGAATACAATAGTATACACTTTATCAATGTCAATGATGTGGAATGTGTAAGTTGGACCAAATTTCAGAAATTAAGAGTTAAGGACTACCTATAATTAAAATATTGAAAAAGACAAGGAATCATAATTTTGATTTTGTTTAGTTGTTTAATAGATATTATATCAAATGGGCTACAGAAGCAGAAAGCAGCTGGTTAATATTCATGGATGACCTAAAATTTGCTTTCAGGATCATCATGTCCCTATTTCGTACCTGAACTCTGTCCTACATGAGTTCTGAAAAAGACCTGAGCAACTGTGGGCATACTGCTCCTTCTTTGTACTGATTAAAGTTAGGCAAATATCTATTTGCTCTTGTTATGACAATATGGAAATTTTCTAAGGATACCTTTAATAAGAAATTAAGAAAAGCAAGGGACTTCAAAATAAGTGTAAGAATAATATGAGTTTTATAGGGTAAGGGCTTTCAGCTTAAGCCAAATCAAAATTTAGATGTAGCTAAATAAGCTCCAACATTGATTATGTATCTACTACATGCCTAGCATTTTGTAAAATGTAAAATTTTTCCCCCCAGAAAAAAAAAATCACAGTCTTATCGGAGCAAGGGATATATAAACAAAAACGTTATTATAAGGTAATAAATGATAGGATAAATGTTTATACTTGTTACTACTTTTATAATAGGATTAATGAAGTACTTTATGTCAATCTACTTTATTGTCTCTCTCCTTTTAGCTTTGACAGAATTACCAGCCAATTGTCATGTTTGCTCTTCACACCTGAAGCTTGGCTTTTTTGCCATTCATACCTAGATCAGAATTGGCAAATGCAGGTGTCTTGTCCATTTTGTTGTTATAACAAAATACCTGAGATTCGGTAATCCACAAATAATACGAATTTATCTCTCCCAGTTATGGAAGCTAGGAAGTCCAAAATCAAGACCCAGGGGATTCATTGTCTGGTGAAGGTCCAGTTTCTGCTCCCAAAATGGTACAACAGAATGCTCTGTCTACACATAGCAGAAGGAAGTGCAAAGGGGGACAAATGCTGTGTCCTCACACGGCAGAAGAAGAGGAAGAACTTAGTCCCTTGAGCTCTTTCATAAGAGCTCTAATCCCATCCACAAGGTCTCGGCTCTCTTGACCTTCCAGTCCTATATACTTTACCTCCTAACACCATTGCATATGCCACTGAGTTCCAACATGTTAATTGGTATGGCGGCAGGGGGTGGTGGGAGGGAACACCTCCAGATCATAGTAATATTGCACTGTGCTGTCACTCATATCTCCCAGGTTGAGACAGTCATTTTTTCCCACTATGTTCTCAAAAGCCTTCTTATATAGTGTACAAGGGAGCCACTGCCAGTAATTGGCACATGAGATGAAACCCATCTGCCTCCCTGGATCTAGACTTACATCCGCAAGAACTGTACTGGCAGATGCTATGTGGGGTCTGATTTCTTGCCCAGCTAGAAATACACATTCCTTAATTTCTGTTCCAGTGTTTTACATTCTCTTCTAAGCCAACTACTAATTTATTTCCTATGTGTGGAAATTAAAGATCCAAGCTCATTGGCAGAACAGAGATAAATAAGGTTTCTCTTATGCAATGAAAAATCAAGCTGACCTCATGTTATCAGTTTTACTCATATAATATTTGTGCTAATAAGTTTGGAGTATAAATTTGGGTGCCAACAATATCCTATATTTTGCAAATATGAAAACTGAACATCAGAGAGAGCCAGATTGGAATTCAGTTAGAATCAAGACTTACAATTGTTAACCACTACACCATACCACCTCTACTTCTTTAGATCCTTCTAAATATTCCCAAGGGAAAGTAGCACTCTTTTCAGAAGTTCTTACTTGTCTTTATGTATGTTATTTTTAAAACTCATTGAGAGTAACAGACTTAGGAGACCCACAAATACGAAAACAAACAGAGTAAATATTAATCAGACAATCTAGGTGGTAGTTCTTTGGGTGTTTATTGTACTATTCCTGCTACTTTTCTGAAGGTGTGAAATTTTTCAAAATAAAAATTTTGTAAGCAAAAGACCTATTTTTCACTGAGGAAAAGGGGGTAATTTTGTAACAGAGTCTTAAAATTAGAGATTCTTAGATTAAGAAAATTGCTTCTATCACTTTGCTTCTAAGAATTAACCTCTATAATCAGAACTTGACTAAGTGGAATAAATGTTAGGAAAATAACAAAGACCCAAGGGTTAGAACTGGAAGCAAAGTCAAATAGAAATCATAGAATTTTAAAAGAAGAAGAGGTTTCAAAGTATCTAGTTCAACCTGCTCATTTTACTGATGATAAAAGTCAGAAACAGAAAACTTTAAATGAACTACCCAAGCTTCTCCAGGCGGACAGTGGTAAAATCATTCCTTGCTCCTGTATCATTCTGACTTCTTTAATAAGTGATGAAAAACCAACCCAACTCATGAAAGGAAAAAAAGGAGGGAGTAGTCTTATGGTTATAGATTTATTGGCTAACATAACTTTAAAAAAAAAAAGCATGCAGGGGTAGGTATAAGTTTTTGGAGTAGCCACCCCTCAATTACATATTCTGCTGGCTTGACTTCATTCCTTAGGCTTTAGGAGGTGGTCAGCCTGCAATAAAATAATCCAACATTTATCCTTAAGTAACAATTCAAAGAAGAAAGTCTAAGAGAAAACAAAAATACCTTTTTAAAAAATCCCAAGGATTGCTTTAAGGGAAAAAATACATTAAATTAATTTGTTCTCTTACTTCAGGAATGAATTAGGACCAATGGGCCAAAGAGAGAGGAATATACAGATTTAATTCAGTAAATGGAAAGACTTTGTAACAATTATTGTTATTCAGTAATTGAACAGGGGGTAGCATGAAGTAGTGAGTGGCCCATAGTTGGAAGGCTTCAAGCAGGAGGAGGGTGACCATCTACCAGAAAAAAAAATGTTATAAAAGTGACCGCTACGTTGGGTGGGAGTTTGTGCTAAACTGCCTCTTAGATTCCTTTCCAAGTCTATGATTCTAAATTATTGAGGACAGCATAAATAAAAGATCCAAACCCATTCAAGAACTAAATTATTCAACAAAAGGTAATAGAACTTTCAGCTATGAAGTTGAATCAACCAGACTTTGGGTGGCAGCAATCCTATTTTATAAAGAAAATAGATATCTGATCTATTAAAACGATTTGTTTTTAAATTATAACATTACAATTAATTTTCAAAGGAAACACATTGCCTGGAATCATGTTGTTCAAGAAATCCTTTTAAACATTTGTCTTCCAAATTTGATCTACATGTTCATACAATTTCACATGTATAAGATATAATCCCTAAAGTGAGCAAAGCTGTCATATATTACTTTTTCCTGCCTAGACCCAAGAAACAGGATAAATAAGTAGCTCTGCTGCTTTCATTCTGTACCTTCTACTTAACATTATCTTAAAAATGATTATCATGTTAATTCAAAATTAAGATCTGGAAAACTTATTCCCCCTGATTAACTGAAATTTTGTACCTTTTAACCAATCTTCCCCCATATCCCAACCCACACCTTTTTGAATTACTTCCTAGGTCAGAGGTTAGTGAGCCAAAGGGCATGGATGTCTTTATAGTGCAGAATAATGTCCTGCCAAAAGAACATTATCAATTTGTAGAACTACTAGTGATGGCTGAGTTTAACTGTTTCCCTATTGTACACAGTAGGTTTTATTCAACATTTTAAAAATTGCTATAATTGTTTACATTTCCATTTTATCTACTAGTGAGTTTGAATAACATTTTCAACGCTTTATTTTTTTAATGAGTAAAACTCTTAATCTACATTCTTACTGTAAGGAGAGAACTCAGAAGTGCATCAAATGCAAAGAAGTCACACTGAGAAGAAATAAAACGGGATGAAAGTTAATTCCAGAATGATGGGGAAATTTCTCCTTCTCCCAATCAGAACTCTCTGGAAAAACTGTAGAACCAATGTTTCTTGGTTTAGCATCTCCCTGACACTGAACAAACCCTAAAGGAGGTGGGGTTTCTTCAATAAGTATCTTTGCTTTTAAATTCACATATATTGCACAGAAAACATGTGTCAGTTTTCTGTCACTATGATAAAATACCTGAGATAGACAACTTGTAAAGAGAAAAGTGGTTTTTTTTTTTGTTGTTGTTGTTATTGTTCATTTGTTTTTCAGTTTGGCTGTTTCTATTGTTTTTGGACCTGCAGTGAGGCAGAACACAATGGCAGGAGTATATGATAGAGCACAGCTGTGTACCTCATGGCAGCCAAGAAGCAGAGAGAAACAAGAAGGGCCATGATCCCCAAATCCCCTTTAATGGCATGTCCTCATTACCTAACTTTCTTCTACCAGGCCACTAGGTTCTGAACACCACCCCTCTGAACACCACAGTCTCGCAACCAAATCTTAAACATGGAGGCCTTTAAGGGACACCACAAATCCAAACTATAAAGTACAACAGAGATTACTGAAATTTTGGTTAAGATTTCAAACATTTCAAAAATAATTCCATTTTCTAAAGATTCTGCTAAATAGAAAATTATATGAGAAGCAAAAATTTAGGAAACTTATAATACAATAACATCCTAGTATACTAAAAGTCCAACTGAAAAAAAACAAAGTTTGGATTGAGATAATTGTCCTTTTCCTAAGATTACATATTATTGGGTGAATATAGTTCACACTGATCTGTTCATTTTTCCCTCTGGAAAGAGATACAAATGAAGTAATAGTAGGAGAACATTAAAAATAAGATTCAAACATGAAAGTGAGGAATTAAAAGTCCTTGCTCTCACAGCAACTGCCACAAAGCCACATGTATATGTGACAGGCTTGTCCTTAGACATGAATCCTTTTTCTTGAAACTTATTAATTCCTGAGCAAAGGTAAATACAAAATAAAATCAAAATGAACGACATATGAGACCAACATGCTATAGTTGTCTAGGTAATAGCAATCTTATACTTCCCATGGAAACTGGCTGATAGCTTTGTATATGTTATTCACCTCACAGAGCCAGCAAAAATGTTCCACTCCTCTCACAAGATGTGCTCGAAGGTGTAAGATCTGGAATGTAATGTGAATAATGTTTTTTTTTTAAAATGCTATTATTAGAGTTGTTTTCTAGATCTCCAGGAAAAAACAAAAATTCTGGGAACAAAATAATGCCTGTTTCCAAAGAAACATAACCTAGATATGAGCCTAGTGCCTAGTAATGTTCAATAAACACCCGCTGAAACATTGAATGAACATATTTGTCAATCAATCAAGAAGTATGAATTGGCAAAACACCAGGTAGTATATTCTACAGGACTTTTGTCAAATTCTTCCCCTACTCTAAAAGCTTAGCAGCGGTTTGTACCCCAGGCCTTGTGCATGCAAGGCAAGCACTCTACCAACTAAGCTATATTCCCATCCCTGTACTGATCTTTTAACTTGCCTGTCTCTATATATTCTGTGACTTCTGAGTCCCAACGTACAACTTTCTGTTCATTCTTCAGAAGACATAACTTTTTGACTTACCAATTTTATTAGCTAGATTTTTGTTGCTATGCCAAATAACTAAGAGAAACACGTTAAAGGAGGAAATATTTATTTTTACTCAGTTTCAGAGGTTTCAGTCAATGGTCGGCCAGCTCCATTGCTTTGGCCTGAGGTAACATCACAGAAGGGCATGGCAGAAGAAAGCTACTCACTTCAGGATAGCTGGAAGAGGGGAGTGGGGAGAGGGAGAAAGAGAACAGGCTAGGGATAAAAGATGCCCTTCCCGGGCATACCTCCAGTGATCTACTTCCTCCAACTAGGCCTTACCACCTAAAGTTTCTACCATCTCCCACTAATGTCATCAAATAATTAATCCATCAATGGATTAATGAAGTAAGAGCCTTCATGATCCAATCACTTCCCAAAAGTTTCATCTCTGAATATTACTGTGTTGGGGATCAAGTCTTCAACACACGAAGCTTTGGGTAACACTCTGGTTCCAAACCATAAGACCAAGATAAGGAATATAAGCAAAAGAGGGAGAGCTTCAAAATGTGCCTTAAATTCACAGGGTTGACAGTAAAGGGTTGATGTTCTCTGCATCAATATGTGTGTGTGTGTGTGTGTGTGTGTATTTATATATATATAAAACTTTGAGAAGATATGAAGATATCAAAGTTTTATTTTTTAAAAATAGGTCACTTTTTAATAAGAAACAATAGTAAACCTAAAATTTAAAAAATAAAAATGTTGCTATTAGAGGAAAGGTATGAGACCTATCAGGGATGTTTCTGAGTTCTATTGGTGACATTTGTTTTTGTTTTATATATATATGTATATATACAAATTAAATAATTATATATAATTATTAATATATAATATTATATATAATTATTAAATAATTTAACTATAGAAATTATATATAATTATTAAATAATTTAACTATAGAAATTAAATATATATTTATATATAATATATATGTATTATATATATTTATATTATATTAAGTACCATCCTCCAGGGTTTTAAAGGCTTTTAATAAAGAAATTAATCTAGATTCATTTTCTTTCTAATTTGTGATATCCAAAAGCATACATTCTAGGCCAGCAAAAATGTTCCACTCCTCTCACAAGATGTGCTCCAAGGTGTAAGATCTGGAATGTAATGTGAATAATGTTTTTTGTTTAAAATGCTATTATTAGAGTTGTTTTCTAGATCTCCAGGAAAAAAAAAAAAACAAAAATTCTGGGAACAAAAGAATGCCTGTTCCAAATGAAACATAACCTAGATATGAGCCTAGTGCCTAGTAATCTTCAATAAATACCTGCTGAAACATTGAATGAACACATTTGTATGTGTAATGAAAACTAAGAGGATTTGTGACAGAGATGAGGTGTGAGAAACTATGCACAAGAGTTCATGTGTGTATGAACCATGTGTTAGTTGTGTGTGTGACAGAGAAAGTCTGAGGGAATCTCTACCAAAAATAGAAAACAGGTCTAACAGATACATGCAAAATTAATTTAAATGTCATTAATTTAAATGGCATTAATTTAAATGTCCCTCGATTTCCCTTTAACAAAATGGATGGGGTAGTAAGAGAAATAATTATAAATTGGATATGTCCCCTATTACCCACTGAGACCTATTCTTACCCATTTATAGAAATATACAGAGGCTACATTAAATGATCCCAAGTCTCCACCAAAGACCACATACCAGGGAGCACTCAATACAGAGAAAAAGACACAGCCCTTTAAAGAGATACTAGGACAGAAGGCAAAAGAAAAGAAACACACAGAAATGTGTGTTCCTTGCAAAGGTTGGACAGCTGTCCTTAACAGGCAGCCAGCAGCATAACCAGCATATCCAGTGCCAGGCAAGAACAGAGGGTCCCTCCTGGAGAGTGTAAATGGGTGTACGTGTATGGCTCCCACACTCACAATACTGCCTCCCTCACCCACAAAAGCACTCTCTTACATCACACATTGTCTCTTTCACACACCTTGCTCCCTTCACACGTAAGTCTCTCAGTTTCTCACTTTCTCCCTCATGCCCACAATTCTCTATTTCACACACACAAAGGCACACACACTCACAAATTTCTCTCATACACTCCTTCATATCACTATAGTCACGCACATTCAAATCCTCTTATAGACATAGATACAAGATACACACACACACACACACACACACACACAAACACACGCACGCACACGCGCGCCTTGGTCCCGCCCCCGCCTTGGCCCCGCCCCGGAGGGCTCCTCCCGGCGGCGGGGCGGGGCGAGCCTGTGACAGGAGGGGCCGGGCTGCTACTGTACTTTGGGCGCCCAGGCCGGCAGACGCGCTTCGCAGTCTCCTGTCATCCACAGGCGCTGCCGACTAGTGCGACCCTGGGGCGGCGGCCACCGCCTCGTGCGACTCGGCGTGGCCTTCCAGCGGCCGTCCCGGGCGGCGGGAGTTGGCAGCGGGATGTGCTCGGCTGGGGAACTGCTGCGGGGCGGCGGCAGCGGGGATCGCGACGAGGACGGGGACGCTCTGGCGGAGCGGGCGGCGACTGGGACGGAGCGGGAGCCCGGAGCGAGCCCGCGGCGGCGCGGGCTGCAGCCCCCGGAGGAGAGCGAGCAGGTGAGCGCCAAGAGGGCCGGCGCGGCCGGGCCCCGAGCTTCACCCGGCGGCGGAGGGAAGTGGCCCGGCAGGCGGGCGGCGCCTGGGCTCTCCCCGCGCGGGGCGCTGGGGGCCGCCGCGTCCTGGGAAGCCGCCGGAGGAGCGGTTGGACGGCGCGCGGGGCGGGGCTGCAGGCTCGCGCGTGTGCGGCTGCAAGTGCGGGCCACCGGGCGCGTGTGTGGCGGGGCAGCTCGACCCTCCTGCCGCCGTCAGGAGGACAGTTGTCTGTCCGGCTCCCTGCGGAAATACCCTCCAGAGCTACCACTTGCCTAAAAGCCCTACCTGTGAACACTCTTCAACTTGGAGTCGGTGCGCCTGAGCCTGGCTTAGGGGACAGCGGCTCCCCTCCTGCCCTCCATCTTGCATCTGAACACACACCTACCGTCTCGGCGAGGTGTGGGTGTATTTCTCGCCATAGGCCGTCAGTGTGTGAAGACGTGTAGGTGCGACTATTACAATAGATGTCTTAACAGGGACTCTCCCAGACCAAGTTCTGTATAAGAGCAGATGGAGATCTAAACTTCATTTAAAAAAATAAAAAAAGCAGCAAAATTGCTTTCACTGGGCACCAGAGAGGCCAGACATAAGGGAAAGGAGAACAAGCCTTCTGGATTTGATCTCATTAAATTGAGTGTGATCAGGGACATTTTAATATCAAATACCTTAGGTGAGAAGTTTAAGAAACTGAATTACCTGTCGGAAGAATTTTCATGGGCAAATGCAATAATTAGATCTTCAGAAATATTTGAGATAAGCTGGTCTTCAGAATCACATTAAGAGGCAGGAATGCAATTGATTATTGGCCTTTACTGTAACCTGTACTGTTGGGTCAATTAATACCTGTCACTTCTCATCCTTTTCCATCCGTCCTTTTTGTTACATTTCACAAACTCCAATACCATCACTAAATACATTAATAGGTATGTTACTTAGGAAAGAAATTGTATGTGGCACACAAAATAAGCCTTAGTAGGTTTGAACATCATGTGGATTGTAATTGTTCATGTGTGTGACAATATAGGAGATGGTGACTGAAGCAAATAATTGGTCGCTAGGAGATCTTCCTGATTCCCTTCCTGGTAGTTTTCCCGTTAACTGTAACATGCATGACTCAGTAGATAAAGGTCTTGGTTTCCTCTTACCTTAGTTGCTCAACTGGAAAGGTAAAGGAAACAGCTACAAGAACTTCCTTGGGAGTAGGGGTTCATTTGAGGAAGGTTTCCGAAGTACATTTTCAAATGACTTTTAAGTAATTATATAAAATAATTTACTTAAGCTTCTATGGACTTCATCAGTACAATGATGTGGACATCATCATTAACTCTGATTTTACCAATATTATTTATGGTTAAAAGAAAAAGGATGAAACAAACAACTAACAACAACAACAACAAAAAGAATGAAACATTTACACTAGAAAACAAATATTCCTTTGCATTCCTGCTTCCTTCATTGCATGTCATGAAATTGTTATTCTTATCATTTTTATCCCATGATGTATGTACCCTGAGCCTATATACAGAATAATTGAAAATGTGCTTACTACATCAGCACCAAAGAAGAACTTTTTACCAATAAGCCAAAAACAAGCACCAAAAAAAAAAAAAAAAAAAAAGGTGCAACCCATTGGTGTTAAGAAGCAAGCTTTTGAGCTTTTGTGATAAATTATCATCACGAAGCCTTGTTTCCTAGCTTTTTTCACATCCTACAAATGAAGTTTAAAAATTTTATACACTGCCATGTAATGATGGAGGAGATGATTTTACACACACTAAGATATTTGAGGAGAATTAAATGAAGTTCACAACTATAAAACATCCCAAGAAGAAATTTTAGTTTTTCTTATTCATTTTATTTGTTTTGTTGACATTTTAAAGACACAAGGATTCCAAATTATAAACATAATACTTTGAAAAATTGGTTCCCAAGCTAATGATTTAGAACTTACACTGAATTTTTCCATAAAAGCAATGACATAAACAGAAACAGAACCAAAACTAATTAGCTGGAAATGAAGCAGAGGTCATCTTCCTGCTTGTTCTTTCTGCTTAGCATGCTCATGCTCACTTGGTGTTCCAGAGTCTTAGTATCCTTATGGATATTAAGAGGAAATTGAGCCTTCTGAGGCTCCTTATCTTGATCAATGCCTTGAAGGTGTAATCTTGAAGTCAGAAGCTCCAAAGGCACCTGACTTGTGCTCCTTCAGTCTTTGTCAGCACCTAATTTTCTGTGTTAAATCCCTTTCTGTTTCTGTTTCCTTCACAGAGTTTCCTTTCCTGATAATTTGATGAAGCAGGTTTCTTCCTTGGGCTTATTTCCCAGGCTAAAGACTCCTTTGCGTACATCCTTTGTCCTTCACTGATTTTCTTTCCATTCCTTTTTGAAAGACTCATTCCCCTCCCTCAACTGGGAAGTCTTGCATATGCTTTGACTATACAAAACCTACCTTTGGCTCATTGTTATTATAATACCAGTTCAAAAGTTATTGTATTTCGGAACTTATTTCATGTAATACTGAAATACTGGCATTTATATCTGTGATTTATTAATAACTAATAGATTGTCAGCCTTTTATAAATTGTCTTTAGCTGCTACTCTATTTGAGAAAAAGCTAAGTAAGTTTCTCAGTTCTTCTGACCTGAATCTTAGAGGTAGGATGATTGACAAAGGAGGTGTAGTGAAAATCAAGTATCCTAAGAAAGGAGGCTTTGAAGAAGGCCGTGAAGAAGAAACCTGTGTTAGGTTTAAAGTAGAAGTCAGACCTTTAAGAGAGAAGAAGGAGCAATTTCAGGAGATGTTGAGGAGACAGGACATATTCTGTAGGTGTGTTGATAATCATGTGCATGAGAGATAATCCGAGTATGTTCATGACAGTCAATGCCAGAGTGACTTTAGGCAAGAGACTCTGTGCCCTTCTGCATAGCTGGAATGTAAACATTACTGAGATTTTTATTATGTCTGTAGCATCTGCTTAGATGTGGCACACAGTACAGTTCAAAATCTGAATAACCTAAGATGTCCACACTGACATAGAATATGGGACATCCCATTATTCTTACATTAACTTTAGAATCATTAACTCTAGTTTTAGGGTCTTTATGATTATAAAAGTAATGTGTACTTTGAAAAATAAAAATAGAAGTATCTAAAGGAAAAAAGTATTTAAAATCCTATTCTGGGTAATATTTTGATATCAGATATTTGTTATTGCTATATCTGTGTTTGTATTTGTACATGTTTTAATATAAGCACAATTTTATATCTTCTTTAATGAAGATGAATGCTACATGTTACAAAAATTATGTAAAAACTATTTTTAGGATTGCCTGATAGTATGTTCTCTTAAGCAGTGTACACTTCATATCATTTCTTTTATAAATAATTGTTTTGTGTATAAATAAAATATATGAAAATATTTGCTTTTAAATCCTCACACTTCTACCTCGAAACAGATTCCTAGAAGAAAGAACTAACTCAGTAAATGAAATGCATTGAAACCCCTTGAAACATCCTAAAGAATAGCATTTAAGAGTGTATATGCTAATGTGCACTTCCAGCACTGATGCTTGAGTGCCATTGGAATCCATATGTGCCAAACAATGAATAATATGTGTTCATCTTTGCCATTTTAGTAAGCAAAAATTCTTATTGTTGTAAGACATTACTAGAGAGGTTTGCTAAAACGTGGCATATGTTTATTATGCATTTGTATTTCTTTTTAATCATGTTCTTTGACCATTTTTTTCTTTTGCCATTATTACAAGGATATTAATATCTTACTTCACATTGATTATAAATATCTACATTGTTTGATATTTACTTTGTAATTTTATTGTGATTTTTTAAATTTAGAAATGTTTCAAAAGAAGAAATGCTTTAAATTTTTGTCAGTCAAAGGTATTTCTTTTTTGGTAATTTCACACATACACACGTACACATTATACAGATGTACACATATTTAAGTATTTTTGTTTAGAAATTCTAATACTATAATGAGTTAAATAGCCACCAAAATTTCTTTTATATGTGTACACTTGTGCTCTCTATATTTAATCTCTTTAGAATTATTTTATGTATTGTATAAGGTATGGAGCTAATTTTTTTTCTATCATTGAAAAGTCCACATTTTCCCTTGCTTTACTATTCTTTATAATAATATGTGTGTATATATATTTATATTTATAGTCATATACATTCATATATAGTAATATAGCTATTGACACACATATATACATGTATACATTTCATGTATACCTACAGACTAAAGCCTGTATAAGCTTTTTTATTTTTGTTGTTATTATGACAAGGATTTATTTTCCACATTATGTTTTCTTGCTGCAATGTATAGCTATTGGCATTTATGTATTTATTTTTTAACTTGCTACCTTTCTGAATTCTTTTATTAATTCTAACATTAAGAAATACTGATTACTTTTAGACTTGATTGTTTTGCATCTTCTAGTTATATAAACATCTTGTCTATATGTAAGGATGACTTTGCTTCCTTTCAAATGATACTGTCTTCATTTCTACTTCTTGCCTTTTGCTATGCCTGGAATTTTTCAAAGACCAATGCTGTTTCATAGATATTTAAGTAAATTAATGAAGAAACCTCTATAACAGCATTGAACAAAGTTTTCAATTAGATGACCTTTCAAAAAGGGAGAGGCAACCCGTGTGTCCTTTTTATCTATCATTAGAAATATGACTAACTATACCAATTCTATATCCAGAATATCTAGGTTTATACTTACTAACTTTAGATTAAAGTTAATAGCCTTGTTCATTTTTTTGGTATACACAAAGTATTAACTGTTGGACCTAATCTTTAAGCAGAACCATAACTGAAAAGAAATCTAACAAAGGTTGTCTTTAATATATCCAGCCTCTACAGTTAAAAAGGAACCCTGGGAGAAAGGCAGAATATAATACTTACTCCTCAACTTTAATTTTTATGGCTATCATCTCTTTCTTGTTAAATACAGATTTTGGTGCAGTTGGTGTAAGTTCTGAAATTTTGCATCTCCAACAAACTTCCAAGCGATGCCAGTGCTATGCCCACAGACCACACTTTAGAGGATAGATAAGCAAACCAATACAGTACGCGCCACATTTTCCCTTCGACATACTATCAGTAATAGATGTATCTAAGGAAGTTAGTTTTTTTTCAGAAGTATATATTTGAACTTTTTGTAAGGTATATGAATACAACAGGCCAAGTGATTTGGTCTAGGTACTACAACTGGTGTATACCAGAGCAGACCAGAACCCAGGTCTCTAAACTGCAAAGCCAGATCTTATGTGCAAAGAGCCAGTCACATGGTAGGAAACCAGTTTCTGAAATCTGCTGCTCTCCTTAGATTGCGTAGTTCAAAACTAGATATTTGCTTAGACCTAATTCCTTTCACATCCTTTAAAAGTAATTTTTAAACAATACTATAACAAGTACTATGAACTTAAGATAAATTCTACACTGATTTAATTTTCTCTTGTTCCTGAGGACGTTTAGTCAGAGTGATACAGGAAATAATTTTGCATAATTAGGCATCTTTTGTTCATTTTTATATCATTATCTGGAGCATAATCTCTAATCAGTAGTCCTCAAATGGGGGTGATTTTGCTTCCAGGGGACATTTGGTAATGTCTGGGAAATTTTTTATTGTTGAGACTTTAGGGGGTGCTACTGTCATCTAATAGGAGGTTCAGAGATAACTGTTAAACATTCTATAATGCACAGAAAGTCCTTTACAACAAAATATGTCTGACTCAAAGTATCAAAGTTGAGAAACTCTACTCAAAATATATAAGGGTTAGAATTTAGAATGCCTGAGTTGTTAAGAATAATTGCTCTAATCGATATTCAAAAAATAGATAAAAATTGTTTTTCCCCCTGAAGTCTACGTTCCAAACAGGTAGTCTCCCAAATGACTCCTTTCCTGTTTCTTCTTCATGTTGTACCTTATTCCAACTTGTTCAGTTTTGATTTGATCTCCCTCACATTCCTTTCCTGCCTCTTTCCTACCACCCATCTTCTTTTCTATTCCTATTGATATTCTTTCTTCCATTGTGCTTTTTTTTAATTGGCTCATATTAATTATACAAAATAGTGGGTTTTATTGCAGCAGATTGTTCCATACTATAACATAATTCTATCAAAAGTAAAATTGATACTTTTCTTTACCCTCTCGGTCTCTTTTCTTTACCCTAAAGATCTCCCTTCTACTTTCATGGCATCCCTTTTGTCCCCCTGCACCCCAGCTTTCACATAAGAGAGAAAATACATGATATGTATCTTTCTTTCTGTGTCAGGCTTATTTCACTTAACATGATATTGTCCAGTTCTATCCATTTTTCTGCAATTGACATAATTTCGTTCTTTTTTATGGCTGAGTAAAAATTCATTTTGTATATATACCACATTTTCTTTATCTTTTCATCTGTTGACAGACACTTGACTAGTTTCATTCTTCTAAATATGGATATCCAGTTTCCCAGTACCATTCGTTAAAGAGGCTGTTTTTTCTCCAACCTGTTTTTGATACCTTTTCCAAGAATCAGATGACTGTAAACTTGTGTCTATTCCTTTGATCTACGTGTCTCATTTTAATATCAGAACCATGCTATTTTTATTACTATGGCTCTGTAGTATATCCCATTGTGCTTTTTTCTTTCCTACACATCTCAGCCACTTTCTCTGTTTTTTCATTCATCTTCTCCTCTTCTTCATATCCTCTTCTTCTCTGTTGAAGATAAGCTTTGTGAAAACAATAAAGAAGTTTTTGGAGTATGAAAGTTTTAGGTTTGAATCCTACTACTTATTAGTGTGATCCTTGTTACTTAATCCCTCAGAGACTCAATTCCCTCAATTGTAACAGGTCTAATACTACCCATCTCTTAAAGTTTCTCTGAGGATTTAGTTAGATTTTTTATTACAAAATGCTTAGCATACAGCAGGCCCTAAAAAAAATGTTAGTTCCCATCAATATTGAAGTTCCTTAAAAGAGTAGGAATGGAACCACCATATGACCCATCTATACCATTCCTTGGTATTTTTCCTAAAAAATTAAAATCATTATATTATAGTAATACCTGCATACCCATGTTTATAGCAGAACAATCTACAATAGCCAAATTATGGAACCAGCGTAGGTGTCCATCAATGGCTGAGGAAAATGTGATATAAAACAATGGAGTTTAGCTGGGCATGGTGGTACATACCTATAATCTCAGTGGCTCTGGAGGCTGAGGCAGGAGGATCATGAGTTCAAAGCCAGCCTCAGCAACTTAGTGGGGGCCTAAGCAACATGGTGAAAACCTGTCTACATAAAATACAAAAAGATGTGGCTCAGTGTTTAAGCACCCTGAGTTCAATCCCAGTACAAAAAAAAAAAAGTTTTACTCAGCCAAAAGAAAAATAAAATTATGTAATTTGCAGGAAAATGGATGGAACTTGAGAATATTATGTTAAGCAAAATAAGCCAAACTCAGAAGATCAAGGGTCATGTGTTTTATATGTAGAAACTAGAGAGAAAAAAGGAAAAGAAAGGTTGGGAGGTTCTCATGAAAATCTAAGGAAGATCAGTAGAAGGAAGGAAAAGGGACTAGAGGAAGGAGGAAGGAAGGGAAAAGGGAAGTACTGAAGAGTGATATTGGCCAAATTACATTGTTATATTGTGTGCATATATGAATATGTAACAACAAATCCCACCATCATGTAAACTTTAATGCACCAGTAAAAAGTAAGGGAAAAAATCCCTTCCTCACAATTAAATTTCTTCCTTACAGTTTATATACATCCACACACCCACACACACATCCACACACCCACACACACATATGAGTGTGTGTATGTGTGTGTGTATATATATATATATACTTCCAATTCCTTCCTTACCTTCTCTCTTCCCCACTTCTCTAGGTTTTATTCCCTCAACTAATCACATTATGGAACTGTATTCTTAGTACATGTATTTCTCTAATTTATAGAAGAAATGTTATTTATTGAATAAAGCATTAAATTTCCTAATCTAAAAATCAGATAAATCAAGTGATTTCTAATTCTCTAAGAAAAAAATAAACCTGTCAATCTAAATTAATACTGTTTTTTTATGTAGATATTTTGGTGATTTTTTTCCCCCTGTGTGTCACTGATCCTTAAACAAGTATACCCATCCACTTCTATGTAAATTTTTCTCAATTTCCCATTCAAGAGAAGTAATAAAGCAAAATCAAAGGGAAAAACTAAAAGTACCATGACATCAGTCTTGCCCTAAGAGGTATAAGTAGAAACTATATTTATTTGTTACCTTCTTTAAGCCTTTCTTTTTTTCTTTTTTCCCTTTTTCTCTGGAGTAACAATCTTATCTTGTGATTCTGGCCTCTCTTATCCTCAAATATCTTAAGAGTTCCTACCAGTTATTTTTTGGATAAGTAAGTATATTCGTGTGTATTTAAAGAAATTGATAAAACATTTGAAAAGTAGCTTCGTCTGAACAAAGAATCTGAATTTCCATTTAACTTGATGTAGAAGATACTTTCTATTTTACTCTCTGATCTAATTTTTTCCCTATGTCCAGTGGTTTTTCTTTATTTTTTTTTTCCATTTAACTTCATTGGCAGCTGTGCCTGTTCTTGGAAATGATTAACTTTATTTGTTCCTGTTTTTTAATAACAATAGCTTCAGCTTATCAGAGTTATAATCAAAAAGAAAGCATGGTACACATGTTTTGAATTTCATGGAAATGAAGGATAAAATTACTATTAATACTTACTATCTAAACACAATGTTAATTATTTCCATTTAGGGCTCTTACTATATTTCCTTGGATAATTTTTTCTAATATCTGTGTTTGAGAATTTTTTTATTCTTATTCAATTATTAAAAAAAAGATTTTTGGTTTTTTTAATCCTTATTAAATATCAAAATTTTACTTGGATATATGCATGGAATATAAGTTTTCAAATTCCATCAGCCTAAATGATTTACAATTCCTTATTCTGTGCTTTTCAGAGATAATAACATGTAGCAGAATCTAAATTTTTACTGCTACAAGTTGAGAATTGAAAAGGAATGTCATTTTTTAGCAAACATGTTTGATGTTGACTGCTTTGAATAGACAAGCCCCCTCCCTCATCTTGTGGGTAGCATCTAGCATACTATCTGCACATACAAGGTAGTCAGTCAGTAATGTCATCAGATATCACTTTACAAAAAAGAAGTCAATTTTAGGAAAAGTACAAAATGTATAAATTTTTTAACCTGCAGCTTGAATTAATAAAGATGTTTAAATTAGTCATATTCTTCACTTCATGGCTTAGTATTATCTGTCATTATTTCATGCAAAGAAAGACTCTCTGTTTCTTTGTCACATGACCATTTCCTTCCACTATAATAAGCAACTGTGTTAATATATTTGATAGATGTCACTGAAATTGGGTATGTCCTTGTGAATACCTGGTTGTTCATTTTTGTATGTTTACAATCTGTGGCAATTTAAAAAAATATTGAAAATTTAATTAAAATGAAAAATGAATAAAAATTTTTGTACTTTTCAGTTTATACTAATTTCATAAACTAAGATCTGTACATATTCTCATTGATTTTTTATGAATCTCCTCAAAAAGTCTTTTTTTCCTTAATTGGATCTATGTAGGTTAGTGTGAAATAATTAAGAGAATGCTGTAACTTAATGACAAATGGCAGGTTGTAAATATGATAAACTAGTTATATTAAATGCTATGATTAGATAAGGCTCTATATAGTTAGTAAATTTATAATTATTCCATAATTTACATTTTATAAAAAATGAAAACTGTAACAAAAAGTAGTGTCCAATAAGTAAGAAAACGTGTCCATCCTTACTAGAAATAAAAGGAATATAAATATAAATATAACAATTACAAATGAGTTTTCACCTAAAAAGTTGACAAAATTAAAAAAGATAAATAATATAGGTTTAGAGAAATAGGATATATGATAAGAATATGCTAAAAGTTAGAGGTATATGTGGGTTCAGTCTTTCTGGAGGGAAATCTCGTGCCAAACCTTGTGATGAGGAACTATTATTACCTAGACTTTAAAATGTACAAATTGCAGCACAAGGAGGTTAAGTAACATAGTGAAAACATATCCCTAATCTGAAAATCTGAAATCCTCCAAAATCTAAAACTTTGAGATCTACATGTTAATGTGAAGAATTCTATAACTGACCCAAAGTAACAGGTTGTAAGTGAAACACAAGTATACTAAAAATGCTGTATAAAATTACCTTCAGGTAATTTTTTATAAGGTATATATGAAACATAAGTGATTTTTGTATTTAGTTGGGCCCCAACCCTATGATGTCCCATTTTGTATGTGTGTGTATATATGTATGTATATATGTATATATGTATGTGTATATATGTGTGTGTGTATACAAAAAAAATTCCAAAATCTGAAATCTAAAAGGCCAGTGTTTGGCCATTAAATCAATTTAGTGGAGTGCAACAGGATAGGATAGGGTTAGGATAGAACAGGTAGAACACAGAACAGGACAGAAATAGTTAGAATGCACTACATGTAGCTCTTTTTTTTTTTTTTTGATACCAGGCATTGAATCTAGGGGCGCTTAAGCACTGAGCCATATCCCCATCCCTTTTTATTTTTTATTTTGAAACAGGACCTCTCTAAGTCGCTGAGGCCTCCTGAACCACTGGGATTACAGGCATGTGGAACCACATCTGGCTAAAATGCATTTCTTATCCTGGGTCTCAGTCATGATCACTGCACTAGCCCCACCAGATTGGTTTTCTCAGGATCTCTGCCTAGAATTCTTCCCTAGAACTTTCCTTAGCATATCTTTGCATTATCAGTTTAACAGTTAGTTCTTCAGATATACCAGCTCTAACTATTCTATAAAAAGAACCTCAAATTCCTCCATTCCTCAGCCCTGTTTTATTTTCTTTATAGCTCTTCTCACTATTTGAAATTATCTTGTTTGTTGTTAGCATGTTTATTCTCTGCCACTCCTTACTCCCCCCTCTACAGGCACACTTGTAAGCAGTCTCCATGAGAACAGAGATTACATCATATGGCAAATATTTTATAATATTATTTTGGCATCTCTAAGATAGTATACAATATGTCAAAACTTCTATCCAAAACAACTCCGCTGTTAAAAACTCAGTTGATGTTTTTGCCAAAGCAGTGTATCTTCCTAGAAAAAAATCACCATGACAAATTGGTTTTAAAGAGGTAGAAACTTGGTCTTCAGTGTAACAAGAAATATAACTCTCTTGTCAGAATCAATAGAAATGAGACTAGTCATGTTAGTTGTGCATGAGCTTAAATGATCCCTGTGAAATATTTGTTAAAAAAAGTATATGTGTATGTGTATATATATGGATTATAGTCCTGATATGCTGTATTTAAAAACCACCATGATACAATGGTAAAATGCTAATATAAGAGTTGGAAATATTAACTAGTATATAATTGGTCTAGATTTGAAATTTATTTTTCTTGAGCATAGGGTAACAAGAAACTCAAATAGTATATGAGACTCAATGTTAGTAGAAAGATACAAAATAAAACCCACAGCTAACCAAAATTAAAATTCAGATCAGCCATCTCATTTATGTCAATGGTAAAACATAATTTTCAAAAAGAGATAAAAATTGTGGTTCTCATTAAATATAAAATGAATACATATTAAAGAGTTTATTTAACTCATCATTAATGAAGGAGCCCAGCAAATATTACAGCCAATTTAAAAGTAAAATCAAAGAACCAAAAACATTTATGATGAAAAGATATGTTGAGCCAGGCACAATGGCACACGCCTGTAATCCCAGAAGCTCTGAAGGCTGAGGCAGGAGGATAACAGGTTCAAAGCCAGCCCCAGCAACTTATCAAGGCCCTAAGTAATTTAGCCAGACCCTGTTTCACAATAATAATTAAAAAAAGGGCTGGGGATATGACTCAGTGTTTAAGCACCCCTGTGTTCAATCCCCAGTACTAAAAATAAAACATGTTGAAATTTGTTTTCAAATGGACATGAAACTGTATTTTTCTACAGGCAGAAGAAGGGAAGCCAACTGAACCTCCCCTGTAGCAGAACTTATTTGTGTGCCTATAGATAAGAATAATTTGCATTGCTATCAGTTATCTGTAATTTGCAGACTTGCAAAATAGCACAAGACCATGTGCTAAATAACACAGTTTGATATAGAGGCATCCAGTAATTTTTTTTCCTTTTTGCTTATTCTAAATCAAGTAATGGAAAAAGATAATTTTTTGCTTTATAATGTAAATTAATTTGTGAATAGCAAAGATATTTGATCTCTCCCTTTATGCAGTGTTTTGGGCTGCTATAAAATATCGATTCTATTCTGACCTTTTCCCATGTTAATATTGAATGTACACTTCTATGTAATTGTGAAATGCATGGTTTATACATACAAGAAAACCAAAGATTGATTTCATATTTGCATTCTTTCCAATGAGGTTATATAACTCAATAACCCTGAAAAACAGATTTTGGTTAGAACAACGTTATTGCCCCCCAAATTCCATATGTACCTCTTGGTTTTTTTTTTTGTTTTTTTTTTTTTTTTGGTATGTGTGTGTGTGTGGATTTGTTTGTTTGTTTGTTTGTTTTAGTATTAAGAGATTGAACCCGGGGCACTTAGCCATCCCAGCCCTTTTTATTTTTCATTTTGAAACAGGGTCTCACTAATAAATTGCATAGGGCCTCATTTAGTTGCTGAGTCTTACCTTGAACTTGCTATCCTTCTGTCTTAGGCTCCTGAACCACTGGGATTACAGGCATGAGCCACTACACCGGGCTTTCAGTTCTCTATATTTTATGACTATTTTATTCATTTTTTCCTACTATAAACAAATTAAAATCCCTCACAGAAAGATCAAAGAAAACAGTAAATTATGGACTTACTGAAGTAGCAAATTTCGTCTTTCAAAAAGTTTGTTTCTTAAGGAGGATTATATAACTATGCCTTATAAGGAATCTGTTTAAATACTTTGCTTTCTTTTTAATAGCTGGTTCAACTTCTTTGTATTAAGGGATTTAGAGATTTTTGAGTTATTGGTGTAAAGGAGTGAGAATGAGAAAGATAATGAAAGCTATTTAGAGTGAAGGACAGTTCTGAAAAAGGTATTTTCCAATAAACTGTAAGACTGTCTTACAGTTTCCTGGAATGGGATCAGGATTTCTTGTCAAATACTACTGCTTTCAAATCCTGCCAGGTTGTCTGGCTGATTCTGAGGAAGTCTTCTACAGGCTATTAGACCTCTAGAGTCTATAACACCCAACTTACAGCATCTTTTGGAGGAACAAGTGTTTAGAATATATGTGTTGAATGAGTTTATTTAGCAAATGGCTAATGGGCAAAGAAAGGTGGGGAAAGTTAAACTACAAGGATCAAATTAAAATACAACAATTTTTTTTAAAGACATTAAAAATATTTCACCAGTAATTTTCTCTTGGCCAGGGTATGATTTAAAATTTGAGCATCTTCAGCATATAAACTATGTAAGTATTAATAAAGTCATTAGAATAGAAATGAAATTTGCGTCAATAGAAAGTACAAAGTAAACAGATAAGATCAGCTGCAAATTAGCCCCTCACTTCTCACACATAGTCTCAAAAGGGAATGAACTAGAAAAAATAGAGCAAAGACAATGAGACAGATGAAAACATCTGGAATGACTAAAAGGTTATTCAGTTGCACTTCTGGTGGTGCCATTCATTGAAGCAGGGAATCCTGGAGGAAAAGTAAATTCGGGGCAAATAATTTGAATTCAGTAGTGAGCATGTTGTTTTTGAGGTTTCTAAAGACATCCACATGGAAATGTTGAATCTGCATTTTCATACAAATCTAGAATCCTGAAGAGTTGCCTGAACTTTAGAAAGACAAGAAAACTATGAATCTTTTGTAAAACTATGGTTCCATTTGATTAGAAAGGAATAGTGTGGCAGTGTTTAAATATGGGGATTGTGTACATATCTTTCATATTAAGCAGCTTAGTGGCAGTGAATATGGATTTTTTCTTTTGTGTACCCCATAGGACTTATCTTGCTTACAGTAGGTAATCAATTATTATTTGTTGTTGAACTAAATTAAAGGATTTATTTTTGCAAACCTGCATGTTCTGTGAATCAAGAATTATGAATTATCAAATTTAGACTTTAGTAATCAAAGACAAGTCGTACTTGGAGAGGACGTGACACACACCAAGAACCAGAGTGTGGTTTCCTGAAAGTAAGCAGCCATCAATCAGTCTGACAAATCAGTCAGATCTGTGCAGGCTTGCCATAATTAGTGCACAGCGTGCTTGCATAAAATGCAGGTGCAAAACTTGCTGAGAGTAGAGGATCATAACTTTGAAATATAACTATTATAGACTTAGTCATAGTAAGCAGAACACTTAATCATTTTCACTGTATCACCATTCACCTGAAATTAAAACTAATGGATTCTGTTATAAAATTATGTGGCTTTATATAAGATATACTATTTTTCAAAGAATTTCTTCTGTAGGAAATGTCATAAACCCACATATTTTTCTGTATTTACATGACCAGATTCCTGCCAATCATTTAGTTTTATAAATAATGAAAAACTATTAAACCTTTTTTCTCACTTAGTCTAAATGATTGAAAACTTAATAGACATTTCATTTAATAAGAATTGCACAGCAGTGGTTTAGAACTGCCAACAACAACAATAAAAATCAGCCAAGTTACTAAATTTAACAGAAAGACCAGTATACAAAACAGAAGCTTTGATTATACAGGACACAATAAACAACTCCCAAACATCTTATATGAATGGTATTTTCATAACATTTAAAAAATTGTCAGATTCATTAGTACTGTTAACTTTGCTTTGAGACAAAATTACACTTACAGATCTCAGTAAGAAAATGATAAGGAAAAAAATTTTTAAGAAGTGATGAGAAGTTAATTTTAAAGGAAGCAATTTTATAAGCATATTGTGTATATTTGTATACTTTGATTAGACATATGAACATGTTTAACTCTTCAAATATAATATAGAAAAGATATTTAACAGCAGTTTAACAACTAGAACAAGAGCATCAGCATTAGATTCAACGCATTTAGGGACCATTCCTCATTTAGTGCTTCAGTCTGATACCTCTGATTTTTATGGCATCTTTGCTTTTTTTAGTTTTGTCCTAAAAGGAAGTCTGGCTTGCCTGATATGCAAGTGCTCCAGTTCCAATCAGAACGAGTATCGGGAACAGAAGACAATATTTTACAACAAGGCATCTAAGCTCAATTTTTACCAGTGATATATAGCAGCCTAAAAAAAAAGAAGCAGGGAAATTGGAAGCTATCAAAAGGGAGTGGGAAAGAACATGGGGCTGTAAATTCATAGTTGAAATGATGACTATGGAATATAAATTGCAAGGAGAAAATAAAAGATAAAAGAGCTAAATAATAATTTACCTAGAGGCTTTCAAAATTCATAACCGCTTCTTTCTTAGTATATATTTTCTTTTTATGGGATACAGTGTGACTCTTTTTAAGTTTTTATTTATTCTTATACATGATAGTAGAATCTATTTTGATTATCAAACATGGAATATATATCTTATCTAATTAGGATCCCAGTTTGTGGATGTACACGATGTTAATATTCACTGTGTTATATATTTTCATATATTCCCTTTCTATATAATACTGTCTTATTGGTGTTTCACAAATATGAAGAGTCTTGCCCTTTTTAAAGAAGGTAACAAGGCCTTTCTCAAAAAAGCCTTTCTTTTGAGAAGTTGAATGGGATGATGGAGTGGATTAAATGGAACAAAACTTCATTTATTTTTTGGGAGGAGACTTTAAGTCCTTGGAGACTGCCTCCCAATTTACTTCTTTTCTTCTTCTTCTTCGTCCTTTTTATCTCTTCATAACTACATTCAGTTTAAAACTATGTTATCTATAAAGGCAGTCTTGCAGTGCATTCTGCTCATGTTAGAAATTCTTTGTTCTTAGTCATTATTAAGCACATTACTACAAAGGCCAGAAAATTTGGGGGACGTGGTTATTTTCTAGCCAAATAAAATAACATTTTCTCTCTTTACTGGATATAACTAGAAAACTGGGGGAGAGGGGATAAGGAGGGAATCCACCTCTGAAATTTTTTGTGTGCTTAGTCTTTTTTAAACTTCTATTTGCTTTGCTTCTGAGGGGCAAGGATGGGATTAAAGGTTAGAAGTTGATTTGGGTTTTTATTTTTAAGAAAATAAGAAAAATGTTAAATCCTGTTCAAATCTAAGTACCACGATTGAGACCAGGTGCTATACTGTATGGCAAGCCAAGTACAAACCACAGGACCATTTTAAAAAATTATTTTAGCTGAATAAACCAAAACAAGACAAATATAACTGAACTGCTGTCAAAAATGGATATATTAAAACAAACAAAATGTGAATAATCAAAAGATTAGTGTTGTATTTATAAGAAGCATATAGCATAGGGCTTTAAAACATGGGTTTTAGAACAAATTGCCCAAAATGGATGTTTTCCTTCCACCAATTATGAGGTGATCTTGACTAAATTACATAATCTGTCCTCAGATCTACTGTAATTAGTTTCTTTTATGTTTTTAGAAGATCGATGTACTTAAAACATTGCCCAGGACATACTAGATATTTAACAAATATTAATTGCTTTTGATTAATAAATGTAATGTAATATAATTAAATACTTTATTTAAACATTTTTTATTGATTTTAAGGCTTACATGTTTCAAAGCCTATCTGCAAGGGGCCAACTTTTGAGATGAAGAGGAATAGAAAGGAAGAAATGAGTCTTTGGAAGGAGCTAAATGCTGAAGTAAAGATGTTTTTGACAACCACAGGTTCAGTTTGTGGTATATCAGTACTGTAAACAGCTGTCCTATTATAACAATACAAAGGCAGTTAAATACACTGTTTTATCCATATTATTTTTTCAAAACATCATCTCACTAAATATTTGAAAGCGTAGCATTAATGCTTTTGCCAGCTCTCCTAGATTAATTTTTGGCCAAATTGAGCAAAAAATGCCAAAGCATTTTGAAACTCTTAAATACTTATCACATTTTGACTTAAAATATACGTAATTGTAATGAAGGTTGACTTTTAAGGAGGTAGTCCTTTACCTAACATATTATTGCCATAAGGAAAATTGAATTTAATTGGTTCTATAAAATAGAAGTTTCTTTAAAGCAAAAGTCATGCTGAATATAAATGATAGCTTAAATATTTTTATTTGTGCTTCTTGTGTATGTCAATATGCATATTTTTTATTTTTATTTTCTGGGCTGCCAAAGATTTAATGTGGAGAGTACAAAGGAGATCTTTTTTAATACAGAGCACTTTTGATTTACTTCTAATTGTTCTGCATCTTTTAAGAACTTTTCTGGTGGTTCATACATATTGATATAAAGTATTTTACTTAAGCTGATTGTTTTCAAAAGACAGATTTGGTTATAATATTTAATGTACTGACCACAAATAAGGGGAAAATGGGGCTTTTCTGAGATTTGAATTTCCTCTTAACTTTCCTTAGGCTTAATGAAAACCATGAATTAGTTACAGCCTGAAGTATTTGTTACTCTGCTGAACAAAGAAGCAAGATTGCCTACTTATAAATTATAAGTGTGGAAATTATAAGAAGGAAGAAAAGAGGAACCATTGATTTTTATTCATTTAAACTTTAAGCAAATTAAATATTTAAAGCCTCTTTTTAAAGCATTAGAAGAACATCTAATTTAATGGGTCCTCAAAAGTCAAACTTTGATACCCAGAGCTTGAGGGCTACAGGACCTATAAAGAATAACAAGTATTCAAAGTGCTTAAATTTCCAAAACTGATTCCAGAAAACTAGCTATAAGTCATCTAGCATCCTATGATTCAGTCTTAGAAAAAATGTCTTTAGTTCACATTAAAAGTAACTGATGTCCAGAAATAACCAAAGTAGGACTTCCAGAATAGTGAAGTAAGGAATTCAGCAGAATCTCAACCCAGCAAAGGAATGATTAAGAGGTGAAAACTTTTAAGTAAAATAGTCTTCTAAAATCTCTGGAATTATTCTAAGGGCATAGAGCAAATGGAGAAGCATGCATTCAAGAAACTAGTAAATCTAGGAACAGGGAGTATTTGGGTATGTAAGTCACAATCCACTTGCCGTCACAGGTCACAGTGCTGTGTTACAGAAGATCCACCCCAAGAAAATGGGATCTATTCTCCTCCCAATCCCCCATCCAGGGCTGCAGTTTCCCTGCAGTGGAGAGGTAGGCCACTGGTATTTCTCACCTCTTCCTTCCCTCCCAGCTCCATTTACAGAAGCTCTGTTCCAGGTAGACATGACCAAAAGGACCATCTCTATTTACCCTAACAGCCTCCACTTTAGGTGAAGCATCTGGGAACACTGAATCCCAATGTTCTCTGCTATAACTCACCATACAGCAGAGTTTCTACACCAGAAAACAGGCATAGAAGAGCAACAGCTGCTCTGGGGTACAGCTCTAATGCCTAATACTACAGCAGTGTTGTCATCATGGGGCAAGTGCATTGCTGCCCTCAACCAGTGCAAATGGTGCAGGAGCTGCCTAGGAGCAAGGACAAGTAAAAGAGGCAAAGAACCTTATAGAGCTTCCTGGTTTCACTTGGAAATGTGATTAGAGAACTCCGTGCCTAATTTTGTTGCAAACAATATAGATCGTTATGAAGAGCAGTTAAAAGGACCCTGATAACTACAGAATATATCAAAACAACAAAGCACCAAGAAATTTAAAGAGAGAAGCAGGTGGAGTCAGCCAAGAAAACCCTTCCTGAGTTAGAGCAATGCAGACTGGGGAAAGCAGGGTTCATGTGCTAGGCTGCACCCACTCAGGAGCAACCATAGCAGGATGTGGGGTGAACTTGAAAGCTTTCTGCATGCTACGTATAGACCCCTCAACAAAGAACAAAAGCCTCAATGGCACAGGGGCTTAAATTCAACCTCTGACATAGATTGAACAGTAAGCCACTCTGACAAAGGAATAAGTATTAGAAAACCAGAGTTTAAAATAATATCACAGTCATATCTGGCCGTCGGAAAAACTGTGTATGTGTCTAAGGCAACACAGGAGCAGTGAGGAATGAATGTGGGGTAAATGAGTAAAATTCCTCAACTGTGATAACGGTCTCCAAGCAACCCATATATCCACTGATAAAAGAATAAAAATCTAACTAGCTAAAGATTCTACATATATCCTTTAACCAGCAAATAAATGGCCAGAGGTAACTATATCTTCTTACTCCTTAACTGGTTAAATGAGGCAAAAGATGAAAATAAGAGGGATAGGAGACAGATGTAAGGGAGACTATCAGAGGCTGCACACTGCAGGAGAAATAGACTTTACAGAATTATTCCAGCCAAAAGCAATAAATAAAACCTACTATTATTCTCCTTGATTTTTTAAATCAAATGGAAATTTTAGAATTGAAAAGTAACTCAAGTGAAATTATTTCAGTTGGCAGAAGAAAATAAAATCAGCAAACCTTGAAAATAAGGTCAGTAGAGGTACATATTCTGAACAACAGAGAAATAGAGCCAGGTGCAATGACTCAAGCCTATGATCCTAACAATTCAGGAGGAAAAATCGTGAACTCAAGGCCAGCCTGGTCAATATAGCAGGACATTTATCTCAAAAAAATAAAAAAAGGAAAGGGAAAAACAGCATTAGAGAAACATGAGACATTACTAAGCACATCAACATACAAATAATGGAATAAGGGGACTATCAAAAGGAGACAGGTGCAGAAAAGATACAATAGTTGGAAACCTTTCAAATTTGATGAAAAGTTTCATACATCCAAGTAATTCAACAAAATCCAAGTAAGAAAAACATGAGGATATCCACACCCAGATATCACCTATGTTGGTAGACAGAAAATCTTGAAAGCAGTAAGGGAAAAACAACTCATCACATGTAAGGGAAGATTAATAAGATTAATAGCTGACTTCTCATCAGAAATGAATGAGGGAAGTAAAGAAAGAGATTGAGAAAAAAACAGAAGTCAGTAAACTACAATAAAGTAGAAAACAGTGAAGTTGAAAAATAGTCAATGGGACTAGTTGAATAAACAAGTTAAAAGAAGTTATAGCAGGAAGATTTTCCAGTTGTTCATTTACTCCTTCAGTAAGCCTCAGTTCACAAATTGCTATGCTATCCACAAATTATTTCCCTTTTACTTGGTGTGCACCCTGTAATGTTTACTATAATAAACTTACCTTCCTTATCATGACTTCCCTAGGCTCACATTATTGAGGCTGGCATTGTTGTATAGGGAAAGCCAACCGAAGTGACAAGAAGAAATCAAACCAATTTTTACTCTGTATTCTTTTGTGTTGTCTGAATTTACAATGGCCATTCATCCAGGTATTCTTTTGTAGTTTTTAAGAACAACATTTATAAAGTTCTATCTAAAAATGTCCAGTTGTGTAACTCCCATTAATTGTTTAATATTAATATATTCTTCAAATTCATTATTGCTATAACCAAATTAATGAGGAAGTCATGAACACTACAGTTAAGCACACAGGCTTTGGAATTAACTAACAGCACTCACTATAATAAATGAAGATTAAATGACATAATGAATGTAAAGTACTTAAAACAATACATAACATTAGATTAATAGTGGCTTATTACTTTTATTATATTTATCATCTTTCATAGTCAGACTCTTAGTTTCAAGTGACAAAAATTCACCTCCTACTAGAGCTTACAAAATAGGAAGTTATTGGCTCATGTTATTAAAAAAACAGAAATAGATGTGCTCGTTGAATCTAAGTATTCATATCAACAAGACTCTGTCTCTATTCATTCCTTGGCTTGACTTTATATTGGTTTTATGCTTGTTAAGCTTTAACAAGCTTTCCTCTCATGGTAATAAAATGTCCTATATCTTACTAGCTAACTAATTATGCTTTTTAAAAAAATGTCTCTTTTTCAAAGGAACCCAATAGAAAAGTTTTGGGTAGTTTGCAGAAAAGTTGTGGGTAGTTTTCACTGTTCTTCCATGGGTTACATGCTCACTCCTTAGCTAACCATGTGTCCAGGAAAATAAATTTTTTTTATTGTACAGGCCATTAGCTGGTATATGAGAACATCTTCACCCAACACATGGACCAAGAGTGAGTAAGAAAATGATTTCCCCAAAGGAAAATCAAGGTATTATTAGTAGAAGAAGGTAGAATAAATAGTAGGCAAGTTAAAGTAGCTGATTCCCAACATGGCATATGTGATACCATATAGTAATACAACAAAATGTTGTGATTTTGCTCACAGGAAAACAGTTGAAATTGAATCTTAAATTGTCATTCACTCAGGAAAAGCAGTAGCTTGTGCCCTTCTATAAGTGAAGAAACAGAGGTTCTACCATATTAATGTATTCAGATTGTTCTATGGTAAGGATGTTGCATTAAAAAGTAAACAACCTCAATTTCTATATAATTGTCATAACACTTGAAGAAAAATACAACTGAATTTAATTATCATGAGAAAAAGTATCTCTAAGGCATTAATTGTTTCAGTCAGGATGGTACAATAGAATAGAAATAAAAATCACAAGACATTAATTCTACAAAAATATAGTAACAATAGTATTCACAATAAGCACTCATGTATCTGGTATATCTTTTGTAATGTTATTACCACAGTAACTCTATGAGGCAGATATTATTATACTCCTTTTATAAATGAGGAATCTGAGGATCAGTGGTTATTTATATTTGCCCTGTGTAACACAGCTGATAACTGAAGGATTTCATTCTGTCCTGTCTGCTTCCAATGCAGGTGGTTTTTTGTTAATGGGCTGTGTAACTTAATCTTTATTTCATGTTTCTCAAGCAAGACTTTGATTTAATTGTCTCTAAGGATTCTTCTCTAAAATCTCATGATTACTTAAGAGTTCACCTTTAATTTGTCATCTTTAATTTTTGAATGCCTATTAAGAAAGATTTCTAATCAGTTAGAATACCCTTTTATTTTTATGTCTTGTTTTCAATAGTGAACAACAACAAAAAGAATAATATCACTCTTTTTTTATTAGCTCCACAAGACAGTACAATGATCTTGACAATTCATATATTTGAATCAAATGGGGTATAATTTCTCATTTTTCTGATTGTACAGGTTGCAGAATCACATTGGCCATACAGTATAATATCACTCTTTTTGTGAGAATACTTTTCAGTGTGCATGTCATAGTTAGTACTCTGTATAACCATGAAGGAAACTATTCAATTGACAAATGTTCTTCACTGGGGTCTCACAAAAAATAAAATTTGGCAGAGACACAAAGTAATGTTGGAACAGGAGAAGAAAGCTCCATCTGCATTTCAGCTCTAGGGTACTATTTTATGTTTGAAACATGTGTGCGTGTGTGTGTGTGTGTGTGTGTGTGTGTGTGTGTGTGTTATTGCAGTTGTGCCAAGCATATCTCCTCTTTCTTGGAGTCTTTTTTTTGACATTCAAATCTAAATTCTTCTAAATACTTACACTATGAAAATGCACTTATCTGCTATAAATAGCTTACCTTATTTAAATTTTTATACAAGAGCAAAATAAAAATTGGAGCAATTTTTTGTTTGATAAACTTACTTTAAACTGTGAATAAAAATATAAAGCAAAAATGATACTGGTGTTCAGTTTGCTGTATTAAATGTACTCATTCTGTATGAAATCAAAATGTGAAAAAAGAGAGAATGTTACCATAGCTTTTCTTTTTTCAGAAATGAAATACATAAAATTTATCTGAAAATTGAACAGCATTAGATAGGTATTACCTATTAATAATATAATTATACTGGAGGAAGTACAGTATGGGAATTCATGCTGTGGTCCTAGAGTACGAATATCTGGATTCATATTACAGATCCTTCAGTTAGTATAAGTCAATGTCCACACCTTTTACTCCTTTGAGACTTCACAGTTTTCTCATCTATAAATAGAAATTAATAATGCTTTGGGATGATCAAACAAGATAATGCATGTAAAGTGCTATACCTGGTACATAGTAGGCACTCAGTGTTTGCATTTCAACTATACCATTAATTATACTACCACTACTACTATTATTCAGTTACAAACATCTGAGAAAGATTAAGGGACCCAAAATTCTATCTGTTTCTATTAGTCTCTGCTCTTAAGGTGCAATGGTGTAGGAATTAAAGCTGAGCACTTATATTTTAGCTCACTGCTCTTATATCTTGTAATTTAGTCTAGAATTTATAAATACTTGAAAAAATTTACAACTGGCTCATGGGAAAGTAAAATGAATATTGATGTTACATTTAAGTTTGGGCTTTATTATTGCTTAAAGTTATTATTATGGAATATTTCTGTTTTCCATTCAGCAAATAATTATTATAATCCTACACTAGGCTGTGTAGAGTGTACTAAGTACGTACGTTAAAATATATAACACATAATTAAAACATGGCTCCTGCCTTTATTGACCTTAATAAATTCAAAACTAGAGACAGTAAATAATAATAATAATAATAAATAATTTTACAATTAAATACTTCAGTAGGCAGAATAATTGTCTCCCAAAGATGTCCAAAATCAAATCCTCTGAACCTGTGAATATGATAACTTAACATGGCAAGAGGTCTTTTACTTGTGTGATTAAGTTGAAGGACCTTGAAATAGGAAAGTATCTTGAATTATCCACATGGGCCAAACCTAATTACATGGGTCCTTAAAAACAGAGAACCTTTTTCTGCTGTAGTCACAGGGAAATGTAAGTTGCAAAAGAAGAGTCAGATGCAGCATTAAATTTGGCTTTAAATTTGGAGGAAGTTGTCTAGGAGCCAAGGAAGACAGGTAGCCTCTAGCAGTTGGAAAAGTTAGATAAATAGGTTCTTTCCTAGAGCCTACAATAAGAAACTAAATTCTGCTGACATGAACAGAACTATAAAATAATACATTTGGGTAGCTTTAAACCACTAAATTCATAATACTTTACTGATATTAAGGGAAATCAGAAGTCAGCAAAAATAGATATTGCCCCACCCCATGGAGCTTGTAATACAATTAGAAAACATTAATCAAATAATCTCACACATTTGCATTAAATGATAATTCATTGAAAGAGCGTTATATGCTGCTATGAGATGGAGGTAAGGCTTAAACTGAGAATGAAAGAAAACTTTCCTTAATTAAGCGAAGAAGAAAGGAAAGAGTGTCTTAGGCAGAGAAAACAGCTTGTTCAAATCCCCATAGCAGGCAACAGCATGAACTACCCAAAAAGCTGAAAGAAGGATTGTAAGACTGAACAGAAAGACAGAGAGAGACTGATGACAGAATGAGGCCATAGAGTCAGATAAAAGCCAGACTAAGGAAGACCTCATAGATCATGTTAAAGATTTTTAGCCTTATCTTAAAAGCAGGCTGGAGGTTCACGATTGGATTTGCAGTTTGACAGGATCCCTCTGGCTGCAGTGCAGTTTACATATTATAAGGGAGCTAATGGATGTGTGCTAGGGCAGGGATGGGAACTATTGAAATAGTCAAGGGGAAAGATGGTAGTAGATTGTTTCAGGGTGATAGCAATAGATTGAATAATCCGAACATTTTAGGGATATTTAAAAGGTTAATTTAAAAAAAAAGAGATGAGCAGAATGTGAAACTTATAAAGAGGGAGGGACTATCCACTGAAACAGCACCTCTTTCTTACTCATCATCCAGACAGTATGTCATTGTAAATAGGAACTTCTAAAAATTACTGTATTATATTCTCTTTCAATATCTGCATGAGACAGACTAGTAAAAGCAAAATGTTGTTACTTATTGGAGTAGTTTTATGTCACTACAGGCATTTCATTCTGTCTAACCATATCCACTACTCACTCGAGTGATAATTTCCTAACACAATTTTCCTGATTTCTGTATCTTTGTATTCAGTTATTCTACCAAACTATACCAATTTGTCATTTTTATAAACTTTTTAAAAAAACGTAAAAATACACCAACTGATGGAAAGAAGGGAGGATCAAATTCAGTGATCATAACCATGCAGGTCTTTATCTCAACTTATCTCAACTATCATTTCTACAGTGGAATGCTGGCACTAGATGCTAAGAAACTATAAGAACCAATTGTTAATTTTTCAGGAACTTTGTAAATTACCTGTTGGTAACTTGAAATGGGCCACAATGGGAGTCCTAACACATGAATTGGAAAACACTGTAGAATTGGCAAATTTTAAAAACCTCCTCCCTCTCCCATCAAAGCCTATTGTTAAATAAACAGCACACACTGTTTGTACACTGTAAAACTGTGATGCTTGAAGGGATAGTTTGGTATAAAAAATACTAATAAAATAATATTAATAAAAATAGTAATGAGATTGACTATAGTCTCACAGATTTAAGAATATTGCCCATTTTCTTTCCCATGTTTTCTGGTGTCATCTTTAAATCAAACCACCTGTTCAGAATTATTGCTGGATCTTTTGATGTTTCTACAGAACTTGTGAAGATGCATTACTTTTAGGCATTCTGATTTTACTCTTCCAAATTCTAATTTTACTCTTCTCCATTAGATTGTCCAAATTAAGAAGTGCTACAGTAAAGTGACAAAATTTAAGTAATTATTTAATCTGGTTGATAGGTATATAGGAGTTCATTGTACTATTTTTCTCTAAATTTGTGTGCACTTGAAGATCTTTATAATAATAATAAAAAGAAGCAGATATAATAGTCAGAGCTTGCCTAAATTTGTCCTTACTGGGTCTTCTACTTCTAGTCTTAATCCCACCAAGTGTTTTTATATTCTTTTTTTATTTGTTCTTTTTAGTTATACATGACAGTTAAGTATATTTTGACAATTTTGTACAAGCATGAAACACATCTTATTTTAATTAGGACTGTCTTGTGGTTGTACATGGTGTGGAAATTCACATGGTATATTCATATGTGTACATAGGAAAGTTAAGTCAGATTCATTCTAGTACCTTTCCTGTTTCTGTCACCACTCTTTTCCCTTCATTCTCCTTTGTCTAATCTAATGAAGTTCTGTACTTCTCCTCTCTACCCTCCTATGTTATGGGTTAGCATCCATATATCAGGGGGGAAAAAAATCTTCAGCCTTTGGTTTTTGAGGACTGACTTATTTCACTTAGCATGATATTCTCCAGTTGCATTTATTTACCAGCAAATGCTATAATTTCATTCTTCTTTATGGCTAACTAATATTCCACTGTGTGTGTGTGTGTGTGTGTGTGTGTGTGACACTTCCTTTATCCATTCATCTGTTGAAGGGCACCTAGGTTGGTTCCATAGCTTGACTATTGTAAATTGAGCTGCTGTAAACATTGGTGTGGCTGCATTACTATAGAATGCTGATTTTAAGTAATTTGGGTATAGAACAAGGAGTGGAATAACTGGGTCAAATGGAGGTTTGATTCCAAGTTTTCTAAGTAATCTCCATACTACTTCCAGAGTGCTTGTACCAATTTGCAGTCCCCACCAGAAATGTGAGTTTACCCTTTTCCCCACATCCTTGCCAACATTTATTCTTGATAATTTCCATTCTGACTGGACTGAGATGAAATCTCAGTGTAGTTTTAATTTGCATTTCTCTAATTGCTAGAGATGGTGAACATTTGTAATAAATTTGTTAGCTGATCATATTTTTTCTGTGAAATATCTGTTTAGTTCCTTTGCCCATTTATTAATTGGGTTATTTGTTTGTTTGTTTGTTTGTTTGTTTTTGGTGTTAAGTTTTTTGAGTTCTTTAAATATTCTGGAGATTAATACTCTGATTAATGCTGTATCTAAGGTGCACCACCAAGTGTTTTGAGAAGAGCTGTTTCCTCACCTGGCCTCTAGTGGTTAACTCATCCCCTACTCTGATTTAAGTGTTGTAACACCTACTTCCTCCCCTGAAAAATGCAGGAGGATTTGTACATTTAATTCATTTTACAAAGAGTTTAAAATAAATCTTCAGAGAATACCTGTCGTATCACATTAGGGTACTTTCTTTGTACTCAAACCACAAAACTACTGAAAAAAAAAAAGTCTTAAAGAGCTTCAGTAACAAAAAACAAAGTACAATGTGCATATAGATTATAAGAAATCAAGAGTTATAAAAAATAACTTTAATTAAAAAGTGAATAAAAAGAAGCCAGAAATAATATCAATAATGCTAAATACTTGAGGAGTAGAGAGAGATGAGGGATTAGAAGAATTATAAGCTAAAGACTTAAGATTCTACCCTAAAGAAAAGAAAGGCTTAATATCAGAACAAGTTGTCTTGCTGTAGTGTATTATCATGAAGCACATAAAAGTACAGGATGATGAGAAACAAAAATTAGCCCAATCATAGCTTAATGGGAAAAGTGAAAAATAATGTATAAATCAAGTTTTTTAAAAAGGGGAGATGGAGGGCTGGGGCTGGGGCTCAGCGGTAGTGCACTTGCCTGGCATGGGTGAGGCACTGGGTTTGATTCTCGGCACCACATATAAATAAAGGTCTATCAACAACTAAAAAATAAAACTAAAAAATTTTTTAAAAGGAGAGATGAACATATAAATTATAACTTTAAAGAAAATTATAAGAATCAGAAAAGAATCATATAAATCCATTTTATGGATTAGAAAACTGAGACACAGGAAATCAGGAGAAGATCACTCAGCTAAATTAAGTTTTGCAGCCTGGTTTTAAACTCCCTGGATAATTTTATAGCACATTGTTTTTCACAAGCCCTTTCTGATGAAAATTAAAATCAATCCCTTGTGGTATCTTACATTTTAAAAAATTTACTAGTATGTGGAAAAAGTCCACTTCTTAAGTCATATTGAAAATCACTTTGTCAGACTATTTCTAACAAAAAAATTTCCATTCTCTCTTCCCTTAAAGATGTATTTTTAAACTGTAATACAGAATAGAAAATAAGACATTGTAAAGACCTTTTGTGTGTGTGTGTGCAAGCCAGGGATTAAACCCAGGGTGCTTAACCACTGAGCCACATCCCCAGCCCCTCTTTTTTTTTTATTATTATTTTTTTTTATTTTGAGACAAGGCCATGGTAAGTTGCTGAAGCTGGCTTTAAACTTCTACCTCAGCCTTCTAAGCAGCTGGGATTACAGGCATGTGTTAAGCAAGCCCTCCTATTTAAAATGAAAAATACATATATTCTTAGTTATTTAGGGGTAGAAGACTAAAATGATCCAGATAAAGGAATGTAAGTTTGATTCAGGTGTGAAGAACGCTTTACGACTTCCTCAAATTTATTAGCACTTTGTGGCAGCTCCTTGTCCAAGTTAAGAAATGCTACAGTAAGTTGGCAGAATTTTAGGAGTTATTAAATCTGGTTGATAGGTATGTAGGAATTCATTGTGCTATTTTCTCTAATTTTGTGTGTGCTAGAAGTTTTATAATTAAAAAAAGAAGAAGAAGCAGGCTGCAACAGCCAGAGTTGTTGCAAGAAATCCCTTCTTCCTTTTCCACCTATGCAGTGTTGCTTTGGTTCCTCTGTTGGCAGAGCCTAACAGGGAACCAGAAAATTTTGCAGAATTCCGAAGGGAAGATATATTAGTCAGTTTTTCATTACCTAAGGAAATACCTAAGACACCCTCTTTTTTTAATAATTAGCTTTACTTTCCTTCGGCCTGCACAGCATATTTATGTGAAACCTTCCTTGTTTTTATGTGAAACCCTGTGTCTACAGGTTTTTTAAAATATGAGTAATTCTCCATCTTACAGCTACTGTGAATAATATGAGCAGGGTTCAATAATTATTTGAATCATGCCTCCTATTAGCTTTAATGTTATAATTACATCAGCTACATGACACGGTTTTTCTTTTATGATTGCACTACAGTCTAGTGAGGAGATTGAAAGCATACCATTATTTTAACAAAGATAATAAATAATTTTTAAATAGGTGTTCAAAAAGAAAAGCCAGAAATAAAACACTAAGGTAGTGATTTTCAAAGGATGGTCACCGTAACAGCATCATAAACATCACCTGGAAATTTCTTTGAAGGGCAAATTTTTAGACTCCAAGCCTCACCCCGATGACTTACTGAATTAGAAACCTTGGTAATGTACCCAGCAATCTGTGCTTTAACAAGAAATCCCAGGGACTCTAATGAATGCTAAAGTTTAAAAACCACTGCACCAAGATGTCATAGTGACAGCAGCAGCAGCCAGAAGCAGCCACTACTCCAAGGACTGGGGCAGTGAAGAAAAGAGATAAAATTTCTAAAACTGAGGAGATTGAGGAAAGACCTCCATGCAACTGAAACACAAACTTCTGAAAACGGGTAATTGCTTACTAGGTAACAGTGTCTATGATTTCAGAAAAGGAACAGCATAGACGTAGGAACCAAATATCTGAGGAAGGGGTAACCATGAGTTGGAACTGATATCTAAAGAATGCACATTGATACAGATTCTAGAAGTACTGAGAGGCTTCCAAATTGCAATCAGTTACTGCTACTGGAAGGATTTATCACTGCCAGAGTGAAGAACTGTCACTAGAGAGACTAACGGGATTAAGAAATCCATCCAAAGCCAGCAAAAGAGCAAATCCTTTTTTCTTTCATCATCTATGCAGTGTTGCTTTAGTTCCTGTATTGGTGGAGACTAACGGAACCAGACATTTTTGCAGAATTCCAAAGAGTGGGTATATTAATCAGTTTTCATTACTGTAAGAAAATGCCTAAAACAGAATAAGTTTTTAAAGAAATTTGCTCACAATTCTGGATGCTACATGGCATGGTGCAGGCTCTGATGTGGGCTTCCCCCTTGACTACATCACCTCAAGGTGGATTGCTTCACTGGAGCACATTCTGGAAGAAGAAATACCTTAATCCCTTTTGAGGGCATGCCCCTGTTGACATAATGACCTCCCACTGGGCCCCAACTTAAAACTGAAGACCATGTTCTCAAACATGAAGCTTTGAGGAGACAATGTGCAAACCATAGAAGTAGATTTGAAGCTGAGACAGTGCTTAATAACTGACATGATGGCCTTAAGCATAATAAAGTTGGGAAATACTAGGAATAGCATTTGTATACATATAATTGAGTATACCTGAACATTTTCTGGGGCACTGACTTTGGCCTTAGTTGTTTCTCCCAGTGAGATTAATTGCTGCAGCCCGGTTGGCTGGGCAAAATAACTGGGGAGGGGAGGTGATGATCAACTTGTGTACATTGATACAGCAGGAGTGGGAGCCGTTTATTGTAGGACAGGAGGGGTATATATACATTCCATACAGCTTATCTTAATTAACATAAACTAGATACAGCAGTCAGCCAATAAGGAATCTCCACACTTAATGGCTCGCTGGCTTTTCTTCACAAACCACGCCCTCTGGCAAAATGCCAGGCGCCATCTTGACTTGTTTACAGACCCTAACTATTAATAAAAGGCATTTAGGACCTTTGTAGTATTTGAAGAGGAAACTATGCAAGGGCTTACCCCAAAGTCTGCATAGCTAAGACTAAGCCTGAAAGATCACAACAATAATGGCGGAGGATTGCTTAATAGTAACAACAAAATATGCTCCAGTCATCTGAGTCTCAGTTCATTAAAATCTTGATGTCAAAGGAATGAACTAAAAAGAAGCTTAACAGGACCAAGTAATCAGAAGCCCTCCCTTACAAAACAGGGAGTGGCTGAAAAGGTTGCTCTGAAAGCATGGTCACTGACAAGAGATACAAACATGGTTCTTCATTTAGGCAATCATCTCTGTGCAGTTCCAGGAAACTAAAAAATAAATGGAAATGAATCATCTGTTTCCTTAGTTTTGTAAGTCAGTGTTGTGGTAGTTGCAGATTCCGTTTGTGTTTATTCCATAGAAATCAATGAATTAGTATCTTTTATATTCTTGAAAGGTGGGTACAGACATAGTATTCTGTGTGTCGGTTAAAAAGAACATATCGTTGTATTAAATTAATGTGATTTATAGAATGATTATCAGATGTATACCTACTGTTTTGAGAGGTGAAGAACTATAAAATAGTTGTTATTCTTGAAGTCCTTTACATAGTTCCCATTTTATGTTCATGTTTTGTTTTTTCTTTCTTTTTTGTTCTTTAAGGATATTGAAGAATCACAAAACCACACTGGTGATTCTGTTGGAGATGACTACAAAAAGATGGGAACACTTTTTGGTGAATTGAACAAAAGCCTCCTCAACATGGGCTTCACAAGGATGTATTTTGGAGAACGAATTGTGGAACCAGTAATAGTCATTTTCTTTTGGCTCATGCTGTGGTTCCTTGGCCTACAAGCCCTTGGACTAGTTGCTGTCCTTTGCCTTGTCATTATTTATGTGCAGCAGTAAAACTTGGCCGAATGAATTGTTAGTGGACATTCATTAGCCATGTATGTAATCAATGAAGTTATACATTTGAAGGCCAAAAAGGTTTGCCCTATTTCAGGTTGTGTGCTGGCTGTTTTGTAATTAAATCTATAAGTATGTTGTTTAAAGCTAAACTCAACTCTTGATTATAACAAAATTAAATATATATTTTGAATAGAAATTAGCTTATTCAAAACTCTTTTTTCACTACTGTGATCTGTACCCACGTTTAGACACCTCTAGCCCCATGCCGAATTTTAATAACACCACCAAACAATGATCATAGGATATTGAGTTCAAATTAAGCAATATACTTATTAGAAAGAGTTCCAATAAAATACTTGGAGGAAAAAGGAGGAAACAAGCTAAACGTAAATTTTAATTGGAAAATTGTTCCACCCCCACCTCTATCAAATAATCCCATATTATTTGGGAATTAGTTATATTTCTGTTGTCCCTGCTTGGCCCAAACAAAGGTAAATAATATGTATATACACTACCTGAATATTGTGGTGAAAATGTTTAAAGCTAGCATATTTTCTGAAGACTGAAAAGAATATGTTTATTGTTCCTGGGGAAAGTTCTCAGGTTGAATATAAGTTTTTTATAATGCAACAGTTGGACCTGGAATTTCTCCAGTATATCATTTGAAGTTTTAGACAATTTTGGTGCTAATTACTTTTTGTGAGTTTTTTTTTAAATGTTTCATAAACCAGGCCTATAGTTGGCTATACCCTATGGTAATCCATATTTTCTTGTATATAACAAGTTGCATATTTTTCCTAGAGAGACATTTTCAAGTGCATTTTTTCCAATTATTTATAATTTTATAGTTCTTTTATAACAATTATTTTAAGATTTAAAACAATGTATTTCCTAGCGTGGCATGGATTTTCTCCCCCAGAAAATTGTTCTGTATTTTACTATATTGTTCTAAGAAAAAAAAATCATCTCGTTTTTCCTTGATGTCTGTATTAGAAAGTACCATATTACAGTATAAAATTAGATACTTAAATTTGGAAATAACCAGCCAATTCTAATATTCTTCTAAGGCTAAAACCAAGTCAGTAATTGGTTAGCTATGTGTTTAGTGTGTCTTAATTCAGCACTGCAGGGTTTGATATTTAAATAAGCATTTTTTAAAAATACATTTTGGAAGTGGAAATGGCTTTGATGATATTTTGGATTTCGTTAGAGAACCTAAAATCTTTATACTTTCATCTCAAAGACTATTTAAACAAGGGACAGGTAGTTAACATAATTATCTAGGAATTCCAGTTAAAAAAGGAAAATAGGACTCTGGGGCATTTTTATCTTGGGTAGGTCAATAACTACTATATGTAAAGTGTTTAATATTCTACTTTATAAAGTTTTTACCCAATCCAGTTTTTAAAATTATTCTGTGAATTCTCAGTGTCTTCCATTCTGAAGCAGAAAATAATGAAAAACATTGAACTTACATTTCTAAAATTAGACAATACTAAACAAAAACACCAGTCAGGGGCACTAAAATGTATTGTACATTTGTTTGTATAAATACAGGCCTTTTAAAATTGACTTTTAAAAAACAGAAGACTTTGTATATTTCATTGTGTTTTTATTGGGTCTGCAGTATTTTTATAGTAACCTTTATGAGCTCAGTATAAGTGCAAGTTGTTTGAAAAGGTGTTTTTATTTGTGTACAATAGAAGTTAGGAGATTTTGTATATCTGCATAAAATATTAATAAGTAATTTTTTTCTAATGTTACCAGGGATTTTAATTTCCCTTTGGAATACAAAAAGACGTTGTCTACATAATAAATAATATGGTTCCACCAGTACCTACTGTTGAAAATATTTTAAAAGGAAGTTTTAATATACTAAATATTATTTAATATACTGTCAATACTGTGCATCTGCACACTGGTGTTAATAGGGTATTATTAAATTATATAAAGAAATAAGAACTATTTTGCTGCTCTTCTTTCTATATATGTTATTGGTTTGATATGGGAAAAAAACTAGTTATTTGATGGAAATAAAATATTTTCTTTTGTGAAATATTATAATGTAGATTGTACTGATATCCTAAATGAAATTGGTAAAATTTCTTTGGTTCATGGTATAAAAAAAGTAGATTGAAAATTATTCTCAGTCATTTCAATGGCAAATACAAGCCATTTATAGAAACTTGTTGCTTATGAATAAAGAAATAGAAGTTACAATGTTAAGGCCATTAGATTATTAATGTATACATCACCATGATGTCAGCCCTCAATTCAAAGAAAAGGTCAAAATCCAGAAATAAACTGACTATACACATGAGTAATCAATTTTCTTTAAAGTAAATCTGAATATTTTGTAGAATTCAGTCCTTTCATATCTTGCTGTCTTATACAAGGTGTTTTCTTTTATCTGTTTACCAGTTACATCTTTCTTAGTCCAAGTGTGTGCTGGAGCCAGCTTGCACTAGCTTATGGGAACAAATTGTGTACATTTTTTTCTTTTCTGCCTTTAATGATATCAAGCTGGTAGCTTAAATTGGCTGTGGTGGGAGTATTTATACCATAAAAATTGACAAACACTATAAATCAAGGTTTGTTTTTGTTTTTGTTTTTGTTTTCTGAGCAGTCAGTTGTTAAAAATACATCAACACACCACTGATTAGTCACCCCTGGAGGCCATGTTTCCATTTTCATCCAAAACTGTATCTTGATCTTTCCCATGTGAGGATTAGGGGCCATAGTTACCTTCTGGAGCATGTTTCTATGAATCATGTTTTGATCAGAGAAAAATCTGGGTTGTCACTGAGCTGGAAACCCATGAAAGACTCTCCAGGCAATCAGAAAAAGATAAGTTACAGAACTATTGAAGCACAAACCACAGTATAAGTAAAGGTCTGTTGTGATATAAATTCAAAATAGAACTAGACATTGAGCAATCAAGGGACATTTGGTGTGTAGATTATATTTTAAATTATTTTATAAATGTTTATTTCTGGTTACTTAAAATTCTGTCATTATTGGTTTATGTCTTTACAAGGTAAAGGAAAAAGAAAAGTCAAGTAATACTTTTATACCTGTTAGTACATCTAGTACTAATAAACAAATTAAGGCTTCAGAATTATTAGTGGATATGGGGGCCTTTCATAACTCCTATTTCTATGCCTAACACTTAATTTTTGGTGTTCCTAGGGGTCAGATCAACAGCCTGTTCTCTCATCTCTCCATACATCACCTAGGACAATGTCACCCCTACCATGGTTTCAGTTGCCATTTACATACTAACAATTCCTGAGCTGCATCTCCAATTCAGAACAGAGTGCTGGACAGAATAAAAAATTCATCCATTTATTTGCTTGCCCAGTATTTGCCCCTGGTTATCCCATAATATTTCAAATTAAGCCTATCCAAAAAAGAAGAGCTCAGCATCCTTCCAAATCCTTTCTGCCTGTAATTCCTTTCTCAGCAAATGACATATTCCTCTTATCCATGTTCAGATAGGAATTGTTCCTGTCATCTTTAACTCCTGTTTCTCCTACACTCCCCACATATAAAAATTACCAACTCTTCTCTATTTTATTTCTAAAAAAATTATTTTACCTTCCTACTGCACTCCCAGCATCACTAACCTCATCCATTACCACCAGCATCTTATCTGGAATGCTATCTTAGAATCCTGATTAGAATCCCTGTAGTTATAGTAACGTTTCTAAAATAAAACTCTAATCTCCTTAGCCTAAAGGTTTTTAATGGCAGCTTGTTACCATTATGATAAACGTCTTATTCTTTCATACATTTTACAAGCCCTTCATGAAATGTTTGTTTTGAAAGAGGCATGCTTTCTTACTTCCCAAACTTTGTACATAATTTCCCTTCTTTCTTTTAACCTCGCCTCACCAGAATGACCTATATCTGCATACCCTTAAGTCCTCAACTTGGACATCATGTAGTTTCTCTCTATGTGTTTGCTTCCTCATCATGTGGAACCCAGTACTTTCCCTATTAGCACTTCTCATGCTATATTGTAATAGCCTATTTGTCAGCTTCCTCCATTAGATAATAGACTTCACAAGAGCAGAGAACATGCCTGTCATGTCCACAATTGCATTGTCAGTGCCAAACACAACACCTGGCACATGATATGTGCTCAAAATATTTGTCAAATAAATAAACTAATTTTGTTTATCTGTGTTTTAATGTTCTTCCCATGGTCCATTAACAAAGAAGATCTACAGTTGGTTGTACTTTACTGTTCTTTGACTCCAAAATATAGTTTTTGTGCATAGAGTGGTCTGCTGTATACATTATAATTTTTAAGGGTTATTCACTTTTGATGAAAGAATATTGCTGTTTGAATATATGTATACAGTATTGCTATATACACTTGCATTTTTTAGGAGAAAATGTATTATTATTGGGCTAGATCAATTCACTATTTCTCCAGAAAGAGAGTTTTACAATACATATGGTCACTGATGCTATTGAAATTTCATATTTTTGCAGTATTTTTCAATAGACCTTTATCTACTAAACTTAAATTAAAAAAAAAACTCTAGTTGTAAGCAGGAATTCTTAAGTATTTAAGCTTGGTATTTTAGGTTCTATAATAAATTCACTATTACCCTGGAGCCTAATAGCCCAGACTTTCTATGTTACATAACATGTGTATAAAAGTACTTTGTTATTCTTTCTAATAAATAAGACTCTTTTACAACCCTGCATTCTGGGTATCTCTTTTGACTACCTATTCCATGTCCTAATCTGTTAATTGCTGCCACATCGAGTTTGAAATGACCAAAGCAACAGCACACCTCAGATTGACTAGATATGTGTGCTTTCCTCGTCTCCATTGCTGAAGTACAAAGCCAAGGCCTGATGTGTGTAGATGGCTTCTCAGGCAATAGAGAATTAGGACAATCAAGAAAGATCCAGATCAGCCTCTGCCTCCAAGCTGTATTTCTTTTCTGTTGACTTGACTATTGTATAAGTTAGAATTATTGAGTGAATTCTGGTGAAGCAAATGAAAATCCAGAACATTAGCATTCAAATACCTACAAAGTTCAAGTTCTCTCTCCAGCAATTAAAGTCTACCACTTAATTTTTCATCAACTTAATTAATTTGGAATTTCCTTGACAATTGTCCAAACCACCACAAAAAACAGTGACTTTCATCCTAAACTGGGCCTTTTTATTATTGGCTTACCCCTGTATTACAGAGTTTAGTTGATTATGTACTTTTAATATGAAATGTTTTTAAATGGAAGAAATTAGAAGTGTATATCCAATTTTACTTAATAACACCATAATTGACATTAGACAAAAATCTTAGAAATTATTTTTCTGGGAGTAGAGGATTATTTATATTTGAAAATATATGCTGTGCACTGAATGCCCCTTTCATAATGTCATAATTGTTTTGTTTGTAGTTTTCCTGGTTTTAAGAACATTAAAATGTAATATGTGATATTAAAAATAGCAATGATTTTATTATTTAATGCACTTTTCTATTTTAAGAGGTATAGATTATGTTTATAATGTTTATAAATATGACATTAATAAAGTTAAGAAGAAACAATTACAAAAGGGAAACATGTCCCCTGGATATTGGTTTAAAAGATGAACTAAAATAAATTGGTCTTGCATAAAACATGGTTAATATGATAATTTTTCGTATTAGGTGAAGCATTTGTTTAATTGTGAATCCAATGGCTTTCAAAGGTATTTTGTTTGTTTACTTGAAGTGAAATCTTACATGAATACCCAATAGACAGATGCTTCTCAACTTACCATGGTTATATCCTAACAAGTTCAATGTAAATACAAAATACCTTATGCAAGTGAAAAAAATGCATTTAGTACACTTAAACCTACATAACATTAGAGTTTAACAACAGCACACTATTGTTAACCCTCATAATTGCGTGACTGAGAAGTGTGGCTCGCTGCCAGCACCTAACATCTCACGAAGAGTGTCATGCTCATATCGCTAGCCCAGGAAAAGATCAAAATTCAAAATACTGTTTCTACTGAATGCATCTTGCTTTTACACAACTGTAAAGTTGAAAAATAAGTTGAATCATGTAAGTCAGAGACCACATACATTCACATTAATGATAAAAGTAGAACTTTGAATTTGCAGTATGTCAAGTTCTCTGAGAAGCAGACTCAAGAATGCAGGAATCAACAGCTGAGTACAGTGAAAGCAGAGTTGGGCAAAGGGAGTTAAACATCCACTCACAACAGGCCTCAGTGACCCTATTATGTGCTCTAAAATGCCCATGGTCCTTCAAGGTTGTCACATGCTGAGAGAAGGCAGCTCTCTTCAGCCAAAAGCAATTTTCAAAAAGGGCCAACAGCTGGAGGCTGTCACCGAGCCACACTCCCAGCAGCTATCAAAGTAAAGGCTTCAGTTTGGAAGGGAGGATCTGAGCAGCAAAACAGCATCTAATGTAGTCTCCATTCTTATCTCACACTCTGTGGTACCTGAGTCACTTCCAAAAACCCTGTTCTTGAGAGTACAGTATGGAAGTGACTAATTTAAACCATTAACTTGTTCAAGATGGCTAAAAATAAATTGAGGGTTACAGCTTTTCTGTTGTGTTGCCCAGCTTCTCTTATGAGAATCAGTTCTTCAAGTATGATAAAGCTCTAGTTGATTCAACAGTGTGTCCAAGGTCCAACAAAGACCTGAGAATATTTGGAATAGATGAACAAATGATTGACAGAAAAGGCCACTACCTAAAGTAGGAAATCCATGAGATTTTATATACTTAAGCTAATAAGTCCTTCAAACGACATTTATAAGATACCAGGACAAACCATCAGGGCATATCTGGGGAGACGGATAGATTCAAGCCTAGATGTGGGTGTTTCCAACACTCTGGTTTGTGCTTTCGGACTCCTTTGCCAAGTTCCCAAAGCAGTTTTAATTCTCAAGCTTTTGGAGCGTGCTTGAAATGAGATTTTTCAATAAGAGAGAAGAAATCATTAATAAAGAAACCATATTCTGTGCCCCCTACCCCCACCCTAACATGCCATTGCAACTGATTTATGACTTGGAAATTTGGCCCTAATCATGACTTTCCTATTTATTTTTAGCACAAACGATCTCAGCAGCCAGATTTGGTAATTCAGTAGGCACTAAAAAAGAGCTTCCTCAAGTCTTAATCCATAGTTTGGGGGGACCTTAAGAGTAATTTTAGTTGCTATTTTTATCCTTGGAATTTTCAGAGTGGGCAAGATTAAGCAAGACAATGGCTCCAAGCCAGTTATGTGCTAAACTACAGCAATGTTTAGGCATGATTTTCCCTTTGCTTATAGAAACATGTTACAGCAATGTCCAAACAAACTTGTAGATAAAAAGATATTTTTATGTCAGACTTGAATTTTAAGACTTGGCTCTGCTATTTACTAACAGTACAGTTTGTACAAATCATACCTACACCTCTTTAACCTTCAAATCCCTCATGTCTGAAATGGGGTGATTATTATGACTGAATAAATTATTGCATATGTTATCACAGTGCCTTCCATAGAGCAAACTTTCCATAAATGCTAGTCATTATTATTAAATATAAACAAAGAAAGGTGATGAATTCCACTGTCCATGGAGAAGTCATATGCTGAGTCATAAAAGGTTTAGTTGTTTTGTTGCTATCAAAAGATAGAGAGATATAAGGGAATTTTATTATATCTTGTTTCCAATTCTTGCATGATTGAAATCTTTGTGAACTCTTTTTAATTTCAACTCTCAGTGCTTTTTTCCATTAAAATGATCATAAAATTAGGAATAAAGAACCCAAAGAGTTGATGGACAGAAATGGAATGTGCTCTGTGCACATTCTTCAACAAGATGCTTCATTTTCTTTAAACGCTTACCACAATACCATGCATTTTCTGTTGCCCTTTTCTTAGTAAATTTAGGTGCAAAACCACATTCAGCAAAGCACACAAAATTCTGCTGTGGATTTAGACATTTACCAAATGAAATCAATTCTGAAAATAGCATTTTTACTCCATTGCATATGCCAAGATTATAATGGTGTGTTTATACAATCACATATAGTGCCTTGCTTTGGTTTCAAAGTAAAATTTTGAATTAATCCATTGGTCTATATTTTCAATACACACTTAAAAATATTTGAACAAGTTACATAAAATTGTAACCAGTGTAATCTCTACTCAAAATATGTGGCCTACACCAGTATTCTCACCTAAAAATATCCAACCCATGACAACACAATGGATACATTGTGTTTATAAGAAGATAGTATAAGCCAAGAAAGGTGATTAATATGTAGCATTAAGAAGATATTATTACTATTTTTGCAAGGTCTTATCTTTTTAGTCTGTGAAAACACTGCCAAATACAGATCATGATCTTAGCCTTTCTCTGTTGTAGTAAACCTTCAATTAGGTTTTCCATTCTGCACTCCCCTTTCATATTTAATTTCCTTTCAAGTAACTCTCCACACCTGAAAAGTAGAAGTTTCTCAAATCAGATGTTTATGTATATGAATTTTTATGAAAAGCAATGGCATATCTTTAGTGCCATCTCTTATTGCATTACAAAACTGGTTCTTCCACATTTCCTTAATTGTCGGATTATGTTTGTAGGTGTTTTCATAAGATGCTCAAATAGATCTGATCTTGGCTAAATAGAGCTCTCCTTAGGTATTTCTTCATTCTTTGAGTTAAAAGAGTAATTTTTTGAGAACTCCATGCCTGGCTACCTGATCTTCACAATCACCTCTCTCTGAATAGAAATGAACTGAACTTTTCTTTCCTGGATTATATCATTGACACCCAAGTCCATGATGCAGGCTTTCTTCCACCAGCCTCACTTGCAAAAGCTCCAGGGTAACAAAGACATTATTTTTGCAATGGCAGGAAGACCTAGAAACAAAAAAGCCTGCACTTTAATACTTGTTTTAGGTTACAGGTACTTTGCTAGCACCATTTCCTGATGCAGGGTGGTGCACCCTCATCTTTGCCAAATAGAGTAAGACAAAGTGCTACTGAAACTGCTCTCTTTACCAGATGATTCATGTCTCTTTGTTAAAGACTGCCAGAAATACTCATAGCAGGAAAATGGGACTAGTGAATTCTCAGAGAACATCCACACTTCCTATTAGATGTCTCCTTTGTCATCTAGTCAAAGAGCAAGATGATTGCAACTCCTGCCCAACTTTCTCTTTCTCCTGATGATTACTGTTCTTCTGTTCCAGGCAGGGCTGTGTTTCTAGAATTGTGATGTTCATACTAACTAATCCTCAGAGGAGGCCTACAGAATGGACTTAAGACACTGATAATTTTTAGTAGATTTTATAATCATAGCAAACTGAAATAGAATTTGCTGTAAGACACCATCTGTTGCCAATTTTTTTCTTTAAATGCAGAGCAAGGGACATTAGTATGAACTCATCTTTAGCTTAATATAGACACAGATGAATCAATATAGGAATAATTATAGATGCATATATGTGTACTGGGAGTGGGTATACATTCATGTCTTTCCAAGTTGAGAGGTCCTAGAAGCAACAACATTCCAGTAGCAACCAGCATACCAGCCCCCAGATCTTTGTTTCTAAGGCCACTCTCCAATAAAAGATGCAATGCTCCCTAGAGAAATGACTGATTCCAGTCATTTGCAGGGAATATACAAGATGAACCTAAAACATCTTGTAGTACCAGAGAGTAAAGAAATGTTAAAATCACACACACACGTACACACACATACACTGCACACTCACAGATACATGGGGATGGGGATGGAGTGCAGGTATAAGAGCCAATTGAAAAAGCTCCCAAAGTTGGGTGCACGCCTGTAATCCCAGTGGCTCAGGAGTCTGAGGCAGGAGGATGGCGAGTTTAAAGCCAGTCTCAGCAATTTAGCAATGCCCCTAAGCCACTTAGTGAGACTTCAAAACAAAATACAAAAAAAAGGAGTGGAAATGTAGTTCAGTGGTTAAGAGCCCGTGGGTTCCATCCACGGTACCATGAAAAAAGAAAAAAAAAGAAAGAGCTCCCAAGAACCAAACCTGAAATAATCAGAGCAGCAGAACATATAAAGTAGTATTAAACACAAAATATGAAGTAAGTGTTCATGAGTTTATCCTGATACAAATAAATGATTGCATAAATAAATCAGTAGAGGAGAATAGATAAATTTCCTGTACAGAAGAATTCCAAATAATTTACAGAGACACTGCCCCATCAAAATTTAATTTTTTAATTTTCAAAAAATACAGTATGAAAGGGAATGGGGGAGGGGGCAATTTGACAGTGAAGAAATATGACAAAAACTATTTCTGCTAGGTTATCAAGCTTAATAGGCTCAGTGTGTAGGTCAGGGTGGTGGCATGTGCCCTTGACAGGGTAGGAGAAGAATGATACTTTACATGTGCCCCTTGAGAAACCATAAGCCCAAGACAATTATGAGAAAAATATGTGACGAACCCAAAAGGAGGCCCATTCTACAAAATACCTGACCAGTGCTTCTCAGAACTGCCAAGGTCAGCAAAAACAAGGAAGTTTGAGACACTGTCACAGACCAGTGAAAATAAAGGAGACATAAAAATGAAATGTAATATGGTGCCTTCAATAGGATCCTGACACAGAAAACGAAGGCATTCTGAATAAAGCATGGGCTTCAATTAATAACAATGTTATCAATATTGATTCATCATTTTTAACATATATACTATACTGTAAGTATGAAGAAGTTAACAGTAGGAGAAATTTGATGGTGGATATACAGGAATCCTCTGTATGTTTGCAACTTTTCTGCAAATCTAAAACTATAATAAAATTAAAATTTTGTTTTTCTAAATAATTATTTTAACAAATTCTACTTGAACCTGTAGTTGCATCAGTAATCATATTATTTATCCCCTTTTCTATAAATGTAATTTTGTTATCAGACAACATGAGTTTTATGACTTCCTCTTTTTATACATTATTTTATAACAGCAATATAAAATTCGTATTAATTTACACTCTCCAAAAAAATATTGACCCACAACTTTCCATGTGAGCATTTGATTAATGTTTAATAATATTTCCAAGGGAGGGGAAAGAATATAAGAATCTAAATGTCCTAATATAAAACCATCAGCTCATGCCCAAGAGAGTCTTTGAGTGCAACATATTTTTTCCAGTGTCTTTGGGTTTGGGAATGGAGTCACAGGCTCATCTAGAGATCCCAGGTAGCCTTCCATGGTGCCTACAAACACTGTGGAAGTTGGCAGGCTGTCAGGACAACAGTGTCTACTGGCTCAGAAGTCCTCAAGAGCCTCGAAATGGCCGTCTTCTGATATACTCAGAACAGACTAGAACAGTGTTTCCTTTCCACACCATCCCCCAACTAGTCTCAGAGCCAGTCTACTAAGAGAGTTCTTAGGCTGGAAACATCTCTTTCCAGGACAGCTTCCCACATGGATATCAAGGGACCTCAGTGGCCTTCAAGGACCCTAGAGAGCAAGCATACAGGGATGTGTCCCGCAGCCTGGCAACCTCCATTCGTATTCATGCCCAACCATGGGACCTCCTCAATATATCAGCTTATCACTAAGAAGTCCTCCTCAGGGGAAAAGAGCAGGTGCTGAGTACTCTCTGGAGTATAAGGCTTCACAAAGTTTGATAACTGCTTCTGACAGCAGCACCTGTTTTCTCCTCATTAAGAGATCTCCTGGTTTGTTAGAATTTAAAAACACTTCTGTCTGAATATTTCCAATATGCTCTATCATTTTTTGAAGGTCAGCTATCCTAACTATCCAATTGTGATTGGGAAGGATATGTGCACATGGAACAGGAGACAAAATGGAGGAAAAGGCACCTACAGTCTATTTTTGACCCTGTCCTCTAGAAATTGCACTGTGCCCTGCTTTCCCAACTTAATCTAATTCTGAGAGAAGGAAAATATTATTGGATGATGTTGAAAACATACCTTGACTTTGGTTAAATATTTATGTATATTTATTCTGAATTTTTATATTACTTACATATTTTTAATTTTTAGATACATCTTTCAGGAGACTTAGGTGTAATCTGACATATATTTTTATTTATCAGTTTTGCTTAATTTATTTTCTAAAATGCAACACATGCACACTGTAATAATAAAAGTTCAGAGCAGCCTGCAGCAGGGCCCGGAGAGCCAGGCCAACTGATTCGCGTGGCCTGCCCTGCGGCTACAGAAGGCGTGGCGCCTCAGTGAAGCCATTAATTGGCAAGCAGGGAGGTTAGGGAAGGCCATTAGGTGGAATCCCACCAGCCAAGCCCACACGGACCCTTGGGCCGAGCACGGGTTCTCAGAAGGGGAAGGAAGCGGTACAGTCCCATCCCCCACAGCGGACACTCCGCCGAGCCAGTCAGCGGCCACCATCCGGGAAAGCTGAAGGATACACCGCCACTCTCCTTCAGAGTGCGACATCAAAACAGGTCGGTGTCATTCAGCTCACCCCCCAGACAGCGGGAATTCGCATAAAATCTCTCCTAGGCTTGCCGGGAGAGGGAGTATCAAGCTGAGCCTCCATACAGGCTAGGGGGAAACCAGAGACACCTGACCTCCAACCCCTCCTCCCAGTAGCAGCCAAAAGGAAACCTGGCTAGCCAGCGCTGGGGGAGGGGCAAGCAGAAAAAATCAAAGTGATAGAGTGCCAGGGATCCCAGCAGCCTGCAGCAGGGCCCGGAGAGCCAGGCCAACTGATTCGCGTGGCCTGCCCTGCGGCTACAGAAGGCGTGGCGCCTCAGTGAAGCCATTAATTGGCAAGCAGGGAGGTTAGGGAAGGCCATTAGGTGGAATCCCACCAGCCAAGCCCACACGGACCCTTGGGCCGAGCACGGGTTCTCAGAAGGGGAAGGAAGCGGTACAGTCCCATCCCCCACAGCGGACACTCCGCCGAGCCAGTCAGCGGCCACCATCCGGGAAAGCTGAAGGATACACCGCCACTCTCCTTCAGAGTGCGACATCAAAACAGGTCGGTGTCATTCAGCTCACCCCCTAGACAGCGGGAATTCGCATAAAATCTCTCCTAGGCTTGCCGGGAGAGGGAGTATCAAGCTGAGCCTCCATACAGGCTAGGGGGAAACCAGAGACACCTGACCTCCAACCCCTCCTCCCAGTAGCAGCCAAAAGGAAACCTGGCTAGCCAGCGCTGGGGGAGGGGCAAGCAGAAAAAATCAAAGTGATAGAGTGCCAGGGATCCCAGCAGCCTGCAGCAGGGCCCGGAGAGCCAGGCCAACTGATTCGCGTGGCCTGCCCTGCGGCTACAGAAGGCGTGGCGCCTCAGTGAAGCCATTAATTGGCAAGCAGGGAGGTTAGGGAAGGCCATTAGGTGGAATCCCACCAGCCAAGCCCACACGGACCCTTGGGCCGAGCTCGGGTTCTCAGAAGGGGAAGAAAGCGGTACAGTCCCATCCCCCACAGCGGACACTCCACCGAGGCAGTCAGTGGCCACCATCCGGGAAAGCTGAAGAATACACCACCACTCTCCAACAGCTTGTAACATCAAAACAGCCAGCAGCAGGACCCCGGAGATCCAGGCCAACTGATTCGCGCGGCCTGCCCCGCAGCTACAGAAGGCGTGGCGCCTCAGAGAAGCCATTAATTAGCAAGCAGGGAGGTTAGGGACTGCCATTAGGTGGAATCCCACCAGCCAAGCCCACCGCCCACGCCCGGAAGAGGCCCAGCGATCTGCCAGCATTGTAGTCACGACACCCCAATTGGAATAGGGACAGAGCAGAGCCGCCTTCCACTCCCGGAACAGGCCCAGAGAGCCGCCAGCGTGGTAGACACGTCACCCCAATTGGAGTAGGGGCACAGCCGCCGCCCGCACCTGCAAGGGAGACTTTTCAAGTATACAAGAGCAACATAAATAAATAGGGGGTAAATTTCAAAACACAACAGTTGCACCAAGCAGAAAGAAACGCGGGCAGTATGAAAAGACAAGGAAAGAAAGGACCACAAGCAATGCAGGTCAACTCAACTTTAGAAGAGGTAATAGCTGCAACAGATGGAATATCAGATAAAGAGTTCAGGATATATATGCTTCAGATGATCTGGAGTCTCAAGGAAGACATGAGACAGCAAAATCAGACAATGAAAGATCACATTGACAAACAAATCCAGGAAGTCAAAGATCAATTTCACAGGGAGATAGAGGTAATAAAAAACAAACAAATTGAAATTCTAGAAATGCAGGAAACAATAAACCAACTTAAAAACTCAATTGAGAATACTACCAGCAGAGTAGATCACTTAGAAGAGAGAACATCAGACAATGAAGACAAAGTATTTCAACTGGAAAAGAACATAGACAGCTCAGCAAGTCTGCTAAGAAACCATGAGCAGAACATCCAAGAATTATGGGACAATATCAAAAGACCAAATTTAAGAGTCATTGGGATACAGGAAGGCACAGAGCTCCATTCCAAAGGAATAAACAGTCTATTCAGTGAAATAATACGAGAAAACTTCCCAGAATTGAAGATTGAGACAGAATCCCAAATCCTAGAAGCCTACAGGACGCCGAATGTGCAAAATCATAAGAGATCCACACCTAGACACATTATAATGAAGATGTCCAACATACAGAATAAGGAGAGAATTTTAAAAGCTGCAAGAGAAAGAAAGCAGATTACATTTAGGGGTAAACCAATCAGGATAACAGCTGATCTCTCAACACAGACTCTGAAAGCTAGAAGATCCTGGAATAACATATTTCAAACACTGAAAGACAATGGGCTCCAACCAAGAATCGTGTATCCGGCGAAATTAAGCTTCAGGTTAGAAGATGAAATTAAAACCTTCCACAATAAACAAAAGTTAAAAGAATTCGCAGCTAGAAAACCATCTCTTCAAAAAATCCTTGGCAAAACATTACAGGAAGAGGAAATGGAAAACAACATTGAAAACCAACAATGGGAGGTAGGACAGTAAAGGGGGGAAAGTAGTCATAGAGGATAACAAATCAGGTTTAGTAACATCAATAAACAAATATGGATAGAAGAACAAACCATATCTCAATAATAACCCTAAATGTTAATGGCTTAAACTCACCAATTAAGAGACACAGGCTAGTAGAATGGATCAAAAAACAAGACCCAACAATATGCTGTCTACAGGAGACGCATTTGATAGGAAAAGATATACATAGACTGAAGGTGAAAGGTTGGGAAAAATCATATCACTCATATGGACCTCGGAAACAAGCAGGAGTGTCCATACTCATATCTAATAAAATAGATTTCAAGCCAAAGCTAATCAAAAGGGATATAGAAGGACACTTCATACTGCTCAAGGGAACCATACACCAACAAGACATAACAATCATAAATATATATGCCCCAAATAATGGTGCAGCTGTATTCATCAAGCAAACTCTTCTCAAGTTCAAGAGTCTAATAGACCAACATACAATAATCATGGGAGACTTCAACACACCTCTCTCACCACTGGACAGATCTTCCAAACAAAAGTTAAATAAGGAAACTATAGAACTCAATAACACAATTAACAACCTAGACTTAATTGACATATATAGACTATACCACCCAACATCAAGTAGCTACACTTTTTTCTCAGCAGCACATGGAACCTTCTCAAAAATAGACCATATACTATGTCACAGGGCAACTCTTAGACAATACAAAGGGGTAGAGATAATACCATGCATCTTATCTGATCATAATGGAATGAAACTGAAAATCAATGATAAAAGAAGAAAGGAAAAAGCAAGCATCACCTGGAGAATGAACAATAGGTTGCTGAGTGATCAATGGGTTTTAGAAGACATCAAGGAGGAAATTAAAAAATTCCTAGAGTTAAATGAAAACACAGACACAACATATCGGAATCTATGGGACACATTGAAAGCAGTTCTAAGAGGAAAATTCATTGCTTGGAGTTCATTCCTCAAAAAAAGAAAAAACCAACAAATAAATGATCTCATACTTCATCTCAAAATCCTAGAAAAAGAAGAGCAAAACAACAGCAAAAGAAGTAGAAGGCAAGAAATAATTAAAATCAGAGCTGAAATTAATGAAATTGAAACAAAAGAAACAATTGAAAAAATTGACAAAACTAAAAGCTGGTTCTTTGAAAAAATAAATAAAATTGACAGACCCTTAGCCATGCTAACGAAGAGAAGAAGAGAGAGAACCCAAATTACTAGCATACGGGATGAAAAAGGCAATATCACAACAGACACTTCAGAAATACAGAAGATAATCAGAAATTACTTTGAATCCTTATACTCCAATAAAATAGAAGATAGTGAAGGCATAGATAAATTCCTTGAGTCCTATGATCTGCCCAGATTGAGCCAGGAGGATATAGACAACCTAAACAGACCAATAACAATAGAGGAAATAGAAGAAACCATCAAAAGACTACCAACTAAGAAAAGCCCAGGACCGGATGGGTATACAGCAGAGTTTTACAAAACCTTTAAAGAGGAACTAACACCAATACTTTTCAAGCTATTTCAGGAAATAGAAAAAGAGGGAGAACTTCCAAATTCATTCTACGACGCCAACATCACCCTGATTCCGAAACCAGACAAAGACACATCAAAGAAGGAAAACTACAGACCAATATCTCTAATGAACCTTGACGCAAAAATCCTCAATAAAATTCTGGCGAATCGGATTCAAATACATATCAAAAAAATTATACATCATGATCAAGTAGGATTCATCCCTGGGATGCAAGGCTGGTTTAATATACGGAAATCAATAAATGTTATTCACCACATCAATAGACTTAAAAATAAGAACCATATGATCATCTCAATAGATGCAGAAAAAGCATTCGACAAAGTACAGCATCCCTTTATGTTCAAAACGCTAGAAAAATTAGGGATAACAGGATCATACCTCAACATTGTAAAAGCAATCTATGATAAGCCACAGGCCAGCATCATTCTGAATGGAGAAAAATTGAAGGCATTCCCTCTAAGATCTGGTACAAGACAGGGATGCCCTCTCTCACCACTTCTGTTCAACATAGTCCTCGAAACACTGGCCAGAGCAATTAGACAGTCAAAAGAAATTAAAGGCATAAAAATAGGAAAAGAAGAACTTAAATTATCACTATTTGCAGATGATATGATTCTATACCTAGCAGACCCAAAAGGGTCTACAAAGAAGCTATTAGAGCTAATAAATGAATTCAGCAAAGTGGCAGGATATAAGATCAACACGCATAAATCAAAGGCGTTCCTGTATATGAGCGACAAATCCTCTGAAACGGAAATGAGGACAACTACTCCATTCACAATATCCCCCCAAAAAATAAAATACTTGGGAATCAACCTAACAAAAGAGGTGAAAGATTTATACAATGAAAATTACAGAACCCTAAAGAAAGACATAGAAGAAGACCTTAGAAGATGGAAAAACATACCCTGCTCATGGATAGGCAGAACTAACATCATCAAAATGGCGATATTACCAAAAGTTCTCTATAAGTTCAATGCAATGCCAATCAAAATCCCAACAGCATATCTTGTAGAAATAGATAAAAGAATCATGAAATTCATATGGAATAATAAAAGACCCAGAATAGCAAAAACAATACTAAGCAGGAAGTGTGAATCAGGCGGTATAGCGATACCAGACTTCAAGCTATACTACAGAGCAATAGTAACAAAAACAGCATGGTACTGGTACCAAAACAGGCGGGTGGACCAATGGTACAGAATAGAGGACACAGTAACTAATCCACAAAACTACAACTATCTTATTTTTGATAAAGGGGCTAAAAGCATGCAATGGAGGAAGGATAGCATCTTCAACAAATGGTGCTGGGAAAACTGGAAATCCATTTGCACCAAAATGAATCTGAATCCCTATCTCTCGCCGTGCACAAAAGTTAACTCAAAATGGATCAAGGAGCTTGATATTAAATCAGAGACACGGCATCTGATAGAAGAAAAAGTTGGTTATGATCTACACGCTGTGGGATCGGGCTCCAAATTCCTCAATAGGACACCCATAGCGCTAGAGTTAACAAATAGAATCAACAAATGGGACTTACTCAAACTAAAAAGTTTTTTCTCAGCAAAAGAAACAATAAGAGAGATAAATAGGGAGCCTACATCCTGGGAACAAATCTTTACTCCACACACTTCAGATAGAGCCCTAATAACCAGAATATACAAAGAACTCAAAAAATTAGACAATAAGATAACAAATAACCCAATCAATAAATGGGCCAAGGACCTGAACAGACACTTCTCAGAGGAGGACATACAATCAATCAACAAGTACATGAAAAAATGCTCACCATCGCTAGCAGTCAGAGAAATGCAAATCAAAACTACCCTAAGATACCATCTCACTCCAGTAAGACTGGCAGCCATTAGGAAGTCAAACAACAATAAGTGCTGGAGAGGATGCGGGGAAAAGGGCACTCTTGTTCATTGCTGGTGGGACTGCAAATTGGTGCAGCCAATTTGGAAAGCAGTATGGAGATTTCTCGGAAAGCTGGGAATGGAACCACCATTTGACCCAGCTATTCCCCTTCTCGGTCTATTCCCTAAAGCCCTAACAAGAGCATGCTACAGGGACACTGCTACATCGATGTTCATAGCAGCTCAATTCACGATAGCAAGACTGTGGAACCAGCCTAGATGCCCTTCAATAGATGAATGGATAAAAAAAATGTGGCATTTATACACTATGGAGTATTACTCTGCATTAAAAAATGACAAAATTATAGAATTTGGAGGGAAATGGATGGCATTAGAGCAGATTATGCTAAGTGAAGCTAGTCAATCTTTAAAAAACAAATACCAAATGACTCCTTTGATATAAGGGGTGTAAACAAGGACAGGGTAGGGACGAAGAGCTTGAGAAGAATATTTACAGTAAACAGGGATGAGAGGAGGGAGGGAAAGGGAGTGAGAAGGGAAATTGCATGGAAATGGAAGGCGATCCTCAGGGTTATACAAAATGTCATATAAGAGGTAAGGAGGGGTAAGTCAAGAGAATACAAATGGAAGACATGATTTACAGTAGAAGGGGTAGAGAGAGAAAAGGGGAGGGGAGGGGAGGGGAGGGGAGGGGGGATAGTAGACAATAGGACAGACAGCAGAATACATCAGACACTAGAAAGGCAATATGTCAATCAATGGAAGGGTAACTGATGTGATACAGCAATTTGTATACAGGGTAAAAGCGGGAGTTCATAATCCACTTGAATCAAACCGTGTAATATGATGTATTAAGAACTATGTAATGTTATGAACGACCAATAAAAAAAAAATAAATAAATAAATAAATAAAAAAATAAAAGTTCATTGTTTTTAATGTATGCTAACTTTTGCATTCATGCATTAAATTCTCTACTTTCTACCTGTTACCTACCTGGCATAATAATTTTTAAAGAGAATTGTGTATTAATGAAATATTTAAAAGCTGAAAAATACATAAGAACAATGTGAATTCACTGAGTTTCTATTAGAAAATAAAATGCTTCTTACAGTTTTTCACAAGAGGTTGGCCTTTCAGATGGAAATTTCCAAACTATTTTCACTTGCTACAATAAAAACTGCATGAGTGGTCAGGTCTGATCACAGATGGGGAAACTTAGTGATGCCCGGATGACAAAAGGATAACAAGACCCAGATGTCGAGCTGTTTTTCTTCAGACTGCACCTGGTCTATGGAGGCCCAAAGGGCTCCCAAGCCTGGGTCATTACTTGTTGTTAGGAAAGTAAACTTGATGTCATGGAAAGTTCAGTTGGAACCCTGAAAACTATCTGAAGGGAGAACTTCTTATCACTACTGATTCCTTTGAGCCTAATTTTTATACAGTTATTTGCTCAGTTGTTTGTATATCAGCAATCACTTAGTAAAGTTTCAATTCTGGAATCTCTGACGACATTTTTCAGAAAGTTCTCTGCCGCTGATGCTCTTCCACTACCACCATTAACAAAAAGCCAGGAAAGAAAGGGATAGTCCCAATCCAAGGCCAAGATGAGTGCCCTTTGGGAAACCTGCTGAGCAATCCTATTTTTTCAAACCTCATATTAGCAAGAATGCCTATTTTAACCTAACTAAAAAAACAGCAGAGCCTAAAATCTTAATTAAAAAAAAAAAAGATTTTTATTTGTTTATTTTTAATTTTAGTGCTTTCTTTCCCCGTCTGTGATCAAGCCTGACCACTCATGCAGTTTTTATTGTAGCAAATGAAAATAGTTCTTCCATGATAAGTCAAAGTGCCTTGCAATCCTGCTCAACTGGGCTTTGCCACATCCTGGGTAGCCTGGGAACTGGACGCAGTGGCTGAAACTAAAGAATTTGGCCCTGCCCTCAAGGAATTCGCTCATCACTGCTTTCTTTCTTTCTTTCTTTCTTTTTCTTTATAGAAAAGTTATTTATTTTGCCTTCAGTTCTAAAGCACTCTTTTCCAAGATAGAGCATTTTTTTATTTTAAATTAATTAATTTATTTATTCTAATTAGGTATGACAGCAGAATGCATTTTGAGTCATTGTACACAATTGCTGCACAACTCTTCATTTCTCTGGTTGTACACAACAATGTAGTGTCACACCATATGTGCAGTCACACATGTACCTAGGGTAATGATGTCCTTCTCATTTCACCATCTTTCCTGCCCTCATGCCCCCTCCCCACCCCCTTTGCCCCATCAAAGTTCCTCCATTTTTCCTATGCCCCACCCCCTCATTATGGGTCAGCATCTACTTATCAGAAAGAACATTTGGCCTTTGGATTTTTGGGGATTGGCTTACTTCACTTCCCATCACTACTTTCTTCATTTCCTTTGGCATAGGATTTATTTCAACAACATAAAAGGGTATTTTGGTTTTTTTTTTTTAGCTTAAAAACAGATTTTAAATTTTTTATTGCTTTTGTCAATATTTTCTCAAAACAATAGTCAAAGTAAAATTTCTCACTGATTTTTTATCCTAATACTTGTGTAAGGAAGAACCTCTTGAGAAGCAGTTTGTGATTTGACTTGCTATTCATTTCCCATACTGTTATTTTTGCTTTGTTGTTTTAAATCGTGTTTTTTGGCAAGGTTGTAAAAGTCTGATTTTTCTATTGAATCACTCAATCCACAAATACTAAGTATCTTCTATCTATAAGACAGTGCAGGCATTAAGTGTTATAAGAAATCCAAGATATAAGACTTGGTCCTTGCTATTACACAGTTTATAATCTAACTGAAAAAAATCAGATGTAAACATGTGGAAGTTTTAAAAATAACAGCAAGAGATAAAAGGTGCTTATAAGTTCCCTTCTGAATATGGTAAATAAAGTTAAGTAAATAAATAGATGATGAGCATGAAGTGGTATAAAAATATTTATTAAGTATGCATTAATTTTAGTGGGCATTCTACCTGTGATTAGTTTCTATTTCTTTTCCAAGGAAAATAAAATGCATTCCAAGGCTTCTGTGCCTCCCTGGAGCCTACAAAATGGTGATGAACACCACTCTATGGTTTCCCTCCTCCCTCTCTTCCTGACAGTCCACAGGCTCCTCCTCAGGTAATTTTACTTTCTTGATCTCTTTTTTTTAAATTTATTATTTCACTTATTATTTTTTAACTTTCTTATTTATATAAAAGCAGAATGCATTACAATTCTTATTACATATATAGAGCACAATTTTTCATATCTCTGGTTGTATACATAGCATATTCACACCAATTCATGTCTTCATACACGTACTTTGAAATAGTAGTGATCCTCACATTCAACCATCATTAATTACCCCGTGCCCCCTTTCTTCCCCTTTCACCTCTCTGCCCTATTTAGAGTTCATCTATTCCTCCCATGCTCCCTCTCCCTATCCCACTATGAATCAGCCTCCTTATATCAGAGATAACATTTGGCATTTGTTTTTTTGAGATTGGCTAACTTCACTTAGCATTATCTTCTCTAAATCCATCCATTTACCTGCAATTGCCATGATTTTATTCTTTTATTGCTGATCAATATTCCATTGTGTATATAGGCCACATTTTTTTTATCCATTCATCTATTGAAGGGCATCTAGGTTAGTTCCACAGTTTAGCTATCGTGAATTATGTTGCTATAAACATTGATGTGGCTATGTCCCTGTAGTATGCTATTTTTAAGTCCTTTGGGTATAGACTGAGGAAAGAGATAGCTGGGTCAAATGGTGGTTCCATTCCCAATTTTCCAAGAAATCTCCATACTGCTTTCCATATTGGCTGCACCAATTTGCAGTCCTGCCAGCAGTGTATGAGTCTACCTTTTTCCCCACATCCTCAACAACACCTATTGTTGTTTGTCTTCCTAATAGCTGCCATTCTGATGGGAGTGAGATGAAATCTTAGAGTGGTTTTGATTTGCATTTCTTGATCTCTACACTTTTCTGGAGCTACATGAAGGAAATTCAGTGGAAGCCATTAAGGTCACCTCCACCCTATCGCCTACCCAGCTGTCTCCACTGCTTCCATCTCAGTAGGGCAATGGGCTGTCTGCCAATATGGCACCTCCCAGAGTGTAAGGCAAGAAGTAGAGCACTTCAAACATTAGGTTTCCACATTCACTTGGGGGAGATAATGGTCATACAGCCTCCTGCAGGAGACTTAGGAGGATTTAGCAGCAGAAGATGACGCCCAAGAAATGGTTGCATTTACTTCTCATCTAAGTGCCTCCAAGTCCCTCACTGTTTCCTAGAAAGTGACAACCAAGCCACTGTCCAGAACCTGTTACACCCATCTCCAGAGCACAGGCAGAGCAGCACAGGACATCATTATTTAGGCTGTGCAAAGACAGAGGCTTTGGAAACTGGTTACACTTGAGGGGCCCTCTGCCAGGAGTTGCTACTTGACCTCCTTGGAAACACTGAACTTCTCCCCCTACTTTTAAAAATTGAGTTTTAGATGTTCTCTTCTGCACTTCTGCCACCAAGAACCTTTGCTTTGCTCACTTAGAGATTCAGTGAAAACTGAAAAACTTCTGCATCTGGTTTCTGTGTAAGCTCAGAACTACTCATGTTCAGAGAGCTGCAGAAATCAGGGTAGAGCCTAGACACTAGAACAAAACAGACCTGAGTTTAAATCTCAGTGTCCCTAGCTCCTAAAATCAGGTTTTTCAATTTTCTTAATTATAATGCCTTGTTGAAATGTTCTGAGGATTAAAGATAATGAGTCTGAATTAATATAAATGTTATTTTCTAATTCCTTGACTTTTTTACTTATGTCCATATTACCTGGATTTGACCAGATGTAATGTTTTCTAACTCAGGAGAACCCAGTCTTGAACCTGACCAACCTGTCTGTCAGGGAAGAAGATGAAGAGCAGCAGATCCTTCCCCTTCACAGTCACCATTAGACAGAAACTTGCTGGAGCACTATGATTGTGCTTCATGCTATGGAGCCAGCAGAGGTGGGTTAGGGGATATGGTGAGCTAGAATTTGTCTTTGGTCCTTGTCTGCCAGTGCCCACTATTTATTCATACGTTTGCCCACTATTTATTCATACGTTTGTCATTGTGTTCCTCCTCCGTAGAGCTTTCTTTCTCATTCTATCAGTCTTTCTGAACTAAAATCTTGGTGTTAAGTTGAGAGGGACTTTGGAGTCAAGGCCATCTATGTCATTTTTAAATTTTTTAAAATATTTTTTATTTGTTCTAGCTAGTTATACATAAAAGTAAAATGCACATCATACTTAGATGGAGTGTAACTTCTCATTAATCTGGTTGTACATGATGTAGAGTTACGCAGGTCATGTCACCTATGGAATTTTAAAAGTTATGGTTCAGATTACTAAAATCATTGGCTCAAGTGAACCCAGCTTAGTTGCTCTGGACACACCATTATCACCTAGATCTCAGTGCTCCTAGTCATGTCCTGGATTGAGGCCTCCCTGGTGCCACCACATTACAGCTGAAGTAAAACCACTGAAGAAAAATGTTAACAATTCAATGATATGCTTTTGGAGCTCATATAAATATTTGAAATTCTTTAAAATATGTGATAAAAATAAGCACACATTAAACATGATTATGCATTTTAATTAAGAGAATATATTGTTAATAAAACAGACTATGAATATAAATATTTTATAATTACACTGCTTATTTAAATGATCTAGTTTTTTTTTCTATTAATCCAGAGAGTATCCAGTACTTTACTTAAGAAATATCACTTTATGATACCATGACATACGATCAGTTATTAGAGAAAATAAGTACAGGTTAGGAAGACTAACAATGAGAAAATTAGCTTTGTAGGTAAAGTCCTCTTTTTTTGAAAGAATGAAATAATCAACTGTTGAGAGAGAAAAAAAATGAAAGTGCTTACTGAGTTCAGTTTCTAATACTTCCTTAGAAAGGTTTCACAGTAAAGTAGCAACAAATTCCAGAAAGCCAAACTTATTTTCAGTATTTTCGGAAGACAAAATATTGAGAGTGAAATATTTAAATCTTATGCCCTAGGAAGTATTGATAGTATTTCACAGTCAGGATAATGAGGCCCATGGTTCTGCCTGACAGAGAATCTATTATTAGCTAAGTCTTAATCAAGAAATTACTCTTTCTACCAAAAGAAATAGAATTTCAAATACTTCTCCAATCCCTACAGAGGTCCAAAATAGAGTGCTCAGAGCCAAGTGTAAGGGAACCATGAAAAGGACAACTTTCTTTTGTGTAACTACTAGAGACATTTCTCAGAGCACATGGTAGAATAAAACTGTCTTAGGAATACCATCTATAAAAACTCAGTACTTACAGTGAATTTGGAAACACAGAGACTGATATTAGGCAAAGAGTAGGATCAACAAAAGTGAAACAGCACAAAAAGAAAAGAAAACCATGTTGGTCAAGAAAATAAAGCATGGCCTTACATCATCCACAGTTTGTAGTTTTCACCATACCTAAAAGAGGAGGAATTTAGAACACACAGACTCATGCGCACACACACATGCACGCACATTTCTGTGTCTGTTTGTGTGTCACTCAAAGACTATCGCAGGTACTGAGAATAGAGGTTACTTCTGGGTAGGAAAACTGCAATACAAGGAAGAGAGTATGCATGTCCTTTCGAGCCTTTTAATTTTGTGTGTGAACTAGATAAAAATATTTAAAAGTAAATTATTTTAAAATGCATAGATATAATATCTAAAAAGACTCATACCAACATGTTAGTAGTGATTATATCTGAAAGATTCAAGACTCTTGTTTTTCTCTTTTCTCTTTTATATTTTTAAATTTTCTATAATAAATGTATATTAATCTTATGATCACAAAAGTACCTATTTTTAAATTTCTCTAACAATATGGTGAACAACCAATGAACCAGAAAAAGTAAAATTAAATTAAATAGTAATACCAATATTCTCATTGTATGTTATTAGTAATAATATATTATCTTACTTAAGTAAACAATACAGAAAACCAAATACAGTTTTCATTAAACAATTTGTTTTCAACTAACATTTTTTGTTTTCTTTGTAATTACACATCTTAAGAAGTCCACATAGGAATTATTATAGATATTTGAACTAAGGGGCCCCAACATGTGGATATTTGGGTGTCTAGGAAGAACAAAATTAGATAAAACACATGTTCACATACTTCAACTTGACTAACTTCTACATATTGTCTACTCAAAGCTGGATCTAGAGAACTTAGCTTAGTAATGCAGTTTACAAAGGAATATAGATAACTTTAAAATGTTCGTATTTATAACTACAGCTGTTTGAATTAATAGATGGCAGGAGACAGTTTTAAATGTTTTATCATAGAAAACATGTAGATTGTCAATAAATACCTTAAATTGATACTCAGCATCATTAGTCATTAAGAGATGAAATAAAAATCACAAGATATTAGTTCACATCCAGTAGAGAGCTATAATCAGTAATAGACAATAACACGTGCTAATGTGTGGCAAAATTAGAATGTTGATACATCACTGATGGGAATGTGAAATCATGCAACTGCTATGAAAAACCTTTGGTAGTTCCTCAAAAAGTTAAACATAGAATTTCCATGTGACCCAGCAGTTGCACTTCTACATATAAACACAAAAGAAATGAAAACACTTCCACACAAAAAGTTGCACAAGAATATTTACAGTGTTATTCATGATCACCCAAACTTAGAAACAACCCAATGTCCATCAGCCAATGAATGGCTAAAAAAAAGGAAGGAATAGCTACATAATGGATATTCTTCATCCTTACATTGACCCATGCTACAACAGGGACAAACATTGTTACATGGAAAAAGCCACCCACAAAAAGTCACATATCCTCTGATTTCATTTACATAAAGTGTACAGATTCAGAATGTTGATTAGTGGTTGTCAGGAATTGAGCCAAGGAAAGAATGAAAAGTCACTACAAATGGGCATTGGGTTTCTTTGGGAGTGATGATAATATTATGAAAGTAGACAATAGTGATAGTTTCACAATCTTTCTGCATTTACTAAAATTACGGAACTATACACTTTAAAGGAGTGAATTCTCTGGTATGTGAATTATATATCAGTGATTTTTTAAAATTTCATTTCAAGGGGCATGTCTAAAGTCAGGGCATCAACATGGTCACATTCATAGACCCATGGACATAAGGATCACCTGGACTGATTCTTTGGGAGACCTAATGTCATTATTATCCATTAAATACCATGTTAAGAGTAATGCCATCCTGACCACATTTAAAATCTCTTTGGGGGATATGCTAATTCTTAAATGTTACTTTGCAATCTATCACCAAAAGAAAGGTAACATGGCACACAAATAAAAATAATTTCACTTTTTCTCACAGACTTTCAGTATAATAGTCTGGTGAAGTCTGCTTATTTTTAGAGATTTTATCACCAAGCTTGAATTACCACACAGTGAAAACTGACAATATGGCACTGAATATCCAATTAGATCCTTTATAATAAATGATTAGCAGCTTGTATGAATATGACCAAAGTCTGACTTCTAATATCCATCAACCCATCTCCTGTATGTTGCACACAGATTATGCAATCTGTATTTTAACTACTATTCACCAAACAGTATTATGACTATTTTTTCTAATCTTTTTTTATTTGTTCTGATTAGTTATACATGACAATAGACACATCATACAAAAAATGGAGTATAACTTCTCCTTCTTTTGGTTGTACATGATGTAGAATTACATGGTCATGTAATCATGTATGTACATAGGGTAATAATGTCCAATTCATTCTATTATCCTTTCTATCCCCAAACCTCCTCCCCTCCCTTCACTTCCCTCTGCCTAATGCAAAGTACCTCTATTTTTCCCTAGCCCACCCCCCCCATTGTGAATTAGTAACCATGCATCAGAGAAAACATTCAGCCTTTGGTTTTTTGGGATAGGCTTATTTGGCTTAGCATAATATTCTCCAGCTCCATCCATTTACCTGCAGATGTCATAATTTCATTCTTCTTTAAGGCTGAGTAATATTCCATTGTGTTTATGTACCACAATTTCTTTATCCATTCATCTGTTGAAGGGCACCTAGGATGGTTCCATAGCTTGGCTGTTGTGCATTGAGCTGCTGTAAACATTGATGTGGCTGTGTCACTTCAGTATGCTGATTTTTAGGTATAAACCAAAGAGTGGGATAGCTGGGTCAAATGGTGGTTCCATTCTGAGGAATCTCCATACTGCTTTCCATAATGGTTGCACCAATTTGCAGTAACAATGTATAAGTGTGCCTTTTCCCCCCACATACTTGCCAACATTTATTGTTGCTTATATTTTTGATAATTGCCATTCTGACTGGAGTGAGATGAAATCTTAGGGTGGTTTTGATTTGCATTTTTCTAATTGCTAGAGATGTTGAACATTTTTCATATATTGTTGATTGATTGTATTTCTTCTTCTGTGAAGTGTTTGTTCAGTTTCTTAGCCCATTTTTGATTGGGTTGTTTGTTTTTGTGGTATTGGGTTTTTGAGTTCTTTAAATATCCTGGAGATTAATGCTCTATCTGAGGTGCCTGTGGTAAAGATTTTCTCCAATTCTATAGGCTCTCTCTTCATATTATTATGACAAATTTTAAAACAACTATATGTTGAGCATATAGTTATTGATATTTTAAAAGTATCATTGACATTCCAATAAACATCTAAATTCTGTGAGTTTTTCTTCTGAAATTTTTTTGTTATTTGTTAATATAATATGGTGATAGGGCAAGAAAAACTACTGAATAATATTTCTCAATCCCTCCTTTACCTCTTCCTTCTCTAGACACAGGGAGTACTCACAGTTTTATTTAAAGTATTATTTAAAATGTTTTTCTTTAAGAGGACTCAGTGGCACATGCCTATATTCCCAACAACTCAGGAGGCCTGAGGCAGGAGGATTGCTATTTGGAGGCCAGCCTGGGCAACTGAGTGAGACCCCAGCTCAAAATAAAAAATAAAAAGTATTGGAGGTATAGTTCAGCTGGGTTCAACAACAGTACCAGCCCACCAAAAAAGTCTCCTTTAGCATTTCAATAGGGAATTTTTATGCCAATAAAGTAGATTTTATCTTATAACCCCGAATTAGTTATCTGCTGCTACATAACAAAATATTCCAAGTCACAGTGACTTAAAACAAAAGCATTTATTATCTCACAGTTTCTGTGGATTTGGTATTAAACATCAGCTGACTGGATGACTTAGGATCAATCGGGAAGTGAGTTGTCAAACCCAGTGCGGTGGTACACGCCTGCAATCCCACCAGCTCAGGAGGCTGAGGCAGGAGGATCTGAAGTTCAAACACCAGCCTCAGCAAAATGAGGCCTTAAACAACTCAGTGAGACTCTCTAAGTAAAATACAAAATTGGGGCTGGGCAACTGGATCAGTGGTCGAGTGCCCCTGAGTTCCACATCTAGTACAAAAAAAAAAAAAAAAAGAAAGTGAATTTTTAAGTGTTGTCCACGCTCAAAATGGGCGAGGGATTAGAGGAATGAATTTCTTTCCCTTTAGAAAAGAAGAATGACAAATGTGTGGTTGTATTTAAAAATCATCACAAACTCTTTTGAAAACAGTTGTTTGCCATGAGTACAATTAATACTTAAAAATCAATCACAGGGGTGTATTAGTTCCAAATTTCTCTTAAAACAAAAGCTCCATTATCTCACAGTTTAGAAGCTCCATGATGAGATTCAGGTTCTCTTGTCTGAGTGTTTTCTCCACTTAATGTGTCTTCTTTCTCTATAAGAAAAAGCTAAGGATTAACAATAAAAGCAATGTGACAAAAACTGTTAATTCTCATCAGATATTTATGTGCTTTTGTGTGTTTCATAACCTTCCTAGAGTCAGGTTGGGGCTCTTTAGCAAGTTTTTGGCAAATAAAATGTAAGTGGAGTGTTTCACCTGTGCTGAAACAGGAGCTGGGTTGTCTTTCCATCCTCCATTGGCAACCTTGAACAACACATATTCCAGTTGGTGGATCTACAAGAAAAAAGAAAAAAGAGGGTGCCCAGACACTGGTGGACTCTTAAGCTGCTAAAATGTGGGGATTAATTTTTCATTCGACCTAGCATTGCATAAAGTTACTAGTTATTACTGCTACACTGTACTGAAATGTTTAAAAGTAGAACTCTCTTATGTTCTAAACAAATGTTGCTCTCCTTATTAGAAATCAAGATCGTCTCAAACAAATAATAATATAGCAACTGAGATGAGAATATTCAAATCCAGTTAGTGAGCCTCATTCTGGAATCCAGATATCTCTGATCTAAATGTATAGACCAAAAGAAAAACAACCTCAGAAACAAAGAAATTTTAAGGAAGAATTAATGGTAAAATTAAGTTCATGATCTTGTGTTGAATTCACTCTAAGTCATAGTGGTAAAAGCAACTCTAAGGCTTAACAATTAATTAAAGGAAGAAAGAAGAAGAAAACCAAGTAAGCATATGCCTAACCCCTGGAAGCTGAAATCTAAGATTAAATTGTATGTGCGACAGGGCCTAGGGCTATGTATATACCAAATATTCCATAATTGAATTCCTAGATCTATTCTTTATTTTTTGAACAACTTTTCCCATATGTCTTTGGTGTTCTGAAAGACTGAATGTAGGAAGTGAAGAGGACACAGTGTTCTTCAAAAGAATAAGTTAAAGACTTGGGAATTAAGCAAACTTAGACAAAGAAAAAGCAGGAAAGACTCATAAAGTGGTTGGCAGAAACAGGAGGTCAGATTATTTTATGTAAATAAAAACAAATAGTGATAAGGAATTCCATTCCTTGAAGGGAGGAAAAAAGCCTAGTGAATTTATTATTTTACCTTTTTACCTGCCTGTGGCAGCTTCTGCTAAAGTCACTTTATAAGGATAATGTTCCTATTTCTGTACCTTCTTGGTGTAGGCAATCCTGAGGACTGAATCCCACCTGTCACCTAGGGAGAAAAAAATGCCAAAGTTATATTTTAGACACTTCTCAATATGATGCTAAATTAGAAATTTTTCAAAGTAACTTTGATTCTAAGAAAAATATAAAATGAATAACTTCCAGGGTATAAACAAAAAAATATCAGACATATATTTTTTCCAACATAGCAATATAACAATTATCAGTTAACTTTTTGAACTTCGTAGTTGTTTCTTGTTTTGATTTATTTTATTGTTTTTGTAAGTTTTTAATTGTACTGTCTTTTTGACCAGATCATAAAAGGCTAGAATTGGGTGGATGGAACAGAGAATTATATTAATTATATAAAAAATATTCAGCATACAGAAAGATTACTGTGGATTTTTTCAAAGACATATATATCTCCAAATAAGTATTAGGACAGTGTATTGAAAAATCATTCATTCTAATGTCTGTTGCAGAGAAGAAATGGGATTAGAAATAGAAGCTGAAAGAAGAAAAATAGTAAAATACATTTAGATTTATTTCAACCATGTTATGGTTTTAGTTGCTTTTGTAAATAGTATTATATTTCAATTTTTAGTTCCTTGTTCTTAGCTTACATAAATATGATTAATTTTAGTATATTGGCCTTATACTCTGAAATTTTGCTACATTTACTTAGTAGAATTTTTGTGGATTTACTGAGATTTTTTATGTAAATAATTATGTCATTTTAAAATAAAGACAAGAAATGTCCATAGCCAATCTACAGACTTGTTTTTTTTTTAATTTTTCTTGCTTTATGTCACTGTCTAGGATTCCTAGTTTAATAGAAATGCTGAGAGCAGACATCTTTGGCTGTTTCTTACTCTTCACAGGAAAGTAATCGCTGTTCCATCACTAAGTATGATGATAACTGTAAATATTTTATAAGCTCCCTTTATCAGGTTGAGAATGTTCCCTTTGTATTTAACATTTTTACAATGCTTATATATCAAATTTATTGAATGTTGCTTTCTTTCTTTATTGATAGCATCATGATTTTTCCTTTTTTAGTCTACTGATATGGTAGATTATATGATCAATTATTAACATGAACCAACTTGGCATAATGTATTATCCTTTTTATGTATATTATTGGACTCAATTAGCAAATAAATATTTGCTGAAAATATTTGCATCTATGTTTATATGTTATGTTGGTCTTTGTCTTTCTTGAAATGTCTTCGTCAAATCTTGAAATCAGAGCAATGCTGATTTCTATTTTCCAAAGGAATTTGAGTAGAATTGTTACATTTCTTTCTTAAATATTGGGTTCAATTCACTGGTGAAGCCACCTGAAACAAGTTTTCTTTGTGAAAAAGTTTTTAAACTAAATTATAGCACTATTCAAATATCTCTTCTTGAGTGAAGAAAATTTGTGGAACAGATTTTAAGTTCTCAAATACATTGGCAATGTTCACCATGTTTCATACTTCAAATGTCTGTGAGATCTGTAGTGATTCATTTTGACTTTTGTTCTACTGTATTTATCAATTAATTACTTAAATAGGAATGTTGAAATTCTAGCTATATTAGTGGATTTGTCTGTTTCTCCTTTCAGTATTTTCAAATTCTGTTGTGAAATGTGGATGCATTTAGAATTGATATGTCTTTTATTCATTGATCCTTTTATTTTGTTTCTTTTCCTTATCTCCACCCCTGTCCACATGCTCCTCACTATTATTGATTGGTGCCCCCTCTGACCAGACATCTGTTTCTCTTTTTTTTTTAATATTTACTTTTTAGTTCTAGTTGGACACAATACCTTTATTTTATTTATTTACTCTTATGTGGTGCTGAGGAGCCAACGGAGAGCCTTGTGCGTGCTAGGCGAGCGCTCTACCACTGAGCCACAACCCCTGCCCCCAGACATCTGTTTTTCTATTGGATCCCCTGCTTAGGAGCATGAGTAAGACCATGTCTGTCTGATTGGGTCCCTAACTTGTGTCCATGAGCACTTCTGTCAAGCAGGACGTTGACCTCATCAGAAGACTGTTTCCATGCTCCTTTGTTCTGGTCCTGCCCCCGACCTCCTCACTCACCATATTGCTCCAGCTGCCTAAACCCTTCTCTATATGTCCCTCATTTATCCATTCTAAAGTCGACTTTCTCTTGTATTAGTATGGCCAGTAAAAGCTTCCTTTGAATAAGCTAATGCATAGTTTTTCTCTTAACAGGTCTATATATTCAAATTTGAAGTGAGCTTCATGTAGGCAGCACATACTTGTATCTTGTTTTCATATCCAGTTTGTCAATGTTTGCCGTCCAAATGGGATATCTGATTCATCAGTATTTAACATAGTTATTTTAGGACTGGATTTAAATCTACCACCTCGCTATTTGTTTTCTGTTCCCTAGCAGTAGACTGTCATTGCTTGTTACTAGGGGGGTAGCTTAGGGTAGGATGAAGAATGTTCTCTTCCATTTTCAGCCTTAGGCAGGCCTTAGTAGGTTTTTTCAGTTGTTTCTGCCCTAGGGGAATCAAAATCTTGGTAGTCTTGGGCAGAAGAGTTTTCTACCCTCTCTCTAGCAGCATTACTCTTCTAGTGACTCAATGCAAGAAGCATGGTAGGGGCAGAGGTGTTCCCATTCCTCTGTAAAGCAGATGGCTTTTGCTTCTACCCGTCAGGCAAGAGCATTGTATATTTGTCTGGGCCTAGGGAAGGAGGACTTCCTCCTCTCCTCCAGCAGCAGGCGATTTTTGCTTTGAATCTTTCCAGAAGCAGTAGATGCTTGACTGGGGGTAGAATGCATTCCTGACTCCTCCAGAGATTTTGTTTTGCATGTGAGAAAAGTCCAGAAAATAGAGAGTACACCAAGTGGTGTACTTTCTGAACTCCTGGCCTAAACCCAATCTTTCTTGTGCACACTTGATGGAACGCATTAGAAAATCATTGACAAACAAATGAGTACTGCCCTTGTGTCTAGCCCTCCCAAGGATGCCAAACTGTCACACTAGTCCACGCTCAGCATTTAAGAATTTGTTAAAATATTAGCTATTTTCTTCTTTTTGCTCTTAACACTGCAACCCCTTTTGTGCTCTGCCAAATGTGGAATAGATTGTAAATGCCATTTCTCCTTGAAGGGACTTGTTATCCTTTAGAATTTATCTAATTGCTTTGTATTTTCAGTTCTCTAACACCTAAGAGTCATGATTTTTTTTTTTAGATTATCTGGATTTTTCTTGTTAGAAAGGGAGCAAAAATTTTTGGTGGTGTGGAGTATCTTGGGAGATGAATGAAACAAGATGAGCAAAGTATGGATAATTGATAAATCTGAGTAATAGACAGATGGAGATTCATTATATTCTTTTCTAAATTTGCATATGCGTAGCAATTTTTAGAATAAAAAGGTTTGCAACAGTTGCCTGAAGATCAGAACACTTTAGATATTAGGCTTCATATTCTAGAGATTACTTTAAATTAATATTTGTTCCCAAATAGAATAGTCTATGACAAACTGGGTTTACAAAGGAAAGGATTTCACCTCTGAAAGCAGAACATATTGGAAACAATAATGAATGACATGTCCTAAGAATGAACTGATAAGCTGTGATTATTGCACTTCCATCCCATGACCTCTACAATTGAGTAGTCTTCTTGTTTGCCAATGTTGTTAGCTTCTCTCAAAAGTTTATTTTCTTATCAAATGAACTTTTACTACAACTATTTTATTATTGTCTTTTCTTATTATCAGCTATTATAGATACATCTGTAGCTTTCAATCCTATTTAAAAAAAGTACTCAAATGATGAAGGAATGTTATGAAATGTTTCCTGTCCTTAATAAAAAGATTCTCCTGCCTTTTAAAATCTCTTTCATTGGCCTTTTCTTTGCATAATCCTCTGTTCCTCAATTTCTGATTCATTCTTAGCATTTTCCATATATAAGGTGTACAACATGTGCCAAGCCCAAGGACAGATACTTTATGAAAATTCCTGCTGTTTTGGGTATCATCTATATGTTCTCTAAAAGTCCATTTTGATTAAAGGTTTGGTCCCCAAGATGGCACTATTGGGACGTTCTGGGGAAACTTTTGGAGGTGGGACCTAGTGAGAGGTCTTTAGGTCATTGAAGGTCTGCCCCCCAGAAAGTAGTTCCCGCAAGAGGGTTGTAGTAGAAGCTTGAGTTTGGCCCCACCCAGTCCTCTGTGCTCTTAATTTGAGATGTCATCTCTTGCCTGCTTCCATACTCACTTCCACCATTGCTGTCCACCATGATACTATATAGCCAAGAATGTTGCCCATGCCTGCGCCATGCCCATGAACCTACAAAAATATAAGCTAAATAAACATTTTCTCTGTATAAGATATCTGGTTCAATTTATTTCATTCTAGCAACAAAAAGCTGACTAATCCAATTCCCTTTGCACCACACAACTTCTTATCTGTCAAGTTTTCTTATTGGCTCATTTCTGCTCTGCCCTCACTTTCAGTTCTAGTGTCATTAGGCCTCACCTTTATTCACAGGTCAAATTTTATGTCTTCAATAACCTCCTGGACTTTTTCATGTTGTCATGTTGTTTTTCATTGGTCCCTCAAACTCAATATGTCTGAAAAGGAAAGCATACAATTTAATCCAATCCAGTTCCCATCCTATGTCACACCAGAAGATACATGCTAGAAAATTACCATGAAAAATAATGTAGCCTGAACACTGAAAAAATAAATTTGTATACCTTACCATATAAAATTGTGTCTTTATGTGACATTTTTTACCTCTGTTACTGACCGTGCTAGGAAAACAAACTATATCACCTTTGAGCAAAAATGGTTAGAAAAATCATCACAAGATATAATACTTATGATGTTGGCCAAATTATATTGTTGTATTGTGCATGTACAAATATGTAACTATATATATATATATATATATATATATATATTCATATATGTAAAATAATTACCCTCTGAAAGCTAAAAATAGGATAATACAATACCTAAGAAAAATGAACTAGGGTGGAGAGTAAATAAAAGTCATTTTCTGAGTTAATTATTTAAATGTTATTGATAATATGGGAGTGTTCTCCTAACTCAATTAAGAAGACCATAACTACTCCTTAATTTTATCAAAGAGTAAATAAGACATTTCAGAAATTTTTTTGTTATCTACAATACTGAAATGCTACATAACTGAATAATAATGATCAACATGGGGTATGAAACAAGAGAACCAATGAGCAGTGTTTGTCAATGTTTATTTTCTTTATCCATAGCAAGCTTTCTAGTTGAATTTTTGGTTTTTTGTTTGTTTCTTTGTTTTTCTGTACTGGGCATGGACCCCAGGGCCACATGCACTTCACCCCTGAGCTACATCCCTTGCCCAAAGTTTCCTAGTTTCATGACAACAATCCACAGACTCTATATTTACTCTTCATATATACTAAGCAACTTTTGATAAACCAAGTGGTTTTTCTTACTGGGAAGAGTTATGCTCAAAAGTCAACTTCTGGATAACTAATAACCCCTGTGCCTCAGAAAATGAGACCTGGGCCTTTAACCAGATGTGACTGAGCTATGACACAGCTCCTCCCTATGGCTGAACAACAGCATCTAATTTCTCACTGTCTACATCTTATGTCAGCTTCCTTTGTATACAATTTTGCTTGCATGACCTAATGATCTATTCCAATTTTTATTATAGGCTGAGAATCTTATTCTCCATTCGCAAGGTAAATATGTTTGGTGATGCTTAAAATACTTGGAAATGTTTTTGTTGTTGTTGTTGTTGTTGTTGTTTTTGTTTTTAAATATTTATTTTAGTTGTAGTAGGACACAATACCTTTACTTTATTTATTTATTTTTATGTGGTGCTGAGGATCGAATCCAGGGCCTTGCACATGCTAGGTGAGTGCTCTACCACTGAGCCATAGCCCCAGCCTCTTAAAAAGGTTTTTAATAAAAATATTTTCATGAAAATTTTAAGAATTCATATCAATGCTTTATCTAAATCCTTGAACTTGGACAAGAAGAAAAAGTCTATTGTTTTGTTGTTTTAATGTAGCTATAACACTTTTTGTTTTCCCTTCTGGCAAAATTGCCTTACCAAAAGGTTACAACAGTTGACAACTCAGCAATGATATACATCCCATAAAGAGCTGATAGTAAATATTCTAGTCTCTGTAGACCATGCGGTCTCTAATGTAGCTTTTTGACTTTGCTGTTGCAGTATGAAAGCAGCTAATAAGGAATGAATGGTCATTGTTCTGCTCTAATAAAACTATTTGTGAACACTGAAATTTAAATCTCATTTAATTTTAATGGATCAAGAAACATTCTTCTTTTTCCCCTCTATCATTTACAAATGCAAAAATTAGTCTTCACTTGTGAGCCAACCAAAAGTGGGCAGCCGTCTAGATGTCCATGGCCATAGTTGACCAGTCTATTGGAAACAATATCTCTGGTTTTGACCTATATCCTGAGCTCTACAACCACATTTTCAATTTTTCTCTAGTTATCCTATTATGAATATCCCCAAAGCACCTCAAACTAAAGCCATTTAAAACCTAACTCAGAACATATGCCTCATCCAGACCATCTGCCTGCTTGTCTGAAATCCACTATTTCTGTTCATGGCACATCATCTTCCAGTCATCCAGACCTGAAATTTAGAATTCATTGTGGACTGACTCAGTACTCTTGTCAGGTTCTATCCTGCTTCACATATGTCTTCACTTTCAATCCCCACCCCTAGCATCTGAGTTAGGCCTTCATTCTCTAGCCTACCTTGTTGCTGTGGGCCTGTGATTGGTTTCCCTACTCCAATAGCTCCAGCACAGCTGTTCTCTAATACTCCTGACATCCTGATACTGCTATCAGAATAGATTCCTAAAATACTGCTCTAATTATATCACTATACTATTTTAAAACTTTGTGTAACTCTATTGCTTACCTAATTGAATACAAACTCTTCCAACTGACAATTGAGACTATCCAAAACATTGCCTCATTTATGTTTCTAGCCTGTCCTTATTTTAAACCTCATCCAACCAACATTAATGAACATTATTAGGTACCATGCTGGATACTCTGATATAATGAGCAAAAACAACATGACCTGCACTAATCCTACGCTTTGAAAAAATGCATGAGTTAAATAATAAAAGTTATAAGAATAAAACTGGCAGGCAAGAATAACATGAAGTAATCCTTTCAAAAAACTGGAAGAACTTTAAATCTAGAATTGGTTCTGATCCTCACAAAACTATAAACTATTATCTAAGTAAGTGGCTGAAATAAAAGCACACTGACATGGAAGCCATCAAAATATTTATCATACACAGAGCTTCCTGCAAATTCTACTGGAAGAAGTACTCCAACAATAAAACATATTTCTAGTGGCTTCAAGATATATAGGAAATAAAGTTACTCTGATGATAGGCTGGTAATATTTTTGCAGATGTGTACATATGTCAAATCTTATAAAGTTGATTGCTTCAAACGTGAACAGCTTATAATATTTCAATTATTCTTGCCCATCTCCTTCATGGGGAGGAAGTGGGTAACTGTTGGAGGTGTGGTACGGCTGGAAAGTAATGTTAAGAAATAAAGATGAAAAACTCAGTAAATTAATTGAAGCAGGGGTCTGATGGATGGAAGAGACCTGATGGTTCTGGTCCTAACAAAAAGAAAAGCCCAGGAATGCCTTATTTATAGCGGTACACACCAAAGGGATTCAGTAAGGAGCTTCTTGAGGAAAATAGGGTAACAGCAGGGGGGAAAACAGGTTGTTCAAAGTTTGGCAGGTTACACTGATCTCCAGGCGCCCATCTCCAGGTGACTGCATTTGATCCTAGGCTGTGAGCTCAGGCAGGGTGCCAGCGTGATCTGGGCTTTCTCCAACCCAGGAATTTCACCCAGGAGTTCCCAGAAAAGCAGCTTCCCTGCCTTAATGGCTCAAACAAAATCCATAGTTCATATACGGCTTCCAACAAATTACATACCAATAAAATGTGCACAAATTTTGATAGCTAATCATTTTTTTTAATTTTGTAGTTGTAGATGGACACAATACCTTTATTTATTTATCTTTTTATGGTGCTGAGGATCGAACCCAGGGCCTCACACATGCTAGGTGAATGCTCTACCACTAAGCCACAACCCCAGTGCCAGCTAACCATTCTTTTCAAGAATAAAATGAACACCTGTATAGTAAATATGTAAGTTCTGGGGTGGGAGTCACATAAATAATCATAAAACAATGTGACTAGGACTATGAAAAAAAAGGTGGAAAAGCCTAGAATAAAAATATTTGACTTAAGAAAGTTAGGGGAGCCTTTCCTGAAAAAGTGGTGCCTAATCTGGGAATCAATAATTGACTAATAATATTAAAATCCAACACTTACCCAGTAATGTTATGTGGCAACAAACCTATTTTGTATGTTTTACTTACATTCACCCATTTAATCCTCACAATCTATCTTATGTTTTTTCTTTTATTATCCACATTTTATATGTTGCAAAATTGAAGCCCAGAATAGTTATGTTTCTTGCCTAAGTTCTCATAGGCAGTAAGAAGTGGTACCATTAATTAAGAAATGGACCACTAAAAAATAGGTGTGAAGTGTGTCAGTGCACTTGGTTACAAACAACAGAAACTAGTTTTAGCCATCTGTATTAGTTTAGGTTTCCTAAAGCATAACCTGAGATTAATTGGTTAATATATTTACTTAATATTAATTAATTAAATATATTGGGGAGTTGAAACCACAAAGCAGGACTGATAGATGTTGCAGAGTGAAATGGGGAAGATAAAAAAGCTTAGTCTGAGTGAGACCCTGGGTCTTCAATGCAATCCCCAGCACCACTATCTCTCCCTCCCCCCCAAAAAAAATCAAGAATAAAGGTGGATTATTGGGTCTTCTTTGTGGGAAATGTTTGCACCAGCACCTTCTGAAAAGTTATGGAAGTATCTGCCTGCATGTCAGGAGGAAGAAGCATTTCTCTATCTGCTATCTTACCCCTTTGGTTGAAGGTTATCCCCAGAAGCAATAACCCCACACTTTTAGGTCCTGCTGTATGTGAGCAAACAGATTCCAGTAGCATTAGAAAAGGTCCTTGGATAGAAAATTATGAAACAAGTGACTCCTCCTTAAGGGATGTCCTAAAGAGAATACGTACTAGTACAGAAATGTTCAACTTGGCTGAAGCTGACATCAGAGGTGGATTAAGATGATGTGCTATGGGATACTGGAGCATTACCTGTAATTTCTTAAGGAAAATGAACACTAGAGAAACAATCCCATTTACAATAGCATCAAAAGTAATAAAATAGGAATGAACTTAGCTAAGAAATTAAAAGAATTGTTCACTGAAAACTACAGAATATTGATGAAAAATTAAAGAAAATATAAACAAATTGAAAGTCATTACATGTTCATGAATTGGAAGACAACATTGTTTAAATGTCCATACTACCCAAACCAATATTCAAATTTGATGTAATGCCTTTTGAATTCCCAATGGCACTTTTTACAAATTTTTTTTTAAAAAATCTAAAATCCATATGAAACCACAAAATATCCCAAATAGCCAAAACAATCTTTAAAAGAACAAATTTGAGGTATCAAAATTGGTTGCAAAATATATTACAAACATGCAATAATTTAAACAGGATTGTACTGTTATGAAGATAGAAATATAACTAATGGAACAGAGTAGAAAGCCCAGAAATAAATTCTGATCTTCAACACAGAAGCCAAGAAAACACAATGGGGAAAGAATGATTTCCTCAACAAATGGTATTGGGAAAATGTATAGTCACAAGCAAAAGTATAAATTGGATCCTTATATTATATACAATAATCAACTCAAGATGGGATAAAGACTTAAATGTAAAATCAAAAACTATAAAGCTTCTAGAAAACATAGGGAGAAATCTTCATGACATTAACCTTGGCAATAATTTCATGTATACGATTACCAAAATCAGGGACAAAAATGGACAAGTGGAACTACATAAAACCAAAAAGTGGGGCTGTGGGCTGTGGCTCAGTGGCTGAGCACTTGCCTAACATGTGTGAGGGACTGCGTTTGATCCTTAGCACTGCATACAAAAAATAAGCAGACAAAATAAAGGCACGCTGTCCATCTACACCACAAAAAAATATTTTTTAAAAAAACTATAAGGAAGCTTCTACACATCAAAGGAAACAAGAGAGCAAAAACACAACCTATGTAACAAAATTGTTTTCAAACCATATATCTGATAAGGAATTAATTTCCAAAATATACAAGAAACTTATTTAACTTAATATCAAATAAAACAAATCAAAGTCTAATATCCTGATTGAAAAATAGGCAAAGGGTTTGAATAGACATTTCTCCAAAGAGGATCATACAAATGGCCAACAGAAAAAATGAAAAGATATTCAACATCATTAATCATCAGGGAAGCATAAATAAAAACTACAATGACATATGACTTTACCCCTATTAGAATGGTTATTATCAAAAATAAAAATAAAGAGACAAAAAGTGTTGTCAAGAATGTGTAGGAATTGGAACATTTGTATGCCGTTAAATGAAAAAGGGCCCATTTACTGGGCAAAACAGTCTGACAGTTCCTCAAAAGGTTAAAGATAAAATTTCCCCATGATCCAGTAATCACAGACATGGGTATTTATCTAAAAGAAATGAAATCAGGATTTTGAGGAGATATTAGCACTCCATAGTCATGGAGATATAATTCACAATAGCCAAGATGTGGAAAGAACCTATACATCCATGGATGAATGAATGGATTAAAAAACATGTTATATACATACAATGGAATATTATTCAGCTTTAAAATATAAGGAATTTTTGCAATATGCAACACGAGACATGAACCTTGAGAACAAACACTATGTTAAGTAAAATAACCTGATCCAATAGGACAAATACTGAGTGATCTCACTTATATAAGGTATTAAAATAATTGAACTCATAGAAGTATAGAGTACTGGTTGCCAGGAGCTGGGGGAAGGATAATGGGAACTGCTAATCTAAATTTCAGTTATGCAAGATGAATAAGTTCTAGAGTTCTACTGTACACTTAAAAATTTTGTTAAATGGTAAGAGTACTTATTGCAATAAAAAATAAAATTAATAAAAATAAAGAGAAAGATTTGGGGAATTCACATCTTATTCTTCTCAGGCTGCTATAACAGAATATCATGGGCCAGGTAGCTCACAAATAATAGAAATCCATTTTCTCACAGATCTGGGGATTGGAAAGTCCAATATCAAGGTGCTGACAGATACTGTGTCTGACAATGGCTCACTTCCTGGTCGTGGTTATCTTCTCACTGTGCCCTCATATGACAGGGAAAGGTAAGAGAGTTTACTGGGGTGCGTCTTTTATGAACCACTAATTCCATTTTTGAGAGCTTCACTATCATGACTCAATTACCTCCCCAAACTCCACCATCCTAAACCATCATGTTGGAGGGAAAGTTTCAAAATATGATTTTAGGGAGGACAAGAACATTTCAGTGAATAACAGAATGTAAGATTATAAGACCAGACTTGAAAACAGAAAAAAAAAAAAAAAAACCAAGGCCATTCCAAAAGCACAAGGAACAATAATTGCTACAATTTATTTCTGTTAGCAAAAGTCTGGCAAGTGAGCTCAGCCTCCACAGGATAACACTGCTACCACAGCTTGATGCTGTTGATGCTGTTGGCATTGCTGGTACTACTGCTGGTTGATGCCAGCATCACTGCGTATTACTTCTAACCATTCCTCCATCCTTTCCTCATTTATTCCAGATTTGAAGTCCTAATAGGATTGTATCAGTGATGGAGTCTATATTATGTGTCTACATTTTTTTTAGGAGACATGATCAGAGGAGGATTGGCTTCTATATTTTCTATGCTTACAAACAATTGGAACCACCGACTGCCAATGAAGAAAAAGATAGTCATAAGGGTAAAGAGCATGTGTTTAATTTTGGAAGTGTTGAGACTGAAACATCTGAACTGAGATGTCAAGAGACAGCTGTAGATACAGGTCTGGAGTATAACTTCCTCAACAGCCTCTGTGAAACAAGTTCACTAATTACCAACCCCAAGGAAGGCACCATTACATGGAAGATAGCAAAGACCATCAACTCTGACAGCGACCAGGAATAAGAATCCAAATATTTTAGCCTGCTTCATCTTGAGCTACACTTTATTACTCACCAGAATCCAGTGAGACAGAACATGCATGCACAACAAGTTACATGAAATAGTTTGATTATTTGCAGATAGGCAGCAAGGGAAAACAGAATCCCAAGATTCATAATAAGCCAGTTCCAGAAGGATCAGGAAAGTTACTCAGGGTGGATTGGGTTTCATCTGCACATGCTGTACTGCAGCTAAGGAATCCTGAAAGCACTTCACTCAGGGTTTTACACTAGGTGAATCCCTGGACTAAAGTATTGTAGGCAGACTGCTCTTGGAGGGATAGAAAGGGCCTGGGCTATTTTAGGCAGTTCATTCCTATCTCAGACATTGCATGTCCAGTGCATGCTAGCTATTCTGAAAACTATGGGCAATAAGAAGGAGGAAAACCCTATGCCACCCAAGACTATCTGAGAACCATTCTCCAGTCTCCTGTGCAAAAGCAGCTCCTTCTCCTCCTTCTCCTTCTCCTTCTTCTTCTTCCTGTATGGACACAATACCTTTATTTTATTTATTTATATTTTATGTGGTACTGAGGATCGAACCCAGTGCCCCACGTGTGCTTGGCAAGCACTCTACTGCTGAGCAACAATCCCAGCTTGTGTATAAATTCCTTGAGCTGAGGGACAACTCATTCACCCATCACCTACATAGTGCTGCCTACATAGTTAACACTAAATGAACGACTAGCCCATATTAAATTATTTTCCCTGAGCTTCCTTACATGTTTCATGATATTCCTTTGGCCATCAATGAGTTGCTTCACTCTCTCCGTAGTTAATTAAATAGTATTCAACTTGTGTTGAAGAATGTAGTCTCCTTATCAATACTACCTCTTCATAAAACTTTAATAATTTCCAATGTAGGGTTTTTTTAAAAGAGAGAAAGAGAGAGAGAGAGAGAGAGAGAGAGAGAGAGAGAATTTTTTTAATATTTATTTTTTAGTTTTCGGTGGACACAACATCTTTGTTTGTATGTGGTGCTGAGGATCCAACCCAGGCCGCACGCATGCCAGGCGAGCGTGCTACCGCTTGAGCCACATCCCCAACCCCAATGTAGGTTTTAATTGTCTCTACCTTTGAAACTTCCTACTTGGTTATTTATACATATAATACTTAATTTGTTTTTTCTTCTCATTTTATCCATTCTTCTTGAGCAACTATTTTTATGGCTTAAAATAGATCTTCTTAATTTGCTTCCAAATTACATAACTTGGTGAAGTCCTAATACGTTTGAGAACCTACAGCTAGAAATAAAATGTATTCAAGAAGAAACTTGAGAAGTGTTAAATTATAGCCTTGCTACAAATCCTAACTTGAAGTGAGAATATGAAAAAAGGATAAAATCAATCTCACAACATAATTTTTATAATTTAAATAAAATAAATTAGACCTACTCCTTTATTTGGACATGGAAGTAAAATCGAAGAAAGCAGTTACTTGTTTGGAAATATTATGTGTGTGTGGTAAGGGAAAAAAGAGAAGAATATATATATATATATATATATATATATATATATATATATATATACTTATCTACATTCGTACACATGCATAAACACTTTATATATGTATGTGTGTTTGTGTATCTTTGGTAAAATAGATATCTGTGTGTGTGTGTGTGTGTGTGTATCTTACCAAAGATACACACATCTGTGTATATGTATATTTTTCCAAATATATAGATATGTATACATAGATATGTATCTTACCAAAGATACATACATCAGTGTGTGTGTATATATATATATATATATATATATATATATATATATATATATCTTACCAAATATATATAGATATATATACACAGATATATATCTTACAATAGATGCACATATCTCTTACCAAAAAAGCTACTTGTAAAGAGGATTTCTATCAGTAAGTGTCAAGTATTTTATGAACTGCTGAACACAGGGTTATCATAAGTATATTCAGGCAAATAATGATGCAAAATTTTATTTAAAGTAACCATGTTGTTATTGATTATAAGAAAAGTAGTATCTAGTGGTGCTAGATGAGGCCATGTTACAATCAGTCTATCACATCAAAGTTGTAATTAAAGTCAGCTTGCATAATCAGTGGGTTGACAAAATGTAGGAAGAAAGGTCAACTGGAAATAGAATATCTTATGGCATAACCAAAAAATATTTTTCTAAATTCTGTTTTAATTAGAGGCAGACTAATATTGAAGGGGATGGATGTACTCTGAAACCATCAAGGCAGTGGTAGCATAAACACACATGCATGCACGCACACACACACACACACACACTCATGCAGAGGCAGATCTGTCAGTTAGAGAAGCACTGAACTGAAGGTAAAATAAATTTTATCATAGGGATTTTCACAGCATGACTACTGTGAAAATTAGCATCCAAAGCTTAAAAGCTTTTGTGGTTCAAAAACTCAACAAAATGTCATATATGCCTCATAGGTTTTTCCATTTGCTATAAAAATATTCTGGGTCCCAAGGAGAAACTGCAACCATATAATAGACTGTAAACCTAACCCAGCTTATTCATATTTTTAAATTCATAATCGGATATGAATGATTCATATTAAATCTCAAGCAGCAAAGCAGTTTCAGAAGACTATAAAACCATGTAAGCTCAACAATATACCATTAGGAATGTATACATAAGCTGGGCATAGTGGTGCATGCCTATAATCCCAGCAACTCTGGAGTCTGAGGCAGGAGGATGGCAAATTTAAGGCTAGCATGGGCAATGTAGTAAGACTATCTCAAAAACAGTAAAATAAAAGGGGCTAAGGATGTGGCTCAGTGGTAGAGCACCCTGGGTTCAATCCCCAGTAACCACAGAAAGAAAGCAAGTTGAAAGAAAGAAAGAAAGAAAGAAAGAAAGAAAGAAAGAAAGAAAGAAAGAGAGTAAGGGAGGGAGGGAGGGAGGGAGGGAAGAAGAAAGGAAGGAAAGGAGGGAGAGGAAAAAGGAGGGAGAGGGAGAAAGAAAGAATTAAACTATGATGAAAAATGAGGGCAAAACCAATATTCAGAATTCTAGTTCTGTTGGTGGGACAGAGAGAAATGTGATCAGAGAGGGGCAAAGAGTTGTTCTCAAAGGCATTACTAATGTTCTATTACTTAACCTGGGTTGACTAATAATTTGGAATCATGTTTTCTTATATTGCTGTAACAAATTAACACAAGTTTTGTATCTTAAAACAGTATTAATATATTAGCTTGCAGTTTTGAAGATGAGAAAACTGAAATGGGCCTTTTGGAGCAAAAATCAGTGTTGGCAGAGCCGAGAGCTTTCTGGAGGCTCTAAGGGAGAATCCATTCCTAGCCTCTCCCAATGTCTAGAGGCTGCCATGCTTCTTGGCTTAGGGACCCAGCAGTCCAATCTCTGCTTCATAATCACATTTTTTTCTTACTCTCATCCTATAATCTACAATAATCTCCCCATTTCAAGATCTTATTGAGTCACATGTACAACATCCCTTCTGCTATGCAAGGTAAGAAAGCCACTGAGTTCCAGGAATTGGGCATGTACAACTTGGGGTGAGGGCATTATTCCTTCCAGTACAATTAGTGTTTGTTTTACTCTATATGTCTTATTTATTCATTATATACATTTATAGTGGACCCTGTGGGCTGCCACATGATCCCACTTCAGGGTTAGGGCACTCAATCTCCTGGCTTCTCAGAATATGGGAAGTTGACAATTCCTACATTAGAGACTCACTCCAGGGCTGGGGATATTGCTCAGCTGGTAGAGTGTTTGCCTCGAATGCAAGGCCCTGGCTTCGGTTCCCAGTACCACAAAAAAAAAAAAAAAAAAAAAAAGGCTAAGAGACTCCAGGAATGGTCTGAAACCAAAGAGAGTCACCTCACCCAAGGTCTTACTCCTTCCCCAGGAGTTGCCTGCATCCAAAGACCCGTAGCTATAGGACCACAAAGGCCTGGCCTGCAAAGCAGCTCAACTCCTTCCTCTGCTCAGTCTCACTGTGGTCTGTCTATAGGTGTTGATCCAGACAACATACCCCAATGAACTCCCTGAGTTAAACTCGTCCTCCTAGGGTACATTTTTCTGATATAATAAGATAATATACTCTCCGACAGATTGCAACAATAAAACAGGTGTGTGCCCACCCCTCGGCTACAGACGGTGGGGCGCTGCCGAGAAGCAGCCAGCAAGCAGAGAGAAACGTTGCTGCGGATTCTGTGGAATCCTGCCAGCTGAGCTCTCACTGAGTCCCGGGCTGAGTTCAGGATTTCAGACGGGGAAGGAAGCGGAACAGTTCTATCCCCCACAACGGAAACTCCACCAAGGAAACCAGCGGCCACCATCTTGGAGAGCTGAAGTAACCACCACCACTCTCCGACAGATTTCAACAATAAAACAGGTGCGTGTTACTCAGCTCATCTCCCATACAGCGGGGAATTCGCATAAAATCTCACCTAGGCTTTCTGGGGGAGGGATTATCAGAGCGAGCCTGCATAAAGACACAGGGAAAGCTAGAGACACCTGACCTTCAACTCCCCCTCCCATCAGCAGCGAAAACAAAACCTGTTTTGCCAGCGCTAGGGGAGGGGCAAGCGGAAAAAATCAAAACAATAGAGTTCCGGGGTCCCAATAGCCACCCTCCACACCCAACAAATTGCAGACCCAGAGTACAGTTTGAACTGCCAAGAGGCATCACTCAGGGGAAATCTGGTCTAGCAAGAGAAACCAGGACTAACAGGAGAAACCAGGGGACTAGAGGCCAGGCCCTCACGACTGGGCAGCTGGAGACCACACGCCCACCGGCAACAGCCCACCCACTACCCGCACGACTGGGCTGCTAGAGATTGCCTGCCCACTGGCAACAGCCGGCCCGCTGCCCATGCGACTGGGCGGCTGGAGACCGCCCGCCCACAGGCGATCGATCGCCCGCCAGCTGCCTGCACGACTGGGAAGCCGGAGTCCGCCCCCCCCCCCCCCGCCAGCGACCGATACCCTGCCGGCTGGCCACTCGACTGGGTGGCTGGAAACTGCCGGCCCGCTGGCGACCAACCACACAACTGGGCGGCTAGAGATCGCCCACCCGCCGGCGACAGCCCACCTGCTGCCCACGCGACTGGGCGGCTGAAGTCTGCCCGCCTGCCTGCGACAAATCACCCGCCAGCTGCCAGCACGTCTGGGCAGATGGAGACCACCCGCCCGCCAGGGACCGGGAGCTGAAACCAACCAGAGACAGTTCAGTCCCACCCCCCCATTCGGACACCCGGCAAGGAGCCTGGGGCCTGCCATAGCAGAGAGGTGATGTCACTGGAGCTCGGCCATCGGAATTCTTTCCCAGCGGAATCCACCTTAGCAGGCATAGTCTACCAACACAAAGGAGAGACAACGGAGATATACAAAACCAAAACAACTTAAATCTACAGTAGGACCTAGAAGCATCAGAAAAATGCACAGGGAAAGAACTCAAGGCATACCTAACTCAGATGGAAAGGAATATTAGAGAAGATATGAGACAGCAAGTCCAAGCAATAAAAGTATATTTTGAAAATGAATTAAACAAACAAATTCAAATGGCAAAGAACGAGCTTTACCAGGAGATAGAGATCTTAAAAAAAATCAAACGGTAATCCTAGAAATGCAGGAAACTATAAACCAAATTAAAAACTCAAATGAGAATATTACAAATAGACTAGATCAAGTAGAAGCCAGAACATCAGATAATGAAGACAAAGTTTATCAACTTGAAAAGAATATAGTCAACACAGAAAAGATGATAAATCCCATGAGCAATCTATTCAAGAGATGTCATACAAAAATCAAATTTGAGAGTCATCGGGATAGAAGAAGGCATAGAGAATCAAACCAAAGGAATGGACAACCTATTAAATGAAATAATTCTAGAAAACTTCCCAGAGATGAAAGATGGAATGGATTGCCAAATCCTGGAAGCCTACAGGACCCCAAACATTCAAAACCGTAATAGACCAACTCCCAAGACATATAATTATGAAGATAGCCAACATACAGAACAAGGAGAGAATATTAAAAGCTATGAGAGAAAGGAGGCAGATTACATTCAGGGGTAAACCAATTAGGTTAACGACTGATTTTTCATCACAGACTTTGAAAGCGAGAAGATCCTGGAATAATGTATTCCAAACTCTGAAAAATAGTGGATTCCAACCAAGAATACTGTATCCAGCAAAATTAAGCTTCATATTTGACAATGAAATTAAAATCTTCCACGATAAACAAAAGCTAAAAGAATTCTCAGCCAGAAAACCAGCACTGCAAAGCATTTTGAGCGAAATACTACAAGAAGAGGAATTGAAAAACACTGCCCAAAACTAACAGCAGGAGGTATCTCAGTAAAGGGGGAGGAAAATAACCAAAAAGTAAAAACTAGCCAAACTAAAATAAATACATAAATAAACATGACTAGAAGTACAAATCATATTTCAACTGTAACCTTAAATGTTGATGGCCTAAACTCACCAATCAAGAGACATAGGCTAGTAAACTGGATCAAAAAACCAAATCCAACAATATGCTGCCTTCAGGAGACTCATATGATAGAAAAAGACACAGGCTAAAGGTAAAAGGTTGGGAAAAATCATACCACTCACATGGCCCTCGGAAGCAAGCAGGAGTGGCCATACTCATATCGAATAAAATCAACTTCAAACCTAAGTTAATCAAAAGGGATAAAGAAGGACACTATATACTGTTAAAAGGAACTATCCACCAACAAGACATAACAATTATCAATTTGTATGCACCAAACAATGGTGCTGCAACGTGCATAAAACAAACTCTCCTCAAGTTCAAGAGTCAAATAGACTACAACACAATAATTATGGGTGACTTCAACACACTGCTCTCGCCATTAGACAGATCCTCTAGACAAAAGCTGAATAAAGAAACGATAGAACTCAATAGCACAATCAATAACCTAGACTTAACCGACATACATAGAATATATCAACCATCATCAAGTGGATACACGTTCTTCTCAGCAGCACATGGATCCTACTCAAAGATAGACCATATATTATGCCATAAGGCAACTCTTAGTAAATATAAAGGCGTGGAGATAATATCATGCACCATATCTGATCACAATGGAATGAAACTGGAAATCAATGATAAAAGAAGGAAGGAAAAATCCTACATCGCATGGAAAATGAACAATATGTTACTGAATGATCAATGGGTTACAGAAGACATAAAGGAGGAGATAAAAAAATTCTTAGAGACAAATGACAATACAGACACAACATACCAGAATCTATGGGACACAACGAAAGTAGTTTTAAGAGGGAAATTAATTTCTTGGAGTTCTTTCCTCAAAAAAAGAAAAAACCACCAAATAAATGAACTCACACTACACCTCAAAAACCTAGAAAAGGAAGAGCAAAACAACAGCAAATGTAGTAGAAGACAAGAAATAATTAAAATTAGAGCAGAAATCAACGAAATTGAAACAAAAAAAATTGAAGAAATTGAAAAAAATTAAAGTTGGTTCTTTGAAAAAATAAATAAGATCGACAGGCCCTTAGCCATGCTAACGAAGAGAAGAAGAGAGAGAACTCAAATTACTAACATACGGGATGAAAAAGACAATATCACAACAGACACTACAGAAATACAGAAGATAATTAGAAAGTATTTTGAAACCCTATATTCCAATAAAATAGAAGATAATGAAGATATCCATAAATTTTTTAAGTCATACGATCTGCCCAGATTGAGTCAGGAAGACACACACAATTTAAACAGACCAATAACAAAGGAAGAAATAGAAGAAGCCATCAAAAGACTACCAACCAAAAAAAGCCCTGGACCAGATGGGTATACAGCGGAGTTCTACAAAACCTTCAAAGAAGAATTAATACCAATACTTTTCAAGCTATTTCAAGAAATAGAAAAAGAAGGAGTTCTTCCAAATTCATTCTATGAGGCCAACATCACCCTGATCCCGAAACCAGACAAAGACACTTCAAAGAAAGAAAACTACAGACCAATATCTCTAATGAACTTGGATGCAAAAATTCTCAATAAAATCCTGGCGAATCACATACAAAAGCATATCAAAAAATTGTACATCATGATCAAGTACAATTCATCCCTGGGATGCAAGGCTGGTTCAATATATGGAAATCAATAAATGTAATCCACCACATCAATAGACTTAAAGACAAGAACCATATGATCATCTTGATAGATGCAGAAAAAGCATTCGACAAAGTACAGCATTCCTTTATGTTCAAAACACTAGAAAAACTAGGGATAACAGGAACTTACCTCAGCATGGTAAAAGCTATATATGCTAAACCTGAGGCTAGCACCATCCTAAATGGAGAAAAACTGAAGGCATTCCCTCTAAAATCTGGAACAAGACAGAAATGCCCTCTATCACCACTTCTATTCAATTTAGTTCTTGAAATACTATCCAGAGCAATTAGACAGACACAAGAAATTAAAGGCATAAAAATAGGAAAAGAAGAACTTAAATTATCGCTATTTGTGGATGACATGATAATATATTTAACAGACCCAAAAGGGTCTACAAAGAAACTGCTAGAGTTAATAAATGAATTCAGCAAAGTGGCAGGATATAAAATCAACACACATAAATCAAAGGCATTCCTGTATATCAGCAACAAATCTTCTGAAATGGAAATGAGGAAAACCACTCCATTCACAATATCCTCAAAGAAAATAAGATACTTGGGAATCAACCTAACAAAAGAGGTGAAAGATTTATACAATGAAAACTACAGAACCCTAAAGAGAGAGATAGAAAAAGATCTTAGAAGATGGAAAATGTACCCTGTTCATGGATAGGCAGAACTAACATCATCAAAATGGCGATATTACCAAAAGTTCTCTACAGGTTTAATGCGATGCCAATCAAAATCCCAACGGCATTTCTTGTAGAAATAGAGAAAGCAATCATGAAATTCACATGGAAAAACAAAAGACCCAGAATAGCAAAAGCAATTCTAAGCAGGAAGTGTGAATCTGGAGGTATAGCAATACCAGATTTCAAACTATATCACAGAGCAATAGTAACAAAAACAGCATGGTACTGGTACCAAAACAGGCAGGTGGACCAATGGTACAGAATAGAGCACACAGAAACCAATCCACAAAAGTACAACTTTCTTATATTTAATAAAGGGGCTAAAAGCATGCAATGGAGGAAGGATAGCATCTTCAACAAATGGTGCTGGGAAAATTAGAAATCCATATGCAACAAAATGAAACTCAATCCCTTTCTCTCACCATGCACAAAAGTTAACTCAAAATGGATCAAGGAGCTAGATATCAAATTAGAGACAACGCGTCTGATAGAAGAAAAAGTTGGCTACTATCTACATACTGTGGGGTCGGGCTCCAAATTCCTTAATAGGATGCCCATAGCCCAAGAGTTAATAACAAGAATAAACAAATGGGACTTACTTAAACTAAAAAGTTTTTTTCTCAGCAAGAGAAACAATAAGAGAGGTAAATAGAGAGCCTACATCCTGGGAACAAATTTTTACCCCTCACACTTCAGATAGAGCCCTAATATCCAGAATATACAAAGAACTCAAAAAATTAAACAATAAGATAACAAATAACCCAATCAACAAATGGGCCAAGGACACTTCACAGAGGAGGACATACAATCAGTCAACAAGTACATGAAAAAATGCTCACCATCTCTAGCAGTCAGAGAAATGCAAATCAAAACCACCCTAAGATACCATCTCACTCCAGTAAGATTGGCAGCCATTATGAAGTCAAACAACAATAAGTGTTGGCGAGGATGTAGGGAAAAGGGTACACTTGTACATTGCTGGTGGGACTGCAAATTGGTGAGGACAATTTGGAAAGCAGTATGGAGATTCCTGGGAAAGCTGGGAATGGATCCACCATTTGACCCAGCTACCGCCCTTCTCGGACTATTCCCTGAGGATCTTAAAAGACCTTTCTATAGGGATACTGCCACATCAATGATCATAGTGGCACAATTCACAATAGCTAGACTGTGGAACCAACCTAGATGCCCTTCAATAGATGAATGGATAAAAAAAATGTGGCATCTATACACAATGGAGTATTACGCAGCACTAAAAAATGACAAAATCATAGGATTTGCAGGAAAATGGATGGCATTAGAGCAGATTATGCTAAGCGAAGCTAGCCAATCCTTAAAAAACAAATGCCAAATGTCTTCTTTGATATAAATAGAGCAACTAAGAACAGAACAGGGAGGAAGAGCATGAGGAAAAGATTAACACTAAACAGAGACGAGTGGGGGGAGAGAAAGAGAGAGAGAAGGGAAAGCATATGGAAATGGTAGGAGACCCTCAGTGTTACACAAAATCACATATAAGAGGTTTTGAGGGGAAAGGGGGGGGAAACAAGGGAGAGAATTGAACAACAGCAGATGAGGTAGAGAGGAAAGATGGGAGGGTAGGGGAGGGGGGATAGTAGAGGATAGGAAAGGTAGCAGAATACAACAGTCACTAATATGCCATTATGTAAAAACGTGAGTGTGTAACCCATGTGATTCTGCAATTTGTATTTGGGGTAAAAATGGGAGTTCATAACCCAATTGAGTCAAATGTATGAAAGATGATATATCATGAGCTCTGTAATGTTTTGAATAATCAATAAAAACTAACTAACTAAATAAATAAATAAATAAATAAAAGATAATATTATTTTATAAAGGTAATATATTTTGTACATTTTAAGACAATTTAGGGCACTTGCTAAGTAGTCAATAAATTCACAACAAAAAAGAAAACAAACAAGAAGATGGAATAAAAACTGGAAGCCTGAAGTTCAACCTAAAATATTTTAGATATCTAAAGGTATTAAAATGAATGCTTGGTTTAAGGAATTAGTGAATCTTAAAATAACTAAATTGATTCTACACTTTGAAATAAATAATCAATAAAAATTAGCAACTAAACTATTCAGGGAAGTCGAGATTAACATAATTAATCTGGACTTTTGTATTTAGTCCTATCTCTACATTTCACCTTCTTCTAGTGTTAGATTCCTTATCTATGAAAAATTGGTTGTGTAGTCTTCAGGATTTTTTTAACTCAGTCACAAAAAAAAATACTATTCATACCAGTTAGAAACTCTAGGAAATATAAGCAGAAGTAAACCAATAATTTGACATTAGAAAAAAAAATCTGTATCTCTTGTTCTGTTAGCTATCAGGCACTCAACATGGTTCCCATGCTCTGGGGAAAGACAAAACAGCATGGAAAGGCCCAGCATTCCTCCTTACTGATAAAAATCTAAACAGACCCTGACTTTCATTTTTTACAAATGTCAGATATAAGTTAATTGATAATCAATTGAATATATTTATTTATCCATTACTTCATTTAGAAGATTGATATTATAATACTTCCTGTTTTGTAGTTCCATGAGTGGATGGGTTCGTGTCATATCCTATTTTGGAATACCTTTCCTATCTATTATGTCTTTAGAAAGGGTAAACAGTGGAGCACCTATAATCCCAGCAGCTCAGGAGGCTGATGCAGGAGGATCTCAAGTTCAAAGTCAACCACAGCAACTTAGAGAGGTCCTGAGCAACTAAGTGAGACTCTGTCTCTAAATAAAATACAAAAAAAAAAAAAAAAGAGGCTGGGGATGTGGCTCAGTGGTTAAACGCTCCTGAGTTCAATTCCTGGTACCAAAAAAGAAAGGGGTGGGGAAGGGAGGGAAAGAAAGAGAGAGAGAAAATAAAATACTTTCTATGCTGCATATGGCTACTATCTATCCCGCAAAAATGAGATCTTACATGGCAAAGAAAAATCGATGAACTAGCAAACATGGGCAGATATTCCCTTCAATCACTGAGACATTTGGTTTAGAGCCAGGCCTAGCAGCAACGACCTAATGTACCACAGGACCCTGGATTGGAAAGAAGTCCATTGTCATTTATCTCCAAGTGTGTGCAGTGCAGGCTACGTGACAGACATTGTGCTTCATCTGAAAATCCAGCCTTGGCCCCAACATAATTTTGGAGCTCACTCAATATGGTGAACTAAAAATAACCATTCCAAAACCAGAAACCCGAATCAACCTCCTAAGATCAGGAAGAGCACTAGCACTAATTCAGACTTGCTCTTCAACTTCTCGTGTCCAATTTGTTGTTAGCCCCCAGAGCTATTAAATAATATGTAAGTTGGGGCCCAAATCAAAACATTGCCATATGTTGGTTTTATGAACTTGGATGGCACCTCTCTTCACTTCAGCTTTCTCATCCATAAATCTAACTTAGCTCCTTGAGAAATAAAAATAAAACGTATCATGTGGAACTACTTAAGGATTCTGAAGGGATATGCAATGTCTTTTTGTTCACGGTGGGGTTAGTATGTGTTCATGGTGGGAGTGATGGTGTTACCACCTTATCCGTAATCATGAAGGTCAAGACTTTAGAAGAAAAAGAGCTCTAGAACAGTGACATGGAGAAGAGGCTTGCTAGCATCTGTTCAATCAATAACTAGATAAGCAAAAGGTTAATACTGGGATAGATTACCAAATCATTCCACCTTCTAGTCAGCCTTCCTATTTAGCCAGTAAACCTAGCCCTTCTTCCCATATTTTTAATACATCAAACATGTCAGTCTCATAGGAGACAATTAACCAAACAATGGGTCCATCCTCATATATACCAAACAACAACAGGACTGGGGATATAGCTCAGTTGGTAGAGTGCCTGCCTTGCATGCAGAAGGCCCTGGGTTCAATCCCCAGCACCACAATAAACATAAAAAAATAGAAAGCATTAATTTGGTATTTTCAAGATTATTTCTGATAATTACAGAAAAATGCTAGACAAGAGTTTATTCCTTTCTCCTTGTTAATGATTTTCATCAAAGCCTTTAGTTCAATGAATAACAAACTGTAGGAAAGGAGAAGAGAAGGAGCTAACTTGTAATATTATAAATGACACTCAACTACTTGTGGGTGACCTGCATTCACATGCTAGCTCTTGCATAAGTGAATAGTTTCACTTTGAATAAGCCACTTTAAATGGCTGGGCTTCTGCAAGTTACAAATGCATTCATTATTCATTAGTTTGATCATTCCACAAATATTTATTGATCATAATCTAAGTGCCAAGCACTGAATTGGTAATTAGGGATTCAGTTGTGAGCAAATATAGATGTATTCCCTACCCTAAAGGAATTAACACAAAATCCTGTTTCACTGGATTATTGTGAGAATACAACAGGTTAAGGTACTTGAAAGTATTTTTTTATAATGAACTAAAGGTAGAATTTTAAAAGCCTCGGTGTCCACTATACTTAATTTTTCAGCTAAGCAATCAATGAAGCTTGCAGAATAACATAGCAAGCCTGTAGGTACCAGTCCTGCAGCTCTAATTACTATTTTCCCTTTTTGTTTAGACCACCTCTGTCTACTTCTTCCTCATCTTATTTTTCTTCCTTCTTCTCTAATCATAATTACTATCCTGAATATTGTGTTTGTCATTTCAGTGTGAGTGTGTGTGTGTGTTAATTTGTTACCTAAATTATTACTTGTATGGAAGTGTTGCATGTTTTGGAATTTTATCTTTCTGCAGCATGATTTTTTCATCATAATCTTATTGGAGATCTGAAAATGTGAATATAGTTCATACATTTATTTTTAATGCTGTATAGGAATCATTGGCAAACTTTGTCTATCAAGGGTCAGACAGAAAATACTTTGAACTCTTGCAGCACAATAGTAGACATAGATAACACAAACAAATGAGAATGACAACATTCTCAATAAAACTTTATTTACGAAAATAGGAAGTTGTGGGAGTTTGACAACCTCTGCTATGAAACAGTGATTCTCAAGCCTGAAATTAGCTAAATCACAACTAAAGATGGATCATAATACAAGTCAGTTTCTTTTCAATTTCTTTTTCTCAAGAACTTCCAATGTGCTATGAAGAGCATTTTACAATTGATAGGATGACCTAAACTAATACAAAAATCAATATACAGATTTGAAGATAAACAATGTATTTTATGTTGTCTTCTAAATAAACTAAACTATTTTATATAGCAATATAAAACTACTTTGTTCTTAAGCTCATAAGGGCAGTAATGAAAAGGGGGGGAAGGGAATTATTTGTATTTTTCATTTATTTTTGTAGTGGTGGGGATCAAACCCAGGGCTTTGTACATGCTGGCAAGCACTCTACCACTGAGCTACAGCTCCAGCCCCTTGTACAGTATTTAATGAAAAAAGTTATTATATGGAGATCTCCCACTTTAAATTGTATTTTTCAAAACAGAATCCATATCAGCCTTTGTTACATAATAAACCATTCCTAAAATAAAAATTAAAAAAATACTTTCTAATAATCTATATACTAATTTGTTTCTGTAATACAAATTACTAGAAAGTAGTAATCATATATTAATTATACTAATTAAATATTAAATTATATTTAAATGTTACAATGTATATGATTCATCAAGAAATTCTAGTAACTTTCAAGTCACTTACCAAATTTTATATTTGTTGTTGAAATCTTAGATTTGACATAGAAGACCCTAGCTAAATGATGCCCCTCTTAGCTATGATTTGATATAGGGAAGTGTGTGAAACTATTTCCATGAATTCAGTAATCAATCAATAATATTTTGGTGACTTGTGGTCTCAATACATCCAGAATTTCTCCTAATAGTAACTTTACTTGCTTAAAATATTGACCAACATTATATGATTTTATTTTTTTTTACCAATCCTCCTATTACCGAGATTTTCACATAGTAACTATCTCTAGTATCCCTTGCTGGAATATTATATTTAATTTTTAAATAACCATATTTAAATAACCATATTTAATTAGGTTGAACTTAATCCCACAACACAAAAGAAAAAGACAATAGTATTGCAATGATTATGACTGGCTTTGTGTCTTGGCTTCCTGGGTTCAAATTGCACTCTTCAACTCAAGTTTTAAAAATTCTTTTTAAGCTGGGTGCAGTGGCACACACCTGTAATTCCAGCTACCTGGGAGGCTGAGGCAGAAAGGTCACAAGTTCAAGGCCAGCCTTGGAAACTTAGCAAGACCCTATCTCAAAATAAAATAAAAAGGGCTGGGGACGCAGCTCAGGGTTGGGTTGCTTGCATTGTGCAAGGGTTTTGATTTCAATACCCAGTACTAGAATAAATACACAAATAAATACTCTTTATTATGTTTTAATATCATCACTTGTAATATAAGAGTGATAGTGATAATTTCTATTACCAAACTAAGTTAATACATGTTTATAATGATGCTTGGAACAGAGAAAGCCCTATATAATTTATTTTTTATTTTTAATAGTAAGATGAAATTGTATGCCTGTGATGGAGGGAATAAGATGGATCTCAACATAGTCATTCTATTTTTAAAAACTGAGAAATCAGTAGGAGTTAAAAAAAAAAAAAGGCATCCTCTGGCCCTAAACCATCCAATAGTTTTCCCCTCCTCCACATCCTCCTGTCATCTAATGTCTTCTGTTCTAGAAAAACTTATACCCTCTGACCTGGGCCAAAGGTGGACTCCATGACTATCTGATAACTGATTTCTGTGTTTCTCCATAGCCCTCTCAAGTCAAAGTCCTCAGAAGATTACAGTTTCCACAAGACGCCATTCAAAAACGTATCCAAAGGAATATCCGACTACAGTAGGTGGCCACAACATTACGTTGGGGGCCAGACTGGTACTGGGCATTTGTCCACCAGGGTGTAAGCACTGCTACCAGTTAGAAGGCCATTTTGGTTGGTAGAACTGTGTGTGATTGGAGGCACACTGGGTCCACAGCAACCTGGCTTCCTGGCCTCTGCGTTAGCAGGCACCTACACAACCTCCCAAGGATGCCCTCACACCTGCCCCAAATAGGTGACAGACTCAGACAAGAAATAGGCCAGTCTTTTGGATGTTCCCTGGACAGCAGGTGGCAGTGCCCAGGAGGTAGAATTTGGCAGATGGACAAGGACCAATCAAGCAAAAGGGACACTATCCATAGGGTTGGCACTAGATCCTGGAAGCTCTCTATATGCCAGGTATTAACCTTTTAGCTGCTGGATTTTAGAGAGATGAAAGGGAAGAGCCTAAGGGAATGGCAAAATTGTGACACCATAAGATGATGAGGACACCCAGAGGGCTTAGGGCCCCACATATTTATTAACCAATGTGAAAGTATTTTAAGGTCTCAAAGGTAGTAGATGTCATAGTTTTGCTACTCCCTAAATGGCAGAGCAGATACATTTATCTTGTTCTCAGTATTGAACAATTTTTTGGTTAGGAGTTTTTTGGTTTTTTTTTTTTTCAGCACTTTGAATAAATTCTTTCATGGTCTTCTGGGTTTTATTGTTGCTCTTGAAATTTCCATTTAGAGTCCCTTATTTCTAAAAATACATTTGTTCTCTCTGGTTCTTTTTGAGATCTTTAACTGACTTGGATATTTTAAATTTTTTCATATGATGTATTTTCACATCAAATATCAGATGCTATGTCTATGAATATTTCCAATCACATTCTTCTTGCTTTTCCTTCTGGAATTACTATTACACCTTCCCATTCTATATACCAGTCTATTAACTGCTCTTTTATATTTCCATCCTTATATACTAAATCCTGGCTAACTTCTTTATGAATTTTTGTTTTAGTTCATAAGTTCTATTTATCTTTTAAATTTTTTTTACTTGAGGCAGGAGGGCTGTGAGTTCAAAGACAGTCTCAGCAACTTAATGAGGCACCGAACAATTTAGTGAGACTCTGCCCAGCCATGACCCTGTCTCTAAATAAAATATTAAAAGGGCTAGGGATGAGAGTCAGTGGTTAAGTGCCCCTGGGTTAAATTCTTGGTGATTTTTTTCTTACTTGTATCAAGACAGTAAATGCAAATAATTATTTTTACTGGTTCCCTTAGTTATGACTTTCATATCACCAAGTAACATGCTTTTATTTATGGTTCTTATTTTTCACACATAGATATCATGTCCATTTTCTATTGTCATATAATCAAAAATTTAGTGGCTTAAAACCATGTATTATTTCTCACCATTCTGACGAGTAACAACCACTTCTTCCGCTTCATATTGTATTAGTTAAAATTCTGGACAATGAAAGCCGCTGTGACCTCACTTCCATAGGTGACAGTTTGTCCTGGCTGCCAGCGGGAACTCAGCTGGAGCTCAGCCAGAACCCCTTGGTTCTCCTTCACAGTGTCTTTGAGAGGGAAATTGCAAACTCAGAGTCATTTATTAGGCAAAAATTTCAGATTATTATATCTTCTTGAGTATTATGCTTTCTTATCATAATAAAAATACCACTAAAACATTTTCATTTACCTTAAAACTTGACCATTTTTCTGCAGACTATCAATCCCTCCCCCCTACAAAAAAAGCAAAAAAAAAACAAAAGCCAAATGTTTTCTCTCATGTGTAGCTCCTAACACACAGAAAGGAGCAGGGAGGAAGGAAAGAAGTTCAGTGGATTAGACAAAGGGGACTAAAGGGAAGAGAGCAGGGATAGAATAGGAAAGACAGTGGAACGAATCTGACACAACTTTCCTAAGTACATATATGAATACACCACAGCGAATCTCAACCTTGTGTACATCCACAAAACTGGGATCCTAATTAGAAAAAGATATACTCCATGTTTGTAAAAATATGTCAAAATAGACTTTACTGTCATGTATAACTAAAAAGAATAAATAAAAATTAAAAAGAAAACAAATTGCCATTTTCACTGGTAATGCTCCTTGGATTGATGTTTAATTGATCTGATGTTAGCAAATCATATCAGCTCTGTGATTATGATTCATGTTTGTATGGTTATATAATTTTCAATCATTTGAATCCATCCGTATCTTCATATATATAATGTGAATCACTTATGAACAATGTATTGTTGGGTCTTTCTTTCTTAAATCCAGTCTGAAAAAAGTCCCTATCTTTTAATTATTGTGTTTAGTCCATTTACAGTTAAGGTAATTATATGGTTGGTTTAAAAGCCTCTCATAATTTGATTTTTATTTCTCCCATAAGTCTTTCTTATTGTTCTTGTTTATTGATTTCTTTTGGATAATTTATTATTTATTTACTTCCTTGCTTCTAATATTCTTTTACATATTGTATTGACTTTATAACTGCAACGTACATGTGTGTGTGTGTGTGTGTGTGTGTTTCCTTTACTGTGTGTCTTTTAGTGATTGCTTGAGAGCAGTGTTCCTTAGCAGGGGGCGATATTGAATTCCAGACAACATTTGGCAATATGTGAAGAAATTTTTGGTCACACTAGAAAAGGCATATGCAAATTTAATCTAGTGAAAAGAGGCTAGGACACTACTAAAAATCCTGTAATGAACAGGGTAGACCCCTCAACCACTACCCACACACATACACAAAGTGAAGAATTATCTGACTTAAAATGTTAATTTGCTGAAAGTAAGAAATCCTGCTCTCGGGAGTAATACATATTCTTAATTTGTCACAGAATATCTTGAAATTACTTTAAAGTATTTCCTTACTAATAGAAAAATCTCACAATTGCATATTTTCGTTTAACTTCCTCCTTTCTTTGTGCTATTATCATATGTTTTACTTCTGCAACTCCCAAAATACACTGTTATTTTTGCATTATAAGGCCAATTTTCCTTTGAAAATTTTAGAGAAAAAAATAGTGTTTTGTATTGATACACATTTCTAGTGTTCTTCATTCTTTCTTGTAAATCTGGGTGTCCATCTGGTATTGTTTCCTGAAGCCTGAAGAGTATCCTGTAGCACTTTTTTTTTTTTTGGTAGTAAAAATCTGTTGCATTGAATTCTTTCAGCTTGTGTTTTTCAGAGAATGTCCTTGTTTTGCCTTGATTTTTGAAAGCCATGTTCCCTAGATTCTAGTTGACAGGGTTTTTCTTTTTTCCTTTAAAGATTATATTTCCTTAGAAATATTGTTGCATTGTGGTTTCTACTCTTTCTGAGGAGCATTTATTTATTTACATTGTTTGGGATCAAACCTAAGGTTTCATGCATGCTAAGCAAATGTTCATCATGATCTCACAAATAACATTCTCATCCTTGTTCTCCCATAATGGATCTCTGGGGGTTTGCCCGATGAATATTTTTTTTTTTGTATTTTTTATAGGTTTTCTCTTTATTTTTTGTTTTCAACAATTTGACTATCTTATGGTATGATACAGATTCTTTGTATTTATCCTATTACAGTTTGTTTAGGATTTGGGGGATCTGTAGTTTGAGGTTTTTTACTAAATGTAAATAATTCTTTTACCATTATTTTCAAATACATTTTTCCTGTCCAGTTCTTTCTTTCCTTCCCTTCTGGGACTCAAGCACGTGTATACTGTACCACTTAACAGACTCTCATAGGCTACTTAAATACTAATATTTTCCCCAATCTCTTTATCTCCAGATTGGTTAATTTTTACTGAATTATTTTCAAGTTCACTAATCCTTCTGTTTGCATTTTGCAAGTTGCTATTAAGCCCATCTGATACATTCCTTTATTGCTGATCTTGCATTTTAGAAGAAAATTTTTACTTCTAAATTTGTTTTTTTTAATGTTTCTCTAATGAAATGTCATATATCATGGCCTATTATATTCAGATTTTCTTGTTTATTCTTTCACCTATTTATAATAGTTTCATTAAGGGTCCTACAGAGTCAAATACCTGTGTCTACATCTCTAGGTCTACTTTATTTGACTATATTTTATCTTGATTATGGGTCTCATATTTCTATTTATTTTCATGCTCATTTAAATTTTAATTTGTAGACATTGTCTGTAAAGCAACAATAAAAGTGGAGTATAATTTTTGTTTTGTTTTGTTTTCTTTTAGTTATCTCCAAAGAGTACATGCTCTTTGTGAGGGTGAGGGTGACTTTTCAGATTTTTCTTTCATTCATGTTGAATGAAATCATGGAGTCAAGCCATACTTTTTTGTTTTTAATTTGAATTCAATCTAATTAGTCTATTTCTCAATAAATTATTTTTTCCCCATTGGAGATTGGTTTGTGACATTTTTTTGCAAATTATTTTTTATTATTATTATTAGTTGTTCAAAACATTACAAAGCTCTTGACATAATCATATTTCATACATTTGATTCAAGCAGATTATGAACTCCCATTTTTATCCCGTATACATATTGCAGATTCACATCGGTTCCACATCCACTTTTTTACATACTGCCATACTAGTATATGTTGTATTCTTCTACCCTTCCTATCCTCTACTATCCCCCCTCCCCTCCCCTCCCTCCCCTCCCATCTTCTCTCTCTACCCCATCTACTATAATTCATTTCTCTCTCTTGTTTTTTTTTCCCTTTCCCCTCACTTCCTCTTGTATGTAATTTTGTATAACAATGAGGGTCTCCTTCCTTTACCATGCAATTTCCCTTCTCTCTCTCTTTCCCTCCCCCCTCTCGACCCTGTTTAATGGTGATCTTCTCATGCTCTTCCTCCCTATTCTGTTCTTAGTTGCTCTCCTTATATCAAAGATGACATTTGGCATTTGTTTTTTAGGGATTGGCTAGCTTCACTTAGCATAATCTGCTCTAGTGCCATCCATTTCCCTGCAAATTCCATGATTTTGTCACTTTTTAGTGCAGAGTAATACTCCATTGTGTATAAATGCCACATTTTTTTATCCATTCATCTATTGAAGGGCATCTAGGTTGGTTCCATAGTCTGGCTATTGTGAATTGTGCTGCTATAAATGTCTGATTTCTTTTTTATTTCAACTGATACTCAGTTGTGTTATAATTTCAGATTATTTTTGACTCATTTTTAGGTTTTGTCAGGGCCAAGCACTTTGAGGATATGCAAGAATATATATTGTATCTATTTTCCAACCTGCTCTCCACCATTCCTTTTTTGGCAATACTTGTGAGTAGTATTTCGGAAAGAGGATTTCTTTTCAAATCTGGAGTTTATTTGGGTTATTTAATGTCCTATCACACATAACCCCAAATTTAGCAGTTTAATATTTGAAATGAAAATATTCAAATTGAAATAAAACTAAGATTTGAAAATAAAAGTGAACTTTTCACTATGGTCAAGGATTATGTGGATTAGGTTGAAGGTGAGTCAATGACAAAGAGCAGGAATTATCTGGAGGCAGCTCTGATCACATGCCTCCTGGCTGATGTTGACTGTTGACTAAGGATGACCCAGAACACCTGAATAAGCCCTCTCCTCACCATGGCGTGCAATCAGGTTGCAAAATTATGTATCCCAAGAGAACCAGGTAGAAGCGTTATCACCATTTTGACTTAGTCTCCAATTTAGCCTATCATTATTTGTGCCAGTGTCACAAACTTGACCAGATACAAGGGAATGATCTTGGACCCTACCACTCATTGGGAAGAATGTCAGTGTCACAGTGGAGGAAAGTGAATATAGGATGGGAGATATCATTGAGGCCATTCTGGAAAACTCAGTCTACTATAGGCTTCTTCCAGATTCCAGTGAACTCCATGAACCCACCTCCATGAACCCACACTGCTAATACCTGGCTGGTTTCTCCTTGTCTTCCTCTTTGGCAGGCCAACTCTCCATCTGCCCATATTAAGACCAGGCACCTAATACTGAGAAGAAAGATGCTAGGACCTTCTATTCACATCTTTGAAAGTTAGTTCATCTGGGTTTACTTTTGTTCACCACTCCTTGCTGACTTCATAGAAAATATGATTTTAATTTTGTTGGGGGATTTTCTTACTATTCCCAAGTGTCCGTCATGTCCTTCTATATCTTAACAGGAAGCAGAAATTTTTCCCTAATTTAATTTCAATGCTCTTATTTTTAATTTCCACTAGTTATATTTTAATTAATATTTCTTTTGTATTTTCTCACTTTCTTTTTAATGACACTATTGAAAACATGTTTATTTATAGTTTCCATCTGACTGTTTTACTATATTTATTCTATAAAATTCATAAGGTACTTTGTCTTGCTGCTATTTCTTAATTTCTTCCAATTAAGCATGGCACTTTGTTTGTAATATGTAATTGCAGGTTAATTATCAATGTGGTTTGATATTTGTGGGAATCCTGTACAACCTGAATGAAAGTTATGCCCCCAACACAGAATGAATTTATTTTTCTTTCCAAGAAACCTCAACCATGACTCTGCCCCTAAGCCACTTTTTTTGTTCATTTCTTGGCCTTGGGTTGCAAGACCCTGAGATTAATATAATTTCTAGATCCATAACTAGAAAGAAAATAGGGCCTTTTTCTAACCCAGATCATATCATTATTAACAAACTTTCTTTTTATCTACTAGTGTAGCATAGGACTTTCTTCTACTCCTACCCCCACCAATCATTTCATTAAGGCTCAGTGAAATCCTCCAGTGTTTTCTGGCTTTACACAGAGTCCTGCCTCAACTCCTATCCTTGTATGGGTCCATGGTTTTGTCCCCAAGAGGATGTTAAAACCTGGGCTAGTTCTTACCACCCTTCTTTGCTCTGGTCTTTGATGTTAGAACTGAACTCAGCGGATTCCCTTCCTTTAACTAGCCGGCACCATGTTAGAGTCTTCTAATAAAGGGTTCTATTTGCAGAGACACTACAGGCATGTGCTGAGAGCCATAGAGAGTCCGAATGACGCACGGCATTTTTGCCAGAACAGAGTGGTTGAGAGGTGACGCCAGCAAGCCATTGAGATGATAATGGTTATGTTAAGCTGTGTATATTAGACCCCTGCTGTGCGCCTTGGCCTGCTACTTTGGAGTTCTCCTGGGGATTCCCAGAGAGTTCCCATTGGTTGGGGAAGTGCCAGAGGAGGGATTTCCGGTTGGTGGTTCCTGGAGGAGCCCCGTGGCGTTCCGGAGAGTTCCGGGGGAGCATGTGTGGAGTGTGCTGGTGGAGTTCAGAAATAAAGTTTGTTCCTGCTTCAGTGGCTCGTGATTTGTGCCCAACCATACTGTAGCAGGCATGGAAGCAGTGACATTGTTTTTCCAATGTTTTAAGTCCTGGTCTGATTCGCACAGTGGCCATAGCCCTTCTGCATCAGAGGCAAGTGCTCCCTAACCCACTCAGGTGATTCACAGAGTGCATCTTCTTCTCCATTACCACAGTGGCAGCCAGCATGTTTCTATGGCATCCATGTATCTTCCCAGAAAATGAGAAGAATCTTCCTCTAAATTTCTAAATTCCTTCCTTGTTTACTTTTCCTTATTTTCAGGAATGGTAGCTACTCCCTACAGTAGCCATATCTATTTGACCTTAGAGTTTTCTTCTCATATTATTCACCATTGACCTACTTAAGTAGATTTTCTGTTCAAATTTAGTGCAGTTTCTGAATGGGCATGAGAGATTTGGAACACGATCCCCCCAGTGGGGACACTCCATATCAATCATGTAACTGTTCCTGCTAATCCCTCTCTTTGTGAAATGTCATTGTTGTGTGAGCAAAGACGGAAACAAATCATTTTGTGTGCACTATATTCAGCAATATTGACCAACTAATGAAACTCAGCACACAGAAACTCAGTCAGAATGGTGATTGAGCGAGGAGTTAGGTAATTTCCCCCTTGTACTTTAAGCACAGCATTTTGTATCTATTTTCTTGGAAAAAAAAATCATCCATATGGTCTATGTAGCTATTAAGTTATGCAAATGTAAAGTAAAAGATCTTCATGAAAAACAAAGGGAGTTGAGAGTAGTAATTTTAAGGAGTTAAAACACTGATAATGTAAAGAGCTATTTGCACTATAGGTAGAGTTGGTCCTCTTGGATCTTTCTTTGAGAAATGTTTGGTAGTTTTTTTTTTTAACACAGCTTATTCATTTAAGCTGTGATGTGTCTGAATGTGTTACTTACATTTATGAAAATATCTCTTATTCAAGCCATTCTTAAGTGCTAAGGAGCTGAAACTAATTTAGTTCACTTGAATTCTACTTTATAATGTAAGTAAATATGTACAAAGGAATTAGCCAATGCTGGGTCATTTTAAACCTGGGCTGCATTATTGGTCCTTCACATGGTATTATTTAAGATTAAATAAACAAGACTTTAGGATAATGATACCAGATTGTTTGGTTAAGATGAAGATTATTCCATTGAGTAACTAAGACTAAGCACTGATAATTGGTAAGGAGGCAAGGTGTCCTCTTTACTCCAGGGATATTCTTACTTTCTACCATCTGCAAAGGGGAAGATCATGGGACAAACAAGGCCTGAGATTTGAGGATTTTTTTCCTCTATCTAGGCCACATGTCTTAGAGCCTGAATTCAAGTAGTGGTGTGGAGTGTGCCTGGAGACAGTCCTGAGCAGCGGAAGTTTTTAAAATCTAGCATTTTTTCCCCATAGGATGCCAGAGATGTGGCTACAAAGGAAAGTATAAGTTGCTGATGAAATCTCTTCAGTGTGGATAATAATAATTCACATTTATATTTGTGGTAATATAATTATGGTAAAAGTATATATAGTACATTATATGTATTATAGTACCTTTTACAAGCACTTGACAGATGCTTGATCATTTATCCTGAAAACAAAGGTAAGTTTTATTATTTTATTACTTCTATTTTAGAGTGATAATATCTAGCACTTTGTCAATTTTGGTAATCTGAACTATGTAGTGAATTAAAAGGATGAGTTTTTGTCTCTGTTTGGACTAGTGTGGTAATGGAGAGCACAGAATTCTTCCCCTTACAGGGACTACCTATCATATCAGACCAACCTGATAATATCAGTTGATCTCAAACTGAAGACATGGTTAACAGCTAATAGAGGATTCTGAGCAAACGAGAATCAAATTTGGAATCACATAATCCAGAAGATGGTTGGAAGTGCATCCCGATTGACTCCTTGAGTGTCTATGAGGGGAAAAAAAAAAACAAAAAACCTTCCCTTGACATGATAAAATACTACAGAAGGGACTTTTGAAGGGGTTGGAGAAGAGAAGTCCTGATACCAGGAAGCTGGGGTACATAAACTCTCTCTAACAAAATGACTTTAAGGGGTCATCAATGCGGATAGTCTCTTACTGCTAAGATAGTCTCGAACTGATAAACTGAATATTCTCCTTGACCAATTATGATATAAACAAACTCTCAAGTTGTAATGAATTAAACACATAAAACTTGAAATACTCTTGACTATGATCTTTACTGGTTTTATACCTCTGCCCAAATTTAAGTGTTGGGGGAGTCTTACTGTCAGAACTGGTGGTTTTTTTTTTTTAATCACCCACTTCCAACACCTCTTCTCCTCTTACTGAGGCCCCAAAGAGGGTAAGATGCCTCTTCAGATGTAGATTAGTGACATAGCTGGTGAAACCTTACTTTAAGGAACTCTCACCAGCACAGATGCCTTCCAAGATCCTGTACCTAACTACAGTTTTACACTTAGAGATGTCCCCAGGTTTTATGAACTTCAAGTCCACAAAACCCAGATATACCTCTGGATATGGTCCTTGCTGAAAAGCCAGCGTGGGGGCTGGAATTCAGTACATGAAAATATTGTAATGGCTTTCTTCCTTTCAGATTTTCTGGTCTGGAAAGCTAAGCTACCATACTTTCCTCAGAATTGCAGAAGAACTGGGTGTTCTTAATGTTACACTTTTAATCTATTGTATGACCTTGCACAAATTATTTAGTTCCTTTAGGAACTCTTTCTCATCTGTAAAACAAAACAAAGTACATCTACTTCACAAACATCCCTTAGGACTGTGGGGTTTCTTCCTGGCAATTTCGCTTAACCAATAGCAGATCATCACTAAACTGAATGTTTACAAAAGCTACATTACAATGGAGATAAGATTCTTAATATCAGATTGGTGAAAATTTGCATGATGATAAATTTCAAAAGCCTCTTATATTAGCATGATAATTTAATACATTTCTGAAACTAAAATATTAAGTCGTTCTCAATTTATTATCCACCCACACTGAAGTAAGATATCATCAGTTTCTAAATGTCTGCATTTGTTATCAAACTTTAATTGAACTGGTTATTCACTAATCTTTTCTTCTGATGAACCACATTAAAAGTTTACTAAATATTAATTGATCATTATAAAAACCGAGAAAACAAAAATTAGGAAAAAATCTCCCCAAATTCACAATCTTGAAATAACTCCTTTTAATATTATTTTTATCAGAGCATTATAATTATACACAGCATTTGGGTTCATTTTGACAAATCCATATATGAAAGAAATTTTATTTCAATTCCTATGCCCCCTTTCTTCCTCTCTTCCCTCTCCCTATTTTCCCTCCTCTACTAAACTTCCTTTCTTCTACATATACATAAAGGTGAAATTTCCTTTGATACCTTTATATGGATATAACATAATTTTGTTAACTTCATTCCATTATCTCTTTCTCTTCCTTCCTCCCTAACTCTCATTCTTCTTCTACTACACTGATCTTCCTTCTAATGCATTCATCTATTGACAGGCATTTGGATTGACTCCATAATTTGGCTGTTGTGAATTGTGCTTCTATAAACACTGAGGTAGTTGTATTGCTTTGAATAAATACCAGGGAGTGGGATAGCTGAATCATATTGTGGTTCCATTCCTAGTTTTTTTGAGGAATCTCCACACTGCCTTCCAGAGTGGTTGTACTACTTTGCAGACCCACAAACAATGTAAAAAGGTTTCTTTTTTACCCATGTCCTCACCAGAATTTATTATTATTCGTGTTCTTGATAATTGTCATTCTGACTAGAAATGATATCTTAGTGCAGTTTTGATTTGCATTCTTCTTCATATTTTAATATTTACCAAACCTTTATTTTTCCTTAGGAACATATATAAGAAAGAAGTATGTGCTTTGATTTAAACATGATTTGTAATATATATATATATATATATAATATATATATTAAAAGTTAGGATAGGACATTTTATATATTTAAAATATATATATATAACTTTTCTCACATATTATTCAGAAAGCTTTTTCTATATTACTAGTTTTTCAAAAAACATTTATGAGACTACATAATAAGAACATAACAGCAAATTTCCCTATCCTTCTATGGTGAAGTATTTAGTTTGTTTTGACTCTTGTGAAATATTTCCAAATGAGTTTTCAGAATGAGTTTCACTAAACTCTTGCAATTACTTAACATTTGTAAATTTTTTTAAACTTGACAAGTGAACAATGACTTCTCATTGTTTGGATTTACATTGTTTTGCTTAGTGGAATCCTTTGAAAATGTTTTAGTCATTTATATTGCTATTGAAGATCATATCCTTAGTAAGAAAGTTTATTTACTTTTTTAAAAAGATTAACTTTTATAAGGTTTTACAAGAATGCCTATAGGAAGAATGCTCTATTAAGTCTACAGCTGTGAACTTTTAATTCAATATTGTGCACGTGTATTAATGAGACTTGAACCCAGGATGCTGTACATGCTAGGCAAGGTTTCATTAAGTTGCCAAGGCTAGTCTGGAACTTGCAATCCTCTCCTCAGCCTGCTCTGCCACCACACCCAAGTACTTGAACTTTTAATTTTGCAGTAACTGTGGTGTTACATTCAGTTTTAAGAGATAATGACTTAATCTAGTTATCCTCAAAGGGAGTATTTTTAAAAAATATATAGCAGTGTCACAACCAGGATATTGTTATAGCCAAATACAGGCTTTCATCACTACAAGGATCTACTCCCCACTCCCTGAGCACCAGAAATAGCCAGCACTCTGTCCTCCCATTTCTATCATTTTGTCATTTCTAGAACCGGACTATAAATAGAATTATACACTGTGAGCTTTTCAGATTGGCATTTTCATTCTGCATAATTTCCTGCAGATTCATTGAAGATGTGTTCATTGATAATGTATTCCTTTTTATTAATTAGTATTTCAGAGATGTACCAGTTTCCTTAAATACTTATAAACTTTAACGACTATTTCATTAATATATTTACTTGATTCCAGAGACCAGGAAGGGCAAAGAGAACAGTCACTATTTAGGAAGTCATTCAGTCATTTCACCAACACTCATGGAGTGAGAGCAGACCACTAGGCGTACACTATCCTATGTATTTGATTACAAAGCTGAGTAAGTTCCAAATAAAATTAGTTAAGTGGTGCTAATACTGAAATCCAAGGTGGCCTAGATTTCAGGAATAAAGTAATTAAACAAATCAAATAACGTTTTATCATTAATAACAATTTTCTAAAATATAGCAATTTCACTAGGATTAATTAAAACATTAATTCATTGACATATCTCTTTAGTCAATAAAGCATCTCGCTCACTGGACTAAGCATTCACCCAGCCACATCTTGTGTATGATTTTAAGGCAACCTGCTGACAAAAACCTGATTTTTTTAATGTGGCATCTGAAACACAGTGCGATGGCTCACGCTTATAATCTCAACAAATGGAGAAGTTGAGGCAGGAGGATTACCAGTTCAAGGCCAGCTTCGGCAAATTAGCAAGAGTCTGTCCTAAAAAATAAAAAAATAAAAAATAAAAAAAGGATGGGGTTGTAGCTCCGTGTTTTGTTTGAACACCTGGTTCAAACAAACAAAAACCAAAACCATGTATTTGAACAGGGATGCCACAGATCAGGAAGCTTTCCCTACACTCCTCTCCAACAATTTTGGGCAGATCATTGGCAAGGTTGGTGACCCTGAAAGACGGTAGCACTCTTGCAGATTTCCTCTGGATCCCAACTTCCCCACCTGGCCAGTGGTGCACCATTAATAAATTCCTTTAGTACACTGACAGCGGGTATGGAAATTGTGATGAGATCCAGAAAAAGAAATCATTGGTGCGCTCAGCATAATTTCAATCCATTTCTATTCCCAACGATGGTTGTATATTAACAAAAACGAAGCATATGCTGCAGAGAAATGCCTTTCACATTCATTGCTTTCCGGCCTGGGGCTCTAGGGAGACGCTCCCAGGGCTTTAGTACAAAGTTCGAAGGCTGAACCTTAACGATACGACACTCAGCGCGCTCGGGGCCCCGAGCCCAGAAACTGCAAGAAGAGAAGGAAACTTTCTAGTCCGGTCAAGGTCCGACAAATACAACACCTACACCCAGCCATCGAGCCGGGTCAGAGGCGGAGGCTGAGGCTGGCGGAAGTGAGGCAAGGACCGGTCGCCGGAGGAGGCGGGGCTGCAGAAGAAGGGAGCCCAATCGGGGCCCAGGAGTGGCCGGGGGTGTGGCAGCCTCGGCTTCCGAGCTCGGGCCTGGCTCGCGGGAAGGCGGGGCCTGCGCGCACGACTCCCCGGGACTGGCCTACTGCGGCGGCCGGAGGCGGTCACTCGTCTTGGGCTGGGGGCTGAGGCGAGAAGGCCATGCTGCTGGCCAGGCAGTCGAAACCCCGCAGCCCGGCGCACCTCTCTCGCGCGGCCACGGCTTGGGGGCCTCTGGACTAACCGCTGCCTTTGTTCCGAGCGCCTGGTCCCTCCCGTTGCCCCAGCCCCTCACGCTGCCGCGCTCCGGCCGGCCCGCCCTAGCTCCCTGAACCCACCTTCGGCTCGTGCCGCGCGGATGCGGCTGCCGGGCCTGGGTTTGGGCTTTGAGCCGGAGGAGGAGGAGCAGCGGCGGCACCTGGGCGGCATGCGATGGGGAACTGCTGCTGGACGCAGTGCTTCGGGCTGCTCCGCAAGGAAGCGGGGCGGCTGCAGCGTGTAGGAGGCGGCGGAGGGTAAGCCCGCTAGGGGACTGGCCCAGCCCGAGAGACACCTCTCCAGCTTCTGGCCGGGGAACCCTCTCAGTGTTGCCCATCTGTTAGGAGGGTCCGAGAGCCTTGCTATCCTTACAGCTTAACAGGCGTCGAGTGGGATGATGGTCGTGGAGGCCCTGCTAGGGGGCGGTCTGTGGGCCTCCTCGCAAAAGAGGTTGAGGAGGGGGCGGGGTGTGGCTCCTGCCACCCCCAGCAAGACTCCTTGTCACGCGGGAAGCAGTCACGGGAGGCATCATCTCGAGGAAGCTGGTGCACTCTCACGCTGATGGGCAGGAGGACCGGCTCTACAGCTACCTGGACACACCCTACATTGAGTTTGGGTTTAATTCCAAAGTCGGTATATCGCTGTATTTGATCTCCTCTTTAGTCCTGACAGAGGAGATGAGAATTTGGCTCCAAAGTTAATGCCTCAGATGGATTTTAAGTAGAAGTCATCTGGATGCAGAAATAAAATAAGATTCCAGGCACTGGTGAACTTTTTGATAGAAGGAGTTGCTAAATTGCTGAGTTTCCATTGGGCATTCAGATTTTTGGTACTGATGACAAGAGAGACAGGATGTCATTTTTTTCACATTATTTTATTTTGAAATTTGGAGGGGAATGCCATGCAGTGACTGCTACCCACACGCACACTAGGTAAATCCAAGTGTTTCTGAACCTCACTCCTTGAGTGAAACTGCGAATATGCTAAGGTTTTTCTATCCACACCATAGAGTAAAAATTTTTATATTCCATTTTTGTGTTTTATTTAATAGAGTGTTGAGAAAATTGGGGCAAATCCCTTTGGAGTTGACTTTGTTGTTAATAACTATCTCTCAGGAATCCAGACCTACAATTGGAAAATCTGAACCAAGCCACTTTATGTAAGGAATAAACTATTTTGCACTTTTTGAAACATTGCTGAGTTTTCAGCATCTGCCCCACTTAGCCAATAGTATTAAGTAATAAGATGTTCAGCATAAACATGCAGAAATCAGATGATTATAATTTGAGCCATTGGGTAATGAAGGTCTCATAAAATATAATATGATTTACTTATCAACCAGACATTGTATCATCTCACTGATACAAAGTAGTTTAAGGTTTTACTCTGAATGTCCCTGGAATGGAAGTTATAAGGATTTACAGATTTTTCTGCCTGATTTAGTCTTTTGGTTTCCCTGAATTATTACTATCACTGTTAAGAGGAGCATGATTGCTCTTTTATCTTGTCATCCACAATCTTCTAATTTACCTCTAACTTTTGTGTGTGTGTATGTGTGTGCACCCATAGAATTATGTTGTTTAAATAGGCTTCCCTAAGGACTACATGCACACAATAGTAGGATATTTGCCTTTTTTATTGTTTGTCTTTGTGTTGAGGAGGTTAAATTCTAACCTTTAGAAAGGAGGGAGGGTCTTAATTCTGAATGGGTAGGCAAAAATTACTGTTTACCTTTGGACTACATTATATAGATTTTGTGGAATTTTTGTTTTATCACAGAGATTTTACAAACTAATTATGTATTAAAAGTGTAGATTCTGGTCCCTGAGCACATGAGCTGGAGGAAATCAGTGTGTTAAATGTCCATGTTTAAATGTCATTGAAACATGGGTTTTTTTTTTTGTTGTTGTTGTTTGTTTGTTTTTTTAATCTGGGAGTTGTAGATGCTGTCATCTGAAACCATACAATCAATATTGATCCTATTTCTTTTAATCCAAAAACACAAGTTTTGACAGTTTCCTTACTTGAATCCTTTGATAATTTACTGTTTAATATTAATCTTAACATTTTTCTAGCAGCTTTTTGAAAACATTTAGACAGGTAGATATAATTATTTACACAATAAGGTTAAACTTTGTCTCTCGATTTGGTTGCTATTTTTACCCACCTAGTAAGTTTTGATTTTCCTTAAGGCATAGTTAACAAAAGCTTGATTTGGTTTTGTCATGGTAGTGACCACAGGTAGAAAAATAGGGCTTACTGGGTTTTCTTAGGCTGATTCAAACTGGACTTCACAGGAGTGCTTTATGATGCAAAGCCTGGTGTCTTACTCTTGCAGATTTCCCAGGAGTACTCAAAATCAGATCACTCTTATCCAGTCTCAAAACCAGAGTTAACCAAAAATACTACAGAATTCTAGAATTTTATATTCTAGAATATCTGTTGGCTAGTCAAAATATTAGTATCAGTGTTGAAGTATATATTGGAAATCTTACTGCTAATAAAGTTATTTGGTGATAAAATAGGGTTTTAAAAAATATCTTATAAGAAATAAAATTTAGACATAATGAGTTATCCTTCACTGAAATTTAGCCTGCCAACACATTCTAGAGAGCTCCACCTGCTGGTTAGTTCTGTTTCTTTGGGCAGTATTAGAAAACTTTCATGGAGACTTTGTGTCCCTTTCTTAGTTTTATTTTTTCTCAGAGACCCCAGTTATGTTTTATTGTATTGTGTATTAATTCCCATCTTTACTTTGCTTTATAATTGCACACAGTGGTTCCAGTTCTTATGTTCTATAGTTTAAGGGTACGATTATGTTTTTTATCCTCCTCAATATTTAACAGTTGTTCGCCCTTTTGGCTCCAAGTAGCAGAGTTACCTTAGGCAATAGTTTCCATGATTTCATGGTTTTCCTTTCTCAGTAAAAATAACATTAATAATATTTTACTCATTACTTGTATGCACCAGGCACTGTTCTAAGTACTTTATATTTCCTCATTCATTCCTCATCACGCTCCTATGAAGAAATAAGTACTATCACATATTGAGTATCCCATAGCCAAAATGCTTGAAACAAGAAGAACTTCAGATTTTAGATTTTTGTAGATTTTAGGATATTTGCATACACATAATGAGATAATTTAGGGATGGGATCCAATTGGAAATACAAAACTTATTTATGTTTCATTTATACCTTGTACAGATAGCCTGAAAGTAATTTTTATAGTATTTTTAGTGCATCTGCATTTTGACTGCTGCCTATCATGTGAAGTCAGGTGTGGAATTTCCCACTTATGACATTGTGTCAAAGCTCAGAAAGTTTCTGATTTGGGATCCTTTCATGAAATATTTAGGATTTTGGGATTAATTATTTCAACCTATACAAGTATTATAGGTTAAAAACTGAAGCTTAGAAAATTTAACTTGTCTAATAAGATAGAAGAATGGGATTGCAGCCCTCTGAATTCAGATCCCTTTTCCTTTCTAAGGAATATCTCATGACTCTTTATTCTGTATATAATCATTTGGTTGTTACCTCTCCAGATACTATCTTGTACTTTGTTACTGGAAGATCATTGAACATATCTCAAAAACCTGACTTTATTCTGTGTGACGAGCTATTGAAATTGTGCTCTTGACCTCTGTAGCATCACTTTTTTTTTCTTTTTTTTTATTGGTTGTTCAAAACATTACATAGTTCTTGATATATCATATTTCACACTTTGATTCAAGTGGGTTATGAACTCCCATTTTTACCCTGTATACAGATTGCAGAATCACATCAGTTACACATCCACTGATTTACATATTGACATACTCATGTCTGTTGTATTCTGCTGCCTTTCCTATCCTCTACTATCCCCCCTCCCCTCCCCTCCCCTCCCCTCCCCTCCCCTCTTCTCTCTCTACCCCCTCTACTGTAATTCATTTCTCCCCCTTGTATTATTTTTCCCTTTACTCAAACTAAAAAGTTTTTTCTCAGCAAAAGAAACAATAAGAGAGGTAAACAGGGAGCCTACATCCTGGGAACAAATCTTTACTCCTCACACTTCAGATAGAGCCCTAATATCCAGAGTATACAAAGAACTCAAAAAATTAGACAATAAGATAACAAATAACCCAATCAACAAATGGGCCAAGGACCTGAACAGACACTTCTCAGAGGAGGACATACAATCAATCAACAAGTACATGAAAAAATGCTCACCATCTCTAGCAGTCAGAGAAATGCAAATCAAAACCACCCTAAGATACCATCTCACTCCAGTAAGATTGGCAGCCATTCTGAAGTCAAACAACAAGTGCTGGCGAGGATGTGGGGAAAAGGGTACGCTTGTATGTTGCTGGTGGGACTGCAAATTGGTGCAGCCAATTTGGAAAGCAGTGTGGAGATTCCTGGGAAAGCTGGGAATGGAACCACCATTTGACCCAGCTATTCCCCTTCTCGGTCTATTCCCTAAAGACCTAAAAAGAGCATGCTACAGGGACACTGCTACATTGATGTTCATAGCAGCACAATTCACAATAGCAAGACTGTGGAAGCAATCTAGATGCCCTTCAATAGACGAATGGATAAAAAAAAATGTGGCATTTATACACAATGGAGTATTACTCTGCATTAAAAAATGACAAAATCATAGAATTTGCAGGAAAATGGATGGCATTAGAGCAGATTATGCTAAGTGAAGCTAGCCAGTCCCTAAAAAAAAAATGCCAAATGTCTTCTTTGATATAAGGAGAGTAACTAAGAACAGAGTAGGGAAGAAGAGCATGAGAAGAAGACTAACATTAAACAGGGATGAGAGGTGGGAGGGAAAGGGAGAGAGAAGGGAAACTGCATGGAAATGGAAGGAGACTCTCAGGGTATTACAAAATTACATGTAGCATCACTTTTATCTTTTTTTTTCCTTCTGATCTCCTAGCTATTCTTACTGTATCTACTTATTAATAATATGGAGTTTTCCTGTATTTTCCCTTTATTGATTCCCTTCACCTGTGTGCTAACATTTCCCAGAAAAAATTTCATCCATTTCTACAATTTTGAACAACTACCACTTCCAAATCTCACCTGCATTCACCTATTTTCAGTTGCCAACTGAAGAGATACTCCTGCAGATATTCTGTTCAATCTCTGCAGAACCTGTTTCCTTCCACTGTGCTTGTGCCTTAAACATTGTCTCTCCTTTTGTCTCGTTAGTAGCTTCCAGGCTACTTTCCTTATAGTATCTCTCTGCCCATCTTCCTTTTCTGTCGCTGGAGTCAGGTTTCCTAAAACCCATATTGGATGGTGCCAGTCCATTATTTATAACTGCTTTCTGCTTCCTGTTTCCTACAGTTAAAATTTCTCAGTTTTTTTTTTCATCCTGTGACAGCCATGACGAATTGCATAGTATTCAAATATGCAACATAACGTCTGTTGGTATACTCAGGATGATGGCAGTTGTGCATTAGGGTATCTATAATCTTTGTCTTCTCGTTTAGAAAAATCATGTCAATACAAATCAGTGAGAAACAAAAGAATAACATTGAAGCTATTCTAATTCCAAAAAATTAGCTCCTTCAGAAATCTTAGTATTTTAACTTTTTTGATTAATTATTATCCTTGAATTGAGTAATATCAAGTTTAAACTTCTGAAGAGGTAACTTAAACTTACCCTGTTTTGCTAGCCTTATTCTTTGCTGTTCGCTCACTTGCCACATCCTCAGTCTTCTCTGTACCAGATGAACTGTGAGTGTTCCTGTTCTCTTAAAATACAGTGTTCTCTCACCCTGTGCTTTTATATGTGATATTTCTTCCTTCCTCATTTCCTGGTTTGGGTGCATATTTACTTATCTTTATATATTACTTTTCCTATAAAATTTGCTCCAGCCCCGCAAGATAACATTTTCTCCCTGAGGAAATAATGTTTTCTTCAGGTTCTACATCAGGGGTTGGTAAACTTTTCCTGTAAATGGTTAGATAATATGTATTTTAGGCTTGTCAGACTGTAAAGTCTCTGTTGTAATTTCTCAGCTTTGCTGTTTTAGTGCAAGAACAGCTGTAGCAATGTATCAAGAAATGGGTAGTGACAATATTCCAATAAAACCTTATCAACAGAAACAGATAGTAGACTTGGTCATGGACCATAGTTTACCAACTCCTGGTAGGTAGCATGATATTGGCCGAGAGTCCTTACATTCCAATACTGTATTTTTATCTTTATCTCTTCTCATTCTCAGTATCAAATGTTTGTTGAATGAATAGCATTATCTATGGACTTATAGGATCTACAAAACAGAGATTTCTTCTGTCCTTCAGTTTCTTTTTTGGATCTCAAGATAATTCCCTAACTTTGGCAAAAACACCCCCATATACTCATGCCTCTTTATGTTGACTCTTTAGGAGACCATTTAGAGTCACAATGAAAAATTTAAAAATATTTTAGCATAATGTATGTCACTGAAGTACAGTAATTGATAGTGTTAGTTGTAAGAGATTCATGTTGGTGTTTTGCATGTTTACTAGCTTTGAAAATACGAAAGTGTAAGACATTTCTGTTGACATCTTAGAAGTTGGGAAAGAAAGCAGTAGTGAATTTAAATGGATATGAATATCTTGTACATTCAGTGTTACAGCTTAAAGATTCCCTAAGGCTCTCTTCTGAACCTTACTATATTCTTCCTTAATGTATTTTTCTCTTTAATGTGCTTTTTGGGTAATGGTGTGAAAACATATGACTTTACCTCTACCCATATACTAATGAGCTCAGTCATTTCATGCTGAGTTCTGAAATATATAGTTGCCTCCTGAATATTTCCACTTGGATATCAAATATAACTTAAAATTCATTTTACAAAGCCGAACTATCTTTATTTCCTTCTCATAACCCTTTTCTCTTTGTAAGCCCTAACATTATGACTTTGTTTCCTCTCCTGAGTGTAAACATTCTGTGAGCCTGAAAATCATATTAAACTCCTCTCTTTCATTCACCCTCCAAACCCAGGGTATAAAGTCCTACAGATAATTCCTTCTGAATGTTGCCTACATCTTTCCGTCCTCTGCCTCAGTAAAGACCTTGTTGTCTTCCGTATTGTAGTTCTGCACTCATGGTGGTACCTTTTGAGCTTGTATCTTTCTACTCCAAAAAACAAAGAGAAGGAACCATTAGAACTTAGTTAGATCCGAAGTCTCCTGCCAGCTGTTTTCCTATCTGCTACGTCTTCCATTTAACAGCTTAAGATTTGTCTTGTCTTGTCTTCATGTTTCCGTTTTCTTCTCACTTAGTCTTCAAAGTAATCTAATGTTCCCCTTTCCTGCTACCTCTTTCCTTGAATCTCTGTCCCCTGCATATGTTCGTTTTCTTCTCAGTCATTACATATTGGAGTCCTTCAAAATGTATTAGACTCTTCTCACTGTCTGTACTCCTCAGAGTATAGCATGCATATAGCTGCTAACCTAGAAGTTGTCTTTGATGCTACTCCGCATCATCCCACACTTCCAATCTATCTTCAGGACCAGGTGTTTTTCTGTACTTTCTAAATAGCTTTTTAATCCACCCACTTCTCTTTCTGCTGCCATCTTAATCCAAGCTGTCATCTTGTGTTGCCTGGATCTCTAATATGCTGTGTTAAAATAGCAGCCTTCCTCCTTCACCATTCTCTGGCTCTACTTTATTTTCCTTCATAGGATTTGCCATTCTATGACTTTGTAGACTAAGTACTTATTTGCTCTTGTCCATTGCTCCTGTATAAATTGCCTGAGGTCAGGGACTTTGTTTATTCCCATATCTGCAGTACTCCAGCAGTGCTTGCCATATAATAGGTCCTTAATAAGTATTTATTAACTGAGGGAATAAACTACCAAGTGGATCTACCCACATCTATTCCTGACTTTTTTCCTGCATCCTGGAGATTATGAGATCTTAGATGTAAATCTGTGACACAAGCACAGCACAAAATTATTTTTAAGGCTGTCTAAAGACCAAAATCTTTAGAATCTTTAATGTTAACATCCAAGACTCTACATTGTCTATTCCTTGCCTACTTTTGTTGTTGTTGTTGTTGTTTTATTATCTGTGTCACACTCTGCCTTGAATCTATTTTTATTTAAGTAACTTCTACTCACTCTTCTCTTAGATGCTAGTTTAAGAATTATTCCCCACAGAAGTCTTTCCATTCCCAGCCCCTTAGGTGATAAGAGTTCACATTATCATGGAATGATGTTTTCTTCTGAGTATTTCCTCAGGTTATGATTATCCTTCAAATGATAAGATTATTTAGTTAATGTCTATCTTCTGTTCTCAAAGTAAAGGAAGGAGCTAATGCTGGGTTTTGCTTACCCTTAAACACTCACCTCCTACTTAAGTGCCTCATTGGTAGTCCATTTTCAGTAAAAAGTTGTTGACTGAATTAGTGAATACAGTTTTTTTTTAAAGTGATGTTCTTTTCACTCCCCCTTGCTTTTAGTCCTTTCTCTATGATCCCCTCTTTCCCTTTCTTGGGACCTATCTAAATTCCTCTTCTTCAATGTGATTTTTTTTTGTATCCTTAATCTAAACATTTCCCTCTCAAAGCAAAATAGTTATTAATATATCTGCATGACTACCCTGTTCAACTATAAGCATCTTGGGCACATGGATCAATTTTTATTCATTTTTATATTTTAAATTTGTAGTTATGCCTGTCATTCAGTAACCCAGTGAAAAATAGGAATAAGATTTAAAAATTCAGTATCATAGATGCATAAATGACAACAGTTTTCAAAAGAAGAAAGTGGTGAGTAATATCAGGTGCTGCACACAGACTGCAGAAGGTGAATGAGAAATAAAAGACCTTTAAGGTCCTTTCTAGTTACTAAATTCTTCTAAATCAGGCTCTTAAAGGGCAATGACTAATTTTTTTAAGCCCATTTTCTGTCTTTAATATGTTCAGAGAGAAGATTTGCTTCCTCTCTTTCAAGGCATAAAATTGATTTTCTGAGTATCTGTTCTTCCTGAATTTGTCTTCATTAGGAGGAGCTTATTAAACAGTAAGTATTGTTACTTTACTCTTACTACATATGTTAGGGTTTTCCAAAAACCAGAACCAGTAGGAGATACCTGTATATCTGCCAATAGCTGTACCTTTATATGGATATTAAATGAGATTTATTATGAGGAATTGGCTCATGCTGTTGTAGAGGTTAAGTCCCATTGTCTTCCCTTTGCAGGCTGAAGACTCTGGAAAGCCAGTGGTCTAAGTCCCAGTCCATGGGCAGCAGAAGACCAAGGAAGATCTTAGCTTAAGCAGTGCAGGAGAGAGAATTCCACCATCCCCCACCTTTTTTTGTTCTATTCAGGCCCTCAGCAGATTGGCTAATGCCTACCCAAATTAGAAAGGACCTTTTCCTTTACTAGGTCCACCAATTCAAATGATAATCTGTTCCACAACACCCTTGCAAATACACACAGAAATAATATTTTAAACAGATACCTGGGTATCTGGTAGTCTAGTCAGGCTAATGAAATTAACCATGACACCACCTGTGTTGATGCTGTTCCTGCCTGGAAAACTCTATTGATCTTATCTCTTTAGATTTGATTGGTTAAACCTCCACTGAAATATTTAATAATAATTGAAAAATAATGTGTCCATCATTATCTTTCTCATAGTTTTTGCCAGGCATCTGATTTATAACCTTTCCAGTCTTTTGTTCAGGGGGGAAAAAAGGAGTCATGGGAAGCTTTTAATTTTTAATAAACTTTGGAACCATTTACCCCGATTCTTCATCATTTATTTATACTGTCAAATAGAAGATATAGGAAAAGACTTTCTTTCTGTATTTTAACAGATGCAGTATAGAAGAATGTGAAGAGAAGGAACAATAGCAATGTAGAATTTTTGAGAGATTTTTAGTTTTACATTAAAAAAGTATTTACCTGCTATGCAAAATAACATGAGAAGCATAAAAAACTATACTTTAAGTCTGTTCTCAACAAGACAGATTTTAACCTTAAAAAAAGATTATCTTGTTATCTACCTTGATAACATAGATAAGTAAATATGTTTATAAGAATCTCCACTCCTGTACCATATTATATTCAAGCTCTTCCAAATTTTTTTATATGCCACCATTGATTAGAGGATAGGCCCCAGGAACCAACCATTACCTCTCTTTTCAACTTCTCTAAAATCCTTGACATGTTTTAAATACATTTTCACATCTCAGTAGCAGCAAAATGGATATAAAGAAACCTGTTTCATTTCATTTAGAGACAGCTCTTGAGGTGATAAGGATTATATATAAATGAATGTCTATGGATGATTTTGGAGAGTTCCTGACTATTAATAAAAGGAAAATGCACTTTTATTTTTCTTAAGTCATTTTTGGGAGCCTTTTAGTTTCAGTTGCTCACCTTTCACCCCAATTGACAACTGAGTATATATACTCTAGAATAGAATGGTTGGTTGTTGCCCACATCATTTCTCACCTTCCCCTACCCTCCAGGGCATGTGACTGAATTCCTGAAAGTTAAATGTAACTAACTATACTATACGATGTGACATTACCATTTTCTTCACAGCTGGCTCTTGTGATATGGCTATATTTCTAGAAGACTCTCTAGCATCTCACATCACTTTATATACCTTGTCCTTTCACTTCTGGAAGTGGTATGTCTTGGATTTACCAAATTTATTTTTCTCTTGTTCTTCCACCCTAGATTTCTGCTTTCATATTATATTTCTGTTGAAATTCTGCCAATGCTTCCCATCATCTCTTGATTTCCATTCCATCCGCAAAAACCTCATGATTTTTATCTTCTCATTTTTTTAATCTATCCACTTTTCTCACACCACCCTAATCCAAGCTGTCATCATTACTTACCTAGCCTCATATTTGATTGCATACATTATTCATGCATTCACTCTATGCATTTATGCCCACTTATTTATCTAGGACTCTTGTGGTTCTTGGCACTTGCCAGAGCAACTAACTACTAAGGCTGGTTTATTCTCCTAAGTTGAAAGAAAGAATTGTATTCCTATTTTTCTATAATTACTTCAAATACAATAAACATTGGTTTTATTTGCTCTATAGGATTATCTTTGATCAAGGATAGTGATTCTTACCTAGAGTGTTCATTCACAATTCCCATTTTCATGTGTATAGTTCCAGTTCATTTACTTATTTCTCTTCCTGTGTAGTGTTTCATAACATGAATAAACCATAATTAGCTTATCCATTCTGTTGATGGGCATTTCTGTTATTTTCAGGGTTGGTTTTTGTTTGTTTGTTTTTTGCTATTACTGCTTCAGTTAACATTCAGGTATATTTGTACTAGATTCCTTAGGTATATATAACTACAAGTGGAATTTCAGGGTTGTAGCTTATACACATTCAAATGTACTAGAAAATGCCCCAAACTTTTTCAAATTATACCAATTTATGTTTTCACCAACAATGGATATCCGTCATTCCCCTAACATTTGATATTATCAGAGACTTCTTTTCCCCAACATATTAATGTGAAATGCTAGCTCATATTTCCATTAAAACTTTATTGTATTCCTATATACCAGCAACAAATAAATAATGCATATTTTTAAATTATCTTCTATGATAACAAGGAAACTAGGAATAAATTAGTGATAGACTAGAACAATTTTTTTTAAATCCTATTAAATAAATGGAGGGAATACTGTGTTCATGGTTAGAAAGACTCCCCATGCTTAAGATATTCTTTATCAATTGACCAGAAGTTCAGTGCAATTCCAGTGAAAATCATAACAAACTGATTCCACAGATTTTGAAGAACGTTGAAATTGTCCTATCAGTTAACAAGTTCTAATAATTAAAACCCTGTATTATTGGCACAAATATAAACACATAGGTGAGCATAATAGAATATAGCCCCTGAGCTCTGTGTCAACCTGAGGGTGAATCTCAATAATATTCATTTTTAACAAGGTGATTATTTCTTACCCAACTATGTGAATGACTTCTTTATTAAACTAGAATTGTTAGGACTAATAAATCTATTAGTTGAGATATTTTTATATATTGTATATAGTTCAGGGACTCATACTTTTTTTCCCCTCTTTTTCTACCTGAACTGTTAAAGGTATCACTAATAATAACTTAACTATTGAGTTTTGCCCAAGAGTTGGGGCTGCCTCCCTAGATTTACTATTGTCATTTTCTTATGTTATTTCCTGCAATACTTAAAACATTCACACCTCCAAGAATATCTGGTGTAATGAACTTGGGAGTTTGCAAAAGGCATTGTTGTGTTATCATAGTAAATGAATAAAGATTCAGTAACTTTAGTCAAATGTTACAAATATGAATCCAGAGAATTGGGGGTTTTAGCTTTCCATTTTTATTTTTAAGCAATGTTTACATAATAGAAAAATCTTAAACTGCTCTGTGCTAATAATTTTTTTAAGTAAATTTAGGGAGCTTCGTACAGTATGACCCACTTATATGCTAACAATAGTTCTAAGAAAGTAGGATGGCTATTCTCCTTTATTTTTAGATCCTAATCAGTTATGATTGAAAATATTAAACCAGATTTTCTTTTGCTAACATTTTGTGAAAAACTCTTTACAAATAATAGTCATTTATGATTAATAAAAAAATCATAAATGTTTTGTATATAATACAAAATGATTTTCTTTTAGAGTAGGCTAAGCATATGCTATGACCAGTCTTACATATAAAATGAGCATACTTTTAGATTCTAAACTGTATTGGAACATGCACAGCATTGTTTTCAGCTGCTGAAGTGTGATCGATTAAATTTAGGGAGAGGATTAATTGAAGAAGATCTAAAAGTTATTTTTCTGTATTTGACTATAGAATATATTAAAAAGAGCTTAGAGTTATTGGAGTTAGATATTTTACATTTTTTATACTCAGTCTTCAAAATCAGTGTGTTTTTGAAATGTATATAAAATACAAAAAAAAAATACAAAAAAAAACCTTTAGTTTCTGCCCCTTTTTAAGGGCCTTTGTAAGGACTCAGTAATGTAAATCTCTCTTTGCTCTCCATTATACTAATAGCTTGTTAATTTGATTTTTATAGCATCATATGTAGCTGAAAACATCAGGTCAATAAAGTACTGATTTTTTTTCCTTTAAATTGAAGAAAGGAAAATGTTCTTGTTATTTCTGTGAACTAACAATAATCAGGAGTCAAGTTTTTGCAATAGATATTGTACTTTTACTCATTTTGTTTCCAATTTTTCCAAAACTCACCTTTCATTGAAGACCTGGGAGAACTGAATAAGAAAAGTCCTGTGACCCACCCTGCCCCAACACACCCAATAGCCAGTTTTGCAGTCCCATTTAAGCTGTTCTTCTATTTTCTCTTCATAATGAATTTTTAAAGGAAGATTAACTTCTATTTTCATTTAAGTCGTAAAACCTAGGAGTCTTAAACCTTTTTCTTTAAGGTAACTTAGAATGCTAAAGTTATGGATTCATTAGGTATTGTTTAGTTTTAATTTTTGCTTATTGTTCTACTTTTCCATAGTGATTAGCAGTAAAATCCATAAAAATAGTAAGCATTATGTATTTATTGGTGATAATATGAAGTATATGTATGGGAGAAAAGTGCTGACATTGCCATCTTTGCAGTCAACATTCCTTGGGATAGGAAAAGAAAAAAAAAGATGAATTTCCTGTGTTTGATGTTATTTATTTATTAATTGGCATGTTGCTGGAATTGAACCCAGTACCTTGCACATGCTAGACAAGTGTTATACCACTGAAATTCACCCCAAGCCAGGTTTCCTGGGTTGAAGCAAGGAGGAAAAGAAAAGTGCTTTTATTGATCTGGAATTGAGAAGTAACACCAGGGTTAATTATAGGAAAGTATTGTTAAGGAGTTTTGGGACTGATATTCATGTTAATTTATAGGTTTGAAATTTATTGTTAGAGAACTGTTACCCAAACTCTAACTTTGTAACAATGTCAGGCTCTAGGTATCCAAAATTACCTCCTTTTCTAGCCTTTCTCAACTCTGTAAATGATAACTTCACTCTTTGAAGTATTCAGTCCGAACATTTCCCACCCCAGTTGTTCTGCTTACCTTTCACTTAGTTTCATCTTTACCTGCAGCAAATAGTGAAGAATTGCCAAGAGCCTGCTCCTCCCTTTAGAACAAAATCATGAGGTAGAAAATATAAAAGGTCAGGAATATTCATCACAGGAAACACTAAAAAGGTTATATTTCAAATTTGTTGGGCTTTTAAGGATCCAGTAATATTTTAGTATTAATTTCTTTCATTAGCTTTTTAAGTAATTTAGAGCTCTCTGACATTTGAAATGGTACTTACAAACAGTTGGCTTTCTAATCACTTTTAAAATATGTATCATGTGAGAAAATGGAAAATATGGAAAAAAACTATGGTTTTTATATGGCTAAATTTGGCAAAATATCAGTGATCAAATTTAATATTTTTTAATACTTGCTGCACATTTGGGGGTTCTATACAGGTGCCAGCAATGTTCAAACAAATAAAAACAAACATCTATAATTCATAAAAACATATATATATATATTATTATTATATTGACCTTATTTTCAGCTATATCTCAAATAAAGCTTCTTTGATAAAAATGTTGCCCAAGTTTGTCAAATTGAATATTTATTTGAACCTATCAATATAATCTTAGCATTTATGGTAATAGGAGTCAACGTATGTGTCTTTGTGAATGAGGTCTCAGTCTACTTCAAAAGAACAATTTGAGGTTTTTTAAATATTTTTTAACATTTTTAACATTCTGCTTTCTGGTTTATTTGTCATGGTATCTCTTTGAATCATGTTTATTTTTTAGTCAGGACTTTGTAGGAACAGAAGCCCAGATCAAACATTTTAAGCAAAGGAGTTTATTATAGAAATATTAAGTTTCTCAAGTAGTGAACTGTGAGCCAGGCAGAGATGTACCAGCTCCTTAGAGATGACTTCAGTACTATCAGAGAGAGCACTCTTTCAGTTGATTTCATTCCTCTTGTTGCAGATTAATAGGAATCATAATCTCCAGCAGCTCTTGAGGTCTTTTAGGAGCACATTGTCTCTGTCTCTGAATAACCCAAGCCAATCAAATGAGATGTGGGGGACGACTGGCTGGGTCAGATATTCAGTCAGAGCCATGTAATGACATGATTGTCCTCAAGGTGCCGGTTGTGGATACAGGGGATGGATAAGGGAGACATTTACAATGAACACCACCTTTGGCTTCTACTAAAATTACCTTATGTATGTAAAATTTGAACAGAATAGCATACTGCCATCAAATGTAAATGTAGTTGAGTAATTACTTCCCTGAGTTTTGATAGTGTTCTATATAAGCTTTTTTCGGCTTTATTTCATACTGATTGATGGCTTATATTGATTGGGCTACCTAGTATTACTGAACTGTTCATTTATACAAGTTGGTAAGCCCGGAAGGGGAAATAGAGTAATCAGAGACAGTCTTCATTCAAGGGAATAAAGTGAAGGTTGCAGGGAGAGAAGCTTATGTGACCCAAAGCTGGAATCCTAATGCCAGAATACAGAGCTACTGGGAGGCTCAGCTCATTTATGATTTTGTTTGAGAATGAAAAAGACAGGAGTGGATGCACTAAATAGTAAGAGGATTAAGGATATTGTGTTTGTAGTTGGTATGTTCCAGAAGATCTGTGGAACAATACAGAATCTTCTACAGTTTACCAGTGATCTCTTGAGTAGGCAAAAAAGAACTGTTTTGCATCTATCAGCAGATAAAGATTGTCACCAGAAAAAAAGAAGAAAGAAAGAAAAGGTACATAACTATAATTTCATTGCTACTTTTATCCTTTAGTCATGACAATATGACATTCTCTTTCACTGAACCTACTAACTCTCTCTATATACACATAATACAAAGTATTCAAATTGGTCATCCCAGGGTCCTCCCCATTTCTTGAAGGGGAGCTTTCTGTCCAAAAATGCTGATTAATTAGCAGTCCTATATGTGGATATGGATCCATGTATACATAATACAAAGCATTCATACTGGTCCTCACCCCAGGGCTCTCCCCATTTCTTGAAGGAGAAAATTCTGCCAAAAATTTCTTGACAAATCAGCAACTCAGGTATAGACATGGATCCCCATAGTGGGCATCCCTCTCCTTCATCCAGTTTTAGTAGCTATAAAAGGAATCATAAGTGAAAGTTTTAGTTTCCTGACACTTCCAGTAATAAAAGAATTTGAAGACTCTGTTCTAAACCAACTTTGATACTATAGTAGTTACAGTGTAGACATATTGTTGGAGCAAGTATGATAATAAAGATGTTTATTTGACCATATGTAAGTTTCTGTAATAGAAGCAGAAGAGAATGATTAAAGTCAATAGTTGGCCCTACTTGGAAAATTAATATAAGGAACTGTTTGATTGACATATGTAGGCATTGTTTTTCTTCTTTCTTTTATTATTGAGGGCATAGGAAGAAAACACAAAGTCTGCATAAAGATACATGACTCCATTATCTAGAGATAACTTCTTTAGCATATTTTCAGAGATATCTTTTTATATTTTTGATGTTTTACATATTTTAACAGAATTTGAGGACATACTTTTTGTGTATTACTCAACAGTATTTTTTAAATTTGGGGGGGTTTCTTGTTGTGTCATACATAATTGTGGGATCCATTATGCCATATTCATTAGTCTCCTTCCCCAGTTTCTTCCTTTCCCTCTTTCCCTCCCTCCCTATGATCTACTTGCTTTGCTGTACTGATCTCTCTTCTATTGTTATTATTTTAATTAGGGTACCATAATTATATAAGTGGGATTCATTGTGATCTATTCATATATGGTCATAGCATAATTTGGTAGATTTCATTCCCTAATACTTCCCCCTCCCCTCCTGCCTCCTTCTCAGTCCTCTCTCTATACTGAATTGGTCTCCATTATCATGAGATTCCCCCCTTTTTTTTCCAACTCATTTTTCCCCGTTTTTCCCACATATGAGAGAAAACATTGGACCTTAATTTTCTGAGTCTGGTTTATTTCTTATAGCACACATGATGTTTTCCAACTTCATCTGTTTATCAGCAAATGACATAATTTCATTTTTCTTTATGACTGAGTAGAACTCTATTGTGTATATATACCACATTTTCTTTATCCATAGCTGGTTCCATAATTGGCTATTGTGATTTTACTGCTATAAATATTGATGTGTGTATATCACTATAGAATATTGATATTTCTTTTAGATGAATACCAAGGAGTGGGATAGCTGGATCCTATGGTAGTTCTATTCCTAGACTTTTAAGGTATCTTCATACTGCTTTCCAAAATGGCTGTACTAATTTGCATTCTCCCAACAATGTATAAGTATACCTTTTTTTACACATCCTTTTTGGCCATTATTGTTATTGTGTCCTTGGTGATTGTTATTCTAATAGGAGTGAGTTGAAATCTCAATGTAGTTTTGATTTTCATTTCCCTGATTGCTAAGGATGTTTAATTATTTTTTCATATAATTAATGGTTATTTGTATTTCTTCTTTTGAGAAATATTTGTTTTAGCTTATTTGCCCATTTATTGATTGGATTATTTGATTTTCCCTGGTTAACAGTATTTTTAACAAAATATTGAAACAGTAATAAAAAGATAAATTTTTAAAATGTAATTGTAATCTGTTTTATGTAATAATGACGTAAACTAATTAATTAGTATAAGTTTAGTAAGTATTAATACCAGGAAAAAGAAATATCTGTTGACTAAGCATTTAAACTCAATAAAGTTTAGATTATATTGTTTGGTAAATTTGTTTGTTCCTTTTTGTGAATATAAGATACTATATATTAGAGAATTTAAAGTTGCTCTTGAGGAAATATTTTTATGCCATCACATTAATTCAGTTTTAGGGTCAGTTTTGATTTTTACGGTTGTTTTTCTGTTTTCCTTCCCAGATCCAAGTATTTTAGAACATGCTCAAGAGGTGAGCACTTAACTATAGAGGTAAGTAGAATCATGAATTTGATTGGATTAAAAATGCCTTCAGAAGAGCAGAAGAAACTTTCAGTTAGGGAGAAATAATCTAGACCCAAATTTAGTTCAGACTGTTTACACTGCAATATTATTGATTCTAGTGAAGAGGGAAAAAAAAATGGGCAACTAGGAAGAAGAGTGGGTAGGGAGAAGTTTATTCTCCTAATAGGTTTGTTTTCATTTTACCCTATACATCTCAGAGAAAGGGTGCTGTCCTGTCAGTGATAGTGGCTCTGTTGACCTGCCCTATCAGAGAGATATAGCAGAATCAAAGTAGCAAATTGTTTTTTAAAAATTTTTTAATTTGTTTTAATTAGTTATACATGTCAGGTAGAATGCATTTATGCACTTTGATATATCACACATAGCAGAAGCACTGAGTGCTTTTTCTTTGCTTATAAAAATGCAGATAACAGTAGAAGCTCCTGAATCCCCTACTATGTACCAATCACTTTCCATTTGGTTGAGAAAAGCCACTGCACATAATTCTTACTATAGCTCTTTTGTAAACATATGATAGTTATCCTCTTTTATGGATGAGAAATCAGAGGCTTAGACAGATGGAAAAATTGGACTATAGAGTGCTACCTGGAAGTGGCAGAAAACAAAATCCAGTCCTAAACTACTTTGCTCCAAAACTTGAAAACTATTCTTCACTGCTTTCTATGTTAAATAAGGAAGTATGTAAACTGAATTAGTTTTCTTAAAAATATCACAAACTAGTACAAAAAAATAATTTTTAACAGTTTTCTTTTCTTGAATTGTTTCTTCTTGATCTTTAAACAAGACAATGTTAACATTAAGACTTTTCTTTTAAGAGGTTATATATCAAAGTTTTTTATATTTAAATTACAAATATTTTAATAGTGTAATTTAATAGTAATGACTTTCATTAGGTCACTTGACATAATAGCATTTGTCACATTATAATCAAATTGTTCACATTCCTGCCTCTATGTAAGGATAGTGTCTACCAATAATTTTTCCTTGAAAATAATTATACAAATAAGTAGATGGATAAATGTAAACATTTAGAGAAATTCTTACTTGGGTATTTTTTTTTGTCCCTGTTTCTTGAGTAATTTTTCTTTATGACATTGAGTAATTTGTTCTGAACTAAAGTAAAGTGAAAAATTCTGGTAGTATATATTTAAAATACCTACATAAAACTGCATCAGGTAGGAGGATCATGAGATCAAGGCCAGCCTGTGCAACAAGGTAAGACCTTGCTCAAAAAAATCATAATAAATAAATAAAAATAAAATACCTGTATGAAATATTCAAGTCAGGTGAAGATATAGTTTAGAATGTAGTTTCTCCTTTATATTTAATATTGCTGTAATTCTCTTTTTATTTTTATATAAAGTCATAAATACAAATAATATATGTTTGCATGCCCATTTTGTAGACTTTTGAATATGTTAAATGAGCTGATGTATAAAAAGGCAATTGACTAAAGTATCTTATTAAAGTATATTATTATTTTTTTCTCATGAATAGATTTGAAAACTAACAAAATAATTTTTAAATTTTTATTTATTTATATATAAAAGAGGAATGCATTACAATTCTTTTTTTAATGTTTTGTAATTGTAGATGGACAGAATGCCTTTATTTTATTTGTTAATGTTTATGCAGTGCTGAGGATTGAACCTAGTGCCTCTAGCGCTCTGCCACTGGGCTACAGCCCCAGCCCCATTATTACAATTCTTATTACATGTAGAGCTCCATTTTTCATATCTCTGGTTGTATACATATTATACTGACACCAATGATGATTGAATGTGATGATCATTATTATCTAAAGTATGTGTATAAAGTATATTATTTTTAAGGTGAGAAAATTATAATTTCTTGTGAGATATTCACCTTTGACAGGTATCCCTCTTAACACTTACTTTCTTGTTCTTTCAGTTTGAGAATCTAGTAGAAAGTGATGAAGTAAGTATTTCCATATTAGTATAACACTCATATTTGTTTGTCTCTTGAATCATCTGTTTACTTCTAAAAATTATTTTTTAAATTTTATTTTAGAATATTTAGTTTTACTTTTTGTCCCTTCTATCTCATTTCCTTCTTTTACTAATTTATGTCAGCAAAGAATTTAGAATTTTTTATTATATAACCCACAATATAATACTACACATGCACAGGTTTTAAAGCTTCTTGTAGAACTCAAGGAACTTCAGAAAGCAAAAATTCTAACCTCTTCACTTAAGTATGTAAAATACTTCAGCAATCTAGAATGGAACCTTTCTTAAAAATATTTTTCAAGGATTTCTGAGTATAGAATTCTATAATTTCTACAAAACATTCTATAATTTCCTTTCTACAATTTTCCATAACTATTACCTCTTTTCAGTTATTCTTAATATTGACCTTCTGTATTTCATTTTGTCCAAACTCAAATTTAAAATGTTTCATAAGTATAGAAATGTTAAAATATGAAGAAAAAAGCATTCTTTAGGATCAGCAAAATGTAGTGTATATTTCTTATACAGGTATAGTTAGTTGTGCTAATTTTCAGCTTTACTGAACTAATTGTATGAGTTCTTACAAATTATTTAACCTCTGAGGGACCAACTTTCCACATCTCCAAATTTTTAACTATAAAAGCACAGCAAGCTCTGACTTTTTGTCCTTTTTATTTTCTAAAGAAAGAGGAAAATGAATCATACCTTTTCTTTAAATTTTTAAGTTGTTCTTTAGCCCAGCATTTCCCAGAGTGTATATAAAATACTAGTCTCAAGATATAAATTGGCATATTAAAGATTCTGAAAACTGTTGTTAAACAAAATTATTTAAACCTGTTTAACTTAGAATTTCCCCAATTAATTTGCATATAAATCCTTCTTAAAAATCATATATATTTATCAACTGGTAGGACAAATTTGGGGAACTGTCTACCATTTTTTTTTTTTTTTTTTTTTGCCAGTAAAATAACATCCGAATTTCATGAACCTAGTTTCCTTACCTTCTCAAAGGTCACTTTCACCTCCATGTCTTTCCCTTTTAAAAGTTTACACAAACACAATACAACATTTTTAAAGCTTCTAATAAATAAGAGTTCTTTCAGCCTTCACAGTAGTTCATCTCAGTATTATATTGCTTTTCAAAAACACTTATAGTTTCATGTGTACTCCTAAGGTACTTTTTATTTGGTTGGTTAAAGGTTTTCTTGATTATTTGTTCTTATTGAACAATATTAACAATAAAATAGTTTTCTTTCAAGTGGTTATTAAGTTACTTATTTGAAAATATAATTTAATTGTAATAATGCCATATTAAGTATAGAAATGTTAAAATATGAAAAGAAAAAAGTACACTTTAGAATCAACAAAATTTGTATATTTCTTATATAAGTATAGTTAGAAGAACTTTAGCTTTTGTGCTAATTTTCAGCTTCACTAAACTAATTGTAAACTAACTTTCCTCTCATTTCACATTTTCTATTTGGTTTAGTTGAAAATCATCCTGTTTTGTAGTGCTGTTTTCTAAGTTTATTTGAATTATTTAGAATTTTTATTTCTCATCTTGGGTAGTCATGTGTTTCAGTTGTCAGATATGACTAGTGTAAAAGTGTAAGATAAGCCAGGCATGGTGGTGCATGCCTATAATCCCAGTGAGTTAAGAGACTGAGGCAGGAGGATCCAAGTTCAAAGGTAGCCTCAGCAACTTAGCAAAACCCTAAGCTACTTAATGAGACTGTGTCTCAAAACAAAAAATAAAAAGGATTGGGGATGTGGCTAACCTAGTGTGTTTTTAAGCACTCCTGGGTTCAATTCCCAGTACCCCCCCCAAAAAAAAAGTGTAAGATATATTCATAAGCCCAAATTAGTCTTGAAAATAATTATGGTTTACTTTGGAGGAAAAAGCTGTAGGTGGTTTCATAGCCTTGAAAAGGAAAACAAAAACAGTCAGATCTTGTCATCTGCTGTAATTGTGTTCCTTAAAGTCCATGATGCCACATTAGTGCATATTGAAGCATCATTCCTAGAGGAATAACAGGAGTAAATCCTGAGACCCTCTTGTCACACATGTTTTCATCAACCAGTCACTATATAACTATGTTATATATGTTTATCTTTAAAACATCTTATTAAATATGTATTGTTAACTCATTAACTTTGAACTCACTGCCACCAGCTTAAATTTATGCCTAAGTGAAGCTTATCTAATGAACTTTACTTTTTTCAGTAAGGCACATCACAACCTTCTTGCACTTAAGAACAATACGACAGCACTTAGGCACTAGGGGTAGTGTTCATTTTGAAACAATGAAACCATATACAAAACACAAAAATGCAAACTACTTGGCACCAAATAGCTATGAAAGGTCACTTGTTCATAGCCTGAAAGTTGCAACAAGAATGCTGAGGAATGTCCTGTTCTACCTGTGCCAGACATATGCATTGTTACACACACACAAAAAAAAAAAAAAAAAAAAAAAAAACCACAAATTTGCTGCTCTGTGCATATCTCTGAATGGCCAAGAAAGCATAGCATATTGAATATTGATTTGGAGTTACAAATACATTTTAGCAGGTAGGTAAATTTATGTATTTGGATTGAAATAATGAGGATCAACTGTAAATGATGAAGATGTTGTCTATCCTGATTGCAGAAGTTTACTTGGTATCTTAGAAATGTTTGTTGAAAAAAAAATTAAGAAATAAGCAAATGGCTGCTATATAACTAAATATAAATTTTGATTTTGCCTTTGAAAAATAGTAAAATTTTCAAGATTTTGTTTCAAACACTTTAAATAATGAAATTTGTTTGCCATGATAAAATATGTAAGTAGAAAATATTAATTAAATAAAAATTTTATTGGCTTGCCTTAAATAGAATTCAGCTATTGAAATTTCTTTAATTTTCTAATTAATTTTTGTACAGGGGGAGAGCCCAGGAAGCAGTCATAGGTAAGCCTTTAAATAAATAAATAAATAAATAAATAAAAACTTCTGTGTGAACTACAAGATGCTGTCTGAGAATTCAGGCTTTATTATTTGCTGTCTTTGAGACATTGAAAAGTTTGTATTACAGAATGTTAGTTTTTTCTTTTCATGAAATTGAAGCAAATAATGTATTTCTCAAAAGATTGTTTTGAACATGAAAGAGTTTAACAGTTGTCACTGTCTAGGTACTTTCCTACTGAAGACTTTTTAAAAAGTTGTTTAATATTGATAAATTTCTAAGTTTTTCAGTTTTATCCCCCTTTCTTTCTTTCTTGACATTCTAAACTTGTTCTGCTAATCAAAGAATTTGACATCTTTCAACAGTAACTAGAAGCTCAATACTATAATTTTTTGAAGTAGCCTTTTAATGTTCAGTTAAAATTACATGCACTATTTGAGAAAGAAGCATACTGGGATTTAAAAACCAGATGGTCCCTACATGGAAAGAAAGAATATCTTGGTCCAGGAAATAGATCTTATAAGTGACATTTCAGCATAAGGCAGGAAAAGTCAGGAAAGAGCAGTTACAGAGAACACATTAGGAAACCCTAGAGAGAGGTCCTTTGCCCAAAATGTGTATGGAGAATGTATTCAAGATACTCTTTAAGGTGATTACACCTACACTGATTCCCAAAGGACTGGTTAGTGGTTACTATCTAGGCAGAGGAGAATGTGTCTGACTGGAGAAATTGCATACAGAGTGAGAGAATTGATTGGAAGGGACCACAGGAAAACTATATGGGGTGATAGAAATGTTCTGAATCTTGCTTTGGGTAGAGGTCACATGAGTGTCTGCAGTTGTCAAAATTTTATGAAGTGAACACTAACAGAATTAGGAGATATTACCTTATACATGGCTCCTTAGCCATGGTAAGTATCTAGATCACTTTTAAGTCCAGGATTGAGGGAGAGATAAAGTAGGGTAGACAGAGCACAGAGGGAAGTGGTCTAGGGGTTGAACAGACAAACAGAAGAGTAGTCTGAAGATAAGCAAGTAGTCATCAAAAAGAACAAGGAGAGCAAGGGAAGCCAAGGGAGGAGGTAAAGACAGACAGATGGGCTAGAGGGAATGTTCAACAATGTCACCTGAAACATTGGTAATAAAATAAGGACTTAAATTTGTCTATTGTATTTGGCAACATAGAAGCCAGTGATTAGCTTTGCTAGAGTTACTGGAGTGATGGGAACAGAGGTAGACTGTGGTTAGTTGTGAGTACATGGAGGTAAGAAAAAGAAGGCAAGAGAAGCACACCGTTGAGAACAAGTTGCTAGACAGACCTCCTGGGTTTAAATTCTGGCTTTGCTTTATACTACTATGTTACTTCCTTAGACATGCTCTTAATCTGTCTTCATCCCACTGCCCTAATATGTAATTTCTCTTTATACCTTATAAGGTTGTTGAGGATTAAAATTAGTTAATGTGAGTAATATTAGTTAATATGTATAAATAATTAATATGTGTAATATTTAGAGGAGAGTCTGGCACTTAGTGCTGCATATGCTATCTATAATATTATATGTTTTAACTTGAGGAATTTTGGTTTAAAAAGGAAGCAGTAACTAGAGGTAGAATCAGGACAAGGGGTTTTTACTCCTTTTTATCCTCTCTTTCTTTATATGGAAGAAAGTAAAAATAGACAGAAGGGATAGGTTAAAGATAAGGGAGGTGCTAATTAATGGAGCAAAGTCCCATGGAATTCTCTGGAATGAGGGAAGGGAAGTGGCACCGGTGATGTTAGTCAGGAGTGTAATAAGCATAATGGTTGACTTTAAGCAGATTAAGGAATACTCACTCTTTAGAAGATGGGAAGAAAAACAAACAGGACATACTTAAGTAAGTGGAGGGATGGAAGTGGAGAGAACTTTATCTTTTAAGAGAAAACCATTTGAGAGCTGGGGTTGAAGCTCAGTGGTATAGCGCATGCCTAACATGTGAGGCACTGGGTTTAATTCTCAGCACCAAATATAAATAAAATAAAGGTCCATTGACAACTAAGAAAAAAAATTAGAAAGAGAAAACCATTTGGGTAAAAAACTTACAGAGTATGTAAAGATTTTGAAGTTAGCATAGGATGTGAGAGGGAGTTGACCTTGTATGAGTAAATTAATTGCTTGGGGCTGAGAGCCAATGATGTTAGATTTTCTATAGTCTCACACAGCAGAAAGAGCAAATCATGGGAATGATCCAGGATCAGAATGTGAGTAATCTGAGTGAATGTGGTGTAATGATAGATAGGAGTGTAAGAAGGAAAGTATTTTGGTTGGAAAGTAGTTCAGATCAGGCCCCCATTGGTTGTAAATGAAGTGAGGCCAGGAGATTTCCTGGATAGATAGACTAGAAGGAAAGGAAAGGATTGAGGGCCTGGGAATGCCTGCTTGATTGAGCAGAATAAATAGGAAAGTTAAGAGTTCAGAATATCTGAGGGCTGGGATTAGAATTTGTGTACTAGTGTTTATATTTTATGATGAACATTTTGGGGTACCCTCCAGGGTATATATTCACAGGTTAGATGACTAGCGTGGACCCTGTGTAAGGTAAGCTCACAGTTCTTAAAAGGTTCAGCAAAACCAAACTCAGATACTTCATCATCTTATTCAGTTTAAATACCAAAAGATAATGTGTTAGAATGTATACTTTTTACTCTTAACAATTGAATCATAGTATCAAATTGCCTTCATAACTTTTTGAGAGTAATGTTCAGAATTTCACTGGGTTTTATTGTTTGTGTGATTTTGGATTTTGTGTTTGTTTTTGTTTTCCTTTTCCCTGCCATCCTCCTACCCTCTCTTTTTTTCTGTAGGCCTCTTACAGAAGAAGAAATTGTCGATCTACGAGAGCGGCATTATGATTCTATTGCTGAAAAACAGAAAGATCTTGATAAGAAAATCCAAAAAGAGGTAAAATCTTTTATGTTACTTAAATGTGTTATCATAAAACCTCTTGCTTATAGGGGATAGTTGTCATTAAATAATTTATTACATATAGTCATTATACCTATATTTCAATATATACAGTTAAAAATTATTTAAAGTAAAAACTTATTTCAAACTGTTATAATTTTTTTATTTTGGTTCAGTTTATAGGATTATGTGAACCAAAAATGAAGATGTTACATTCTTTTAACTAATCTTAGTCCACAGATAGGGATGTTAGTGAGAACATCTACCTTTGTGTTTAAAATTAACTTTTAAAATAATTATTCTGTTTCATAATAAGTAGGGTTTAAATTTTTGTCTTGGCTTTATTTGTTTTCAGTGAACCAAGTAATTTTAACAACTATAAATGTTTACACAATGTATTTATAGGAGTAGACTGTAATTATAATTTTGCTATCACTAAACTAAATGGAATTATTCATACTTCTTTATATATTTATTAAGTGTTCTTAATGGTTTTATACCAATTAGTGATTTCAAGTGCATTCACTTAATCAACACAGTAGATGCTAATATTAGTTTTTTAAAAAGTATAAAAATCTTTTTTTAACTTAGATTTGACATGCAATAGCTATCATTGAATAAGTGTTATGAAAGGCAAGAACTTAACTTTGAAAGTAATTTTAAGATTACTAGTAATAAAATTAAGAAGACATGTGCATTGATGTCGATTAGATGCAAAGACATGGATTTGTGAAAGCTTAGTTCCCTTTTATAGAGAGTGATATGATCAGCCTTGGTATTAAAGATTTTTTACTTAAGAGAGTCAGAACCATTAAAATAGTCTGGGTGATAGGTGTTGGAATGATTGTTAAAATGAAGATCATTGCATATTCTAGAAAAGGATAGATTGGTACTTTTACAAATTAGATGCTACTGCTTCATAATTCAGTTTCTAAAGAATTCCATAATGTCTTTCATATCATCTGGGTTATTTTATAAAAGGAGAAACTGAAATGAACAATCTCAAAATATCAATTTTGATATGTTTTATAGATCACTTATTTTTAATGATTTATTTTTTATTTTATAAATAGAAACATTTTTAGAGCAGTTAGACAGGTTCTGATTTTTGTTAATCCTTATCGTTTTGTTCATATACAGTTAGCCATACAAGAAGAGAAGTTAAGACTAGAAGAAGAAGCTTTATACGCTGCACAGCGTGAAGCAGCCAGGGCAGCAAAGCAGCGAAAGCTCTTGGAGGTGAGGGGAAAAGACCCCAGCGAATATTAGGGTTGCTTTTCTCCTTATTTTCTCTAACAAATCCTAATTAGGACTTTTTTCCCCTAGAATCAAGGGCTTCTTGTTTAACAACAAATGTATTTATGCATATTCTTAAGAATCATAAAGGCAAATTGTTCAATCTTTATAACAGCTAAGAATAACATAAAATTACATGCTTGATACCGAATCTTGTTTAGCTTTAGATTAGCAGAAGCTAATTTCTATTTATTCTAAAGCTGAATTTTAGTGCTCCAAAATTTAGAATTCTTTTGGAAAAGTAAATATACTTTTTGAGGGAAAACTAGTCTTGAAATAGAATTTCCAAAGCATTTTGTAGTGTATTTTTGTGAGTTTTTTTTTTTTGTCTGTTTTGTTTTGTTTTAACAATTCTTTAGCTCCTCCAATTTTTTTAAACTTCCTAAAATCATACTAATTTTTCCCCAAAAGAATATTGTTTACTTCTTATCTTTACTCTTGTGTCTTTGAAAGATTGAAAGTTTAGGTCTTGAAAAATCATTGGCATATTATAGGGAAGGTAGCAAATGTACCATATCTTAAAATGCCATGTGGAAATGAGGCATTATCACAATGCCTCACAGTTATACCGTCATTTATGAAGCCCTGACTAAATGTCAGGAACTGTTCCAAGTAGTTTATTTGTGTTTAATCCTCACAGCAATTCTAGAGAACAAATTGTGTTGTTAATACCCATGAGGCAAGATGTTAAGTAACTTTCTTGAGATCCTACAGCTGATATATGGCAGAGCCAGAGTTCAAGCACATCAATGCTTAGCCAGCATACCTATTTAGTATCTTCCTCCATATTTTGCCTGTATGTATTCACTACTGTAGTGTTAATTGAAGCATTCCTAAAATCATCTCACATACTAGAACTAGAGGAACTGAAAAGTCATATCTTTCATATTGTTATGTGATTTGTGGACTGTGTCCTTTGTCTTTCTCTTCCTCCCTCTGTCTTTCTCATTCTCTCTTCCCTTTTCCCTCCCCTGCTCGCCTGGAGGAGAAGAGGGTCTTAACAGATAAACTTTATGAGCAAGTGTCTTTTTTTTTTTTTTTTTTTTTTTTTTTTAGTGCATCCTAAATAATGGAGAAGTTTTACAGTTTCACCTTCTGAAAAAAAAAAATGATTTGGGGGTTAATGTAGGTACTTACTTTACAATAATTAAGTCTCTACTCCTTGCTTTTTAGAGACTAATAGCATTCCATATGTAGCATCCATTTGGGTGATTTTCTGAGTTAGCTGAGTTTTTCCTTCCCTAAGTATTTGTTATAGGTCTGTGCAGCATGCACTGATACACAAACATACCCAGACACGCACCACTTCATTTGCTTTCCATAATAACCCTATATTTGTTAGGACAGTAACATGCCATCTGTAATACACAGATGAGGAAGCAGAAGATAAAGGCCATGCCAGGGACACACTGCAAATAACTATCAGAGCCACAATTCTGACAGGTCTTCTAAATTCTGTCTGAGCCCTAAATAATCAATCGCCTTTAATGTTTGAGTCAGCTTAGCCAGGCCTTATAAATGCTTTGTTTGATTACTACTTATTTCAGACAGAATAGAATTCCAGGTACTGATTAAGCTATTCCTTTCCTGCCTCTCATCTTTCATCAGTTACTAGGAAGTACTGAAGTGTACTAAGAATAGACATTAGTACATATCCCTTTTAAAAATTATCTTTTTACAATACCATGAATATTCTAAGCACTGGGAGATTACACACTGGTAAATTCACAAAAATTCTACCCTTAAGTAACAAGGTATAGAAGTTGAGTATTGGTGAATTGAAGTAAAAAAAAAAAAAAAAAAAAAAAAAACAAGAGAATCACTTTTTTTATTTTTAAAAACTAGGAAAAAATATTTTTCAGCATTGCATGCGTGGTTTTAAAAAGTATAATTTTCCAACAGAATGATTTTTGTATTATATTATGTTTCCAAAGCAAGAAAGGCTGAGAGTTGTGCAGCGGTATCATCCTTCTAATAATGGAGACTATCAAAGGTAAATATTGACATCTATTTCCTCTTCCCTTTGTGGTAGACAATGGTATTTCCAAAGAGAACACTGTTTATAACAGGATGTATGTGAATGTATTCACATTTATTTGATCCCTAAAAATGGTTGCTTCTCCAGGCTGGGCATGTAGCTCAGTGGTAGAGCCTATGTGTAGCATGAATAGACCCTGGGTTTAATCCCTAGCACCAAAAAAAAAAAAAAAAAAAAAGAGAGAGAGAGAGAAGTATCATTGCTTCTAAGACTGTCTTGGAAGAATACTGAGAGCATTTATTTTCTTTAAATCAGAAAGTGACCATTTATTTAAATTGACTTCAGGGCATTTTTAAGAGTATCACATCTTTCATGTTGAAAGTGATGACAGTAGCTGAATGCCTTTGGGTGAGTTATTTATAGCTTTACTTGTTTGTGTTTTCCTTAGTCTATCTCCTTTCTTAGAAAGTTAATGTGTTTTTTTGTTGTTGTTTTTTAGAAAAGTCATTTCAGTGTCACCTTCTCACAAGTAGTCCTGCTCATTCAAAGAACTAAATCATGCCTTGTTATTATAATTGTAAAGCTGGACATATAACTAAGCTCTAGAGATTTGACTTCAGAATTAGCTTGAATCTTATGTTTTCAGTTTCATGTTAGCATTAAGAAAATTAAGACCTATTTTCATTAGTTATATTGACTGTATGGCAATTACGAATTTTTGAAATAGGCCTTCAAACCAAAATACCATCAACTTATGCATTTCTTCTGTTGCTTCTGCTATGCACATACTATGCATTTACAAAAAAATTCAATTTTGTTACAGTTCAGGACCAGAAGATGACTTTGAATCTTGTACGATAAATGTGAAGTCTCAATATGAAGTTTTTCGAAGCAGCAGTAAGTCTTTTCACATATTCTTTGTTCATTTTAGTCTACTTTATGCCACATTAAACAGATAATTGGAAATCCTGGCTCTTTTTCTATAGAACTCCCTACCCTTCAATTTGTATTTTCCAGATAAATTAGTTAAATAGCTATTCATTATACAATATTATCTTTCCTTTTTAAAAAGGATTTGAAACAAAGGAAAATCTCAGACTATTTTTGTATAAGCCACATAGGGAGTCCAGCACTGCTTTTTCCATTTCTGTTCTGATCCTACCCCTACCCTTTCCCAGAAAACAAAGGAAAAGTGGGAAGAAATAGTAGAAAAGTGTACTTGTTATACTTATTACAAATTGGTTTGTAAGATTAAAATGTTTCTTCAAGTATCAAAAGTTAAAACTCTGATGTTTCTTCAAGTCATCTAGTTGTGATGGTGCACACCTATAATCCCAGCAACTCAGAAGGCTGAGGCAGGAGGATTGCAAGTTTGAGGCGAGCCTCAGCAACATAGTGAGTCCCTAAGCAACTTAGTGAGACCCTGTCTCAAAATAAAAAGAGCTGGGGATGTGGCTCAGTAACAGAGCATCCTTGGATTTAGTATCCAGTACCCAAAAAAAAGAAAAAAAGTTCAAAAGTCAACTCCTATGCTTCTACTCCTGGGAAGCTTGGGGAGCTTAGGAGTGGTTCCTTTGGAGAGTATAGGCTGTCTTTCATGTGTTTTAGCAGTGTTTTTGTATTAGAAACATTACATACAGCTTGTTTATCCTACTTACAAAGCTTGTAATTAATTTAGATTTGCATGTTTGCTGTGCTTAGATGGCAAAAAAAAATGTACTTTTCTTAACAGAAACTTACCAATGTAATATTTTGAATAATTTATGTTTTGAAGTTTAAAGGAATAGTAGTATTTAGAAAAATACAATTGTTGCAAATGAAAATGTTGTGGTAAAAGAGCACAGGTGGCAACATGTAATTGTATTTTATATATGTATTCTAGGACTGTCATCAGATGCCACAGTATTGACACCAAATACAGAAAGCAGCTGTGATTTAATGACCAAAACTAAATCAACTAGTGGAAATGATGACAGTACATCCTTAGATCTCGAGTGGGAAGATGAAGAAGGTATTTTATAATTCACAATTTTACCTTAAATGTTTAATTTGTTCTTTATTGATTTATACAAATCTTCTACCTTGGTATTTTACTTTATTTAAACTGAATAAATACAAAGCCTTGCAAAAAAATCAATATAAAAATTTTCTGTACTGTTGCTGTATTAGCAGTTATCATTTGTTGATAAATGGTTTAGAAAGTAATTTAATTTTTAATGTTTCTTGAGATTCAGAAAATAAATATTAATTTCTTTTTTTTTTGTTTGTTTGTTTTTTTGTTTTTCAGATTTAGTTTATTTTTTTTTTTATTTTTTTTATTGGTCGTTCATAACATTACATAGTTCTTAATACATCATATTACACGGTTTGATTCAAGTGGATTATGAACTCCCGCTTTTACCCCGTATACAAATTGCTGTATCACATCAGTTACCCTTCCATTGATTGACATATTGCCTTTCTAGTGTCTGATGTATTCTGCTGTCTGTCCTATTGTCTACTATCCCCCCTCCCCTCCCCTCCCCTCCCCTCCCCTTTTCTCTCTCTACCCCTTCTACTGTAAATCATTTCTTCCATTTGTATTCTCTTGACTTACCCCTCCTTTCCTCTTATATGACATTTTGTATAACCCTGAGGATCGCCTTCCATTTCCATGCAATTTCCCTTCTCCCTTTCCCTCCCACCTCTCATCCCTGTTTACTGTAAATATTCTTCTCAAGCTCTTCGTCCCTACCCTGTCCTTGTTTACACCCCTTATATCAAAGGAGTCATTTGGTATTTGTTTTTTAAAGATTGACTAGCTTCACTTAGCATAATCTGCTCTAATGCCATCCATTTCCCTCCAAATTCTATGATTTTGTCATTTTTTAATGCAGAGTAATACTCCATAGTGTATAACTGCCACATTTTTTTTATCCATTCATCTATTGAAGGGCATCTAGGCTGGTTCCACAGTCTTGCTATCGTGAATTGAGCTGCTATGAACATCGATGTAGCAGTGTCCCTGTAGCATGCTCTTGTTAGGGCTTTAGGGAATAGACCGAGAAGGGGAATAGCTGAGTCAAATGGTGGTTCCATTCCCAGCTTTCCGAGAAATCTCCATACTGCTTTCCAAATTGGCTGCACCAATTTGCAGTCCCACCAGCAATGAACAAGAGTGCCCTTTTCCCCGCATCCTCTCCAGCACTTATTGTTGTTTGACTTCCTAATGGCTGCCAGTCTTACTGGAGTGAGATGGTATCTTAGGGTAGTTTTGATTTGCATTTCTCTGACTGCTAGCGATGGTGAGCATTTTTTCATGTACTTGTTGATTGATTGTATGTCCTCCTCTGAGAAGTGTCTGTTCAGGTCCTTGGCCCATTTATTGATTGGTTTATTTGTTATCTTATTGTCTAATTTTTTGAGTTCTTTGTATATTCTGGTTATTAGGGCTCTATCTGAAGTGTGTGGAGTAAAGATTTGTTCCCAGGATGTAGGCTCCCTATTTATCTCTCTTATTGTTTCTTTTGCTGAGAAAAAACTTTTTAGTTTGAGTAAGTCCCATTTGTTGATTCTATTTGTTAACTCTAGCGCTATGGGTGTCCTATTGAGGAATTTGGAGCCTGATCCCACAGCGTGTAGATCATAACCAACTTTTTCTTCTATCAGATGCCATGTCTCTGATTTAATATCAAGCTCCTTGATCCATTTTGAGTTAACTTTTGTGCACGGCGAGAGATAGGGATTCAGATTCATTTTGGTGCAAATGGATTTCCAGTTTTCCCAGCACCATTTGTTGAAGATGCTATCCTTCCTCCATTGCATGCTTTTAGCCCCTTTATCAAATATAAGATAGTTGTAGTTTTGTGGATTGGTTACTGTGTCCTCTATTCTGAACCATTGGTCCACCCGCCTGTTTTGGTACCAGTACCATGCTGTTTTTGTTACTATTGCTCTGTAGTATAGTTTGAAGTCTGGTATCGCTATACCGCCTGATTCACACTTCCTGCTTAGTATTGTTTTTGCTATTCTGGGTCTTTTATTATTCCATATGAATTTCATGATTCTTTTATCGATTTCTACAAGATATGCTGTTGGGATTTTGATTGGCATTGCATTGAACTTATAGAGAACTTTTGGTAATATCGCCATTTTGATGATGTTAGTTCTGCCTATCCATGAGCAGGGTATGTTTTTCCATCTTCTAAGGTCTTCTTCTATGTCTTTCTTTAGGGTTCTGTAATTTTCATTGTATAAATCTTTCACCTCTTTTGTTAGGTTGATTCCCAAGTATTTTATTTTTGGGGGGGATATTGTGAATGGAGTAGTTGTCCTCATTTCCGTTTCAGAGGATTTGTCGCTGATATACAGGAATGCCTTTGATTTATGCGTGTTGATCTTATATCCTGCCACTTTGCTGAATTCATTTATTAGCTCTAATAGCTTCTTTGTAGACCCTTTTGGGTCTGCTAGGTATAGAATCATATCATCTGCAAATAGTGATAATTTAAGTTCTTCTTTTCCTATTTTTATGCCTTTAATTTCTTTTGACTGTCTAATTGCTCTGGCCAGTGTTTCGAGGACTATGTTGAACAGAAGTGGTGAGAGAGGGCATCCCTGTCTTGTACCAGATCTTAGAGGGAATGCCTTCAATTTTTCTCCATTCAGAATGATGCTGGCCTGTGGCTTATCATACATTGCTTTTACAATGTTGAGGTATGATCCTGTTATCCCTAATTTTTCTAGCGTTTTGAACATAAAGGGATGCTGTACTTTGTCGAATGCTTTTTCTGCATCTATTGAGATGATCATATGGTTCTTATTTTTAAGTCTATTGATGTGGTGAATAACATTTATTGATTTCCATATATTAAACCAGCCTTGCATCCCAGGGATGAATCCTACTTGATCATGATGTATAATTTTTTTGATATGTATTTGAATCCGATTCGCCAGAATTTTATTGAGGATTTTTGCGTCAAGGTTCATTAGAGATATTGGTCTGTAGTTTTCCTTCTTTGATGTGTCTTTGTCTGGTTTCGGAATCAGGGTGATGTTGGCCTCGTAGAATGAATTTGGAAGTTCTCCCTCTTTTTCTATTTCCTGAAATAGCTTGAAAAGTATTGGTGTTAGTTCCTCTTTAAAGGTTTTGTAAAACTCTGCTGTATACCCATCCGGTCCTGGGCTTTTCTTAGTTGGTAGTCTTTTGATGGTTTCTTCTATTTCCTCTATTGTTATTGGTCTGTTTAGGTTGTCTATATCCTCCTGGCTCAATCTGGGCAGATCATAGGACTCAAGGAATTTATCTATGCCTTCACTATCTTCTATTTTATTGGAGTATAAGGATTCAAAGTAATTTCTGATTATCTTCTGTATTTCTGAAGTGTCTGTTGTGATATTGCCTTTTTCATCCCGTATGCTAGTAATTTGGGTTCTCTCTCTTCTTCTCTTCGTTAGCATGGCTAAGGGTCTGTCAATTTTATTTATTTTTTCAAAGAACCAGCTTTTAGTTTTGTCAATTTTTTCAATTGTTTCTTTTGTTTCAATTTCATTAATTTCAGCTCTGATTTTAATTATTTCTTTCCTTCTACTTCTTTTGCTGTTGTTTTGCTCTTCTTTTTCTAGGATTTTGAGATGAAGTATGAGATCATTTATTTGTTGGTTTTTTCTTTTTTTGAGGAATGAACTCCAAGCAATGAATTTTCCTCCTAGAACTGCTTTCAATGTGTCCCATAGATTCCGATATGTTGTGTCTGTGTTTTCATTTAACTCTAGGAATTTTTTAATTTCCTCCTTGATGTCTTCTAAAACCCATTGATCACTCAGTAACCTATTGTTCATTCTCCAGGTGGTGCTTGCTTTTTCCTTTCTTCTTTTATCATTGATTTTCAGTTTCATTCCATTATGATCAGATAAGATGCATGGTATTATCTCTACCCCTTTGTATTGTCTAAGAGTTGCCCTGTGACATAGTATATGGTCTATTTTTGAGAAGGTTCCATGTGCTGCTGAGAAAAAAGTGTAGCTACTTGATGTTGGGTGGTATAGTCTATATATGTCAATTAAGTCTAGGTTGTTAATTGTGTTATTGAGTTCTATAGTTTCCTTATTTAACTTTTGTTTGGAAGATCTGTCCAGTGGTGAGAGAGGTGTGTTGAAGTCTCCCATGATTATTGTATGTTGGTCTATTAGACTCTTGAACTTGAGAAGAGTTTGCTTGATGAACACAGCTGCACCATTATTTGGGGCATATATATTTATGATTGTTATGTCTTGTTGGTGTATGGTTCCCTTGAGCAGTATGAAGTGTCCTTCTATATCCCTTTTGATTAGCTTTGGCTTGAAATCTATTTTATTAGATATGAGTATGGACACTCCTGCTTGTTTCCGCGGTCCATATGAGTGATATGATTTTTCCCAACCTTTCACCTTCAGTCTATGTATATCTTTTCCTATCAAATGCGTCTCCTGTAGACAGCATATTGTTGGGTCTTGTTTTTTGATCCATTCTACTAGCCTGTGTCTCTTAATTGGTGAGTTTAAGCCATTAACATTTAGGGTTATTATTGAGATATGGTTTGTTCTTCTATCCATATTTGTTTATTGATGTTACTAAACCTGATTTGTTATCCTCTTTGACTACTTTCCCCCCTTTACTGTCCTACCTCCCATTGTTGGTTTTCAATGTTATTTTCCATTTCCTCTTCCTGTAATGTTTTGCCAAGGATTTTTTGAAGAGATGGTTTTCTAGCTGCGAATTCTTTTAACTTTTGTTTATTGTGGAAGGTTTTAATTTCATCTTCTAACCTGAAGCTTAATTTCGCCGGATACACGATTCTTGGTTGGAGCCCATTGTCTTTCAGTGTTTGAAATATGTTATTCCAGGATCTTCTAGCTTTCAGAGTCTGTGTTGAGAGATCAGCTGTTATCCTGATTGGTTTACCCCTAAATGTAATCTGCTTTCTTTCTCTTGCAGCTTTTAAAATTCTCTCCTTATTCTGTATGTTGGACATCTTCATTATAATGTGTCTAGGTGTGGATCTCTTATGATTTTGCACATTCGGCGTCCTGTAGGCTTCTAGGATTTGGGATTCTGTCTCAATCTTCAATTCTGGGAAGTTTTCTCGTATTATTTCACTGAATAGACTGTTTATTCCTTTGGAATGGAGCTCTGTGCCTTCCTGTATCCCAATGACTCTTAAATTTGGTCTTTTGATATTGTCCCATAATTCTTGGATGTTCTGCTCATGGTTTCTTAGCAGACTTGCTGAGCTGTCTATGTTCTTTTCCAGTTGAAATACTTTGTCTTCATTGTCTGATGTTCTCTCTTCTAAGTGATCTACTCTGCTGGTAGTATTCTCAATTGAGTTTTTAAGTTGGTTTATTGTTTCCTGCATTTCTAGAATTTCAATTTGTTTGTTTTTTATTACCTCTATCTCCCTGTGAAATTGATCTTTTACTTCCTGGATTTGTTTGTCAATGTGATCTTTCATTGTCTGATTTTGCTGTCTCATGTCTTCCTTGAGACTCCAGATCATCTGAAGCATATATATCCTGAACTCTTTATCTGATATTCCATCTGTTGCAGCTATTACCTCTTCTAAAGTTGAGTTGACCTGCATTGCTTGTGGTCCTTTCTTTCCTTGTCTTTTCATACTGCTCGCGTTTCTTTCTGCTTGGTGCAACTGTTGTGTTTTGAAATTTACCCCCTATTTATTTATGTTGCTCTTGTATACTTGAAAAGTCTCCCTTGCAGGTGCGGGCGGCGGCTGTGCCCCTACTCCAATTGGGGTGACGTGTCTACCACGCTGACGGCTCTCTGGGCCTGTTCCGGGAGTGGAAGGCGGCTCTGCTCTGTCCCTATTCCAATTGGGGTGTCGTGACTACAATGCTGGCAGGTCCCTGGGCCTGTTCCGGGCGTGGGCGGTGGGCTTGGCTGGCGGGATTCCACCTAATGGCAGTCCCTAACCTCCCTGCTTGCTAATTAATGGCTTCTCTGAGGCGCCACGCCTTCTGTAGCTTCGGGGCAGGCCGCGCGAATCAGTTGGCCTGGATCTCCGGGGTCCTGCTGCTGGCTGTTTTGATGTTGCAAGCTGTTGGAGAGTGGTGGTGTATTCTTCAGCTTTCCCGGATGGTGGCCGCTGACTGCCTGGATGGAGTGTCCGCTGTTTTGATGTTGCACTCTGAAGGAGAGTGGCGGTGTATCCTTCAGCTTTCCCGGATGGTGGCCACTGACTGCCTCGGTGGAGTGTCCGCTGTGGGGGATGGGACTGTACCACTTCCTTCCCCTTCTGAGATCCCGTGCTCGGCCCAAGGGTCCGTGTGGGCTTGGCTGGTGGGATTCCACCTAATGGCCTTCCCTAACCTCCCTGCTTGCCAATTAATGGCTTCACTGAGGCGCCACGCCTTCTGTAGCCACAGGGCAGGCCACTCGAATCAGTTGGCCTGGATCTCCGGGGCCCTGCTGCAGGCTGCTGGGATCCCTGGCACTCTATCACTTTGATTTTTTTTTCCAATAAATATTAATTTCTTGAAAGTTTTTATAATGTATTTCGTGAAATTACTCAGTGTAAGGGATTACTGCCCCCTTGTGGGCAGTCTAAAGCAAAAAGTCATTTGACTTTTTGGGTTAATTATAAATTAACCATTTGATTTTTAATATTTCTTTGGTGTGGAACAAAAGGCATTACTCAGATATGAGCTTGAATTTTAACTGCTGTGTCTTCATAGCTGTTGCAATTTAGTTCATTGTAAAAAAGGAAAGATAATTTTTCACTGTTAATTTATTTGGGGGTATAAAAATGCTTGGCACATAGTAGGCAATCTATAAATATTTGAACAGAATTGAGATGTGGTTGAGAGCTTACTAGCATTTATGAGATCTAGGTTCAATCCTCAATGCTGAAAAAAAAACCAATTATTTGAACAAATAAAGGAATATTGTGAGGATTGAATATATAAAATAAACACACAGTCCAGGGTGCATCACACACACTCAACAGTAGCTAAAATATTTTTCGTTTGGTTTTCTTTTTGTAAAATCTATATCACTAAACAAGGCCTATGTTTTCATTTTCATGTTAAGAAATAGGCAATCCAAGAAGGAAGACTCAATTATAGAACCTTAAGAAAAATAATAAGCATTAAATATTTTCTTAAGTTTTGAAATGGAATGGACCTTAGCTCTCTTCTAGTAATGCTGATTTGTGGTTCTGTCATCCCCACCAAGCTAATAATATTTGTAGGTGCCAGGCACAGTGGCACACAACCGTAATCCCAGCAGCCCAGGAGGCTAAGGCAAGAGGATTGCAAGTTCAGCCTCGGCAATGGCGAGGTGCTAAGCAACTCAATGAGACCCTGTCTCTAAATAAAATACAAAAAGGGCTTCGGATGTGGCTCAGTGATCAAGGACCCCTGAGTTCAATCCCTGGTACCAAAAGTAAAAAATATTTGTAGGTAATTGACTTTCTAGGTTACTATTCAAGTTATTGAGAGAATTGTTAAAACCAGGTATAGGAAAAAGACTACTAGAAACCTACTTTTTCATAGATGTACTATCCAGCTTCCTTTAGACATAAATCCCCCAAAACAAACTACCAGCTACAAATCTACAAAATTAAATTAATATCCAGGGCATGCTTTTATATGAGCTCTTATCTAAAAATAACTGGCTTTACTGGGTTTGGATTGAGTCTGTGCTTTTCAAGAATGACAGATAACAGTGATTCAAATTTAAATACTGTGGGATCTAATTTTTAAAGGTCAGAAAATGAAATTGTCTAAGTATTATCTTTAAAGTCTCTTTATCAATCCATTCTAATTTTAATTCTATACCTATAAATTCACATTTCTTTTCTGTGTTCTCTACCTTTAATTGCCAGTAAAATGACATTTTTTTTCCTCCAAGATTTTTGACACTTTTCATTTTATCCATTTATTTCTGTTCAGAGTTAGATCTAGAACAGCTTCCTCTAGAAACATTGCTACTCTTTTGTGGTAGAGAGTAAGAATACCATGAGAGCACAGACTTTGGAGCCAAACTAAGTGAATTAAAACTCTTATTTCAGAGCTTGGGATGTAGCTCAGCAGTAGAGCAGTTGCCTAGCATGCACAAGGCCCTGGGTTTCATTGTCATCACTAACCAAAAAAAAAAACTCTAACCATACCATTTTATAACTGTGGTATCCTGAGCAAATCATTTACCTTTCCAGTTTCCTAAACTCTAAAGTGGAGTTAATACTAATAATAATGCTAATAATGATGTAACTTAACTTCATAAAATTGTTGAGAATTAAATTAACATATTTTGAAGTGCATATAATATTAGCAGGAACCTAGTAAGTTCTGGAAAAATGTTTTTGATATTATCATTAGAGTGATTGTCAGTCTCGGGGAAATGTAGTTATCATCTAAGTAAGAAAGAACCTTAGCAGACACACTGATTTGATAAATAAGACTAATATCAGCTATGCGCAGTGAGGCACTCTTGTGATCCCAGCAAGTTGGGAGGCTGAGGCAGGATCATAAGTTCACAGTCAGCCTCAGCAACCTAGTGAGATCCTATATCAAAATAAAAAATTAAAAGAGCCAGGAATGTAACTCAGAGGTAGAGTGCCCATAAGTTCAATCCCTAGTATCTCCCCCCACAAATACAATACCAATCAAAAAACTCAGTGTATTCTGTTTGATTTATGACTCTTCAGAAATTTCATCTCATCAGATGATCAATGTTATATCCAAACTGTCCTTTAGAATAAGGGAAGTAGGAAGGGAGGAAAAGCTGTGGGAATCTAAATATCTGTCGTGTTATCTCAGGATTAGACCCCCAAAATGTCCCATGAGAAAGCCTCCATTGGACTGGCTCCTTAAAAATTAATTCACAAATCAAGTCTGATAGTAAAAACCTGGGAATCTTTTAATATAGCTTTTTATGTTAACTGAGATTTTTTTAAACTGTGTTCAAATCCTAGGCATGAATAGAATGCTTCCAATGAGAGAACGTTCCAAAACGGAGGAAGACATTCTCCGGGCAGCACTTAAGTGTAGCAGCAAGAAGACTGGAAGTAACCCCACATCAGCCTCTGATGATTCCAACGGACTAGAGTGGGAGAATGATTTTGTCAGTGCCGAAATGGATGATAATGGCAACTCCGAGTATTCTGGATTTGTAAATCCTGTATTAGAACTGTCTGATTCTGGCATGAAGCAGTCTGATACAGGTCAACAGACTCGATAGGGTGAAATTGTGTAACCCGTTTATCCCAGTTATGACCAAATGTTAAAAACCAACTAGAATGTATAGATGGTTGTGTTGCGCCTTTTTGTAAAGAGGAGGTTAGAAACCACAGTGTAAATGATTATTTTGTTAGAAAGGAATAGGAATGATAGATCTGAATTGCTTCAGAATTAAGTGCAATTTTATCATCTGCCTTCTGCTTTTCAAGACCTATTTAATGGTTTTGTCATGTTATCAATTTCCTTTATTTTAACTCGTTATAGCATTCCTGTTTACTCTTATAGATTTACATATTTTAAAAATGTTCATTACTTTTACTTCAAATGCTTTATTGATAAGCCTATTCCATTACTGTGAAAATATTAAAAGTATTTTTTGCTAATTCTCAGCAGATGTGAAGGGAGCATGACCAGGGATTGTCAGATTTAGAATAGTATCCATTTTCCAGCATTATTTACTTCTATGGCTTCTTTGGATTTTATTAACTAGTATTAAGCACAATTAATTTGCATAGATGACCCTAAGAAATGCTGAACTATCAGTTTCTTTCTGTATTTATTGTATAACCTGGTATGATGATCTTGATTCAATCTGAACAAAAGATAAAAACAAACTTTCAGAGTTTGGACATTTAAATTGGTAATAAAAAATGATATTTAAGGAAATATGTATAATTTAGGTTTTTCGCTTCCTTTTACATGCTACTATATTGACTTTAAATTGATATATTAAGTGTTTAGGTGTCATTATTTTTAAAATTTCTATATTTCCAATGAATGATCTTAGATTTTACAGAACATTCTCTGAATGATTTAAGAAAAGGAAACATAAAAAGAGTAATACGGGTATTTCAAAGTAAATAAAATCCTTTCTGGTATGAAAGGTTCTATCGATTTTATTTCACTTTTCTTTGCCTTGTAGTACAAGGTACTTCAATGGGATGGAACTAAGTCTATCAATATGTATATATATATAACTGCATTTTGTGATAGTTAACTTTCCTTCTCATTGAAATTCGTGTATCAATATCAAAAGCCAGGGATATAAAACATTCCCTAATTGCTTTCCTTGATTTTGCTGAGAATGGAGTATGATTTAATAAGCAAACCAATTCTTTTTTTCCTTAGTGTATTTTTCTTTTCTTTTTCTTGCAACACGTGCATGTTCTCAAAAATATAGGAAGGTCCAGATATAAATAGTAACTTAAAGTTCCTGCTGTATTTAAAAAAAAAAAAAAATCATGTGGTCCTTTCAATATTTGAACTGCTAGGCAATGAATCTGTAGTTTTATGTCCTTTTTTTAATCTCATAGAAATAAATATGATAATTTAATATGTAAATATAATACATTAGGAAATGCTTTTATGTACATCTGTCAATATAATTTGAGTTGTAGCTATGTCATTGAAAATATTTTAAAGGTACTCTATATTCACATTGCCTGTGTTAATGCTTTTTAAAGTTTATATACATCAGATGTATATTTTTGGTTTGGCATAAGCTACTATTGTAATTTTTCTTGGCTTTTTGTTCATAAAAAATTTTCTGAAGGAATGATAACTTCTCAAGGATTGTGAATAAACACATTTTTACATTTAAAGATAATAAATTATTTGATTATTACTGATTTTACTTTATAAAGATACAAATATTATGACTCAACTTAAAATTATTAAATCTGATGTGAAAACAAAAAGGAGTAAATTAGGAAAGGAAGATGGAACTAAACTTGAAAATACGTTTTAACTTCTAAGAAAAAGAATGTTAATTTTTGTTTTATGTTTATAAAATACACTAGAAATAACTTATTTATTGAACAAACATTGGAGAGTCCGCAGGGTCTAGGAGAGTGTTAAGGACATAACAGTAAAAAACTTAGAAGGTCCCTGCTCTTGCTTACTTAACCATCTTGGTGAGAAAGACAGACGATAATAAATAAATATAAGAAAATCAGTTAGTAAATACGCAAGGTGTAACTGAGGGCCAGGTGACTACCTTTGATAAGTCAGAGGAATCCCCTCTGAGGAGACATTTAAGCTGAGCTGGAAGCAAAAAGGCTTTGTGAAGCACGTTATAATCAAAGGGAACGGCAAGTACAAAGTGTCTGCAGTGGGAATGAATTTGGTATGCTGAAAGAATTAAAAAACCATTGGAACTGAAAGCATCAAGAATAAGAGGAGGAGTGGGATGAGTTGATGTTGGAGGGATAGTTAGGGGGCCAGATCATTCATATGAGGCCTTCTAGGTCATGGTTAAGAACGAATTTTATTTGATGCATAAAAGAAGGCCACTGGCTTGTCAGGATGTATAGTGATCAGATTTGCATTTTCCAAAGATCAGCTGCTATGTAGAGAATGAATTGTAAGAGGACAGGAGTGTATGCATACAACTCCCAAAGGGACATGGTGTGGTTTGGAATTATGAATGGATGCAGAAATTAAGAGCAAATTGAGAGGTAGAAACTGTAGGATTTTCTGATGAATTGGATATGAGGATAAAAGACTATCCTATTCATAACTGCACATAAACCACACAGGCAAAAACTCTGATTCTTCCTGGAACATGCCAAATAGTCTTGGAGGAGTTGTCAAAGGGCAATTTGTCACCTGCCTCCCTTTCTTGAAGAAGGCTGCCATGAGGTAAATTCCTCATGCAATTCCATGGTTCCAGTGAAGAATGAGACTCTACCTCACCCCTAGTCATGTACAGAAATAGGCTAGGAAACTGTTTGGCCACAGTTAACAGAGCTCCCCAATAACAGAACTACCCTCAGCTACACTTATGTAGTCTGTCTTCTCATTCCTTTGGTTCAGTGTCATCTCAGGGACATTTGTAAGGACAAGGGATGCAGGGAGATGACTGTGCTGCTGTTGCTTTTGCTATCAGTGCAAGTAATAAACTATCTAAATTTGTTTGAGCTCAGAGTCTCCCTAAAGGCCAAATTTGTGGGAGTGTGAGAGCCAACATAGCAGCTGCAGCTGTCCCTCACTTTAACTTCTTGGCTCTGACTTGAGTCAGTAAATGTAATGGAAGAAACAGGCTTGGGAAAGTGGAGGACATGAAGAGTTCTGTTTGAAAGCTGAGTTTGAGCTGTTTATGAGACATTTGAATGAGGATCCTAGGGTGTATGTCTATAGCTTAAGGAAGGAGGTCTAGGGTGAAGTTTGGGAGTCATTAGTAGGTTAGTGGTATTTTAAGTCATTCCATCATCTGAGTTCACCCAAGGGAAGCACAAAAGCAAAGAAGGCCAGTTTCTCTAAAGTTGACCTTTAAAGGAAGGAGAAACAGCCTAAAGAAGATTCAGGAGGAATACAGGTGTGGTGTCATGCCAGGAGATGGGGTGACCAACATCAAATGCACCGAGAAGAGGATGGGTGAGTTAGGGTTGGGTTTGGGAACATGAAGACTGATGCATATCTGTTATATAAGTGAGGGGATGGAAACGGAGGAGGTAGGGGATAAAGAATGAAGAACAGCTGGTGTAGATATTTTTCAAAAAGTTTTGCTCTCAGCAGAGAAATGGGGTAGTTGGAGCGTATGTAATCTAAGGTTTTTATTTAAGATACCAGGAATACTTTAGGTACTTCTAAAATGATATAATTTGGAATTATTCCTGCTCTTTTTCAATAATTTGATATATTATTTTTTAAATTTTGTTTTTAGTTGTATATGTTCATGATAACTTTATTTTTATGTCGTGCTGAGGATTGAACCTAGTGCACTACATGTGCTAGGTAAGTGTTCTACCCCTACCTAAGCTACAACCCTAGCCCAATAATTGGATATATTATTTTAGTAGAGGCCCAAATTATCATTTTGCTCTATATAAAGATGTCCTAGTCATAAGTTTTTAACATAGCCATCTTAAAAAAACACACTTGATATCAAATATATTAATAATGTTATCCTATATTCATTTTCTTGGTGCCTCTAGTTAGTTATCTGATTGGTGAGATCACACAAGAATTATATAAGAAATGGATTTCCTGAATCTAATTCTTATATCCTTAGGTAATATTAAAGGTAAAAATAAAATTAAAGTAGAAAAATATTAATATGAATATTTTTGTTATTACAAATTATTTAAATGAGTGAATATACACTAACATCCTCTGTAGTTCAGAAATCTTTTATATGTGACTGTAAATATAAGGAGCTAACTATGCCCAGTGCTATTCACAATAACATGCTATGTGGAACACTGATAAGGGACCATAAAAGTGTACACAACTGATCTAAACAGAGACACTACTAGGGAAGCACTATTTTAATCCTTATTTTTCAGAAAAGGATCCTGAGCTAGTGTCAGGTTACACGAGAAATAGATGAACTGAGGCAGTGTGATTGAGAGCTCACTCTCAAGACTATAACTTCATCCTGTAGAAGTTAGGTCAATATTATTTTTTGAGGGGTCTGGGAAGTTTGGGTTTTGTTTGCTTAGCTGAGTGTTGAAAAATTGTTTAAAGATACCCAAAGTGATACTGTCATAAAAAGACACTTTGACCCAAGGTGAAGTTCCATTGTTGCACCTTATCATGACAGAAGTTTTCTTTTTGGCTCTTGAGCAACAATGACAGTCAACAGTACCAGACTGGTTCATCTCTACTCCCTTGTGGCCTTCCATCAGTAACAAAGTAGTGAGACCATAAACAGCTGAAATCACTGTTCTTAAATTTTCTTCACTAGAGCTCCTGACCCTAAATTCCTCACTTAAGAGGTAGAAGTCAAGTAAATATTTTCATGTGGAATGAATAGTTGAATAATGAGTGATTGGTTTGAGGACAATTCAAAGCAATTAGAAGCCAAATAAATTTCAATCACATTTTACATAGCTCTCATCCTTGGTCACCACCTGAAATTTAAGCTCTCTGATGGTTTCAATCATGGTCCACACAATAAAATAGTAACCACAGTTATTTTAACACAAAACACCTAATAAAAGGAATTAATTAAATAAGTGTTGACTGACAAAAAGGGCCCTGAAGTAACATGAAAGCAGCTACCACTTACACACAAAAAAAAATGTTAACAGTTATCTCCTGGTAGTAGGAGTATGGCTAATTTTTCTACAGATACAAATAATTTAAAGTACAGCTTAAGTGACTGCATATCCCATCTTACCTTCATAGAAATGAATACCATCGTTCATATAAGCCTAAAAGTTAGGCTTCTACAAGTCAATCCAGACATCATATAGTATACACAGAATTTTCTAGAAAATGGTTATAGAATCATATGGCATGAGATTTCACCAGTGGAAGGCACAACCATGTCGTGAAACTACAGACTCAGGAAAAGTTACTATAACACTGGCACAAGTTAACATACCTCTCAACTTGGCACAAGAAAATTCAATTCCTAGGGACAAAGGAGTCTTTCAGGTATATGTTGAAATTTTCACAGTTCAGCTGCAGAATATCAATATTTTGTTTGACCCCACCTAGTCCACTGTGGCACTTTTTGTTTTTTGTTTTGTTTTGTTTAGAAAATGCTTTTTCTACCCAATGGTCACTGACCAGAGCAGCTATTATATGTGACCATGTTACCTAAGGAGAGTTGGTTGTGAGGGGTGACAAGCTGACTTTTCCCTGGAACTGGAATAAGGAGATCAGTTTCTTTTTGAGTGATCAATAACATGTAAATCTTAGAGTTATGCGTGGTCTTGTGCCACCATGTATTAGGAGAATGGAGCTGATATTCGTTGTGGGGCAGAGCTGCAGGCATTTGAATCCTGACTAAGGTTTGCTGGTTTCCTTCCATGTGTTCCATGAGGTACTTCAGCTTGCCTCTAACAACCCCTATTTGTGCTCAGGTAGCTCTGGCAGAGATTTTATGCTTTGTAATCAAAACAATTTTAATACTAACCTATTACTCCATTACTACTAAAAGAATTGGTCTATGGAAAGTTTCTATTATTTGGAGAATAGTAGTATTACTATTTAGTAACCCTCTTTTTTGTCAATCTATTAAGAAAAAAAAACTTTTTTTAATTGAAGCTTGTATTTCTCAAATCAAACAAATCTTTTGCAGGTTAAACATTAGGAAAAATCATTAACTAGTTTATATGAACATGAGGTTTTTCTGGATGTATCTCCTAACACATTTTTGGGTTCAGTAACAATGATACCGAAATTTCTTAATATTAAAACTTTGTAATTTAGCATTTAGCCATCAGCCTCAAAGACAAGAAACAAGTGGAAAGTTCTTTCAAAATGGCTGAATGTTACATAACCTACACATTAGAGTGTATACACTTTGCTTAGAGACAGCTTGTACCATAAGATCATTTTCACTATGAATAATTCTAACAGCCTGGGTGACCTACTTTGTAAATCCATCTCAGAAAGGAAGTTACAATCCCAGAAAAAGATAATATAGTAAGCCCGGCGCCGTGGTGCATGCCTGTAATCCCAGCAGCTCGGAAGGCTGAGGCAGGAGGATTATGAGTTCAAAGCCAACCTCAGCAAGAGCAAGGCGCTAAGCAACTCAGTGAGACCCTGTCTCTAAATAAAATACAAAATAGGGCTGGGGATGTGGCTTAGTGGCCCAGTGTTCTGAAAAAAAAAAATTTTAAATATAATATAGTAAAGGCAACTTAGTGACTAGAAGAGATAGTAGATAAATAACTTCAGGTCAGAGTATTTGCTGCTATAATGAATTATTGCAATTTAATGGTTCACAACAAATTTATCATCTTCAAGTTCTGTAAGAAGTCAAACACAAATCTCACTGGACTAAAATCAAGGTATCCACAGGATTTCATTGCATTCTAGAGGTTTCTCTGCCTTTTTCAACTTCTAGATATCAAGTGCATGATTTCTAGCTTCTAGAGACTACCTGCATTCGTTGGCTCACAGCCTCCTTCCTCCATCTTCAAATCCTGCACCAGCAGATCAAGTCCTCACATTTCATCACTCTGACATCTTGCTCTGCCTCTCCTATTTGTAAGGACCCTGTAATTATTAGGTCCAGAATAAGCTAAAACAATCTCTCTATTTTAAGGTGAACTGATGAGCAAACCTAATTCCATCTGCAGCCTTAATTCCCATTTGCTACATAACAACACATTCACAGTTTCAGAGGTTAGCACATGGACATCTGCACATCTTGGGCCAAGCCATTACTCTGTCTACCACAGGAAGTAAGAAAAAAAAAAAAAAAACAGGACAAAGAAACTGAAAAGTTATTTGGGCCACTTTAAGTAGGGACAAATAGTTCTCTCTACAGCAATAGTTCCAGGGCCGAAGTGTTGGACATCATCTTTTATAGCCAGGAGAAACTGATGGTCTGAAACAACAGAAGGTATACTTGGGCTAACAATCATTGGAAGGAGGCCAGAAAGTTTAAAATATTATTAAAAATATTTTAGAAAGGCTGTTACAGGAATACGTTAATTTTTTTCAAAATTGGACCTGTGACAGCAGGACATTTCATTAACCTGGAAATTTCACTTCTTCTTCTTCTTTTTTTTTTTTAATCGTCAATGGACCTTTATTTTATTTATTTATATGTGGTGCTGAGAATCCAACCCAGTGCCTCACAATTGCAAGGCATGTGCTTTACCACTGAGCCACAATCCCAGCCCCGAAATATCACTTCTTAATGCTAGAATCTAATTAATCAAATGGTTCTTATTTATGTAACATTCACTTTAACTTAGCTAAAAGAAGTGAAATGTGAATGTTTTAAATAAATACAACTTTATTTGAAGCTAAATTTTTAGAAATGTTTAAGCATTTATTATAAATATTTACATATATTTATTTATATAGAACATCCTAAGAATAATTATTTCCCTTTTTTCAAAAGTTTCAAAGAATTGGTTAAGGAATTAAACTTTGATTTTATTATGTTCATGAATGCTGTTAAAAATTGAAATTTAAATTGGGCTGTGGCACACTTGTAATCCCTGTGACTCAGGAGGTTGAGGCAGGAGGATCATGAGTTCAAAACTAGCATCAGCAATTTAGGGAGGCCCTAAACACCTTGGTGAGACCCTGTCTCAAAATAAATGATTAAAAAGGGATAGGGATATGGCTCAGTGATAAACTGCCCCTGGGTTCAATCCCTGGTACCAAAAAAAAAAAAAAAAATTGAAATTGAAAAGTTATGTAAAGTACATAAAAATCAAACTTCAAATTTGGTAAGAAAGTAATTTTAAACACTGGTTTTTAAAAGTGTTTAAATATTAGTTTTAGATAATGAATATAGACAAGGAGATTAAGGAGAACTGTTGTCTTAGGAACAGACTATAACTCCATAAAAAAAAAAATCAAGGTATTGTTTCTCCTTATATTTAAGCCACAATGACTTGCAGACAGAACTCTAGAACTCATTCCAGTACTCTGGTTCTACAAGTACTAACAGGCTATAGACACCAGTTAATAACCTGCCTGGAGCTTTGACCTTGAAAATTAATGGCAGCTGTGAAATGATGTGACCAAACCAAGATATAATTCCTTACAAAAGCAAATCCCAACCGATATCAAGAAGAAAAAGAAAATATATGACCTTATTTTGAGAACACAATTTCATCACAAGGATATTTTTACACACTAACCCTCACTAATGTACACTTAATTCTTCATAGATCCAGAAGTGCAACAGGTGACTAAGACGATGAGTAACAACACGATGGTAATAACAAATCCCAAACTTGGCAGCCTAACAGATGACTATGATGTACTAAACTAATAAACTTTTAATAAGCAGAATGTCTCCAATCTGTCCTTCATCCTTCATGTTTCTCCTCTTAGACCCTCGGTTCACAATTCATTTTCATCCATTTCTGTAGGAAGAGGGCTTTGGGTAGAACAGGATGAACAGCTGCCATTCTCAGGTATGGGTATCTGTGCTGGCCAGTTTTCCTGCAAGAGCGGTCTTGGAGAAAAAAGAAATTGTGTCTCAAACCATTCCAGTGACTCTCCATCTTCCTTCTCCAACAGGAACTGATACTCACCGAATCTGACCATGCACCGGTAGGGCAAGTCCATTTTATTTAGGTAGCCTAGCTCCTGGCTGTCCACAATCAGACTGGTCTTCCTGCTCATATTTTTAATTTCAAAAGAGAGAACTGAGCTGTTAAACTGTTTAAATGGCTGCAGAGAAAACTGGATTCGTGAAGCCTGTTTGTCCTGAAAAACATAATGACAGATGTTGGAATTCCGTCCAAATTTTATCACTTCGGTGGAAGGGAATTTCTGTCTATCATAAAATGTTCTGGATTGAAATATTCCACTTTGCAACTGGCCAGGATGATAAACAGTCATGTGGAGACAAGTTACTGTCTCTTCTGTGTCGGCATCTTCAAAAGTAGACATGATGTACACCAGAAGATCAGCCTGCAACAGTTAAACCACCAGAGTTAGTTCATATCGCTGAGAACTTTGATTCTAGTATTCTGATGAAAACTTTTTGATAGATGATAATACACAGGACCCTCTCAATTAGCTAATGCATGTGTGTAATCTTACACCAAGCCCTATCGGAACTGGTGTCTTACCTTTTGCTATCTCTATTTTTCATTTCTAGTTTGACCCTAAGACCATACATATAATCTGGACATTAGCAAGTAATGATTATTGACAACATAGTGACATGGAAATTTCAGATCCATTCTCATTGAAATAGAATAACTTTAGCCCAGATAAAATATGACAGTTGTACTTTAAAAAGAAAATTGGGAAATAAAAAAATCTCTGGTTTGAATACCCTGAGAGGATGTACTCATTAAACCTACACTTTATTAACTGTATTATGATATCATTAGAAATTGTGAAATCTGATTAAATAAGAAATTTGTTATAAACAAATAATTGAAATATTGTTCCTTATAGCCTCACTTAGAGTTCCAACAGTTAAATGATTGAAAATAGTAAATGCTTTCAATGGTTATCATATTCTTTAATTTTAAATTTAGACATTACACACTTAAAATAAATCTCCACAAGGTAGTTCTAAATATCATGGTCTGCACTGGTACTGGAGTTGTTTATTTCTGTGCAACTGGATGCTTTTTGGTCATTAACCACAAGCAACAAACCAACTGCTGTTAACCACATCCTTATAGCCCCGAGCCCTCGGGTGCCCTCCAACTACACTTCCCTATGTTCACTTTTGATAATCAGAGTATTTAAAGTAGTACAACTAGAGAAGAGAATTAACTGATAAAATTTTTTTACATTATTTTAACATGAAACTGCCATTTCAAAACTAGTTTAGTTTTAAAATTACATGCATATGATTTGAAAATTCAAACAATAAAACAAGAATTTAGAAGTCGCTTTCCACACCCTAACCCTTTGTCTTTCTCTCCTAGAGTCTATCAAGATTACTTTTAACCAACCTTTAAAAAGTTGGTTCTTGCTAGCATAAGCGCACACACACACACACACACACACACACACACACACACTCTCACACCAGCATGAGCATGCACACACATGTGCCACATGTGCATGTTTCTCTCTAAGGTCTTTCACAAATATAAACATAGTAGATTTAGTTCTGGAATTTTCATTGTTTCCTTAAGAGTGTACATGGGTGATTTTTTTTCCACCTCTACCCATCTCAATATAGCTCACTCCTTAATAGCTCCATAGAGTTCCTTTCATCTGTGTTGTGATGAGGTATAGAGAGATGCTAAGCATCCCCTGCTTTCCTTGTGTGCTTCTTGCTTGTATTGCTGGACCTTTGCTTATACTAGTTTGGGGTTTTGACACCAATAATCTTAAGTGAGGTTGATTTTTAGTTTAGATTTCATTATTTTTTTGTTTGCCATCTACATTAAATGTTGGTATCAAAACTATACTGGTCTGAAAAAGAAAAAAAACAGAATACTTTATTCCCTTTCCGTTTGTTGCTATTTACTTTTTAAATATTTATCCTTAAGTTTTAGGTGGACACAATATCTTTATTTTACATTTATGTGGCACTGAGGATCGAATCCAGTGCCTCGTGCATGCTAGGTGAGCACTCTATCACTAAGCCACAACCCCAGCCCCTACTATTTACTTTTAAAATAGAATCTTTTCTTCTGTTTTGCAATGTTATGCTGCTAAAATCAAAATTAATTCACTTCATTATTCAACAAGTGGCAGAGCTGAGCAAGATTACTATTTTTTACTTGGAAATGCATCTTTATCTTTACAGTTTCATTCATCATATAGTTCTTGGACATTGTAACATCATATTGGACTACCCAAAGAGAAAAGAAATGTCCAGTTATAAGTAGAAAAAGTGAGAGAAACCCTCAAAATCTTGGGCCAAGAGTGACAAAAATAACCATGAAACCAAAGCCAGCAAGAATTAACACACAATGAATAGAACTGGTTGATCCATCCTACACTGTGATTTGAAGATGCTTTAATTAGGATAATAAAGTCTCATTATTCAAGAAGTAGACAGCATAAGAGAGAATAATTATAATAAGTCGTAGGATGATGCAATTAGCAATTAACAAGAAAAAATGTGCTATTGTGATATCTGGGTAATTTTCACTTTCCTCCTAGGTTTTCCTATTTGTTTTAAAATTTTCCACAATAAACATGTATTACACTTGCAATATTAAAAAATCAAAATTAAAGAAAAAAATTTAAAACAAAGAATTTGCTCTTAACATTCAGTAAATAAAGAAGAGCAAGAATCTGTCCGTGACCTCCAGCTCTGTCTGGGATAAGCTGCCATTATTCATTCCTGGGCTTTGGACAGTTCCAAAAAAAGAACTGGATTTAAACATTCTGTATTCTGGATATAAACAGACTTTTTGTGGACAGCCAATTTTTGGTTTTGGATTTCTATATAAGCTCTTAGCTTATAATTCTGTCTTTTGAGCAAATTCACCACCAAGAAAAGTTTGCTCCATATAGGCTTTTACACCTTGTACCCAGGGAAGATATATTATCCAAGGGAAAAAATAGGCATTCTGGTTTGTAAATCAAGGTCTAATATGCAGGTCAGTGTGAATCAATTCGTATAGGGTTTGATGAACCTATGAGCACACAGTAGTGACTCCTTCCAACACAAACTGTCAAGTATTTGCTACCTCTTCCTCCCAGGCCTACCCCTCCCAGTTCTGATCCATTAGAAAGATGACTGGTCTACTCCTTCAGAATGGTGATTCACCCCTTAAGAATCATGTCAACATGAATGGAAATTTGGGGGAGGGGAGTACCAGGGATTGAACCCAGAAGCGCTTAACCTCTGATGTACACTCCTAGCCTTTTTAATTTTTTATTGAGACAGGATCTTGCTAAGTTGCTTAGGGTCTCACCAAATTGCTGAGGCTAGCCTCGAATGTTCAATCCTCTTGCCTCAGCCTCCTGAGTCCCTGGAATTACAGGTGTGCACCACCAGGCCAGGCTCCAAGCAGAAGCTTTAAAAGTTACTGTATACTTGCATCTTCTCTCTTTCCTTTGTTACATCAGAAGTTTCCAAAAGTTAATGATCAACCTGGGTCCTGGAGGGAAGGGCTAGAGACAGATACATAAAGAACATAACATAAGCAAAAAAAATCAACCCTTCTTCTCTGAAATTTTTGGGGTTATTTGTTACTGCACCATAAAGTAGCCTGAGCTAACAAATGCATTTACCTATCTTTCAAAGGTAAGAAAGGACTGACAACAAGGGTTCTTACTTACTATGTATGTCTTACATGTGCCAAGCACTGTGCTAAGCCTCCACTTCATCTTTCCTAATGTGCAAAAGAACCCTATGATCCACCACTTCACAGATGAGGGACATCAATCTCAAAGGATTTAAATACTAGCCTATTCACAAATGCAGTGTCAAGGGCAGGATTCAAACTCTAATGCTCCCTCACTTACCATTACAAGTTCTACCTCCTTGGTTACCAGTTCCTTCACAAACTATAGCAGTTAATCTAAAAAGAAGGAGGACTTGGGAATGTGTGTTCTATAGCCAGCAAGCCACCAACCTAGACTCTAGTTTTTGGGGGAAGGGAAATATGGTTATTAGCACTGCCTCGTTAGAGGAATATGCTCTGAAGCACCAGGTTACCATCAATATCAGTTATTCTGAAACCTGTGTATAAAAATTATGAGCATGGACCTGGTACACACCAGCAACTGTGGCAGGTTGTTTGGGGAGCGTCAAAGTTGCTCTAGTCTCTGATCTAATCTGATTAAAGATGCTCTGACCATAGTCTCTGATTTCAAGGAACTCAGAAACTAATATATTTGTTACAAAGTAGCCTGGATCCCTGGCATTTCAAAGTAGTCAGAAGGAAAACAGAAAGGGCAGAAACTAACAAATAACTAAAATACTAAATTTTAGATTAGTGGATTTTTACAAAAATCTCCTGTGCAGATGCTCAAAAAAGCTTTTTGAAATCTGTGAGACTACCAAATGAACAGAAGGACAATGAGCTTAGATAGTGAAAACAGTAGGGTGGGTATCTCTAAAAAGGGAAACAGGCCAAGAGTAGGAAGGAGACTTACTTTTCACCATATACTTTGAAATTTTGGGATTTTACACTAAGTGCATTAAGATCTATGCAAACACAGCCCAGCCCAGTGTCACATGCCTGTAATCCTAGCTGCTCTGGAGGCTGAGGCAGAAGGATCATGAGTTCAAAGCCAGCCTCCATAAAAGTGAGATGCTAAGCAACTCAGTGAGTCCCTGTCTCTAAATAAAATACAAAACAGGGCTGGTGATGTGGCTCAGTGGTCGAGTGTCCCCAAGTTCAATCCCCAGTACCCACCCCCCCCAAAAAAAATTCCACAAACTATTCAAACATTAACAATTTTTTTCTTTACAAAAATCATGAAGTCTTAGAATTTTAAGGAATTTATGGGAATTGGAGATTAGCAAAGCATCATTAATTGGCAAACTATGAAATCTGACATCACAAAGTTGAAGAACACTGATGATGTCTGACAAAGAGTATTATCTGTTTTAACAAAAGAGCTACAATAAAACAGGGCATGTGGGTTGCATGCTTGAGTGTCAAAAGAAGAGCTGACCCCAGCTGGACACCAGGAAGTGTACACTTAACTGGAGGTCTTAGGAGGGGAAAAGAGGGTTATATGTAGTTCAAGAGAAGACTTCTGACTCCTCTGAAAGAAAAGGAAAAAAGAATGGATATGTGCACAGGCATTGAATGAAACAATGCTATGGCCATCTCCCAACTCTGACCCCTCCCATACACACCCTATCCCCAAGGTCCTGCAAAACCAGTGAAGTGACATACTACCCTGGTATTGCAGAAGGATATTTGGCCTTCAAATATCATAAATAAAAAGTTATTCAGAGATCTTTCTTTCTTTTTCTTTTTTTTTTTTTTTTTTTTTTTTTTTTTTTTTTTTTTTTTTTGCTAGAAGTAGCCAGGTGTCCAAGCAGTTTAACAGAAAGTTTGGCACCCCTGGGTGGTCATGCATGCCAAAAAAGTTTCTCAAGTTTTAAGAGTTTGGTCAAAAAACAAAACAAAACAAAGTTGACCCTAATGATGGAATTCCTTGTGGATGATGTGTTAGGAAATGTACCCCTCTAAAATTTTTGCCTTCTTCTCTCTCTGCCTCAACTCCTCACTGATATTCTGGAGAGAATATGTGATTAAAAGTAGAAAATTCCCATTATTTTCCAAGTCTTTTCTCCCTGACAAATACCCCACTCTAAGCTTATAGAAGGGGAAGAGAAAGTTGGGAGCAAAGCTAGACAGTTTTCCTCCTGCCCAACCCGCTCGGCGGTCCTCACCCTGCAGCGCCCCTTTGCAGCCATCAGGGAGGACCCCACAGTTTAGCAGAGCTTGTCGGCAGAATCAACATGTGCTGCGCTCACAGATCTTCCAAAAAGAGTGCCGAAAACCAGACTCAGAAGGAGCAGAACCTTAGAGAGCTCAGCGTTCTCAGGGACTGTGCCTTCTTCCTCCCAGGCCGCTGGACTGGCCTGGCCCCTGGGAACGTGCGCAGGCACACTTGTCCAAGGCTGCGGACATCCGCTGTGAACAGTGTGAATTCAGGCTTCCAGGGGATTGGGGAAATTCCGATTTCTGCTCTGGAAGCTGGGGAAAGTCCCAGAAAGCAACGGATATACTTTCCTAACGAACCGATCTGAATTGGCAGGCAGAGGAACTCGGCGCTGCGGGGAGCCTCGGGTGCCGGCGAAAGGTCCCGCCCCCCAAGGAGAGCGTGGGGTCGGGGCAAGGGCAAGGGACTCAGGCCAGGATGCTCCGTGCGCCTGCCACCCTCCTACGTGACACTTTTTTTTTTTTTTTTTTTTTTTGCTTTCTGGTTAGGAAAAAAAAAAAACCCAAAATATAGCAAAGTACAAAGAAGGCACACCCACATCTCCAAAACTTTCCAGAAACTTCCCATTTTACAAGTGTCCATGTTTTACAAGGCTGGTGGCTCAGGCTAGCATTTTTCCTTAGCGTGTCGTAGGTGTCCGCCTTCAAACCCAGCCAGCAGGCGCGTCTGGTGATGACTTCAGGCGACACCCGAAAAAACTTCCTAGACAAAGCTGACTTCTCTAAGGGGTAAACAAGAGTCCCCACCTCACCCCTGGACGGCTGACCAGCAGGTACCTGGGGACTCAGGGGTCCGTGAACTTTCTCGAGCGGCTGCGGCTGGAGGGAGGCTTGGGGTAGCTGTCCCCGGGGCCAGATGTGGGACGCAGAGGGTGGGTGCGCGCGACAGGCCCAGCGACACGCCAGGCTGCGGGTGCGAGGGACCCCGGGCAGCCCAACCTCCCACCCGCGAGTGCTTATAAAGCCTGGCGGAGGCGGGAAGGTTTCAGACTCCGCCCGCCCCTCGCCAGCCCCTTCCTTCTTCTGGTCACCGCCGCCAATGACGTTCCCTGGAGAAGCCCGCCCCCGTTACCGCTGAGTTCGCGTGACCCGGTGGGAGGCGCTGGGTGCCAGCGGGGACCACGCCTTCCCCAGCAGCCCACTCCGGAGAGCGCGTGACTTGAGAGTTCGCTTTTGAAAAGAAGGGAACTAGATCACTTCAACTTTAAGGGCTACTTCTCCCCACAAAGGAGGGTTGCCCTGGGGTCACAGCAGGCTGGGAATAGAACTCACTTTTTGGTGACTAAGGATGACCAGCAAGCTAGGAATGCAGGATCACAGTCTCCTTCGCCACTGAGTGAGGACCCGGGGGATGAAATGGACAAAATTATGCTCTGTGTATCCATGAATAGATCACAGTGAATTCCACCTTTACGGATACCCAGAAAGCCCCAGTTAAATTTGAGTTCAGTGGTAGAGTGCTTGCCTAGCATGTGCGAAGCCCTGGGTTCGAACCTACCACCATAAAAATTAATTAATTGATTAATTAATTAATAGAAGGACGATCTGTAGAGTTAAGGGGAATAGGGGGAGGGAGAGAGGGACAGGGGGAAAGGAAGCCCTGAGGTTGAAATGGAGCAAAATATATTCCATGCATGTGTGATCGTGTCAAAATGAACCCCACTAGTAATGTAGAACCATAATGAAAACATTTTTTCTAAAAAAAAAAAAAAAAAAAAAAAAAAAGCACAGAGGATTCCAACCTACTCCTCTGCGTCTTACACCCACGCAAACAGGCCCTTGCTCTCCAGTCACACCCCTTATGAGGGAAAAGTGATACATGATGAAATGGGAAGCATCCCCTTGGAGCCCTTCATAATTTAGAGTGAAGAAGGTAATGCTTTTCTGCCCCCAAAGAGGTTCAGAATGAGCTAATCATGGAGAAGAGCTAAAGAGGATAGGTGTCGATATTGGGACAGGAGCCAGATTCTGTATAAGGAGAGAATGGATTGAGAATATAGGAAGGAGGACAAATTTAGCATGACTGAGGTCATCATAGCCTACTTCATGTTTTGCGAGACATTGCACTGATTCTCATAGTCATCAAATGGAAGCCACTCGTCTGGATTCTCTGCTTGATTGTGGGTCATTTTCACTGGCCATAAAATGACACGAACGCATGCTTGATGCTTCCCGGTCTGACTGAGAGGCTGTGTGGGAGGAGTGGAGTTTTGAACTTCTCTCACTGAGATAGGGATAGTCAGGAGCGTAATTATGATCAAGGGAGGGGTGCATCTGTAGTGAAGCAGATTCCTGTAAGGACTGAAATTTTGTTAATCATCAACATTTATTATTTCTTGTTAGGAATAAAGACAGCCAGTGTATCTTCTTTCCGTTGAAGAACATTATTGCAGGTGGTAGATAAGAAGTGCAACTTGACTATGCCAATAAACACATAAAATAAAACAATGTTATCAGAATTGGACTTTCTGCTTCATAATTTTTTAATATTTTTTTAGTTGTAGTTAGACACATTACATTTGTTTTAGTTATTTATTTTTATGTGGTGCTGAGGATCAACCCAGGGCCTCACACGTGCTAGGCAAGCGCTCTACTGCTGAGCCATAACCCCAGCCCCTGCTTTATAATCCTGAAAGGTAAATCAAAGAGGATGTGATAATGTTTTATAAACTGCAAAGAACCAAATAAGTAGGTGTTATTAGTAACTGATAAAGAAAATGCAACAATTGCTAAAAAAGTACAAAATGCTAGAGATTTAATAAAATTTAAATAAACAAATTTAAATAAAGTGTAAAGATCATTTTTAACAGAAAAACCTAAGCATCATTCTTTGATTATGAAAATGTCTTCACTGTGAAAGGAACACAGTGGGACTTTATGCAATGAAAGTTTACTAAGCAAATGACTAAAATGTGAAAGTCCTCCAGCAGTCACATTAGACTGGAGAAATGTAAAGCGCTCACCAGGTGCTGCCATTACAAATCTGCTGATGAGAAAATGCCTGCTGGACTGCACTTTTGAGGTCTTCTAATTTGTAGTTTCCTTTTTTGAAAAGGAACAGAAAATTGATTCTTTTAGTTTCAATGTGGTCGTGTCATTTTAACAAACTTGTCCTTCGGTCCTAAAGTGGCTTCAAAGAATAAAATGTTCTCTTGCATCCATGGGCTGCTCACACCTTGTAAATTAGAGGTTAAACTACTTTTTTGTGACTTTCATGAAGACTTCAGCTGAGGGCTGGGGATGTGGCTCAAGCAGTAATGCACTTGCCTGGCATGCGCGGGGCGCTGGGTTCGATCCTCAGCACCACATAAAATAAAGATGTTGTGTCCACTGAAAACTGAAAAAAAAAGTATTAAAAAATTCTCTCTCTCTCTCTCTCTCTCTCAAAAAAAAAAAAAGAAAAAAAGACAGACTTCAGCTGGCTTTAAAGTTAGTTAACTTCACTGGACACAGTCAAACCCTCCCAAGGGTCATAAGAAGTACACTAAATGTTTTCAGGAAGATTTTAAAAGGAACTCTTTAGTGAAATGGATACCCCCAAAGTTGGACTTGGATTGTTCAGCAAATCAAAACAGAAGAAAACAATGGATATAAATGTTCTTGGTACAAAAATGAGAGACTTACTGTTTGAACTATCAGTAGCTAATCATTTAATTTGAAAATAATATAAAATGCCCACGATCTAACATATTTCTATCCAGCTTTGAACATTTTGAAATTTCCAGGTTGTATTGATACTAAAAGTAATTTTTCCCCTCAATTCTTCTATTCAATTGTCGTATTCCATAAATTAACTTTCCCCACCACCGTCACCCTCATCCCTATGATATGGATTCCACGGAAGATCTAATTGATACTTGGCTGTTTCAGACGACAAAAATATTTTTCCATGGAGAGAATCTTCAGAATAGTTTTTAGATACTTTCTCAAAATCCATAATTAAGCCCACTTTTTTCATTTATAATTAGAAATAAAGGAAGCTGATTTATGGTAATACAATGACATCCTATAGAAAAAGTAAGACAGAGTTGCTTGTCTATGTTTCTTGCTGGTAACTGGGTCATGGGATACCTGCTCTGTATTCAGGGTGCTCTTTGCAATGAAGATAATCCCTCACCTGACTCCGTTGTCCAACTCAGACCTTCAGATTATGTGTAACTCCACTCAGGACTGCTATGCTAGTCTACAAAAACATTTGGCATTGTCTGAGATAACCTCACCTAGCTCTTCTTCCATTAATCCCAAAATGAGTGACAGGAAGAAGCCCAAATTGTTTGCATGGGAACCCAGAAGGCTTAGTGTGGATTTCTTTTCCTTTTCCTGCATTAAAGTAGCTGGAATTAAAACGAACAATTTAGATTTATGTGGAAAGAACTTCAGGATGCACTACTAAAGAAAAAAAAAAACAAGTACAGAACAAAAATGCTACCATTTATAGAAAGATGTAGTTCAATGCATGAACTATCTGCAGAGACCCAAGAAATTGGAACTGATACTATTGATTAATCTGAGAAGAGCATGATGGAGAGAGGGGTGAAAGGTGAGAGTGGGGGAGAGATTTCTCATTGTATGCTTTTTCAAGCTGTTTGGATTTTATAATATTTTGCATGTATTACATTTACTTACTTATACACACATGCTCACACACACACACACACACACACACACTCACACACACACACACTCAAACTTAATAAAAAGAGACAAGTAAGAAAATCTTTCAAGAGACAAATCCCAATGCTTCAGAGCCTCAGTATTTTTCATATGATAGAAGACTGATAAAATTCAGGCTCTCAAGAGAGTAGTTAGTGATAAGGAGAAAACTGGATGCCCTAGAGACAGGATCTGTGGAGGGTGTAGGGAGGTGAAAGAGTCAGCCTGTATAGGGCCCTCAGTTCTCCCTGGGAGCAGTGTGGGACGGTTGCTGTGGAAGACAGAGTTCTAAGATGGCCCCCAAGGCTCCTGCCCACTGGTGAACAAGGCTGTATCAGCTCTTCCTCTGAACAGAACCTGTAGATGTGATGGCATGCCACCTCTGTGATGGGTCCTAATCATTTGTCTTAGTTTCCAAAGGAAGAAGATCCAGCTGGGCTGCACCTAAGCAGGTGAGTTTTCTTTTTTAATTGGTGCATTATGACATGTAATCGTGGGCTTGGTTGTTACATATTCCTACTAAACTGCAAATTTTATATTGGATCCACAACAAACAGCCAGCCTCCTATATGCACATAACATAATTTGGTCCATTTCATCCCCAGTACTTCCGTTTTCTCTTCCCTCCTCACTTCTCAGGTCCTCCTACTCTACTGGTCTCCCATCTATCTTCATTAGTTTCCCCAGCCTCCATTTTTTTGTTCATTTTTTTTTTCTCTCTCTCTAGTTTCCACACGTTCTCGACAAGCTGGTGAGTTCTTAAGAGGACGGATCTTTCAGTGAAGTCAGAGACTTCTGGCCTGGAAGCAGGCAAATGTTTCACCAGAACTCCTTGCAAAGGCCACAAGACAGGGAATTTGGGGTGCCATCTAAGAGTGGAGAGCCGTCCAGCCAACAACTAATGAGAAAATAGGGACCTCGGCTCTACAACTGCAATTCTGTCAACAACCCAAATGGTCCTGAAAGGGACCTGGAGCCTCAGATGAGAGCTAAGTATTCTCAGCAGTAACGTGCCAGATTTCTGACAGAAATCTTGAAATAAGAATGGGATGTACTAGGGATTACACTCAGGGGCACTTGGCCACTGAGTCACATCCTCAGCCCTATTTTGTATTTTATTTAGCGAAAGGGTCTCACTGACTTGCTTAGCACCTTGATTTTGCTGAGGCTGGCTTTGAACTTGAGGTCCTCCTGTCTCAGCCTCCCGAGCTGCTGGGATTACAGGTGTGCACTTGGTGCCTATTGGGCACTGTGGTTTTTGTTTGTTTGTTTTGTATATCATAGAAACTTTATTGTTCCTCTAAATTCTTAAAAACTTTTAAAAGTTCCTTGCTCTAGTTATGATACCATACGTAGACATTTAAAATGCGTTTGCATTTATAAATAGTTCGCAGATAATTTAATGGATGCTGTTTTAAACTGCAAATTTTATACTGACTACACAACAAACAGAAAACTAACAAGAGTTGCTTTTGTTACAGGGTCCCAGTCTATTATGAAGTTCGACAATGGCCCTGGGGCTCCCAGTTACCCACTATCAGTACCAGAGGCCATGTAAGCAAGGAAAGAAGATTTGGAGGGTACACTGTTTTGCTTGTCATATGTCCCCTAAACCAAGTAGCAATTTTCCTTGTTGATTCTAAATTTCCTCAAAAAGTACTCCTTGTCATCAAAAGAAATTTTTAGTACAAAAAGAAACTTCACCTTAAATATTATATTTAAGTATTTACTTACTCAGCAAAAAAAAAAAGAAAGAAAGAAAGAAAAGAAAATCATGGCATTTGCAGGTATATGGATGGAGTTGGAGAAGATAATGCTAATTGAAGTTAGCCAATCCCAAAAAAACAAATGCCAAATGTTTTCTCTGATGTAAGGAGGCTGATTCATAGTGGAGTAGGGAGAGGGAGCTTGGGAGGAATAGACAAACTCTAGATAGGGCAGAGGGGTGGGAGGAGAAGGCAGGAGGCAGGAGGTTAGAAAAGATGGTGGAATGAGATGAACATCATTACCCAAGTACATGTATGAAGACACGAATTGTGTGAATATACTTTGTATACAACCAGAGATATGAAAAATTGTGCTCTGTATGTGTAATATGAATTGTAATGCATTATGCTGTCATATATAACAAATTAGAACAAAAAATAAATGTTTAAGAAGTATTTACATTTTGCTTGTTAATGCTTCACCACTAATTTTTAAAATCTGCAAATCACTAACATCCTGAAAAATAATGACATTTTTTAACAAAGGAATCATAAAATACACATTATTTAATCTGCAATACAATAATTTCATTCTCTCCTAAAATGAAATGGAAAATCCTGGCTTATTGAAATACCTGACCTGAAATAAGTTTTCCATCTATCCTCCATCTCTGTTTCTCTCATAGTGTTCACTATCATTGTGCTATCAAAAAAGTATATAATTCTAAAAAGAAAGTTCCAGAATGGCATTCTGGTCACCCTCCCCATACATGTACCACTACCAGATTTAACACTATTCATTGCTATTTCTGTCTTCAAATTTATGACATAATTAATTATATTATAAAACAGGTAAGGTGATGTTGAGGTCATCTTGTTCTAACATTTAAGATCCTTTCAGGAAAAGTACAACTCACTCCCAAAGTATGTACCCCCTGAATATTTTATTTAGCCAAAGCTTAGTTGGAATGTTCTCTTCCTGCTTTATTTATTCATCTTACTTAGATTGTACAGTATTCCATCATTACTCTCGTCTGCCCCTCCACTGATTTGTTCCTGTTAAAGTCATCCTGACCTTCTTCCCAAACCCAGGGACACTTTTCTGTTCTCATCCAGCTTCACTACTCTGCATCCGGTAGAACTGTTAACCCCTTCCACTGCATTGCAACTGTGGCCCAATCCACTGCATCACTTCTGCCTGCTTGGCTTTTAGTTGGGGCTGGCTTCATGGCTGTCCGGTATTCCCTGCTGGCTTGTTGTCACCCTTTTGAAATTCTTAATTATTTTTTAATAAGAGACCCAGCAAATTATGTTACTGGTTCTGTGGATGGGGGAGGAAAATTTTGTTTTTTCTCTTTTTTAAAATTTATTCTAATTTGTTATACATGATGGCAGAATGCAATTCATTTCATATTACATATATAGAGCATAATTTTTCAAGTCACTGATTGCACACAAAGTATTTTCACACCATTCATGTCTTCATACATGTACTTAGGGTAATGATGTCTAACTCATTCCACCATCATTCCCACCCCCTTCCTTTCCCCTCCCACCCCTTTGCCCTATCTAAAGTTCCTCCATTCCTCCCACACTCCCCCCACCCATCGACATTATGAGTCAGCATCCTCATATCAAAGAAAACATTTGGCCTTTGGGTTTGGGGGATTGGCTTTCTTCACTTAGCATTATATTCTCCAACTTCATCTATTTACCTGCAAATGCCATGATTTCATTCTCTTTTAATGCTGAGTAATGTTCCATTGGTGTATATATGCCAGAATTTCCCTATCCATTCATCTACTGAAGGGCATCTAGGTTGGTTCTAAAATTTAGCTATTGTGAATTGTGCCGCTAACAACATTGATATGGCTGTGTCCCTATACCAAGGAGTGGGATAGCTGGGTCAAATGGTGGTTCCATTCCCAGTCTTCCAAGGAATCTCCATATTGCTTTCCATATTGGCTGCACCAATTTGCAGTCCTACCAGCAACATGTGAATGTGCCTTTTCCCCCACACTCTCGCCAACACTTATTGTTGTTTGTATTCTTGATAGCTGCCATTCTGACTGGAGTGAGATGAAATCTTAGAGTAGTTTTGATTTGCATTTCTCTGATTGCTAGAGATGTTGAACATTCTTTCATATGTTTGTTGATTGATTATAGATCCTCTTCTAAGAAGTGTCCAGTTTCTTGGCCCATTTATTGATTGGGTTATTTGTTGGGTTTTTTTGTTTGTTTGTTTGGTTTTGGAGTTTAGCTTTTTGAGTTCTTTATATACCCTAGAGATTAGTGCTCTATCTGATGTGCTTGTGGTAAATATTTGCTTCCCTTCTGTAGGTTCTCTATTCACTTCACTGATTGTTTCTTTTGCTGAGAAGAAGGTTTTTAGTTTGAATCCATCCCATTTATTGATTCTTGGTTTTAATTCTTGCGCTACAAGAGTTTTATTAAGAAAGTTGGTGCCTAATCTTACATGATAGAGATTTGGGCCTACTTTTTCTTTCATTAGGCATAAGGTCTCTTGTTTTCATTCCTAAGTCCTTGTTCTACTTTGAGTTGAGTTTTGTGCATGGTGAGAATAGCTGGATATAAAATCAACACCATAAATCAAAGGCATTTTTGTACATCAGTCAAATCTGCTGAAAGTGAAACTAGGAAAACCACCCCATTTACAATAGCCTCAAAACAAAAATAAAATACAAATTTAACAAGAGAGGTGAAAGACTTCCACCATGAAAACTACAACATGCTAAAGAAAGATATTAAAGAAGACGTTAGAAGATGGAAAGATCTACCTTGTTCTTGGATAGGCAGAATTAATATTGTCAAAATGACCATACTACCAAAAGCACTATACAGATTTAATGCAACCCCAATCAAAATCCCAATGGAATTCTTTATAGAAATAGAAAAAGCAAGCATTAAATTCATCTGGAAAAAATAAGAGACTCAGAATAGCCAAAGAAATCCTTCGCAAGAAGAGTGAAGCTGGTGGCATTACTATTCCAGACCTAAAAATATACTACAGAGCAATAGTCACAAAAACAGCATGGTATTGGACCAAAACAGACCTGTAGACCAGTGGTCGAGAATAGAGGACACAGACTGTAACCCACATAACTTCAATTATCTCATATTAGACAAAAGTGCCAAAAACATACATTGGAGAAAAGATAGCCTCTTCAAAAAAATGGTGCTGGGAAAACTGGAAATCCACATATAATTTTGTTTTTTCTACATCATTCCAGGGAATCTCTCCCCAGCCCCTCTGAGGACTCCTCTTTTTTTCTGTATAACTCCTAATATATTTATTATTTTTATTAATGAGTTTCTTTCTCAATGATCTCTTTTCATCCTGTCTGTTCTCTCTCACTAATCTCTAACTAGTTAGTTTTTTTTTACTATCTGTAAGTCATTTATCCAGATTCCTATGTCTCTTACCTAGGTCTGTTATTCTTTCTCCTAAATATTTCCTTCCCATTCTTTATATTTCCGTTATTATTGTTTTTAATTAAGCCCAGTCATTACTTGTCTAGAACATCACAGTAATCTTGTAACTCTTTTCCTTAACTATCTTGCCTTCCAATCTACCACCTAGTGATATATATAAACCTTGCCTCATAATTCAATTTTTCCCACTACAACAAGCATTTTCTCTCTTTCCTCCTCCTCCTCCTCCTTTTTTTTTTTTTTTTTTTTTTTGCAAAACTTCATCCCCAGCCCTCAAGGGTACCTTCTAAAAAAAAGCTAAATGATTTAGTTACCATATACCTTTAATTTTTTGTGAGTCCCCAGTATTTTGGATACAAATTTACACACTTCTTAAAATGAAACAAATAGCTCTTACATTATGAGCTAATTGCTGCCTATTTTTCAAGCTAATTTCCACTGATCTATCTATCATTGTGATGGCCTTAAGAATATTGATTATGTGCTCAGTCTGGTCGGAATCCATGGCACCAAACAAACACTTGGCACAAAGCAGGTACTTTGAAACTTATTATTCATATTCACAATTATAAAACTCAGAAAATAAAAATGAACATGACCCTGCAACCAGTCCTTCCCAGTGTGTCACAGTGCACTTCCTTCATAGGTGCACGTGTCAAGCATCTGCCATGGCTGAAGCCTGTGCTATTACATTTTCACCTAAGGAACCACTGTCTTTGCAGACGTCCCCAAACTGAATACGGTGATCACAAATGAGATATCATATGTGTGTTTCTGCGATTCTGAGGATTCTTCCGGGAAATCTTATCAAAGGCCAACCTGACCGTTCTCTAAGTATCTGGAAAATAAATGACTCATTAGGTCCCTCCTCTTCCATCCATACCCTTTTCTTCTTTTCCAAGTGTCCAATGCTCTCTTCTAGGCTCTCAAATGCCCAGTCCTTCTCCCTAAACACTCATTTTCTAACACTTACCTCACAAACAATTCTGCAAAACCAATTAGTCCCTCACATGTTTTTAAGTTGATATGCAGTATTTATCATGACTTTAAATAGTTGTAGAAGACCTAAGTGTGGCCTTTAAGAAACAAAACATATTCTAAATGTGCTCAATGAAAATGATATATCCCAGTGATTTGAAGCTCCCTATCATCCATTTAAAAACACATGTGCAAGTTCTTCAACAATAGGAAATTTTACATTATTCCTTTATCTCCTTAAAATTCTGTTTTCATTTCACTTTCTCCATAAAATTTTCTCCTAATATAAAATAGTTTATATGCCTCAAAGTTTGGATTGCATTTTTTTTCTTTTTGGTACTAGAGATTGAACTCAGGGGCACTTGACCACGGAGTCACATCCCCAGCCCTATTTTGTATTTTATTTAGAGACGGGGTCTCACTGAGTTGCTTAGCACCTCACTTTTGCTGAAGGTGGCTTTGAACTAGAGATCCTCCTGCCTCAGCTTCCTGAGCTGCTGGGATTACAGCCATGAGCCACCGTGCCCGGCTTGAATGCATTTTTAATATAATGAAAATATGTACACGTTGAAAATATTTTTGCTTCTTTTGACATTAGACAAGTATTAAGTTTTTTTAAGATAAGTTATACAAATAATACTCATTCAGAATAATTATTCATTCAGAAAGACAAAATTATATAGTTTGATTAGTATTAAACAGAAAATAGTTTTATTTAAAATGCATTTTTCAATGAGATGTATGGGGATTTCAAAAATTTGTTCATGGATGAATTTTATTTACAGTTAGAATAAAACAGTATTTCACAAAAATGAAACTTTGTTTAGAAATAGAGTTTTGTTATACAATGCTTTTTAGTTATGTGAACTTTTTCCATGAACATTTATTAAGAATTATGTAGTCCTCTCTCACAAACAGTTTTGTAAAGTGATCTATCTTCTAACTACTCAGTTCTTTCATTTAGTTGTGTTTTTTTTGTTTTTTGTTTTTTGTTTTTTTTTTTTTTTTTTTTTTTGAGGCAGAGCTGGAAACCATGCAACTTGCCTGAGGTTTTCTTACCTAGTTATTAAAGTCCTTCACTCTCTCAGATTCTGGGAAGTACACCAAAGGCTTTACCAAAATTTTCAAATTACCATTAAAGAAATCTATTCCTCTTCCATTCACATAAACTTCTTCAACCCAGACGACTCAGAAAGGATTAAGAAAGTTTAAATATCATTGCCTTCAAAAACTTTTCCAATAAAATGTACTTTTTAAAATATTTTTTAAGTTGTTGTGGGACATGATTCTTTTATTTATTTATTTTTATGTGGTGCCGAGGATCAAACCCTGGCTCATGCATGCTAGATGAGGCTCTACCACTGAGCCCCAACCCCAGCCCCCAATAAAATGTATTTTGATAAATAATTTAAAATTTTCTCTTGTATTTTTTGATTTGTTTTTGTTTTTTGGTCAAAACTTGGACTTTAGATTGTATCATGGAAGGACAGTGCCCACCATATAACCCAGTTAAGCCATCCTCACTATCAAACCAGTCAGCCTCACCAGATTTTCTATCAGAAAAATTCTAACTTCATTTTTGGTGTAAATAAACCAGGTAATGCATGTGTCTCTGTGACATCAAGCTCACTTCTGCAGTCTGATTCTGAGATGCAACACAGAAATACAGCCTTCATAAGATTTTGTCCTTTGATAATAAATTTAAACAATGTCACATTCAGTTTCTTACTGATCTTCTATTTTCTTGTAGCTCAAAGGACTCTCCATTCTGATTTAGTCCAAATAAGGAGCTTTTTGCTCTTTGATTAAGAGAAGGAACTTTCTGTAGTAATACAACTCCCAGCATACCTTTCAACAGAGTAATTCCTAAAGGGGTGTGTCTTGTGACAAAACTGCCGAAAGTCCCGGGTGTTGAATTACACAACCATGTTCTGAGACAGTGACAGCATTTGTTTTCTTTCAGATTCCAACTTCCTGAAACCCAGGCTGTTTATGAGAAACAGTATATTTCGGAGACGTTGTACTGGAATTAATTCTCTCCAGAGTCAGATTTGCTGGATCTTAAACTGTTTTTCCTCTTCTTGGAGATAAAAGTGAGTATCAGCCTTCAAATGAGTAATTGCAGTAGTAGATGTGTTTATAAAGGATGGCATTATGTGTACGGAAGTACTTCCTCAAATTGTAAATTACTGTATACTTGCTGACCCTATTCATTAACATATCTTGTTTACATTTAAATGACTTTGGAACTCTAAGAACATCTACACTTCTGAAAATTCCTCAGACGTGGGTGAATGGAGGGATGGGCTGGAGGAGGGGTGAGGAGAGGTGGGGAAGGGCTACTTACCTACAGTGATAAACTTCAGTATTGTGAAGAGGAGAAAATGAATAAGTTTTTTTTTTTTAATAAGGCTTAATAATAAGGTGCTTACCTCACAGAGCTTGTTAGACCTGCTAATGAACATCTGACCTTATTTGTCACTGAATCAAGATATTTGATTAAAGCTTTAAAGAATTGTTGAGATTACTAAGTTTAAAAACCAACCTTGGTACTTTGCTTAACTACATAAGAAGTAACCTTAGAAACAACTCCTTTTTGGTGGAATCAATAACTTTGCTAAGAAGCAGGTAGATAAAAGTTACTCTTGACACATGGGAAGAACTGAGGAATTCTGGATGTGGGCAAGCATTACGTAGTGAGAAAGTGAAAATCTAAATTCCTTCCTGTGTCTAGTTAGAAGAATCCTTTCATTGAAGAATTTTATCATTTGCCAGGCCTGGTGGCCCCTGTAATCAGGAGGCTGAGGCAGGAGGATCATGAATTCAAAGCCAGCCTCAGCAAGAGTGAGGCGCTAAGCAACTCAGTGAAACCCTGTTTCTAAATAAAATACAAAAAAAGGGGATAGGGATGTGACTCAGTGGTCAAGTGCCCCTGAGTTCAATCCAAGATACCCACTCCTCCAAAAAAAATTTAGAATTTGAATGGAGGCCTCTAGCTTACTTTGAAAAGCCATAAATTAAAACCTTTAATACTAATTGAGATTTGCAGAAGGCTTATGGCAGAAGCAGGACCAGAAAACAGAGGACTTTATGACGCAACCTAATGGCATCTCTATTTCTAATATTTGCTTTTATCTCCCTCTCAGTTTTTGTTTTATTTTTTACTTAGTGTCTCTAACATTTTTACGTATCGACTTTGGGTTGGGTGATAAATCTTTAAGAACATTTTAAATTTCTCTTATGTATTCGCTATCACTGTCCAAGCATACACATGGGCTCTAGCATCATCTCCCCAAACATGATGGAGAGAGCAAGGGTAACTGTACCACAGATCCCAGAGGCCTCCAAGTCCGGGGGGTGTGCCACGGATTTCATGTCTGTAGGGTGTACATACTTTCTCATGGGGGTGGATGTCAGCAAAATTACCTCCTGGGGGACACTCCAGAAATGAACAAATGCCAAGTCAAATGAACCAACAATTAACTTATCTCGTCTCCTTCCCAACTCTGTCAACCTCCAGCCTGGAAAGGAGCAAAATACTTAAAAATTATTTTAAAAATCACTTCCTCCCCACTTTAAAGATCATTTGAATCTGAGATGGATCTTTTAAAGTTCTTCCCCCCATAAGACACCAAAATGTTACAGCATCCCTACCTGCACAAGAAGGAAGCCAATAATTAATTTACACTTTTAAAAAATGTGTGTAAAATTATTTTTTCAAAAGCTCATGTAAATCAAATGACAGATGTTATAAAATCTTATATATGATAATACTGAGTGGTGAGCACGGCTGATCTGTTAATCTGGAATGGTACTTCTCCCATAGGATCTAGTTTGGGGTTTCAAACCTGGAATTTTCCTTAAGAATACATGTGTGTGTGTCAAGAGATTTCTGAATTCCATGACTCCTACCATTCTAAAGAATTTTACAGATCCCTTTCCCCTGAACACACACATAGCCTACCTTTTCTGTCCCTTAATTTTTTCAATAGAATGATGTTTGGGAGCATAAGCTGTTCTTTGTAAAGAGTTTTTCTTCTTGAAATTTTAAGCACCTAGAGGCTGAATAACTTACAGGAACTTGTATTCACACTTCTGGTACAAACACAGTCCCTATGTTTGTTATTGTCATTGACACCTCTCTAATCCGGGGAGTCTTTGTTTCTTGATATTAACCGTCACATCTTGGATGTTGCTATTTGCTTTATTTATAGTGTGTTAAGGATAAACAAACTTAAAAACAAGACTATTAACTGGTGCTATCATTCTGTGTCTGAAAAACAGAAAGAGATGATTATAGCCTAAATAGCAGATAGATACAAATACAGTTTCTCTAAAGTATGACATACCTACTACTAACTATAGGTGACATTTTTTAACCATTAAAAATTTGAATTACACATTTAGTTTGATGTGAGCAAAAATTATAATTACTTCATAAAAACTCTGATTTTATAGATATTATTGAAAGACACTAAATAAAAAGAAACTGAGCTGATTTACTATTGATTTAAGAAACAAATAATACTACAAGTAACATGCAGATACAGCAAAAACAGTGACACCCAAATGTAGCTATGTTGCCCTAATGCATTTGAGACGTGGATATTTTCTAAACCAGTGCAGTGTCTCTGAATTTCACTGGTCTTGGGTTATATCGACCAGTTGATAATACCACCTGTCAAATTTCCTAGTTACAGATGTAGAATATATTTGATGAATAAAGAAGTACTGTAAAGTGGCTGGGGTTGTAGCTCAGTGGTGGAGCGCTTGTCTCTCACATGTGAGGCACTGAGTTTGATACTCAGCACAACATAAAAATGAAAGTATTGTGTCCATCTACATCTAAAATTTTTTTTAAAAAAGAAGTGCTACACATTTCATTTTGAATTATTATAAAACTGATGGAATGCAGAAGGTGGCCAATATTTTATGAAATAGAATCACAAAAATGGTGAATTATCCCAGAATGAGAGCTATGGCTCCCTTCTGTTGGTCTGATTAAGACACACAAAGAACTCTACATTGAGGGATGGGGAACTCCAACATCATCTGGGCCAAGTACCATTGATGTATCTTATGCCAAAGGTCATTTAGAAAATGGAAGCACCATTGATGTATCTTATGTCAAAGGTCATTGAAAAAATAGTCATGTCCAGTAATTCTATTTCTGAGAATCCATTCTTGGAAGGAAATAATTTTAAGTAGGGAAAAAATTCACACAGATATTCATCACAATGTTATTTATAATAACCAAGAAGTTCACGCATTCTAACAAAGGGGAAAGTTTAAACAAATTATAGTCTGCCTGTAAACTATGCTGGAATGAAGGACAGTAGTATCAGCACAGGAAATGTTGAGTAAAAAATTGGTTAAATATCAACTATTATAATTAAAACTTTTAAATACATGCATAAAATGGCATAGATAAAAATTCAGAAATTTATGTGGTTGTTGTAGTGACAGCTAATTGTTTTTCTTCCTGTCTCTACTTCTCTGAATATACTATGATTAAAAAAACTTTCATTGGATTTTTTAAAAATGCTTAATGCATTTCATCTTCTATGTAAGGTTATTGGGCATATATAATTTTTTTAAAAAAGAAATTGTTTGTTCTTTTTAGTTATACATGACAGTAGAATGTATTTGGACATATCATACATACATGGAGTACAACTTCCCATTCTTGTGATTGTACATAATGTGGAGTTACACTGGTCATGTATTCATATAGGAACATAGGAAAGTTATATCTGATTCATTCTACTGTCATTCCTATTCCCATCCTTTTCCCTTCCCTACATTCCCCTTTATCTAATCTAATGTACTTCTTTTCTCCCCTCCCCCATTATTGTGTGTTAGTATCCACATATTTGGCTTTTTGGAATTGGCTTATGTCACCTCGAATGATAGTCTCCAGTTCCATCCATTTACTGGTAAATTTCATTCTTCTTTATGACTTAATAATATTCTTTTGTGTATATATACCACATTTTCTTTATCCATTCATCTGTTGAAGGGCACTTAGGTTGGTTCCATAGCTTAGCTATTGTGATTTTAGCTGCTATAAACATTGATGTGGCCAAGTCAGTATAGTATGCTGATTTTCAGTTCTTTAGGTTTATCTCAAGGAGTGGGATAACTGGGTCAAATGGTGGTTCTATTCTAAGTTTTCTGAGGAATCTCCATACTACTTTACAATAATGGTTGTACCAATTTGCAGTCCTACCAGCAATGTATAAGTGTGCCTTTTCCCCCCCACATCCTCACCAATATTTATTGTTACTTGTATTCTTGACAATTGCCATTCTGACAAGAGTGAAATGAAATCTCAGTGTAGATTTAACTTGAATTTCTCTAATTGCTAGAGATGTTGAACATTTTTTAAATGTATTTGTTGATTGATTGTATTTCCTCTCTGTGAAGTGTCTGTTTAGTTCCTTAGCCCATTTTTGATTGGGCAATTTGTTTTTGTTGTTGTTGTTGTTGTTTATTTTTGGTGTTAAGTTTTTTTAATTATTTATATATCCTGGAGATTAATACTCCGAGTTGTGGAGGGCAAAGATTTTCTTCCTTTCTGCAGGCTCTCGCTTTACATTCTTGATTGTTTCCTTTGCTGTGAAGAAGCTTTTTAGCTTGATACCATTACGTTTATTGGTTCTTTATTTTCTTTCTTGCGCAGTAGGAATCCTGTTGAGGAATTCAGTTCCTAAGCCGACATGATGGATATTTGGTCCTATTTTTTCTTCTATTAGGCACAGGGTCCCTGATCTAATGCCTAGGATCTTGATCCACTTAGAATAGTTTTGCTCAGGGTGAGAAATAGGGGTCTAATTTCAACTGGCTACGTGAGATAACTGTATTGATGTGGGTTTATGTTTGTGTTTTCTATTTCTATTTCTATTCTATTGGTGCCAATACCATGCAGCTTTTGTTACTATAGCTCTGTAGTATAATTTAAGTTCTGGTATCTTGATGTTTCCTGCTTTACTTTTCTTGCTGAAGATTACTTTGGCTATTCTAAGCTTATTTTTCCAAATGAATTTTATGACTGCCTTTTCTATTTCTGTGAAGAACATCATCAGAATTTTATTACTCTTTTGAAAAAGTTAGTAGAATGCATTAAGTGAAATTATGGTGCTATTAGTACTAACATATATATAATATATATTATGTTATTATATATATATATATATAAAATATAAAAATCCAATGTAAGGAGATACACCAGGGATTTTCAAGATGGTGGAAAGAGAAGGTGGCTTTCCTGGCTACTCCATGGCATGAAATGAAGAAAGTAGATATGTAGCTTCTGAGCAAGGTAGGTGGAAAAAAAAAAAAGAGTGTGTATGTGTCGGGAGGTACTTTACTGGAATTTAATACTGGACATTCAAAACAGATTGGGGACTCAGGAAATTGGATATAATAAAATAAGAAATCTCCTAAAGCACAATAAGTAAAATCAAGAATCAATAAATGGAACAGATTCAAACTAAAAAGCTTCTTCTCAGCATAGGAAACAATCAATAATGTGAAGAGAGAGCCTACAGATTGGGAGAAAACCTTTAACACATGCACATCTGGTAAAACTCTAATTTCCAGGATGCAGAAAGAATTCAAAAAATTTAACACCCGCCAAAAAACCAAATAACCCAATCATTAAATGGGCTAAGGAAGTGGAACAGACACTTTTCAGAAGAAGATATACAATTGATCAACAAATATATGAAAAATGTTCAACATCTCTAGTATTTAGAGAAATGCAAATCAAAAAATACTCTTAAGATTTCATCTCCTTCCAGTCAGAATGGCAGTTATCAAGAACATAAGCAAAAATAAGTGTTGGTGAAGATTTTGGGAAAAAGGTACACTTGTACATTGCTGGTGGCACTGGAAACTGGTGCAAACACTCTGGAAAGCAGTTTGGAGATTCCTTAGAATACTTGGAATGGAACCACCAATTGACGCAGCTATCCCATTTCTCATCTATACCCAAAGGACTTAAAATCTGCATACTACAGTGACACAGCCATATCACTGTTTATACCAGCACAATTTGCAATAGCTAAATTGTGTAACCAACCTAAATGCCCTTCAATAGATGAGTGGATAAAAAAAAAAAAAACCTGTGGTATATATACACAATGGAATATTACTCAGCATTAAAGGAGAATAAAATCATGGTATTTGCAGGTCAATGGACAGAGTGGAGAATATCATGCTAAGCCAATCCCCCCCCCCCAAAAAAAAAAAACAGTGTTTTCTGGTAAGTGGAGGCTGATTCATAATGGAGTGGTGGAGTAGGAAACATGGAGGAATTTGGATTGAGCAAACTCCCCTTTGAGGGAGGGAGGAAGGAGCATGGGGGTAAGAAAGATTGCAGAATGGAGGAAGGAGCATGGGGGTAAGAAGGATGGTGGAATGAGACCCATTTCATTACCCTCGATACATGTACGATTCACGAGTGGTGTATACATCGTGTACAACCAGAGAAATGAAAAGTTGTGCTCCATTTGTGTACAATGAATCGAAATACATTTGGCTGTCATGTATAACTAATTAGTAATTAGAACAAATAATAATAATAAAATGGCTATATTTTTAAAAAAGAAAGAATAAAAGAAGTCCCGCAGCTGCTGTTACAGACGGAGGCACCTGCCAGATTGGTCCCTCCATGAGCAAAGTGGAAGGATAGGAGAATTAAAGGAACCCGCATTTTTAGGAGTCCTGAGGTGTGTTTGGATATGGAGAATCTAGAGATCAAAGACACTGCCTGACTAAACTGAAAGGCATGTTGCATAAAATCCTTATGCAGGAAAGAAGCCCAACTATCCCGACTGCATGCAGAGGACATTAGAAGGAAGCATTTTGCAGCTACCGTGAGGGGCTAGCAGCTGAGGGAGCTGAGTCCTGTAAATCCCAAGATTGCCCCAAAATATAGGTCTGGCAAACCCACATTGCACAGCATAGAACATGCCTAATAATCAGGATATAATCAAAGATGGAGAGAGGTTTACACAGGGGAACCTGGTTTTGGAAACCCACCCAGATCTCCCCTCTCCCTCCAATCCAGCGCTTGCAGGACTGGCTGGGAGTGACAGAGCTGGCTGGGAATTTGAAAGGAGGTGGGAGAAACTTTTTTTAGAGACTGAATCTGAGACAGGGTGGACTCCACCATCACATGAGTGGAACCTGGTGTGCAGTTTTCCAGCGTGGACGGGCAGTTGTGCTGATTTAATCTCTAGACGAATTGGCATTCAGCAAAGAGCCTGGAGCCCACCTAAGCCTAAACCCCACCTCCAGGAGTTTCACCCAAGGGATTAGCTCTCCCACTCTAGCAACTTGACCCTGAGGGTGGAGCAGGCATCATACTCTAGTCAACCCCACCTAACTGCTGAGAAGGGAAGCTGAGACTCTTTTGAACTCCGATAGGAACAATTCTTTAACTTTTCATCCAGACTTTTTCCCCTTTTTTCTTTTTCTTTTTAATTGTAAAAAGGCTGGCCTTCCTTTTTTATTTTCTTTCTCAGCCCACTTCATACATCCCGAATCTGCTTTCCACCACTTTTCTTTCTTATTCTTTCTTTTTTTTTTTTCCCCTACCACTTTTCTCTCTTTCTGGATAATTACCTCATAAAACCATTGGGCTAAATTCCACCCAGATGCTCAGGCTGAACACATGGGGATCACCCTGGATCTCTCATTTCTTAACTTAATAATACCTGATGGATTTTGAAGTCACATTGATTCAGTTCTCTAGATATCTTTTGGCTCTACTCATACATGTCAGTTCTCACGTGGTTCAGGTCCTCAGCCTCTGATCTCAGCCCCTAGTCTGGGTTAGGGCTGTGTGCAGCAGTTTATATCCCATCATATTATTCAGATGCTTCTCATTTCTTCTGCACTTATTTTAATAGGCTTCACCATCTGCCAGCTGCGTTTTCTCCAGCCATACCATTTACCTCTCTCCAATACCCCCAGAAGAACTTGAACACCAGGGTGCTTGTTCTCAAACATGTCACACTCTTTATCACCAAATGCTTGGAAGACCATTTCTTTCTTATGTGACCTACTTTTTTTTTTTTTAAGACCCAGCTGATGAATTCTTTGGGGAAAACTTCATTTACATTACTGCTCTCTACCAGAGTGGATGGCCACTTCATCCTCTTCGGTTGGCATTTCTTAGGAACGATAGCTCTCCTTTACCCCAGAATATAATGAAGTGACTTGTGATAATTTCTTCTTTGTCCTTGTACACACTTAATTCTCTTTGAGGACCAGGTTATAACTTTTATCTCAGAATCCCTAATTCATGAAACATTGTAGATGGCCAATATGGATTTCTTAAATAAAATTTCATCAATCTCTATTGTTCTGCCCAGTTTATTTTTTTTTTTAAATGAGACTTAGCTGAAGCTCTCTAGCTCACAAAGGAAGACATTTCCTCTAAGGATTAAGTAAAAACAGAAACTCATAAATTCATCAACCCAGCACTTAAAGAGCTGCATGGAGGTCTAGCAGGGAAAGGTAACTTGTACAAATTCATAGAGCTGATGTGACAGAGTCAGGGTTAGAATCCAGGTCACTAACTATGCCATGAGTAGAAAGAACCTGGTAGCAAGAAGTTGGGATCCAGTAGGAAGTGAATAGTCACAGAGCAGAGAGAATTCATGAGCAGGCAGCATCTATCTAAGGTAACAAGTCAAGGAAGTGCCTGCCTCTCCAATGATACTCCATCTGTTCACCTGTGCTGAATAATAACAGCTAATATTGCAGTCTCCCCTTATCCATAGGAGATACATTAAAATACCTTCAGTGGATACCTGAAATTGTAACTAATACCAAACTCTGTGTATTGTATGCTTTTTTCTATATATACATACCTATGACAAAGCTTAATTTACAAGTTAGGCACAGTAAGAGCTAACAATAGCTGACAATAAATAAAACAATTATAAAAATATACTTTTGTGTGAGTGGTACTGGGGATTGAGTCCAGGGCTTTGTGCATGATAGGCATATGCTCTACCACTGAGCTACACCCCCAGGCCTTTTTGTTTTAATTGGAGCCAAGTTCTCATTAAGTTGTTCAGGATGGCTTTGAACTTGCAATCCTCCTGCCTCAGCCTCCAGAGTAGCTGGAAGTACAGGTATGCATCATGATGCCCAGCTTACAATATACTTTTATAAAAGTTATGTAAATATGATCTCTCTCAAAATATCTTACTTTATTGTATTCACTCTTCTTCTAATGATGATATGAGATTGTATAATGCCTGTGTGGTGAGATGAAGTGAGATGAATGATATAGGCATTGAGGTACAGTGTTGGGCTACTACATAAGGGTTATTTGAACACTAGCACTGATGTCCTGATGGTTGATCTGATAACCTAGATGTCTACTAAGTGACTGGCAAGTGGGTAGTATATAAAGCATGGATATTCTGGACAAAGGGATGATTCAATATCCTAGGCAGGACAGAATAGGATAGATGAGATTTTATTATACTACTCAAACCTCATGCAATTTGAATCTCTGAACTTCTGGAATTTTCCATTTAATATTTTTGAACCAAAATTGACTTTAGAAGTTAGAACTGTGGATAAGAGGGACTACTGTAATAGTAAACAGCATTTATTATTCATTAATAAATATTAGTTGAGCATGTCCTATGGGGTCAGCCTTTCTGCTACAAGTTGTACATGTTTCATCTTGCTTAATGCTCACTACTGTTCTATGAGTCAGGTACTATTATTAGCATTTACTCAATAAAAGAAAGTGATTATTATTTCTCCTTCCTTGCTCTGCTAGGCTGTTGGTATGCTCCACTTCCTCCATCTCTAATACTAGCCACTTATCAGATCTATACGATTGCCTGTTGGCATCTCCTTTGAGATGACCTGTTAGCCAGACCAGAATTTCCCTAGTACCTGTAGATTGTCTGCCCTGCAAAGTGCCTTACTGACTTGAGCAGCTAGCTCCAGACCTCCAGACCTGGCCTTATCTACTCTCCTCCATCCTGCCATCAATCACACCTTGCTGCACTATACCTAGATATGAGGGATGGTTTCCTGACTTTGATAAAGGCTAGTACTCACTGATGATGGTTTACTGTGGGAGTCAGTCATTTGTGTTAGGGAAGGTGGGAGACAGGCAGAGTACAGAGATGTCCAGTTCTAAAACAAGACTGAAAGAAAAACAGAAGTTAGTACATGCAGAAGTCATCTTTGAGTTAACCACAGGACATGAGTGATAGAGGACGCACCACCAAAATGATCACAATGCCACCAGTCTTGCTAAATCATTTCTGGACACACCTAGGCATCTCAACTTAAAGGCAAAAACCAGACTGCTCAATTATTATCAGACAAAGAATATTTCGTTGAACTTTAAAAGCTTTCACTTTATAAAACTTCATTATGAAGAAAAAGACATAAACATTTTGTGGTATTTATTTCTTAGTGGACCGTAAGTAGTTCTTACTCTCTTTTTTATCTGATTTTTGTCTGCAAATTTTCTATAATAATATTTTTATAATATAATACAATGTTTTAAAAATATATATTTAAAAATATGCATGTGTGTGTGTATATATATATATATATATATATATATCTCACAAAGAATCTTTATGACTTTTTTTTGGTGCCAGGAATTTAACCCAGGGACACTTAACCACTGAGACATATTCCCATCCTTTTTATTTTTTTAATGTATTTATTTATTATAATTTGTTATACATAACAGCAGAATACATTTCAATTCATAGTACACATATAGAGCATAATTTTTCATGTCTCTGATTGTACACAAAGTAGATTCACACCATTCATGTCTTAATACATGTACTTAGGGTTATGATGTCCATCTCATTCCACCATCTTTCCTACTCCCATTCCCTCTCCCTTCCCCTCCCTCTGCTTTGCCCTATCTAAAGTTCCTCCATTCCTCCCATGCTCCCCCCCACACCCCGATTATGGATCAGCATCCACATTCAGCCTTTGGTTTTTGGGGACTGCTTACTTTTCTTCACATGATATTCTCTAACTCTGTCCATTGACCTACAAATGCCAAGATTTTATTCTCTTTTAATGCTGAGTAATATGCCATTGTAGCTATTGTAAATTGTGCTGCTATAAACATTGATGTGGCTGTGTCCCTGTGTTCCTGTGTCCCTGTATGCTGTTTTTTAGTCCTTTAGGTATAAACCGAGGAGTGGGATAGCTGGGTCAAATGGTGGTTCCATTCCAAGTTTTCCAAGGAATCTCCATAATGCTTTCCATATTGATTGTACCATTTGAAGTCCCACCAGCAATATATTAGTGTGCCCTTTTCCCCCACATCCTCATCAATACTTATTGTTGTTTGTATTCTTGATAACTGTCATTCTGACTGGAGTGAGATGAAATCTTGGAGTAGTTTTGATTTTCATTTCTCTAATTGATAGACATGTTGAACATTTTTTTCATATATTTGTTGATTTATTCCATTCCTTTTTATTTTTTATTTTGAGACAGGGTTTCACTAAATTGCTTAGGACCTTGCTAAGTTGCTGAAGCTAGCTTTGAACTTATAATCTTCTTGCCTAAGCCTCACTAGCCCTTTCATGTTTGAAATGCTTCTTTTTAACCCTTTTCAGGAGCCTGGCAGCATTTGGTTGGCTGTCAATGCCTCTCTCTTGCAAGCCAATAGCCAGAGTATATGTAAAAGGAAATTGCATTAAAAAACAAACAAACAAACAACAACAACAACAACAAAAAAAAACCCCAAGCATTAGTTATTGTACCACAGACAGACAGCAGAAGTTCCACAGTGTCTCAACAGACCATTTCCCCTAAATCACAGCTAACAGAGGAAATGTCTTTCTGGTCTGCAAATGCAGTTGCAGGAAGTAAAAGCTGAGTGCATGAACCAGCCCAGGCCAAGTTCCTTCCACAAGGCGCATCCCTTCATGTTGTCCCATCTGCTCCTTCTCAACAAATCCACAGCTCATCCAAGGGCTGGCCTTTTATTGCACTGTGCAGGGAATGTGGAGTCAGTAATTGAGACCAATCAGGATTTTAATCGGGGTGTGTTGGGAATGTAATGTTTATTTGGTTACCCAAGTGCAGATACCAAGTTAGAGTTGAAAATATGTCTCTGAAATTCAAAAGAGTTTGGGGAACATGATAATGGTCAATGAATATGTGGTATTTAAAACCATTAATTGAATGAAAGGAGTGTAGAGGAAGAAGGAAAGAGAACTTGAGACAGAACTTTTGCATATTCTAACAGTAAGGAGTTCTAGAAGAGAAGAACAGCCAAAAAGGGTAAGAAGGAGTGATCTGTGATAGGAAAACCAAGAGAGTATTGTGTCCTGGGATAGAAGAGAGGAGGGAGGGCTGTGTGCTGTTGGTAAGTCCTCCGGGATGAGTGCTGTCTGCTGGATTTGTCCATCTTTGGTAAGAGCAACCTCAGTGGAGTCATGGGGCAAAACTCTGAAGCTTGTTAAGAGGAAATGAGAAGAGACAGTTCAAAGTTTGAGTAGAAACAATTTTCTCAGAAATATTGCTAAGAAGGGGCAACACTGCTGATGACAGTGAATTCAAGAGAATTTCTTCTGAGATAGAAAAAAGAATGTCATGTTTATAAATAGGATTGAGCCAAGGGAAAGCAAAAACTTAATGAAGGAAGAGATTTGAGAGTGGAGGGAGAAAGGCTGACGCAATATCCTCAAGTAGACAGAGGTGGAATTACTGCATGAATGGAGTGCTTGGTTTTAGATGACTTGTGCAGTTCAGCTCTGGTATCAGAAGACAAGGCACAGTATGGGGTGCAGCTGCTGTTAGATTGAGAGTGGTGAGTGAGAATGTGTGGAAGGCCTCTTCTGACTGTTGAGGATGGGAGTACAGGAGGAAGGGAGAGAAAATGCAAATATTTCACATGAGTGGGAGGTGAACGGAAGTGCCCTGTGATTGCCTGGGAGCACTAATAGCAAATGAATGGTGGAGGTTCAAGTTCAGGAACTGAAAGTGAAGTCTGGGAAATATAGTTATTTCCACCTGCCTCCCCTTCCCCAGGCCCAATATTTTTATCTGTGCCAAATCTAGATTTAACGAGACTAGTGATTTTGCTGTCCAGGCTTTCAAAGACTAAAGGGGGGAATTTGAGAATATGGAGGAGTGAACATTGTTTGTAGTCACAGCTCAGCGTGTATGACCAAGGGAGTGAGTGGTGTGGGGTGAAAGATGCATCTTGGAAGAAAGCATTTATAAAAACAATGTTTTGGATAACTGCATGGTTATTGAATCTCCAAGAACAGGGTGGGATGCGAGTGAGAGTTTTAGCAGTGACCCAGAAGCTAAATAATGCCCTGGGAGTTGGCACTTGACAGCAACCAAGAGGGGCAGAGGGTAACATAATCTGGTGATATGAGTTTCAAAAGTGGGGAGAGGGGAGTGCGGATTAAACAAGAAGGTGAAAGCAAGGTCCAGAGTGGCCATGAAGACCAGAGACTGCTCTCTCAGGGGCTGGAGGAGACTAAGCTGCCTCTTGCAAAGGCTGCAGAAAGGCTGTAAATGTAATCACTGTGAAAGTAATGTGATCAAGTAAATTCAGTGAAAATAAATAATTTTTTTGTATAAATGTCATACATGATTCCCTATAGCTGGTGAGCCCAAGAGTAGTAAATAGATTTTTTTTAAGTCAGTGAGTGCAAGTCTGATTTTATTTTTTTATTTTTTTTTTGTCAGAGGCAAGTCTCTTCATTCTCTGCATAACAAAATGACCAGATATTACCACCACTGATCGTTTAGATTTCTGGTGGTGAGATTTCTCTCCTACAGGATTGAACTGCTTCAAAAGTTGAAGGAGAGTTTTGGAACTCCTTCCTACTTAAGAGAGTGGCGGGGGAGACCAAAAAGCCTTTGATGTGACATTCTTCCTCCTTAGATATCTGAAATAATGGATAGTGATGATACCAATTGCAACTTTACTCCTATTTGACCCAATTATGAGAAATATTGTCCTATTCATTCTCTTTTTATAAAAAGTCTTCTGTGTTTAATGGCTTTATCTTGGCCAGGAACTTCCAAATAAGTAATGAATTGAAATCTAATGGCCACAAATTTTGGTAAGTTTTCATATAAGGATTTTGAACTGAGTTTCTTTTCTAATTTTATATAATTATATATATTGTTATATCAATACATAGTCATTATGAGAAATATGAAAAGACAGGGAAATATTTTAAATACCTTTTAGAGGAAAAGATGGTTAACATTTCATTGTATTTCCTTCTGGTTCTTCTTGAGTGATATTTTAAAATTATAGTAAGATAAACGTAACATCAAATATACCATCTTAACCATATTTAAGTGTACAATTTGATGGTGTAAAGTACATTCAAATTATTGTGCTACTATCACTATCATCTATCCACAGAACCATTTATAACTTGCAAAATTGAAACTCTGTAATCATTAAACAATAACTTCCTATTTCTTTCTTCCCAGGGCCTCTGGGAATCACCATTCTACTTTCTGTGCCTGTGAATTTGACTACTTTGGATCCCTCATGTAAGTAGAATCATATAGTATTTTCCTTTTGTGACTAATTTCTTTCACTCAGCACAATGTTGTCTATATTAATCTATGTTATGTAGCAAGTGTCAGAATTTACTTCTTTTTGAGACTGAATAATATTCTATTGTATGTCTGTACCAATTTCATTTGTCTGTTCATCCATCAATGGAAGCATGAGTTACTTCCACCTTTAGGCTATTACAACCAATACTGTTGTGGACATGGTTATACAAATATCTCTTTGAGACCCTGCTTTCATTTCCTTGGGGTATATACTCGGAAATAAAATTGATGGATGCAATGATACTTCTGTTTTTATTTTTTAAGGGAAATTCCACACTGTTTTCCATAGCAGCTGCACCACTTTATTTTCTTTCCAAGAGCATACAAGGGTTCCAATTTCTCCATATTCTCTTCCACACTTGTTATTTTCTGTTCATGATGGATGTGAGGTGGTATCTCATGGTGGTTTTGATTTGCAATTCTGCAGTGATTAATGACATGGAGGATCTTTCATGTTCTTATTAACTATTTTTATATCTTCTTTGGAGAAATCTCTACTCAAGTCTTTTTTAAATTGGGTGGTTATTGTGTTGTTGAATTGTGGGTGTTCTTCATGTATTCTGGGTATTAACTTCTTATCAGATATATGATTTGCAATTCTTTCCCATTCTACAGGTTTTTTTCTTTTCACTCTGTTGATAGTATTCTTTGATGCAAGAGGGCTTTAGTTTTGATGAGGGCTATTTCTTTTCTTTTGTTGTTGTATCCATGAAATCATTGCCACATCCAGCATCAATGAGTTTTAAAGTTTTTTTCTCTTACATTTGAGCCATTGATCCATTTAAGTTATTTTATTTTATATGTTTTGAGGTAAGGGTCCAACTCCATTCTTTTTCATGTGGATATCCAGTTTTGCCAATACCACATGTTGAAAAACTGTTGTTTCCTATTGAATGGTTTTGGAAATCTTGTTAAAAATCATTTGAATATATATATGAATATATATGTTTTATTACTATATCTTTGTGGTAAGTTTTGAAATCAGGAAGTGTGAGTCCTCCAATGTCCTTCTTTTTAAAAATTGTTTTAGATATGCAGAATCCCTTGAGATTGCATATGAATCCCATGATAGATTTTTCTAGCTCTGGAAAAAAATTCAGTAGTTTTCCATAATTTTTTTACATAGTTGCTATTACACTGTATGAACAATTTTATACTCTGTTTTTCTTACTAAGCATTATTATATATTTAAACCATTAAAAATAAACATTATTCCTTTTTATTCAAATACTTCATAAACATACTTTACAATCGACTATGTAAAGAGAAATGTACAAATGGAAATATAATGAAAGCTTTGCCAATATTTTGCCTCAAATCACGATTTCTGAATGCTTTAAATGCTATAATTACAAACACGAGAAGAATATGATTCAAGCCATCTCAGAATATGAGACTATAATATTTATAAGTAGGAAGGAATAACAAACAGTGGTACTACTTTAAAAGACTTCGTTAAAGTTTCTACTTATATTACTTTTAACTAATTGTAACTCTAGAATGTGTTTATTTACTCAATGAATATTAACTGAATCTAAAGATTTTTGAAGCTCTGGGAATCTATATATAAATTATATAGGGTCATCACCTGCTGGGAAAGTGAATGAATACCAAAATGTAACAAAAGTCTGTGTCATGAACTTTTACTTTCTTATTTAGTCTTTGCATAAGTCCTATTGGGAAGTGGTATTAGCCACAATAGGGATGAGGAAATTAAAATTCACTTCCGAAAAGCTGGCCAAGTCATTAGAGGTGACACAGATAGTGAGTGGAAAGGAAGAAGTTCAGGGTTGTCTGACTCCAAAGCTCACGCTGTTTTCGCTCCTCCAGTTTGCTTTAGGCACTTATGATCTCATCTACAGGGCAGAAGCATAAATAGCTCTCTGTAATGTGAACAAAATACTCTTATAGCAATTATTCTGCCCTATTTGAGTTTTTTAAAAAAAAGCTTTAGAGAATGTTGAGAATGTTTTAGTTAGCTTTTTCGTCACTATGACCGAAAACCTGGCGGGAACAATTAAAGGAGGAAATTTTATATGGGGCTCTTGATTTCAGAGTTCTCAGTCCATAAATGGCCAACTCTATAGCTCTGGGCCCACTGTGAGGCAGAACATATGGCAGAAGTTCAGGAATTTGGATTTGGTGGCAAAGAAAAGCCACTCAGAATACGGCAACAGCAAACAGAGAGTGTTTCGTTCACCAGGGTCAAAATATAAACCCAAAGGCATGGCCCCAGTGACCTGCCTCCTCCAACCCCTTCTTGCAGTTACCACCCAGTTGATCAATAACTGTGGATTAATCCACTCATGGTTCAAGGGTCTCATCACCCAATCATTTCACCTCTGAAAATTCTTTCTTTGTCTAACACATGAGCTTTTGGAGGATACCTAGTATCTAAACCATAACAGAGAAGCAGCATTATAACCTAAGACCTGAAAACAGGATTTCATTAGATAAAAATTGTAGAGAAGAACATTCATTCATTCATTCATTCATTCATTGTCCATTAATAAAAAACTTGCATTCAGTTTCTGCAGTATGCTAGATACACCATCAAATGCTGAGACACAGAAAAGAATGTTCAAAACACTGTGGAGACAGTTAAGTACCTGACTTATAACAGAGGTTGGTATCAAACTCTGGCACAGAGTTGAAAACTAATTGCCAGGGACACTCTTCCAGGGTACTAAGAGCAAGTTCACAGTGGCAGAAGCTTCCTGGTGGCAGGTGGTGCTGAGCATAACAAATTGGATCCTCCATGTTGAGTTCAGGAGTTTGGATTTCAGCCTCTGGACAATCAGCCAGCAGCAATAAGTAGGGAAGTGACTGTCAATTCTGGTATCTTAAGAAGCTATCAGGTAGCAAATAAAGGATAGAGTATGAGACCTGGCAAAGAGACAGGTAGCAGGAAATTAAGAATCCAAACTGGAGACAGAGCTGGGCATTGTGGCACATGCCTGTATTCTCAACAGCTTGGAAGTCTGAGGCAAGAAGATAGCAAAGTTCAAAGCCAGCCTCAGCAACTTGGTGAGGCCCTAAGCAACTTGGCAAGACCCTGTCTCAAAATTAAAAAAAAAAAAAATTAAGGGCTTGGGAATGCTCCTGGGCTCAATCCCCAGCACCAAAACAAACAAACTGGAGATAGAACATGGAAGAATCAGCAAGAAGAGGGCCTGAGAGAGCAAAACCATATTTGCAAGGTAAAGTTGATCAGTTTTGTCATCTGTAGGATGTGTGCTGAGAACAATAGAGACAAGAGAACAGCATGAACAATGGCTTTGGATCTGTCCACATTTAAAAGCACTGCATTATTATTTTGAAGCAAAAGATCCATAAAGCATTAAGTAAAATATAAGTCTATTTTGACTTATCAGTATTTTGTATAGTATATTTAGCCATTCTAAAATACTCTAAATAGTTTCACTGACATCCCCCCCCCCACACACACATACACAGTTTAAACATGCCCCACGATGACATTGACACTACCCATTTGGTTAGCAGGCTCTTTCTCCATAGAAAGTACAGTTATAGCTGGGTATGATGGCTCACACGTGTAATTCCAGCAACTTGGGAGGCCAAGGTAGGAAGATCACAAATCAAAGGCTACCCTAGAGAGACTCTTGACAAGTTGGCAAGATCCTCTCTCAAAAACCATAAAGGACTGGGGATATTGCTCAGTGGCGAAACAACCTTGGGTTCAATTCCCAGTAATAACAACAACAAAATACATAATGACAAAATAAATTTTGTCATTACTACATTGAAGCATAGTTTTTGAGACAGTGGATTAGTGAATTTTTTTCTAAGATGAAAGTCAAAAGGATTATTTTTACTGAAATTAAGCTCCAAAAAGATTACTGGTCAGGTAAATAATATGTTTTGCTATTTTCATACTTCATGAAGATTTCCATTCCTTCAGGTCTTTACTAAGTCTTGTAAATTATTTAGATCTGTTTTTTCTCTGTAGAGTTCCTCGTTTGTTTTCTTTTTTATGTAACATTTTCCCATTGTTTTCATTAATAAGTAATATACATCTAGTTCAAGGTGGTATTGCTGATAATGGTGCTAATGCGTGCCACCAGAAGAGGGCAGCAGTGAGGTGCTGAGAAGAAGAACTAATTTTTTGGCTTTGAAATTGCACACCCGCTTTAAGACCAAGAATGATGTGACAAACAAATTTGGTGCTGACATGGTAATTAACATCCAGAATTGACTTATTTTTTGGTCAGAAACTATCTCATAAACGTTGCCACAGAATTTTCAGAAAATCTAATGATGTGCTTATAATGCAAGAGGGTAATACATTTGTGGAATTTTTTTCTGCTGTCATATATAAATAAAAAAATTTTAAAAGAGATCGATGAAGATTGACACAAAGAGATGTTCTGAAATTTTCATATTCGATTGAAGAGGAAAGATTGGAGATGCACTAAAATGAAGCCTGTTGTTTCTTGTCACTTCAAGAGTGTAGGCTGATAATTTAATACTTTACATAGATAATCAAAATATCTTTAAATATATTTTATCTTTAAATATAACTATCTTTAAATATAACTTTAAATATATCTTTTATCTTTAAATATAACTATCTCTAAAATGAAAGGAAGTATCTTTAATTTGTCAATAGTAATCAATGCTTAGAATTTATCATCGAAGAGAAGTTTCCCAAATTCATCCTATATCTGCTTTTATAAACATTTAACAGCAATAAACATTTTTTTGAGCACTAGTATATGCTAGAGCTTATTCCAGGTACTGAGGCTATAGAAAAGAATAGCTCATTCCCTGACCTCTTGGAGTTTATATTATAATAGAGAAGATAGACATTAAATCAAACTGTGTGATTATTGTACAGTTATAATCAAGAAAAACAAACAAAAAAGGAAAACAATCTACCATAGGGATCCAAATAAAGGAGTTTGGGCTCAACTCCAAAACTGGAAAACAAGTGCGATTGAAAATAGGACTCAAGAAAAACTCAAGTTTCTGCTGAGGTTATAGTTCAGTGCCAGAGTGTTTGCCTGCTATGAGCAAGGTCCTGGGCCCATCCTCAGCACCATAGCATGTGTGTGTGTGTGTGTGTGACACACATACACACACACATTAAACAAAATACACTTAAGTTCCTTTTTAAGATGTTGATGGGCCTTTCTTTCTCTCTCCTTCCTTCTTTCTTTCTCTCTCTCTCTCTCCCTCCCTCCCTCCCTCCCTCCCTTCCTTCCTTCTCTCTCTCTCTCTCCCTCCCTCCCTCCCTTCCTTCTTTCCTTTCCCTGAGAATTGAACCCAGTGCCTCACACTTGCTAGGCAAGCGCTCTAACACTGAATTACAACCCCAGCTCCCAACATACTTAAGTTTTTAATGGCCATTTTTTGTGTTTCTTTCCTCTGGTAAAAAAATAAATAAATTGGATAAAATAAAATTTACAGGTTCATGAAAATAGCATTGCCAAAAACTGTTCAGGTAGTTACAGTGTGGCATAAAAACATGTTGCCAAAACTTAAAGTGATTTACAATGCCATAGACCACCTGAACTGGACTAAACTTCAAGTCAGTCATCAACCGGTGACAACCTCAGCTGAGAATGTGTTCTCATGTGATCTACTGTAAGTGCTGACGCCAAAGCTGAGAAACACTTGTGTAAATAGAATTCCCTGCCACCTCTGGTTCACCCACCCTTACAGGCATTTCCACCATCCCTGATTCCCACTTGGCCCAGTCTGTGAGCTCAAATCCATCCTCAGTAGCCTTCCAAGTCTAGACTCCTTAGTTAAATAGGTTGCCTATAATTTTGATGAGGACTTTAGACTTTTGTTTGTCTCTTTTTCTTCAATCACATGCACTTCCTGGAACTGGGTTGATAGAGCAATCCCAGCCAAAGCTGAGACATTTCCCAGCCAACTATGATCAGAGGAACCATAGCTGGGCTTTGAGTGATGCACATCAATTCTTTTATTCATGCTTAATTGGTTGTCTTTCCAGTTCTCCAGAGCACCTGTTTCAACCCAGGATCTTTCCTTTCAAGCTTCATTCCTGCCGCCCTAACTCCCAGATTTCCACCTATTTGATTTAGGATACTGGGTTATTTATGGAGAATTCTCAGATTTTCTCAAAATCCCTGGCCATTCTTTTTCCTTCCCTCCTGCCTGCAAGTTCTGCCTCTAATCCAAGCCTACTTTTTTCTATTTTCTTAAGCCTACTCTCTTCATCTCTTTTATGACTTTTTTCATTCTTCATATTTTCTTTCCTTTCTTTCTTTCTTTCTTTTTATTTATTTGTTTTTTATCTGTTCTAATTAGTTATATGTTGACAGCAGAATGCATTTCATTTTATTGTACACAAATCGAGAACAATTTTTCATTTCTCTGGTTGTCTTTCTTCCTTTCTTTCTGCCGTCTGACATCTCCTTAGCCTACAGAAATGTTCAAATCTAATAATTCTTAGGAAATATTCATTGCCCTTGAGATTGTTAGTCCATTTCAAAAAAAAATAGTATGTATATTTATTCTTTTCACTTACTTGTTTAGGGACTAATTTCTTCTGGTCTGTCCTTTCATGACTACATACAAGATCAGCAAGAGCCTTCGAATCCTCTGATCTGGTTGCCTCTTCCTAGCCTTTTCCCTGGGTCTCCGGTAGAACTGGTTGCTATGCACAGTATCAAGTCTTTGCAATGTCAAGGTTCTCACATTTCTAAGAGATTCCTTTGGAGACTGCTTCCCTACTCTCTGGGCTTTGTGTAGAGGAATTCTTGAAAAGTCCATCTCTTTTTCATATCCCATCTTTGCCTCCTTTGATCTCAGATATTGATCCAGGGTTATGAATACTAACTTCATCTCCAATTCTAATCTTTCCTGAGCTTAACTCACATTTCCTACCTCTTCAGAGAGCTCAGTCTCTCTACATGTTCCCACGGGGACCTTCAACAGCCTGAATTTGAACTCATCATCTCTGAGTGGGGATTCCAGGTATACTGGATTGTGGTCATGAACTGCAAAACTCTGTGCATCTGCCTTTGCTGTAGTCCCACCAGTCCCGTCTGTCTGACATGCATCTCTTTGCACAACCATCCCTGTTCTGTAGATCTGGTTTTCCCCAAGCTCACTCTTTGGAGTCCCTCCATCCCTCAGTGTTTAACTCCTGTCTGGTCTTCTGAATAAGGCCTACCTTAATTAAACCTCTTCTTCCCTGAACAATTAGTCATTCTTAGTCTTGTCTTGAAATTCAACTGTACCTGATCACCTTTAGTCTCATATTTGAGATACACCTGTCTCTGTCATCTCTGTTAAACCAGAGCACTAAATGTTTTCTGGTACTCGCATTCATTCTTATAGCCTTTATGGACCTTGTACAGAGGGTACAAGTACTGAGGAAGGTTTGGTTAATTTGTATTCATTGATATTAAATTAATTTAAGAATTTGAAATTTTGAACAGTGTGAAATTTATAATATGTAAGCTATAAATTTGGGAGACTATAGAAAGTTTTAAAAAATAAAGAAAAGGAAAGAAATTTATACCAATAAAATTAACATTTTTGTTTTGTCCTATTTCAGTTGAGATGGATATTTAGGAAATTCATGAAGTTTGTTTTGTATGATGCTTATTTAGGGTGATGAAATTCTTGGAAATTAAGAGTAAATTTGTCAGGGTGTGGGGTTTGATTTTTACTCTCCTCACAAGCCAGCCTTTTATTGTTTCGTGAATGTTGGCAAAAAACACAAGCCTCCTTAGTCAGAGACAAAGGATTTTATTACTCATGACAACAAGCAGCATAAGATACCATGTTGATATCAGCTCCTCTTGTCTTCCTATTCCTGTAGGAGTGATAGTGGTCCAGTGGATGCTGTGCATGCAGGAAGTGGGTTTGTGTTGCAGCAGAGAAACATTTAGCTTTAGGAACCCGCTGCTTTTATAGCAAGCTTGTTCTTTGTCCCAGAGGGAGGCATTACCTTATCCCAAAATTCTGCTACAGACATAATCCTAATATATGACTTAGAGAACAGGGCAAGAAGTTGGGCCTGGCATTCTTGACACACCCCACAATTTTCAGAGATATTCATGATGAATTTCTTAGCCCTAAAACATTCTGTGAGTGTAAGGATTGTGGTTTCCTGACGCATCAGAAGGACTCAAATACTTGTTGAATCACATCAATTAACTAATGAAAAGGGGAACCATTGAAGAATGCCCTCCAAATAAGGGCAAATAGGGTGAATTCCTTAAGGGAACAATTCCATATTTCAGACCTGATCAAGAGGAAAAATCAGAAGGATGATAAGAAGTACCTGGTTTTATAACAAAGTATCTAACTTCATGGCTAGTTTGTCTAGGCCTCTCTATGAGAAGTACTCAGTGATTAAGTCCAACTAACCTCAGGGAGTGCCTGTATCTCAATAAATTAGTACTGTGGTAACTATAGTTCTCTCTATATGCAACTGTTTGCCACTGAATTTCAAAAATGGGCATTCGGCTACTTTACCTGAGTCTCAACCTTTGGGGAAAGGGAAAGAGTAGAAACTGAAATTCAATGGAAAATTCAAGAATTATCCTCCAAAGTAAAATTTGATGGCCTTCTTAATTTCTGAAGGAAAATATGACAAAATCCTAATACATAGACGCAGGCATTGTTGATTAAACATGGCATCATTTAATGTCCACCCAGAGGATCAGTTCTGATCAGGTGGCATTTGCCAACCTAAGCTCCAGGAAGAGGATAAGTTTCACGTAGGGCTTCTGGAATAGTGATGGACTAGGGAGGGGCAGGAGACTTCTTTGCGGTGTCTGGCTGTATTCTGGGTTATTGTGCAACAGATGGAGGAAAAGGATCATCTTTCCTGCTTACGAAAGTAGTAGGGAAACACCCCCATGTATTCACATAAGCTTCAAAGTGAGAAGAATGGACAGTTGAAAAAGCCATAGGCAGTCATTTTACAGACAAGTAAAATATTTGAAGCCAGTAAAGTGAATTTGCCCAGAGAATAGTTGTGAAGTGAGACCCACCTGGATTCCAGTACCAATTCTGCAGCTTCCTAGCTAGCTCCATATCCTTGGTTAGGCTGCCCCATCTCTGGTATCCTCAGATTTCTCATCTGCAAAATAAGAAGAACCATACTTCATAAATTTGCTCTACGTAGTAAATCAGGAAATATCTGTAAATTTTTAGTTCAATCATAGAAAGCTAAGTACTCAGGAAATGGTGGGTATAATTAGGATTGTTACTGCTTTTGTAATGCAAACATTAATGAAAAGTGGGATCTATTTATGTTAATCAGAAGGGAGAATGGTTATTTTTAAATTTAAGAGACATAGCACTAAAATATATATTTAATAATTCTTTACTATTATTTTTTAATTTTTTTGGTTGTACATGGACACGATGCCTTTATTTTATTTCTTTATTTTTATGTGGTGCTGAGGATCAAATCCACTGTCTCACATGTGCTAGGCAAGTTCTCTACCACTGAGCTACAGCCCCAGCCCTACTGTTACCTTTTTAATATAACTTCCAGAGTGGTAGAGAAATTTAAGAGTCTCGTAAATACCTAAGGAGACAGGCAGTCAACAGCCCATTGATTGTGGCATCAATCATCAGCAGTGTAAACTCCCAAGTAGGAGGCACCTGTGAATGAATCCTCCCATGCGATCTGCAGAGGAACTTAAATGCAATTTGTAAGCTGTATGGCCTGTAGATGGCGAGCTTGGATAGAGAGAATACTAAGCAATGATTACCTAGAGAAGAATGTGGGTTTTTGATTTGTCGAAGAAAGGACTAATACTGATACATTAATAAAGACTGTTCAAGAGGCCAAGGGTTTGGGGGAGATGCATAAAGTTTCTTCTCTGATAGAAACTGTCAATCTATCTGTTGAAGTGAGTCCTCCCTCAGTCGTGCGTGCTGTCAAACAAACTGCATTAGCTTCTAGTCACTGATGCAAGAGAAAGGAGTATAGAGTATGGAACATAAGCAGCTTTTCCCAGAAGTCTCTGGGAAGGTTCAAAAGCACTACCTTCTCAAAATGTGCATATCCAGCACCGTTCATCATCTGAACCCAATCTACATGTTCAAAGTATCTACGCCTTTTTATCTAGATAAATAATCATACCCTTCCTTGCTTGCTCGTTGCCAGCATTGAGTATTCGTTCTTCACACTCTTCTTCACACTCTCCAAGCAACCCTTTAGGGACCAATTACCATCCTTCATTGACGTCATTTTACGGGCTGACAGAAATTTCTAGAGTGTCATGCTGGGCATTCAGGAGTCCTCAGAGAGCTCTTTAGTACATGTGTATAATCTATGTGCCCTACTAGAAATGTGAGGATTATTTTCCCCCTTAAAATTCTACTTTGGAGTACTAGTTTTTACCATCCCGGGGCCAAAACTACATATATGTGGATTTGTGGGGGAATTAGAGTGACTTTCCAAAACTGCCTGCTCATGCAGTGGCCTGAGAGGTTTTGTTGGCTCTTTCAGCTGTGAAAGAGCCCATCAGCTCACCCAACATGATAGATTAATGACCTTTTGCTGCATTATAAAGCGGGGTCACCATTCCCAAAGAGCCTCTCAGCTTGTGGGTCAGGTGAAGGGACATCTCTAGCCTTCCATGGTGCCTCTGCCCTGTCATTTATCACAAGGCTGTAATTGTTATCCACACATTTGGCTCCCATGAATGTGTGCTTCTGGAGTCCAGAACCTGCTGTATTCGTTCATTTATCTTTAGCATTGTGTCTGACATTCAGTAGGAACTTTTAAAATGCTGAATAAATGAAAAACTAAATATACATGCGGAAGAAGACAAGGAATGCAGGAATGAGAAAAGCTCGATTCAGGAAAAGAAGAGGGGCCTAGGAGCTAACCACTTATGGGGAATTGTATCTATAGAGTTGGGGAGATTGCAGTGTTTGATTTCACTTTCAGTTCTGCCCTTGCCCCAATCTGAGTATTTCATGCCTTCATTTCCAAACAAAGTCCTCAGCTCTCAAGATAAGGTCATTTGGGTTTTCAGATAGCTTCTGAAAGTTATGAGGTTACAGTTAACCTAAGATATGGGAAGTTATCAGGAATTATGGAAATTGTTAGTCTTTATCTGAGAGTGGATTTGGATTTAAAGACATCCTTAGTGAAAGGCAGGGATGGGAGTAGAAAATAATTGGAATTTGTCTCTGGAGGACACTCCAAATAAAAGCAACAATGCATACCCCAAAGTGTTCCCCTGGAGTTGACAGTGAGCCATTTGACATGAAATGATTATGATGGTCAAGGACACAGGATATACATAGCAATAGGGTACAGGACTGTCGTGTGTACCCATGGTAAGTACTCAATAAATGCTGGTTGAACAGACAGGCTATTGTGTGGCTCAGCTGCTAAAGGGAGCCATGAACTGCCTCACTAAAGGCAAGGTTTATTTACTTAGGTATTTCCTTAAGTACTGATAAAAAGATATTGAAGTGACCTGCATTATTAAAATATCCATAAACCAGTGAAGGAAAAGCTAAAATGAAAAATTGATTACAAATCATTTAGAAGAAAAGAAAGCCATGTCCTAAACATGACTTGAGCAAATCAACATCACAGGGCTCTGAGCTCTCTTCTGACAACCAAGCCGGAAGAGAAACATGCGAGGTAGCACACTCCAAAATTCATCCATAAGTGAACACTTTGTCTTGGAGCTTAATTCTAAAAAGAATTCATAGCCTGTATACTTAAAAGAGAAAGAAGACATTTGGTAACAGTTTTGTAAAAGCCATTTACATGTTATTCGTGAAATAAACTATAAAGGTGATCAGCACCTAAATATAGCTTATATAAAATAATAGGTGATGAGTGGGAGCGGGGAGAACTAAGTTAATATATGAATAATATACACACAACTGCACAAACAAGAAAACATGAACATTGGCAACAATCCCTATTTTCACAATTGATTATCAGGGTAGATTTATAGTCTGCTAAATCTAGTACTTTAGTAGGGAGCAGGAAGGCAGGAAGAGGTTCCACTTCTACTTTTTCCTAGATTTCTGGGCCCATGTGATCTGTCTTTTAGTAAAACAATTGCATGTATGGATTACAGATTCAGAACATATACCATTTTCTTTGACCAGTACCCTTGTTCTCCAGCTGGCTCTAAAACTGAGTCTTCAGTAAACTATTGGACTGTTCTGTAAGGCCAGCTGCTCCTGGATTAGGGTAAAACCAATGAATCCCATGGGAAATGGCCTGTAGCATCAGTGGCCAGAAGCAATGCTATATGATCACTGTGGGTGAATAAAGCTTTCAGCAACTCCACAGAAGGTATTGCTAATGGAAGCCTAGCAGGGAAGTCAAATATAGATCCAGAACAAATATCTATTCTAGGGAGAAAAATTGCTACGAAGTCCATTATGAAAAGGGTTCAATAGAACTCATCAATATTCAATAACCTGCCCTTTTTCCCAGGTCTAGAGTTGTGCGGGCCATACAGCTTGGATCTCTGCTTCTGGCTTCCTAAAGATCCAACAGTGGTGATAGCCATATCTGTTTTGGTAAAGGAAATTTGTGTGGTTGAGCCCTTGACTCATCTCCATCGTTGTTACCATACTCACTTGGTTCTTACACCCGCTAAGGAACATTAGTGAGACCTAGGAAAGAAGGAAACTCACATTGGCAGTACTATTTCCTTGCCCATTCTCTGGGCAAGGTTTCTTCTTCTGCAGTGGGAGCCCTTGGTGAAAGTGTACTTGGAACACAAATTTCCTCACACCAGGGGCCTTTTCTGAGAAGTCCATGCATGACTTCTAAATGTCTTTGCCATCAATCTTTTATTTTATTTGTTCTTTTTAGATGTACATGACAATAGAGTATTTTGACATACATACATGGAGTATAACTTATTTCAGTTAGGATCCCATTCTTGTGGGTGTACATGATGTGGCGTTTCACTGGTGGTGTATTCATTTATGAAAATAGGAAAATTATGCTGGGTTCATTTCACTATCTTTCCTACTTCTATTTTGCCACCAATCCTTCAGTCTTGTTCCTTCCAGTTTCCTTATCATCTCACCAAACCTTTAGGCTCTATAAATGAGTCAGAATTATGGGCATCTCTCCTTAGAGGCAAAACATACAATTTGATGAACTCTCCAAGTTTTGCTTATTGTGAAAACATCTTTCACTTGTCCTTCATGGCCAACAGTAAAGAGAGTTCCATCCTGGGTCAATTTACTTATGAAAGATACTATGCATAATCCTCTGTAAATCAGTTTTGGATTTTTTTTCTTCCCTGGCTAAAGGGAAACCTCCATTAAGCTATAGATTAGGTGTCATGAGAATTTGAGCCTCTTTCTTATAAAACTATCTTGCACCTTTAGAACTTGATCACATCTGATCTTTCATATGCCACTACAGTTTTGCATGATGGAGAGCTCCTAGGCACATCCACGTTTAAAAGCCAGTCCATCAAATATCATCTCTGATTCAGATGGGCAGCTCAGGTATTGTGTAAAACCAGTTCATTTCCTGTTTACCAGATACTCATTCTCTACCAGAACCCAATAACAAACCCCAGGATATGATTCTCAAGGAAAGTAGTCATTTTCCAAAGAGATTATGGCTTTGTTCTCAATTCTAAGCTCTATACTATAATTATTTTACTAGGGAATTCCATCAGCTCAATAAAATATCCCAGTCTGCCACAAACACTGTATGCACATTATATTTCCTTGGTCACAAGGTCTAAGTGACAGGAGTGGCTTATTCTTTAAACTAAACTGGCTGAAGAATATTCTTTTGTTTGGGGCCTTCCTTAAATATAGACATCTTATGGTTTATTAAGTAAGTAGGAAGGAACAACACCTATGTAATATTATTTTGCTTGTAACATTTAACTAAAAGTCCACCAAATATTTGTACCTGGAACTGGATACAAAGTGCAGCTAGTTTTCTTTCACTATGAAGGGATATCACAATATATTCAGATTTCTGTATTCCCCTAAACATAGGTGAATTAGTAGACTTCTGAACTTTCATGGAATTTCTTTTGTTCTTAGTCACATGTGTCTTACCAAGGCATAGTATCTATTTGTTGCTTTTTGCTTGCAGATCAATTGACAAATTCATCAATAACCTGGCAATTAAAGTCCTACAAAATGGCAAAATCATCAAGGTTCCTGAATATTAAATTATGACACAGACCTATCAGAGAGCCAGTGGAGAATTCTGCCAGTTGCTGAGCAGGTCTTCTCTAATTCTACACACAAGGACTTGGAAAATAAGCACAGGATGATGTTTGGATCCAGACTGACCATTCTGAGATGGATTTGGGCTCAAACTCCATTTACCAGCCAACTCCCTAAAGTGTTTATTCTGATTGTTGGATTATAGTGATGCTGCATGTTCCTAGAGTTAACTGTAGCTTGGAGACAACTGAAATGATCTCTAATATATAGAGAGATTTTCCCTAGAATATTACCACAGACCACTTTTGAGAATGCTAAAGGGAAACCTCATGATAATTTTCAGGGAAATTCCTCAGGATGCACAGCCTCCCCTTCATCGAAGGGGCTCTATATCTATGAACTAAGGCCAATTCTGGGAAATGGGAGACAGTGATCCTCACGGTGCTCATGCAAGTTACACTTCTATTTACCAGAACAAGGATTTTCAATTATATTATACAGACTTATTATATAGTCAAGTGTTCCTGGAACACTTGATGTTCCAGGATGACATGGTAAAATATTGAGTGAGTAGATCATCCCCAAAAAACCATTCCCATATTCTACCTTTAAGTGTCTGTATTTCTTCTTCTACATTACATTAATTTTCTAGCATCTTGACTTCATTTGCTATAGGCTGCCACAAAGTCCAAGCATCAGCCAATCAACTGAGCAATTATCATAACCAATCCCACCTAATAGAACCAACACAATGAATCTCTGGCAAAAGAACCAATATTAGTAAGGAGCACTGTTCCTTTCTTCCTCCTCACTCTTAACTGTAGAATTCATTTTCACAAATAGTTTTAAACTGGTTTTTGAAAACATAAATTAGGAAAAAAATCCTATAATTCTTTCATGTGTAAGTCCCCTCTCCTCTGGATATAGGTTGGCCATATTGCCCTTCCTATATTCAAATAGCCACACAGATATAAGAGGGAAATTCTTTGAATCTCATTCTTTCTCTCTCTTCTTTCTTTTCTTCTCTTCTTCTTTCCTTTTCTTTCTTTTTTTAATTTTGGGGGCAGGCACTGGTTAAGCGACATATATTGGCTTATTTTTAAACTTAACATACAGTAAAATTGATCTTTTGTTTGGTCTTTATTTTAAAATTTTATAAAATGTATATCTATATAATTTATAGACCTTTGTAACGAACACCCCAATCAGACTACAAAACAAATTTTCCTCCAAGCACCATTTTAGCTGACAAATGTCCTGAAGAGGGACACAGTTCCCTGTTCAGGCGGCCAACAGGTGAAACTTTATAAGGGTCTTTGTGACAAGTGTCTAAGCAATACTGATTAGGATAGTATGGATCTTTAGTGTATAGGCTTTTAGTTTTAAAAAGTGGTATGTTTGCACAATTCACAATAGCTAACCTGTGGAACCAACCTAGATGCCCTTCAATAGATGAATGGATTAAAAAATGTAGCATATATACACAGTGGAATATTACTCAGCATTAAAAGAGAATAAAATCATGGCATTTGCAGGTAAATGGATGGAGTTAGAGAAGATAATGCTAAGTGAAGTTAGCCAATCCCCAATAAAACAAATGCCAAATGTTTTATCTTCTATAATGAGGCTGATTTCATAGTGGGATAGGAAGAGGGAGCATGAAAGGAATAGAAGAACTCTAGATAGGTTAAAGGGGTGGCAAGGGAAGGGAGGGGGCAGGGGGTTAGAAATGATGGTGGAATGTGATGGACATTATTATCCAAAGTACATGTATGAAGACACAAATTGGTGTGAATATACTTTGTATATAACCAGAGATACAAAAAAATTGTGCTCTATATGTATAATAAGAATTATAATGCATTCCACTGTCATATATAAATTAAAAAAATAGTGGTATACGTGGTTCTCAATAGGGGATATATATCCCATAGTGGAAAGTCATGGAAAGGAGGAATATTTCTTATCTTAACCAGGATGCTCAGAGGTCTTTTTATGTTAGATCAAATCCAAGTGCTAAAGGCTTCCTTAGAATATAAAGTCTGGATGAAAAAAATCCTGGGATAATTTGTTTTATAAAATCCCAGTTGCTGCTTGAGCCAGGGAATAAGACTGGATGATGAGGATCTTATATTTGCTTCTGCCATCCTGCCCCATTCTGGGAGGACTTTACACTAGTTAAGTGAAAATTATTTTTCAGTCAGAGCAGTGCAACTATTTGCCTTTGGAGATTTATTTTTGCAGTCCTAATCACTGAGATGCAGTCTTGCATAAAGGAAAATGTAACTCAAATGATGAAGATTCCTTTACTTTTGCAAAATGGAGGATAATGATTCCTTTGAAGTCGGGTGTTTGGGTTCCTGGTTCCCTGTAACACTGGGTGCTTCAGCAGGAAGTGGAAACTTGGAGCCCTTTTGAGAAAGAAGAGTGAGAACTCAGTGGAGTCCTATTTGAGGGAATGGGGCAGGGTGGAGGTAGTGTCAGTGTGCAGTGAGTGGAGTTCTGAGCCCCAGGCTTTGAGAAACCTACATAGTGAATGTAGTATAATTGTCAAGAGGCAAAAATACAGCTCTTTATAGTTTTCGATGACTTCATATAATCTCTTGCACAGTATGACAGTTCACTTAGAAAAGTTTAATCTAAGTTCAAGCATATTCCAGTAATACAGGCTTTTCTCTGTTAATTCTGGGGTTTTACTGGACTTCTTCTAAAGAGGACAGGTACAGGGCCTTCTCAGAGAGATCACAGTCTGACATCTCTCCTTCATCCCAGGATCTCTTGGGATATTTAATCTGAATTGATAGGAGAAGAACTTATTGCTTATAACATAAGTTCTCCGCTATGAGTCTTTCTCAGAATTTTGCATTTTGAAAAAATTAATAAGCAAATATAAAACCAAAGAACAAATCCATGCCCTTGTCTTGACTCTCACAAAACTATTAAATCAATTTTGCTTACTGCTATATCCTTAATGCCTGCAATAGCATTTGGTGCTCAGTAAGTATATGTTGAATATCTAGATGAATGTACAAGTAAACAGATGAATGAATCAAAAGTCTGGATTTTTCCTTATTCTTTTAGACATAGCGACCCCAGGAGAAAAACAATCAAATAAGTAATCACACACAGTGAAAATGGATAAGAAAGCCCTCTGGACAATAGGAAATTGATTCATTTTATAATGAATAAAGTGATTCAGATATGTGTTATTTAGTATTGAATCAGGGGAGGATAGGAAGGCAGAAACTGCAATTTGAGGTATGAATTCTAATGCTTTTTTTTTTAAAGTTTTAATTGTAAGCAAAGTACTCAATATCCTTGAGTTTCATTTGCATCTCTTATAATGTGGATGAATAAAATTAATAAATAAAACTTGGCTGAATATAATTTTGACATCTTTATTGAAATATAACTTACATACAATAAACTTACCTGTGTTAAATATACAATTAAATTTTTTTTCAATAAATTTATGGAGTTGTGTGATTATCACCAAAATCCACTTTGAGAATATTTTAGTCACCCAAATAAGATTGCTATTCTAACCTACATTAATCCTTGTTTTCATCTCAGCCCTGTTTCCCACCCCATTCATATTTCCTTTTTCTTTCTTTTTTTTTTTTTTTTTTTTTTTTTTGGTACCAGGGATTGAACCCAGTGGCACTTAATCACTGGGCCACATCCCCAGCCCTTTTTTAATTTTTATTTTCTAAATTTTGAAATAGGGCATCACTAAATTGCTTAAGGCCTTGCTAAGTTGCTGAGGCTGGCTTTGAATTTGCTTTCCCCCCTGCTTCAGTCTCCTGAACTGCTGGGATTACATGCATGTGCCACTGTGCCAGCTGCCTTTTCTTAAAGATGGAACCACAAAATATGTGGTCTTCTGTGTCTGGCTTCTTTTATTTATCATATTCTTGAGGTTCATCCATTTTGTAGAAAGTTCTTTTTTATTATTGAATAATATTCTGTTGTATGTTCATGCCATGTTTTATTTGGCCATTTGTCTGCTGACAACCATTTGAGTTGCTTCTACTTTTTTGGCTATTACTATAATGCTGCTGTGAACGTTTATGGATAACTCTTTGGATGAATGGATATATTAATTTCTCATGGATAAATCTGCAGAAGTGGAATTTATGGTAAATTTACATTTAACTTTTTAAGAAATTGTCCAACTATTTTTCAAAGTGACTGAATCATTTCATATTCCCACCAGAAGAAAATAAGGGCTCAAGTTTTCCACATCCTTGCCAACATTTGTTATTTTCTGTCTTTTTTAGTGGAGTGAATAAAAAATATAATGAAAAAACACATATTTATGCCAGTTTTATTAAAAATAAAGCAATGATGGCTAAGAAGATTGGGTTTATTTAAATTTTTGTAACAGACTTTATAAAACTTGAAAAGAAGCAAATACTCACTACTGTGTACTAATCTTCCTAAAGTTTTATTTATTTCTAGGCACTCTTCTGTTGGAAATTTTTCATTGTTCCTCCTGGTGATATGCTAGGGTTTTCTTGTATTGGTTCAAGAGGTCCAATTATTGAATTTTCAGGAATTTTGTGAGCCATTTGGTAAACACAACCATCATTAAAAATTAAATATATAAACTTTAAATAAATTGCTTTAAAGGAAATACAAAACCTATTTCCTAATTATTTTATGGTGTTCTATTATCTATGATCTTGAGGTTTCGTATACCTATTGTATCTCTGTGGTGGACATATCATGTAATGGTGGGTTGCAGCCCATTTCTCCCCAATCCATTTTATCCATCTCCCATCAGTGGCTTGAAATCAGCCCAGTATGGGAACAATTACACCTCAGAAATGGGCCAGTGCTATTTTTTTCCTTTCTAGAAAACTGGTTGCTAAACACCAAGTAGCTCTAAATTTATCCTGTGGGTATGTTGTATTAAGTTTATCAAAAATGTCTTTAATTTTTATAAAGTCCACTAAAATTTATTAAAAATGATAGCATCTTTAAAATATTAAGGCTTTAAATCCAGGAATATTATCTGGATGGTGGTTCTTCTATGCCCCTCAGTAATGCCATTTTTTATTACATGTGTATTGGCAGTTTATGTTTAGGAAATGGGTGGGCTCTGTATTTTTTTTTTCACTGTCAGATCAGATCCCATATTAATAACAGTACTATCAGCATCATGAAATGAATTATGAGGTCTTTCATATTTTTCTAGTTTCTGTAATAATCTAAATTACATATATCTAGAAGATTTGGTGGAAATTAACTGTGACAGAATCCAAATCTTTCTTGAAAATAGTGGACAAATTTTTCCATAGAGTTTTAATTATATCTTGTTTTTTTCTTTAACCTGTTTTAGTAATCTGTCAAAAATTATCCTAGAAAACATATTCTTTCTGCAAAATTTCACACTTTTTACATTGGGTTTGTATATAATAGTCTGTTATACTTTAAAATTCTTAACCACATTCTTTACCCTTGGCTTAATAACAATAATGTTTATATCCCTGTTTTCATTCCTTTTTTCCATTAGATTTTTCCAAAACTACCTTACTGAACTTTTAAAACAACTAGCTTTTTATCTATTTTATAAATTATTATTTTTAAAAAAAAATAAGTTTATCCATTCCCCCTGACTTTTTAAGGCTTAGATTGTTGCTGTCTTTCTAATTCTTTGAGATGAAAGCACAGTTCATACTTCGTTTTTATCATGAAAGATTATAAAGTCATGAATTTTTGTCTGACCATAGTTTTGGTTGCACATTCCTTAAGTTTAGAAATGTATTGAAAAATGACAAAGAGATGATTTCTGAGTGCTATTGAAATTTTCAAGTGACTTGTTTATAAAATTTTAATTTTAATTAATAATTCATGGTTTTGCATGCATTGTGATCAAGTAAAATTTTTTCCTTTGGGGGATTTATGAAGTTTCTTTTGGGTTTGCCATATTATTAATTTTCACAAATGTTCAGTAGTAGCATGCATTTAATATATATCAGAGCTGAAAGGTCTGAATTTTAAAATCATTTTGATTAATAAGCTATTTAATATATTTTAATTTTTAACATACTCATATTCAGTGTTTTTTTCCCTAGGAAGACTAGTTTTTGAGTAAGATATCTTATTATAAATATATTCAACTTCCTACTTCTTTCCCTACCTTGTTTAAATTAGAAGTATGGGAGAAAGGCAGTACTAAGCAGTAATCAGGGAAAGGTGTGAGAGGGAAAGGGAAAATCCTATAGAAGAGATGGATGCATCTCTTTTAAAGTGGCACAACACCTGGGAAGGTTATTTTTTAATGTCTGAATGCCTGCAATCAAGAGCTCTCTCAGAATATATTTTCCTTTGGAAGGAAGTAGAATATGAGAGCAAGCAGAGAATGACATTAATCGTGAGACTTCAGCCTAAATTTAGATGTTGCCAGCATTAAAAAGGGGACTACATGAAAACTGGCAGCAAAGTTTCTGTTTCATTACTAGAAATGCCAAAGTGACCCAGAGGAGCAGTCACCTGCCCCATGGTCACCCCAGGAGAGCAGGTAAAAAGTGCCTGCCATGTAGCCAGCAAATCTACTTCACTCCCAACCCTGTGTGCTTTCCACTGTGCCGTAAACTCTCTCTAGCATATACTTGTGAAGAAAATGAACAAATTAAATAAATAGCATTATTGGGAAATGTACTTCAACTTGCACGTGCTTTCAAAATTATTTGAAATTGCCCACAAAGAGAGGAACAGATGTGTTTAGCATTATTAAACCAAGGGTAAAGAATGTGGTGTAAGTAAATAGGATCTGGATAACACCATTTGTACAATGGCATCTAAATGACAGACACCCTTGGAACCAAGCACAAAATCTAATTCTGAGTTTCCTGGGAGTAAAGGCAAAAAGGGACAATATGAGATTTAGGTGTTTATAATTGAATAAAAAGAAATATATTCATTTGGCATGAAAATCAAAGGGTCTCTTGCTTGGAAATCAGGAGAATTTGCTATGTGAGGTTTTAAGTAAAATAACAAACCATGTAATGGACACCTTCAGTAGCAACTTTTATGTATAATTACTTTATAAAATTATAGTAAACTTTATGTAATAACTATTTTCAAAATTATAAACAATTTAGAAACCAATGATTTATTCATAAACTAGTTACCATAAAATAAGAAAAACAAAGTCAGTTTTGTTTATAATATAATGATTATGTTTTGAAAACACTCAAAGCATTATTAAGGGAGTGTTATCAGAAGAATAATGAACTTCTTTTATTTACCTTTGTTTCTAACTAAAAAAAAAAAATCCATAATTTTTCTGCAAGGTTGCACAATTTCTAATTCGCTTTACTTTGTTGAAATGACATCCCTGTGTTATTTAGGTGCCACTTAGTTGGATGACATGAGCTGAATTGTCTTTGTGGACAGTGAGCTACCTAACAAATTCCTGCATCAAATGTTTAGTGCTATCCTGTAAAAATGAAGCAACAGGAAAAAAAAAAAAGACCTGTGACATTACTGAGTCCCATTCCCTGATCACCCAGGATCAGGTTCCCTAAAGACAGAAGATGTGGTTAGTACTTGATCCTAATCAAAGGACCCGAGATACTTGGATCGAGTTCATTTTAATCTTAGTTGAAAAGGTTGTGGATAGACACTTAGAAAGAAGTGAAATCAGCATAATATCTCCCCTTGGAGCGCAGACCAGCCTTCAGCGCGCTCACGTGGACTTGAGCCTCGCCGTAATTCTCCTTGATGCAAACAGAAGGATTTCACAGCACAGAAAGCAGCGGTTTATGAGGCTGGGTCCAGACAGCCGCACAAGGGAACTCTGTTCATCGTCTTCAAAGTGCTCAGCGATGGCACGGCTGCTGCTGTGGCCACATGTAATATAGCCTGTAGCTCTTTAAAGAGGATTAGCTTTAGCGCGCTGGGAGCATTCAACGCTGGATTTCACGTGGAGCCCAATATGCTAATGAAATGTTAATGTCTATGGCAAACATTGCGTAATATCGAAAACCCTCAAAACTCAGCTTTGTCTCTGGCACAGTGGGAATCCGAACTTTACCACAGCAGAAGAACAAGTAAAAATGAAACAACCTTGCACTTTTTTTTTTTTTTTTTTTTGCCTTATGTGTCTGCTTCGATAAAAATGAAGTTAAATATATAGATATTTATATACAGGCATCTATCCATACACACTTACTTAAACTCGATTCAATTTCAACATCAGAAGAAGAAAATTGAAATTCACTCATTTCAACCTACATTTACTGGATCTGTTTGCGGGCTGGGAGTGAAATGATCCATCTTTGTAGAAAATAATATACACATAATATTAATTAAAAAAAAAAAAAACTATTGTTAGGATTCCAAAGGGTTGTAGAGTTAGGTTTTCCTCCCATTTCAACCTCAAATTCTTTATTTGCAAATTGCACTTTTTGCCTGCACAATATTGGAAAAAGCTCTCTCTTTCTGATGATTTTCCAGATAGTATTTTTACTACCTCACAGGAAAGCCAATATGAGATTTGATCAGTTCCTTAAAACTGCACGTGTGCTTGGTTAATGTCAAAGTTCTTTTGGCTTGAACATTAGAATTTCAGGACGCATTTGTCACTGGGAAGGTGAATTCATTCTGAGCGTGTGATTTGCAATCCATGTAACGATTTGTAGCATCTTTAAATACACATCTACATACACAGTTCCCAAAGATTGAAAGCCCCCTGAAGATTTCATCTCAATTGCTGGGAAATAAAGATCCCAGCAAATACACAGAACCCAGTTCCTCTGGCTTGATTTCCAACGCGTGATCTCTCATTAGTTACTAGCATTTCACTACACTCAACTGAGTAGCTTAGGCTCTCTCGGTTTTTGTTGGCCGGTGGGGTGTGTGTGTGTGTGTGTGTGTGTGTGTGTGTGTGCGCGCGCGCGTGTGTATGTGGGTTTTATATCTCAGTTTTGAAGGGTTTGTCTCTGTAGACACGGAGGGGTGGTGATACATATTCATGAAAGAGTGCTCTTTCCCGTCCCTGTTAGCGGTGACAAAGCCTTAGCTGTTTCACACAGCAAGCTGACTGAGATTGTGTGTGGGGGCGGCATGGCCAGATTAGTGCAAACAGCAAGCCCACTCCTCTGCTCGTTAGGCCTTGCCTTCCTCACAATTTCCCCAATTGTCGCTTGTGACAAGGCTGTCATTAGGTGATGGCTTCTTTTGGCCATTTTCAGATAAAGATAATTTCCTTAACTTCCATTTTATTTGACAACAAGCAGTTTGGGGGAGAAAGGAAGTGCCTCGGTAGTTTATGGATTAGGGTTTTGTCACTTCAAAGGCATCTTTGATCTAAAAATATGTGCTGTACCAAATTCATTATGTCTTTCCTTAAAGAGCTTTTAAATTTATTGATCTTCTCCTCAATTATTCTCCTTTTACGTCCAATAATGATGTGTGAGATGGCAGTGTTGGGAAAAGCCTAAGGAGGAGTGTGGGGGAAATGCAGTCAACTGGTCACTTCTAAGGTCATTACAAGAACGAAACAACAGGTGCTTTTGTTTAGTGTTGATTCTCCTCTGAGTCCCAGTGCCACAAAGACCTCTCTGCTGTTTATTGCTCAGCAGAGTGATATTGGGACCCACAGAGTAAGACAAGGGTATATTGGGCACTGCAGCTCAAAAAAGGAAAAAGTTCACTGTTGGTACAAAAAAAAAAAAAATTGTTCTCACATCATTTTCACCTTCTCCCTTATGTCCAGGGGGTTCTGATGCCAGCATATGAGTAGAAACAGAAAGTGACTTCTTTGTTGACCAACAATGTGGCTTCTCTATAAGCAAACATGCTAGTGCTGAGACTCAACTTGCTTCACTTCTTGTAAAAGGATCATTACAAGACCATACAGAGCCAAAAAAAAAAAAAAAGAGGATAAAAATCTACGTGTGAAAATTTGTTTTAAAATTTACAGGGTGGCTAGTAGGTTCTCTCCTTAGAAGGTCTGATTTGCCCTCTTTTGTTGGTGGCATTTTGAACAATGTTTATATGGTATCACTGTGTTTTAAACAACACCTTGGACAAAGGGGTAAAGGGTTGACATTCAAACTACTACAACCAACCATCATCTTCTAAAACTTCACATATAATAATCAATTTGGGACCAAACACAACTTATATCCACTTCCATTCTGGCAATTAAGAAATGGGGTTCAAACAAAAAGCTTGATTTTATTTTTCTTCATTTGAATGCATTTCTTTTTCTTTTGGTTGTTATTGGTGGTGGTAAGTGCTGAGGATTTCATGCAGAGGTGCTTTACACTGAGCTACACCCGCAGCCCTTTTTTATTTTATTTTGAGAGAAGTTCTTGCTAAGTTACCGAGGCCACCCTCCCGTCTCAGCCTCCCTAATCACTGGAATTGTAGGCATGTGCCACAGTGCCCAGCTTTTACTTGCTTCTTAACAGTCTATCTTACAATTTAGAAATATCCTGATAATGTTGGCTTTGTTAATTTTAGCAAAGCAGAATTTCAAATCTTATATACATTAAGGGAAGTATATAGTTTTTAAAAATTTTGGCAGTGCTGGGGATCAAACCCAGGGCCTAATACATGCTAGGCCAGCACTCTACCACTGAACTGCCCCCCTACCCCCTGTTCAGAAATATCTAGTTTTTAAAGCATGACCTCAGGCTACTAAAAATAATGACAACTGCTTCTTTGGGGTGGGGGGGAATCAGTTTTTTGAATTTCCAAAAACATAGTATTATGTAACATAATGTCTTTCATTTTGAAAAACTAACTTAGAGCTTCCCGTCTCTACTTTAAAACCCTTCATCATAAAATCAGGATAAAAATGCTCTCACAACCCTGTCAGAAGAGTTTTCCCTATGTTATGTCAATTCTTCACTAAGAGATGCTCTCGTTAGCTTAGTTTTACAGATGAGGAAAGTGAGACTCAAAGAATTGAAGTGACTTGCCCATTGTCTCAGTTCAGTAAGTGACAGAGCAGGATTCAGATCTGGGTCCCTTGGAATCAAGGTTCTGTGTTAATGCTAGGCCCTAGAGACAGACAGGACCTGGAATACCAAAGCAGGAGTTTTCTGATTCCTGTTGGTACTGAACAAATAAATGCTAGTTCCCTGTTTCCCCTCCTAGCACTCCAGTTTCCCATTCCTGGTCCAGGCAAATGGACTGAGAGAGTACAGAAAAGGAAAAGAGATGGCAAAGAGGAATCCGATCCTCTGCCTCCGTTTCTCTAGCTTTCATTCTCCCTGCACGTTAAACACAGGGGAATTGAAGCCCTGAAATCTGGCAAGTGTGGACCATAGGTTTCGTGATTCACAGTGCTGTGTCTTTTAAAGGAATCCTCTACCAATCACTCCATTAAAAATGTCTGATATCATTTCCTTTGAGTTTATTTTAACTGAGAAATCTTGATTTTGATTTTCTTGTGAAATCAAAACATTGCCACTTTGGAAGAGGAAAGAGATGATTTTAAGGAAGACTAATTTAGGGAAAGATCTGTTTCTTCTTAGAAGTCACCTGCTTTGTGCCATGTGAATGCACCGCAGAAGCTGGCGGACAGCAGCACCCTCAGCCTGCCTCGGAGGAGACAAAAGTAAACACTCGTCTCAAAGAGACGGAGCTGAAATATGATATCAGCTGCAAGAGAGGGCCATCTCCTCCGGTCAAATGAGAAAAATCATATTATCCTCACTGTGGTATACAAATGGCTTGTAAGCCACATTCCCCATTTGAATGATGACAATAAAGTGGTAACCTCCCGGCTGAGGGCCAGCCTGATCCCATCTCCAAACACAAACACTTCTGCCTGGGTTTTGGCTGGGGGCTGTGCTGTGGCCTCCCAACCCCCACCTTTCCCCCCCTGTTAATTGGCTGAGACCACCAGAATTTGGAGGACACAGATGTCACTGATAGTTTTCCTAGGGAACACATTCATGCCCATCTGTTGCAGCCTAGAAGGCTGTTCCTATATCCACAAGGCCTTCATTTAATTCTTGTCAGAAAGTAATGTAAATCCAGTTTACCTCAGAGGTCGCAGCCGAGATTTATGCCAATGAGCCCCCTGCAATTTACACACACTGTAGTTGTATAGGATGAAAAGAAAGCCTTTCATGTTGGTGCATATTAACAAGAAAGCCTGCCTTCGGAGAGAGGCTTTTTGATTGAGCTTTCTCCTGATTTTAATACAGCCCATGCCAGTTGGTATACCCAGCTTTAGAAAAAAAAAAAAAACTAATCTTTAAACTAAAGTTTCTTCTTTTATAAGAGGTGAAAGAGAAAGAGAGAAATCCTAGCAAGTGGCACTGCCATGTCTTTAATTATCTGTTAGGAGACAGAACTCCTCTGCACTTGGAGAAGCTAGAGTGTGACAGAGAGAGTGTTCCAGCCTGAATTACTGCTAGTCCAAGTCTAGGGGGAATGCTGTTGAAAGCAATTATCTTTCAGGGTGAAAATAGTAGGATTGACCAGTTGAATTAGTCTTCTGACTTGTCAGCTGTCTCTTTCTAGCAGAGTGAGAAGAAACTATGGAATATGATTAACTTTTTAAAAGACCAAGCTAGGTAGAAATTGATCTGGAAAGTGAGAGTGTATATATAGAATTATTTTATTGGACATCTAAGAGAACATTTAAAAGGACTTCTGTTGATCCTCTTTTTTCTATGCATTGATACATTTTGAAATATTTACCAGTAGATTGGAAGGCAAATGTTTTTGAAAACACCCCTGAGGTCCAAGTCTTCTTGAGACTCTGAACTCACCCTTTTTAAAGTATGTGACCTTGGACAAATTACTTAACCTCCACGACCCTCAACTTATCTCTGGAGTGGGGATAAAGACTACATCCTAAGATACTGCATCAGAGGTGCCTAACAAAGTACCTAAAATTAAGTATTTAGCCAGTGACAACTGTCCCTCTTCATCTAGCCTTTTGGTGGTACCTGTGATAGCAAACTGAGAGTAAAAAGAATTAACTAAATTCACATACTCCAAGCATTCCAAACACCAGACTACTTTTTCCTATTAAAAAAATTTTTTTTAAAGAGACTAAGTTAGACATTCTCTTTCTCACAATTCAGAATGTTTGTTCTCAGTTGTTTTAACTTTTCGGTTCTGTCAAAAGTAGGATGATAGAAGTGTGTATGTTTTGGTAAGAGCAGGCCTGGGTTGCTCTGCTCATTCACAGTTGCAGCTTCTGATTTCCCAAGATGATGTTTATAGGGGGCGTGCTTCTGGGGGTTTTGTGGACTGAGCTCATTTACCAGTGCTAATGGCTTTGAGGTGTATGGTATGATTATTTTTGCACCACACTTAACATTTTGCTTGTATTTTGCTTAAGATAATATTAAAATTCAGTTGTGATTTCTAAGCACATACTAACAAACGGAACAATGCAGCAGAGTAGCCCAGCAGTGTTATATGGTGGGGCTGTAGGTAGAATGAGGCCCTGATTTAAAATACAATGTTTTGTTGGTGACACATGAAGCAGATACTCCAAATGTGCATAGTATGGACTTAATTGCAGAACTGGAGGAAGCTGTAGCTGTGCTTTGCTGAGTACTAGTCACGTTAGGGAGGCTGTGATTTCATCAGTTACCAAAAGCAGGGGCTGGGCAGACTTAATTTCAGAATGGTCTCTTCCTATTGTCAGAGGTCACCAAAACCATTCATTTTCATTTCCAGTGCTCCAAATATGTTTTTAAAAAATTATATTACTAGGGCTGGAGTTGTGGCTCAGTGGCAGAGTGCTTGCCTCACACATGTGAGGAATTGGGTTTGATCCTCAGCATCACATAAAAATAAATAAATAAAATATAGTGTCCATCTATAGCTAAATTTTTTAATTGTATTACTATATGTACAAAAACAGAGGCAATATAAGGATCCTTACATACTATTTAGCTTCAACATTTAAGGATTCATAGCCAATCTTGTCTAATTTTTTACCGTTTCTTCCTATCTCTCTATGCCCCAAATTATTTCGAAGCAAATCTCAGACTTTATGTCAAGTCATCTATAAATATTTTAGAGTAATTATGAAAGACATGAACTCCTTTAAAACATAGCCATAGTACTATTACCCACCTTAAAAATCAACATTTACTCTTAATATAATTTATTATGGCTTAATATCATCACAAAACAGGAATATTTTTTAAAGGAATTTGCTGCTTGACCCTCCTCTTATAAATTAGTTATTTTTGCTTCCATGACACACCAGTTTTACAAAAACTCTTTAGTAACCACTTTCATAGTGATTGTATGTGGTTGGTATATTTTATAATATATGGTAGTGTCTTTTAGAATGAGAATTTATTATCTTACTGAAAAATAAAAGTCACATCATTATTATACTCCTTCCCTGCCTTCATTGACTCATTTGGATAAGTATTTTATGACTTCTTGGCTTCAAATGAAATTATATGTGGAAGGCCACCGTCTATAGCAGATGGATATGAGACTGCTCAGGGGACCCTGCTGCCAACCACTCATTTAGCCCAGCCATTCATTCCCCACGTGAGGTATTACAGATTTGGGCATGTGAAATGCATTTTTTAAGTGTACACATTTTCCTAGTATCATTTAGGGGCAAGATGGGTTGCTACATGAAGCAGCATAGAGAATGGGAGAGAATGGCAAACAAAACCAACGTGGAAAGAAATGACCATACTGTACTTACTCGTTAAGCTTCCTGCTAATAAAAAGAATGTTTCACTTAAAGGTATTAAAGTGTTTATTATAATGGGAAAAATCCACTCTACTCATAAATTATGACCCCCGTCCTTTGCTGACTACACTGGGGGCTCCAGGGAGTAGATACATTTGCCTCCTGTCAGAACCAATCTATAAACGCAATCACCACTTAGACCCCATCAGTCATTGATCCCCCTTTATTGGTCCCCCTGGAATCATATTGTAGCTTGAATTAGGTCAAAATTAGGATGTCTTTACCCCACAAAAATACAGCAGTTATTATTTCAGTACTTTAAAATCTGAGATTCAAGCAGAAAAGTTATTTCTTTAAATCGACTGAAATATACACTTCTGTCCTAGAATCAATCATCTACCAAGGTACTACTTTCTGTTTTTCAGTGTGATTATTGGTTTCTTCCTCACAAAAATTAGAACACAAGGTGATGTTTTATCAAACTGCAGTGGATTGGATATTTAAAAGCTGTTTCTAACTCCTGACACATAATTCTAGTGAGTTGCTGTTTGACCTTGGGCAAATCATTCAAATCATTGAACTTTTGTCTCTTTATCTCCTCATTGGGACCGTCTCCCTTGCTGTCTTCTGCACAGGAATTGTATACCAGTAAAATAATAAACTCATTCTTCTGTCTTCATTGTCAGAATCTACTTACCAATATTCTTTTAAAAAAAAAAACAGTATAATAGCAGGAAGGACGGAATAAATTCTCCAACTTGTCTAACTGTAGTAAACTCAGTAAACCTATCCTGTGGGTCAGACTGTTGTCTAGAATTTTTCACAAATTGAATTCTATCCTTACATTTACTTCCCAAATGACAGTCTTTGAAAATTGAAAATGTTTATTTTGATTCTCTGATTACCTTCAAAAGTACAGTAATCCATGAATACTTAATAAATGCTAACTACCATCAAGAAATTTGCAAATACAGTACATCTTACTTTATATTTTAAACTTCTAAGTTAGCTATTAAAGTCAAGCATTAAAAAAGTTATAGGGAACAAGTAATTATTTTTGCAGATAATAGATTGAGTAAAACTAATGTGTATTATTTGCCCATTTTGATTTATCCATTCTTAAAATATTTTTCTGTTCTTGAGGAAAATGGTACTCAGACACAGAGCAAATATGCCCAGAGTGTGGATCCTTGATTTGGGGATGACTTTATTGTTTTTGAGCCACACCACGTACTTTTTTTGGCAGCTCCTCAAGTGGAAGAATTCTCATTTTCTTTCTGTGACAAGGAAGATGGAGCTCTAAGACTTAGGATTAATTCTAGCTCTTGCTTTTAGCTAATAAAGGAATATTTGCCAGAAGTAGAATTAATACCAAGTCCCAGATCGCCATCCTCCTTATCACAGAAAGGAGAACAGAACTCTTAGAGAAAGTATAGAATCCTGCAATTCTAAAGCTGTACTCATTTTCCATATCAAACTCAAAGCTGCAGGTTATGGAGACAGCAGGATTAGGCCTGGTTTTCCAATCAAGTCTTTAGCTCTTAAGATGAGCTGTTTTCATACTATGATGATATAGGTGCCCCAGTGTTTATAGCAGTGAAATTCACAAGAGCCAGGTTTGGAACCAGCCCAAGTACCCATCAACAGATGATGGATTAAAAAAAAATCATATGTATATGTATGTGTGTGTGTGTATATATATATATATGAATGATGAAGTTTTACTCAGCCACAAAGGGAATGAAATTAAAATATTTGCTAGTAAAAGAATGAAACTGGTGAAATAAGCCAGATTCAAATGTTTCTCTCATGTATGGAAGCTAGTGCAAAATAAAGGGGAAAAGGGAGATATAGATCTGAGAAAAATAGAAGATCAGTGGAATAGAAGAAGGAGATATGAGGGGGAGGGATGAGAAAAGGGAGGAAATGCAGAATTAATTTGATAAAATTATGCCATGTACATACGTGAGTATACCACAGTGAATTCCACCTTTGTGTATACCTATAAAGTGCCAATTTTTTAAAAAATGATACATAAATAGAAAAAAGACTAGTAGCATAGAGGAAGGGAAATGGGGAGGGGAGAGAAGCAGCTCTGGGGATTGAAATGAAGCAAAATAAATTCAGTTCATGTATGATTATCTCAAAATGAACCCCACTATTATGTATAACTATAATGCACTAGTAAAAGAATTTTTTTTTTAAAAAAAGATGAGTTATGTTAAAGACTCTACCTTTGTGTATAACATGGGATACTTAGGAGTCATAATAAGAGGTATGCTATCTTTTCTTTGTAGACACTTTTTTTGGTGGGGGTATTCTTCTTACATCACCGAGGAGTAGTAAAATCCTGCTACAAATTCCTTGTCCAATAGAGTCCCCGTCACTGGGCCGTACTTGGTTGTCATGAAGTTAAAGTAGTTTAGTGGGTTGACATTGGCCTCACAGAAATGTACTTGTACCTATGCATCCTGAAGAGTTATGGAGATGCACATGATTCTCCACCTCAGTCACCTGCTGCTCCAGACATGTAAGTCCTTTTTGTTCCCAAGCCAGTAAGAGGCTTCCTGCCAGGATCCATGTTTGTGGTGATGTTCACACGCTGTGTGAATCACACAGGCAAATGGAGGATTTTGTTATGTCAGCCCAGGTTAGTGTGGACTGCCGGTCCCTAGTCCAAGGCCCATTTCTGGATACCTTTGACATTTTAAGTATAAAATAAATAAAGAGCTTTGTGTGTCAGAGAGTAGAAGATGAGGGGCTGGGGGTGTTTCTGTCTAATCTATAATCCATCCGACGTCCTTCTCCCCTCTCAGCCACCTTTTCCTGACACCTCAGACAGGGGCCTGAGTGCCTGCAGGCAGACAGCTGATTAAACCAAGCTGGCTGGGCTGGGACTCTTTTATTTAAGCAAATAACCTTCATATCTCTCTATTTATCTAATACGTCATAATATTTCAATTCTCTAACAAAGTTTCTATTCATTAATTGAATATGGATATGGAGAATTATTTATCATTTTATCATTATCCGGCTTTACACTAGAAAAACAAGAAGATTTTGCATAGCCAAGTGATTTTCTTTCCCCAAAACATTAATGGTAATGAAGCCAACAAGGAAACCAAATCCAAGTAGGGTAAAGTAAGGAGAAACTGGGTCCGATTAAAAATAAACATTTTTTTCTTGAAGATTTTATTGATGGCAATAATGAATATTTGGGAAACTCTTATTACATGCTAGGCAATTTTTGGTGTTTTACATATATTAATTCAATCAACTTTTATAAAACTCTGTGAGATTGATCTGTTATGACTCCTTGTTGCAGATGAGGAGACTGAAACATAATTTGCCTAAAGCTACCAGCTAGCAAGTAGCAGAGCTGAACTTTAAACCTAAGAATCCTCACTGGAAAGGGCAGTTGCTTAACTCAGCTATCTATTGATGATGAAGACAGTGAAAGCACAATTTTTCATTTCTACATCTTTATTTTTCTGTTTCTATAATTACAGAGCCTCCTTACCCCTTTTCTCCTTAGACTGCTCCTTTATGGGCTATCTCTAACTTCAAAATCTGCGTGGTTCTATGCAACATAAATTAACTATCCAGATTGTGGAAATTATAATTATTGACTTGGAAACCCTTTGTTGCAAAACTAACCTCAGTCCTCACATTTGCTGGCTTTGCCAAAATTATACAGTGCCAGCCAGGTGCAGAGGCACAAGCCTGTAATCCAAGTGACTCAGGAGGTTAAGGCAGAAGGATTGCAAGTGCAAGGCCAGCCTAGTCAATTTAACAAGACCCTCATCAAGTGAGACAGATCGTGTCTCAAAATAAAAAATAAAAATGGCTGGGATATAGCTCAAAGGTAAAGCACCCCTGGGTTTAGTACACAGTACCAACAACAACAACAACAACAAAAATGTGGTGCTTCACAGCCCTGGTAATTTTATATCAGAGTGTGCTTCATGCCATTTCCATGTGTGTACCACACCATCACCAGGTTTCCTCCTATTCCATTCCTGGAGGTATGCAACATTTTGCCATTCTGATTTTGTTGGTATAGAACATTCCCTTTGCCTCACCCATTGCAGCAAAGACTAAAGAGTCAAGGCTATTCCATTTCTTTCTCTGAAGATGAACTATTTCTCTTCCAACATAATTACTCTTGCTGGATTTTCTCCAGAACGTTGATGCTATGTAATAGGAAGCAAAATGGCCATGTGTCTTGACGATAATTCAGAACCCTTAACTCTTACCCTGACTTCCTTTGCTTGATGTCTTTGGGAACTCACTCAACCCCCTCTTCACCTCCATAGTTCAATTTTCCCTTCCTCTCACCCCTCCTCCCCTGCTTTCTCTTTCTTCCCTCCCTTTCCTTCTTTATTTCTTTTCTTTTTTATCTTGTGATGCTGGGGATCAAATCCCAGGTCTCACACATGCTAGACAAGTTCTCCACCACTAAGCCACACCCCTGGCTTATCAAATTCTTCACCTAGAGTTTGAGTGGACAATATATGCCTCTCAGAGAGTATGCATCAAATTAAAGGCCCTTCAAAGTCTGCAAAAATTTTTTTTCTTCCTTTATGAATGCCTTCCTGTCATCATAGAAGATTTTGATTTGGGGGCATGTGGAGTGAGTATATGCGAGTGCTCTTCTCTCATTTGGGCTGCCAAAATGCAAAGAAAATGCTCCTGGAAATACCATTTTGAAACCATCAGTGCAGGAGCCTGGAGCCAGAACCAGATGGCAGGCTTGGCTCACCTTGACCTGAGATGTCGCTCTTCTAGCCATGGGGGCCAACCTAATAATTCATCAGATGTCACCATGGCTGATGGAGTGGGTAACTGTAGTCGGAGGACAGCAGCAACACCCCAGCAAACGTGGCCTTTTCTTTTCCCTCTTGTTTCTTCCTGAGGCAAGCAGATAACCCGTTCGTGACCCCCAGCACTCTTATTGCTCTTTCTGGTACAGTCAAGTTTGGTAAACACATTCAGAGCAGGGAACTAGAGAGGGTGGCGTGCAGGCAAGACAGAGAGAAGGGACAGCTTTGGAATCCAGTTTCTCTTTGTAATAAGCTGGTGGCCCTCCGGGCTGGGCATGTTGATATGAAAGAGACATCAATGAATTCTATTTTTATTTATAGAATTTCCTAAAATATAATTTGCTGGGTTTTTTTAAAAGATCAAAACATACTTCTTCATTTTCTGTGTAAATGGAATGAAAATACGAATTAAATTTCCTAGTAACCTAGAGTTTGTCAAACTAACAGTTCAAACTATTTCATCAATGATTTCAGTAGCCTGTGCTCACTCATGAATCCCCAACATGAGATGAGTATGGTCTCGGTTCATGTCATTCCCCATTTCAAATTTGTTCCTCACTTTTCCCTCCAGCTATTAAACTCTACCCACTCTAGAATCTTAAAGGAAGTGTCCCTCCCTGCTCTGAAAGGCTCTATCTCTTACCATCTTTTAATGCAGTCACTGCTTCCAACCCTAAGGGCAGTAATGAATATCTCTCTAATACTCCTGTTTGAATCCCTATTTTATTCCTTTTGATGTTTAAGTATCAAATAAATATAAAAAAATATGCTAGATGTAATATATGTGGCACATAATGACTACCCATAGAACAATCAATTTAAGTAAAAGAATGAAGCTGATGTGCATCTTCTTCCCATCTTCTTCCTCCTCCTTTAAAAAAAATCCATGGTTTTGCATTTATAGTTTATCTTTCCCTTACTTTTCTCTCTTAAAAAATTTATTTCTATTTTTATTATTACTATTATTTTGGTACTGGGAATTGAACTCAGGGGTACTCAACCACTGACTCACATCCACAGCCCTATTTATATTTTATTTAGAGACAGGGTCTCACTGAGTTGTCTAGCACCTCGCTTTTGCTGAGGCTGACCTTGAACTCACAATCCTCCTGTCTCAGCCATCCGAGCCGCTGGGATTACAGGTGTGCACTATCATACCCAGCAAAATTTTTATTTCATACAAATATATGAGTACAGTATGATAATGCTATGCAAGTATACAATGATTCCTTTCCTTTGTTACTATACCATATATATTTGGACCCTACCACAATGCGTTTTTTAAACTATCAGTTTGTGAATTTTATGCATGTATTTATTCATCTGTGACTTGCTTCTTATCATTTCTAAGGTTCACCCATATTATTATGTGTAACTGTAATTCATTCATTCACTTGCTTATTCTATTCTAGTGTATGAATTTTCTAATCCACTCTGCTGCCTATAGATATGTGGATTCCTTCCTTTAGTTTGCTTGCAATTATAAACTGTGTTCATATGAACATTATTTTATATATATATATATATATATATATATATATATATATATATATATATCCCCTCAGCAAAGATCTGATAGTTTCTCTAAACTGGATAATATACCTGAGAGTGGACACTGGATCATAGTGTATATATTTGATTGTCCTAAATAATGCCACACTGTGGATTTCAATAGTGAATGGGAGTAAGCCACACTCACTATTCTTTGACAGTTGTTACTATGTAATTAAAATGTTTATACAACCAAGAAGTTGAAAGTAGTTTTTTACTATGGTAGGAACTTTTATTTCCTGATTATGAATGAAATTAGATACTTTTCTTATATTATTAGCCATCCTGTTTCCTCTTGTGTTAAATAGCTGTTCAAGTCTTTTGTACATTTTTTTCCTACTATGTAGTTGATCCTTTTCTCATTGATTTATACAAATTCTTCATATATTCTGGACAGAAATTGTTAGTCAGTTTCCAAAGTTAAAAATACTTTCTTCCAGTTTGTGATTTGTCTTTTCACATGCTTTATGGTAATGCCTTACAAATCAGAAGTTAGTCTTTTAATTAATTAAGTATATCAGTTGTTTCCCTTACAATTTATTTTTTTTTTTCTAATTTAAAAAAACTCTTTCCTAAACAGAAAAGATAAGAATATTATTTTTTAGTGATCTCTTTGAGATGTTGTATTGTTTTATCTTTCAACTTTAAGCCATGAGAACTGATTTCTTAAAACTAACCAATTAGTTCAATGCCATATATTAAGTGCTATTAAAAAAAATCAAGTTTCCATAATGCGGGTCTCTCTTAAGATTCACAATCTTATCTGTAAGGTTGATTGTGTTGGTGCCAATGACTTTTGTATAATTTAATATAATTTTGCATTAATATTTGACACATAGTATAACACTCTTGTGGTTAGTCAGCTTCTCATCACAGTGACCAAATACTTAATACAACTTAAAGGAAGAAAGATTTATTTTGTCTTATGGTTTTGGAGGCTTCATTCCACAGTCTTGACAGACGTCTTGCTTTTGACCTGAGGTAAGGCACAATATCACGGCAAAAAGGCATGGCGGAGGAAAGCTGCTTACTTCATGACAGCCAAGAAGCAGAAAGAAAGAGAAACAGGAAGAGTTCTCAAGGGAATGCACCCAGTTACCTACTTCCTTTAACCATGCCCCACCTGCCTATAGTTTCCACCATCTCCCAGCATTCCACTCAGCCTTCAACAGATTAATCCTCTCATGATGTAATGCCCTCATGATCCAATCACTTCCCCGAGGTCCCACCTCTGAACATCGCTACCCTGGGGACCAAGCCTTCAACACATGAGCCTCTGGAGGACATTTCTTATCCAAAGCATAACAAATCTCCTTTCCTTCTGTTATTTTTTATATGATGTGCCTGTGCTACTTTTGAACTTTATTTTTCCATATAAATTTTCTTTTTCTTTTCTTTTTCTCCTTTTTTTTTTGGGGGGGGGGCAGTGCAGGGGGTAATGGGGATTGAACCCAGGGACAATTAACCACTGAGTCAAATCCCCTTGTTTTGTATTTTATTTAGAGACATGGTCTCACTGAGTAGCTTAGTGCCTCGCTAAATTGTTGCGGCTGGCTTTGAACTCACAATCTTCCTGCCTCTGCCTTCTAAACCGCTGGGATTACAGGCATGCTCCGCTGTGCCTGGCCTCCCTATAAATTTCCGAACCAGCTTGCTAGGTTACACATGAAACACAAACACACACACACACACACACACACACACACACACACACTTATAGCCCAGTTGAGATTTTGATTAGAGTTGTATTAAGTTCCAGATTAATTTGGGAAAATTTCATATCATAATAATATTGTGGTTTTGGCCACAAACACTGAGTATCTCCTTAGATAATTAGATTATTTTAAATGTTGTTCAGGGTCGGGATTATTTTAAATGTCTTTCAGGTAGTTCAGTGGTAGAGCACTTGTTTAACATGAATTAGGCCCTGGGTTTTATTATACCTTATGTGTTTTATACCTTTAAAATGATTTATTTTATTAAATAACATTCCTAGCCATTTACTGCTTACTATTTTGCCTAAAATGGGATTTTTGGTTTAATAAACAATTGACAAAAACTTATTGCTCAAGCAACATGTTCCCAGTGTATTTTTTGTAGGAAAATTTTTTAACTACTGATTAAATTTCTTTAAGATTATAGAACCAGATGTTTCTTATTTCTTCTTGATTTCTTTTTTTTTTAAAAAGTGTTTTATTAGTTATTGATAGACCTTTATTTATTTATTTATTTATTTATATGTGGTGCTGAGAATCGAACCCAGTGCCTCACACATGTGAGGCAAGTGCTCTACCACTGAGCCACAACCCTAGCCCCATCTTTTCTTTTCTTATATTTTATAGGATTTGCTCATTTTATTGACCTTTTCAGTAGCAAATGTTTCCAATATTTTATTAGCTCTGCAAATATCTCTCTGAATATCTTCTCCACAAATTTTCACTCCTATTTGTGTCCTCTATCTCTAGATCAAGTTTGCCTGTAGTTTTCTGAGTTCGTTGCTGTTTTGAAAGAGTCATTATCTTATTTTGTTGATCATCTTATTAAACGTTGGGCTTCTTATTTCATTCATTTCTGCTCTATTTATTTTCTTTTACTTGGTTTTATTTTATTCTTTTATTCATTTTCTTACTTTTTTTATCTGAACTTAACTCAACTTTCCATCATTCCTGATTTCTACTGTAAGTATGTATGCTATAAATTTCCTACATTCCACTTTAACTGAACTCTACACATTTGATGGTAGTATTTTTTTATTTTTAATTGTTTTTTAATAAATGACAGCAGAATGTATTACAATTCATATTACACATATAGAGCACATTTTTTATATCTCTGGTTGTATATAACATATGTTCACCCCAATTCATACATGTACTTTGGATAATGATGTCCATCATATTCCACCTTGATGATATAATTCTGATATAATATGTTCTAATTTCCCTAATGATTACTTCCTTGACCCACAAGTTATTTAGAAGTATATTATTTCCATGCATATGGAGGGGTTTTTTTCCAGGCATTTTTTGTTATTATCAACTTAACTGCTTTTTGGTTATACAATGCCATCTGTACAATACTAATCCTTTGACATTGGTGAGATTTTTTTACTCTTGTAAATGTCCCAGGTATGCTTGAAAATCATGTTTAATTGTTGGGGATATTATTCTATAAATACCTATTAGATCAAGTTTACTACTTGTGATGATCAAATCAATTATTCCATTACTGAACTTTTTTTTTGATCTGCTTTGTATTTTAGTTTGTATGAGAGGTGTATTGTATTCCCACTATGATTATATATTTGTGTGTCTTTCTTTATGACTTTTTTTTTTTTTGAGGTGAGGTTCTTACTGTGTTGTCCAGCTGCCTTGAACTCCTGGGCTCAAGTGATCCTCTCTCCTCGGCCTCCCCAGTAGCTGGGACTATAGCTATGCACCCCCATACCTGGCTTGTGGCTTTGTTTCATTTTGTTTTTGCTGTTTTGCAGTGCTGGGGATCATGGCTTTGTGGATGCTAGGCAAGCACTCTAACTGAGCTATATACCCAGCCTGTGGATTTTCAATTTTCACCTCCGATAAATTGTGGTTATACTATTAGATGAATACTAGGTTAGAATTGCTATGCCTTCCTGGCAAATTGAACCATGTATTATCATGATCTTTTTATCTTTGGTAAAACTTTTTCCCTTAAAGCCTATTTTGTCTAATAGTGATATAGCTACTTCACTTTCTTTTACTGTTATTTTTCTTATTCTTATATGTCTCTTATGTATTTTTTGTATTCTTTGGGTATCCTTTCCATATTCTTATATGCTAGTAAAATCTATGAAGCTGTTTTTTATATCTTTTAACTATAGAATTTAGTTCATTTGCATTTATTGGAAATGTTGATATATTTAAAGCTATTTCTACCATCTTATTTTGCTCTTTATATTCTGACTCTTCTCTATTATTTTTTTCTTTTATTAATATTGCTTTGATTTAGGATATTTTGTTTCATTCACTTTTTTCTTTTAATAGTTTCAAAGTTACATGCTTTATCTCAGTTTTAAAAAAATTATGTTAGAAATCTTATCACACTAAATTAATCTCTCCCCTCCACCTGATTAATTTAAAGGTCTTTTGGAACAATTTAACTTCCATCACTCTCTTCATGACTTATTTGCATTTTGTGGTTATATGTACATTTTATGTTTTTCAATTTATTAATTATTTTTTAAATTGCAAACAAAAATTCTATATATTTGCAGTGCTCAACATGGTATTTTTGTGGTTGCCAACCCCCCAATGATTTATTTGAAATTTATTTTTAAATATTTGGTTATTTATTACTATAAAATTTGAGAATGCAAATTACACTTCCAGTTATATTATATTCAAATGCATTCAAAGATGAAATCATGCATGCATCTCATATTGCATTCATAGATATGCATTCAAGTGTAATTTGAAACTCACAAAATAACAATATTACATGTAAAACTAGACATAAAATAATTTTTTCAAATTATATTTATTCAGAAATAATTTTCGTGGGCTTGGACTCAACTTGCAACATCCTCTTAAGAGCACAAATCCAATCTGGCATGCAGCTCAAATAAACACCACTCCTTCCAGTCTTGCTGGTAGTCCAGCCACACAATATGTACATATGGAGAACTCATCCAGGGGACAGAAAAATCAATCCTGCCACCATCAATGAAGCTAATCAGATTTTTTTTTTTTTTTTTGAGAACTGGTCATGAACCCTGTCTTCTACAACTACTGCTATGTGTTTTTGAGGCATTAATTTGCCACGAAGAGAGACACACTGGCTCTGGTTTCCAAACATAATTTTTCTGGGATGAGGATAAATGAGATGATGTGTACTAGAACACTCTAACAGGTAGATAATGTTGTCAACATTCATGTTATGACTTGCTTCTAGAGGTTTTATTCCTTATTCTTGTACTCACAAGAATACAAGAATATGTTATGCCAATATGTTAAAACTGAGCAGAAAATTCATCCACAGTATGTTAGGCAGCTTTTCATTGCTGTGACCAAATGTACCTGACAAGAACAACTTAGGGGAGGAAAAATTTATTTAGGGCTCACAGTTTCAGAAGTCTCAGTCCATGGTCCGCCAACTGCACTGCTGTGGGCCTGAGGTACAACATGGCGTTTTGAAATACGTATACATTGGCTAAATCAAGATAATTAACACACACATTAGTTTACATACCTATTTTTTGTGGTCAGAACACAAGTTTTCTTAGCAATTTTCAAGTTTAAAATATAATATTATGAACTATAGTCACCATATTTTATAGATCGCTTGAGCTTTTTCCTCCCATCTAAATAAAATTTTGTAACCTTGAGCTAATATCTGCTCAAACTCCCCCACTACCAACCCCTGGTAACCACCATTCTTCTCACTGCTTCTAGAGTCCCACATTGTTTAGATTCCACATATAAGATAAATCATGTGTTATTTGTCTTTCTCCATCTATGTAATTTCCTTTAATGTAATGTCCTCAAGCTTCATATGTATTGTCACTGATGATGGAATTTCCTTATTTTTTTAAAGCTAAATATGATCCTATTGTATATGTGTGTGTGCATATGTATATACCTTTTTTATTTATTTTGTTTCATTTATTTATTTTACTGATTTTATACATTATTTTCTTTAGCCATTCATCAACGGATACTTAATTGCATATTTCGGTTATTGTGAATGCTGCAATCAACATAAGATTACAGACATCTCTTCCATATATTGCTCTCATAGCTTTATACACTCTACATTTGTTTATATTTAACCAATCTGCTGTTTCTATTGCTTTTTATTTTTCCTTGAATTCCAAGCCCTTTGTCTGTGATCATTTTCCTTCTATCTATCTGAAGTACACATTTTAGAGATTTATTTAATAAGGATCGGTTGATATTTCTTTCAAAATATCTTTATGTTGCAGGGTATTTCCCCCCCCCAGTATTATTGAAGATACTCTTCCACTGATTTTGTAGTTGTTGTTTTGTTTGTTTGTGGGTTTTGTTTTGTTTTCCTTGGTTTCCACTGCTCCTTTTAGGTCATTAGCTACAAACTCACTGCATTTCTTTGGTGCTAATTCTTTTTCTCCAGCTGCTCTCAAGATCTTCATGTCTTAGGTTTTTCTAGTTTCACTGTATTTGTAGGTAGGGATTTTTATTTATTTGTTGTCCTGCTTAAGGGTCATGGATTTTTTTTTATTATTTCATTATTCTGTTGTAAAAGCTCTTTGTCACTGTTTATCCAAATATTTCTTATGTCTTCCCCTATTATTCCCATCTGGGACTCTCAGTCCTATGCTACATCTTTTGTAAAAATAATTTCATATTTCTTAAGTTTCCTTTTGTATTTGTGACACCTTTGTCTTTTTCTTTTGAATTCTTGGTGATATGTTCTAATATATCACCCAGTCCAAAAATTCTATCTTAAGTGAGAGCTAAAATTTATCAAATCTATCCATTGATTGAATTTAATTTTTTCAATTATTACATTTTCATTTCTAGAAATTCTGGTTCTTACTCAATTTGCTATACTTTATATATAGTTTGTAACTCTTTACTCATATTTTCAATATAATTGTTTAGTTTGCTAAACAATTTTAAATTTTTTCAATTTGTTCTTTTTAGTTATACATGACAATAGAATCTATTTTGATACATTTATGCAAGCATGGAATATGTCTTATTCTAATTAGGATTCCAGTCTTGTGCATGTATACAATGTTGAGATTCACTATGGGGTGTGTGTGTGTGTGTGTGTGTGTGTGTGTGTGTGTATAGAGAGAGATATACATACATACATATAATAAGTCAGTCCTCCAAAAAACAATGGCAGAATGTTCTCTCTGAAGCTAACCCATAACAAGGAGCAGTGGGAAGAATAGAAGTTCAGTGTATTAGACAAAGGGGAATGAAGGGAAGGAAGGTGGAGAGGAATAGGAAAGAGAGTGGAATGAATTTGACACAACTTTCATACATATTATATATTTCATATATATATATACATATTTATTTCATATATTTCATATATATATATATATATATATGTGTGTGTGTGTGTGTGTGTGTGTGTGTGTGTGTGTGTATACATACTTTTGGTGTTATTTCAAACTCTCCTATTCTCCAAAACAGTGAAAGCCAAAGTTTAAGTTCATGGAGTTTGGCAGATACCTCAAGGCAAAGGCTACCTTCTGTGTTGCAGTTAAGCTTTTAGGTTCAAGTTTTCATTCGTCTTCTTTGTTTGCCATTTCATTGATACATTCTAAAGATTTAAAGATGTTTTTCAAATAATTTTAGTTGTTTTCTGTGTGTGTCAGAGAGTCTTCATATTGCTAGAAACAGAAGTCTCTTCTTTGGTAACTGAGTAGTTTCCTTCTTCTTTTGCCTGCCTCCCCTCCTCCCTGTTTATGCAGTTTTAAAATGCTAACAAATGGCTGTAACTCGAAAAACATCTGAGCCCCACATTTGCTTTACCCTCCAATCAGATTTCTCTTTCTCCTTATTTCCCCATTTCTATCCTCAATCAGTGCAAAAGCATCATGGTAAGACTTTGTGCATACAGTGCCCAGGAGGGGGGGATGGTAGAAAAGGTTAGATTGTCATTGTTCATGCCTGATTAAAGAAATTCTTTTTTTTTTTTTAACCAGGGATTGAGCCCAGGGGCCCTTAACCACTTCGCCACTTCCCCAGTGGTTTTTATTTTCTATTTTGAGACAGGGTCTTGCTAAGTTACTTAGGGTCTCATCATTTGCTGAGGCTGGCTTTGAACTTGCCATCCTCCTGCCTCAGCCTTCTAAGCCTCTGGGATTACAGGTGTACATGCCTGGCTAGAAATTTTATTCTTACTGTTGTAAATTGGAGACCTGAATTCATTGCCTCACTGAAAAAAATTAATAAATGATTTTAAATGTAGATGAAAAAGTAGTTTTAGAATACTTATTCATGTATATAGGAATTACATAGGTTCTGTGTATTTGATGGAGAATTTAACTAACAATTAAATTCTAACACAGATAATTTAAATTGAGCTTTTGGAATATAATCATGTGTAATATGCCTTATGTAGTTAAACACATTTGTGTCTTATCCCTCTGCTATAGTTTGGACCTTGAATATCCCCTGAAGTTATATTCCGCCCCCCACCCCCAGGTGTTAAAGGCTTGGTCCCTAGGGTGGTGTTATTGGGAGGTACTGGAAACTTTAAGTGAGGTCTAGTGGGAGGTCTTTAGGTCATTTAAGGTGTGTCCTAGACAGGGATTGTGAGACTCGAAGCTTTTTCCTCTCTTTCTCTCTCTCTTTCCTCGTAATGAGGTGAGCATTTTTGCTCTGCATGTACCCTGCCCTGGTGGGCTGCCTCAACACAGGCCTAAAGTACAGGGGCTAATCAATTATGAACTGGAACCTGAAAAAGTCTGAGTCCGAATAAACCTTTTCTCTGTACAAGTTAATTAACCAAAACATTTTTTCTGATAGTCATAAAAAACTAACATACCCTCAAATTATAAACTCCTTGACACTATAGTTCATATCTTATGCTTTTTTATACTTTTCCCACATCTTTTAGTTTGGGGATTCAGTGGCTGATGAAGTTTTATAGAGGTGGCCGTCAGTGGAGCATGGAACTCCTTTGGAGTCCATTATTTTCCCTGATCTACTCCCTAATGGAGGAAAAAATCTAGTGAAAAAGACTCAAACATATATGCCCAAAGAAATAAGGTTTTGAATAATCTACTTCCTCCTCCTCCTCCTCTCCTCCTCCTCCTCCTCCTACTCCTGCAACTCCTCCTCCTCCTTCTCCTCCTCTTCTTCTGTACTACAAATTGAACCTAGACTACTTTACCACTGACCTACATCCCCACCTCCTTTTAATTTTCGATTTGGGGATTAAAATTAAAAGTTGCCCAGGCTGTATCTCTAACTTGCCATCCTTCTGCCTCAGCCTCCTGAGTCACTGAAATTATAGACTTCTTGCTTCTTTTTCATGATGGCTCATTTGTCAGTTATCCTATACTCAGCCACTCAATTGAACTCTAAATCACCAATAGAACTGAAGAATGCATATGTCAAAGCCAACCACAGACTGTATGGACACATGACTATTCAGCAATGCATGGCATGTGTACCTTAGGGTGTAGGATTCTAACTTTGTTGGGTATTTAGTGTTTTTCTAGAGTTTTCTGAATGTTTGATTGCTCTCTCTCTGGCCCCTTTTGGTGTGATTTTTATAAAAAACACAAGCATTTTAACACATACACAGCATGTGTTAAAATAGAAAAAAAAATAATCCATAGGTTACAAAAAATGACTGGGAAACTTCTCCTTGATTTTTAGAACAATGAACAGCTCACAAAAACGCCACAGTTCAGAGGAGCAAAAATTGTTTTGTGTTGAAATTGAAAATGATTCTTTTATAAATGAAGTTGATCAAAATTTCCAGCAGGACCATTGCCTGAAGGAAAGTGTCCTGGGCTCCAGCCTGTTATGCCTAACAATGAACCACACAAGTCTGGACAGATGGTCAGATTCCAAAGTGTTTCTCATGTTACACTATTTTCTTCCCATTAACTCCCCTGAATTGTGCAGGGGAAAGGGAAAATGCTGTAACATTTGAAAAGTATAAAGAATATCTTCAGTACATTTTGGAGAGTCACAAATATTAAACATGATCTTAGTAAACTCTTCTTTTTTAGAAATGTATTCCTGGGCAAAATATGTTTGCTTCCTGTGGATAGCGTGATTTATCTTCCTTCTACCTAGAAATATAAAATAGAAGATGCATTTCTGTAGTTGACTAGGCTGTCTCTTCTCCGTTTCCCTCTCTCAACATTAAGTAACATTATCCATTCGGTTTTGAACTCCAGTGAGGCAGAAAACCTGAGGCTCGTTTTTAACATCTCATGCAGCATCCAGCATCAATACTGCCCTTGCTCCCTAAACAGTTCTCAGATACGTCCGATTTTCTACATTTCTAATACTATCATTCTGGTCCAAAGTCCTGATAGCTCTCACCTGGATTATTGCAATAAGTACCCGTCTTATCTGCCTGCAGTGACCTTCTCCTATTCGCCCATCTGCCAATAGGCACTGCAGCCAAGACACAGCGATCTTTTCCAAATGCAAATCTGGTCATGGGTCTTACGGCCATCAGAAATTAACATTATCACTTTTAGGGTCAAGACAAAATTCCTTACCTGGTGCACACAGCCCTGCATGGCCCTTCCTTACCTCTCCAGCCCCACCTTTTAACTCTAGGCTACCCAACACATCCCTTTTCTATTCCCTCTGTTTTTCCTTCTCCAGAAGGGTCGTTCCCCACTGTTTTCAACTTCATTAAGCCCTATTCCTCTTTCAGAGAGTAACTCAGGCATTACGTCCTCAGGGAAGCCTCCCCTGACCTGCCCTAGCTTTATTCAAATAATTAGGTCAAGTCCTGTTGTTTGCCCCTGTGGAACCACATATCTTATCTTTCACAGCACTTGGACAAAAAGGAGAGATTTATGATGCTTTGCCTCAGGACTGGGGGTTTCAAGTGAGGAAACAGGAGCAAAGGAGTATATTTATTTAATAATCAGACCCCTAAAATTCAAGCCATTATTTCTAAACCACAAAGAAAAATATACATAAACATATTGTATCTAAGATTTCTCAAAAGAACTAGGACGGATAGGGTTGGGGACATAGCTCAGTGGTAGAGCACTTGCCTAGCACATGTAAGGCCCTGGATTCAAGCCCTTGCACAGCAAATAAATAAATACATAGAATGGAATAAAGCCCTTCAAAAAAAAAAAAGCTAGGGATTTTCAATAAATAGCAGAAATTCTTCAGCAATAAATAAGTTCATTTGTCTGCATTATGACTGAGTATATAATTTAAGAGCAAAAAGCATCTTAAAAATTGTTTAAACCATGCTTCCATGGAAAAAATATATGAGAAAGGTAAATCTCAAAATTGACTCTCATGGGCCTCACAGTTCAATGACAAGAGTATGAAGCGGAAGAATTAGTCAACAAACTGACAAACTGTTGAGCACCATTGTTTGCATTGGTTTCCTTTTTCAAGGTCCTCTTTTCATTACTATATACTGTCCCTGCTTAAACCATTTACATAAACACAACAATTAAAATGTAATTGTCCATTAATTATAATTTTGCTTTTAATTGACAAATTGAAACCATATGTTTCCTGTGTACAACATTATGCTTTGATTGTATTTATACACATACATTGTAGATGGCTAAAACAATCTATAATATGAATTTACCTCACATACTTACTTTTGTGGTGAAAACACTTAAAATATCTTACTAGTTTTCAACTACACAATATATTATCATTAACTGTAGTCACCATGCTATATAATATTGATCTCTTAAACTTATTTCTCCTAATGAAAATCTGTATGCTTTGAACAACATGTCCTCAGCCCCACCACCCATCAACTCTCAGTACACACTTGCCCATCTACTGCTTCTATGGGTCCAACTAAAGACTGCTTTCTACCCTAACAGGATGATACAGTACCAGTAAAACTTTATGGAGAGCCTTTGAACAAAGGGATGATGTGGGCTATTGAAGTTATATTAGAATGCAGTCTGATTTTTTGGTACACAAAACCAGCTCTTCATATTCCTTTATTTCACCTCTCTTTGTATATTAAGTCCTAAACAAGAGATACTAGGAAAGAAGAGTCTTCTTCTTATTTTAAGGCTTGAAGAAAAATGAGTGTACAACTCACCCACAGCACATGCCAAGAAAGTTTGTTCATAACTTTCTCAAACACCAGATGCATTTCTCAGTCTCTGGACTGTCCTCTCATTTAACCAGTCTCTCCCTCTTCCAAGGATCAGTGAGAATGGGACATTATTATTACATGGCTGCTTGCCCACTAAGTCCACTAATAAGCTCTTTTCTTGGTAACAGTAGTACTCAGAAGGGATGGACATGTTCTCCTGTTCTTTGCAATAGCAGTACAATAATAAAATTCCATCTACCCTTTCTACTTGGTTCGTCTTATAACTAGGCAGACTAATGGCCAGATTGCAGCACAAAACTTTGTGACTTATAGACATACATTGGAAACCATTCAGTCCAACAACTCAATTTGTGCAAGAATGCTTTTCGAAACACCCTAAACAGAAAAGAGATTAAATTCATACTTAGGCTTAAATCCTTCAAGTAACTAGTTCCTTGTGTGAAAGCTCTTTAAGGTAACAAGAACTTTAAATTCAAGAACTCTGCTTGTGTTCATCAACAAATACATGACTATTTTTAACAAAGCAAGCCTGTGATATCCTCAAGCTTTATTTTGGCAGTAAAGTGTATATAAATTCTTTAAAACCAAGGCCATTGGGTAACAGTGTACTTTTTAACCTTACACAATAATTCACTGCTTGTATATTTTCAGCAATTACATCAGTTACAAGGGTTAGCTCAGAAACAGAGGGACTGAAACCATCCAGGAATCTGTTACTCTCTTCTTTTTCAGATTCTCATACTTTGATAATTCAATTCTATGTGCACTAGAAGAGTGTCTAAACCAGACAGAAGCTCCCCTATCCATTCTGGGAAAGTCAGAGAGAGGATAATTTCCTTTGTTCTGTTTACAAGGTACTACTTTAATTAATGAAGATGAAAAAGAGATTTATTAATCAAAGAACTTTTTTTTCTATTTTTTGGTCAAGAATTTTTGTACTTTCAGTGAGTTATTTTGGTCTCAAAATTGCCGTGACTGCAATAGTTCATTACATCACACTCATATTTGCATGAGAAATCTCTCCAATGTTTATATGTTACATGGCAACATAAGTAGATTCTTCCATCTATACGATCGATTTACCCATACGATAGTACTAGGAAATTGGGTTTTCCAGGGTATCACTCCTTTATTTTACTTGGCGGTGTGCCTGGCAGTGAAGAGCTTTAAATTCGACATCTGTCATTGCCTATCTTGGTCCAAATTATATCATGCTAAATAGCATGAAGAAGTCTGCACAGTCGGGAAGTCAGTAGGGGGGTTATGAGTGGTAAACTTCATATTACTACATGCTTATGGGTGAACATTAGAACTGTCAGCCACGTGCTTCCTGTAGATTTCCAGAAAGGTAGAAAGGGTAGTGCCACTGGGATCCAGAGGCACTGACATACATGAAGAATGCAGAAGATACATAAATCATGGCGGACATTCATTCCATTTGGCCCCCTGTGATTCCACCGACATCACTGTGGGTAACCGGGGTCTGCATGGGGACCCTCTCCCTTCTGCACTCGATGCTTCTGAGGTGCTGCCAATCTAAACCAGACCCCGCAGTCATTTCACACACTTCCCTAATAACGTCCTCAGGGGCTGTCATGTATTTTCATGCGTTTGCCCTATTATCCCTCCCTGCTTGAGTCTTACAGATAATTGATGATACTTCAGTTAATCATCTTTCTCCCTCTTTTGTTCACCAGGTACCTCAGCCTTCAAGGGTCTCCTTTATTGAGAATCGATGTCTTCTCCTAGGTAATTGATCACCGTAGACCCAGGGACACTCGATTCATCGTCCGGGGAGGGTAATCATCATGAATAATCATAAAGCTGTAGCTGCACTACTGCAAGAGTGCAAGCAAGTGCTGGACCAGCTCTTGTTGGAGGCGCCAGATGTGTCAGAGGAGGACAAGAGCGAGGACCAGCGGTGCAGAGGTGAGGTTCTGCTGGGAGGCACCAGGGGTGAGCCAGCAGGTTCACTCCCCTCTCCCCTGCCTGCACGACACGTTCTCATCTCTGCCCTATTTTTCTTCTCTTGGCAGATGACCACCGAGAGATGAGTGGATTTCTAGGGCATGAATGGGATGTGGGCTACAGGCGGACAGGCAGGGGAGGAAGCCCACTTTGTCCCAGTGAATTGCTGTCAGTTCTAATTTTAGGCTTCAGTAAACACGAGGCTACAAGAAACAGTTTAGTTCAAGAAGAACAAAGGGTCCAAGTTGGCTGGTGCACGTAAATTTCAATTATTAAAAAATTGAAGTAACTTCTGAATGGTGGCTCATACTTTTTTTCAAACAGGGATTTTGTGCTTCATCAATTTCCATAGACTTCTACAGTTTCCATAAATATGTCATCTCACCAGCCCCATCTCTCTTTTCTTGGTCACCAACACATAGTAAAATAAACCCACTCATCTCTACAAATAGCAATTGCATCATGCTCAGGATTTAAGATTTTGGCTTTGAGCTCATTTTGTAGTTTGTTCTCTTCATCGTTATAGATAAGTCATCAATTGGGAAGTCTCAATCAAAGTCTAGAAAGTGAAAACAATCTTTAGTTCTTCTTTGACCCATTGTGGAGAGGCAACTCTCTGTATTTAGGTTTCCTTTTTATCATATAATTAGATTCTGATGAACTTTTCATATTTTTTTGTATTTTTTAGTGTCTTGCTATTTCACGCAAAAGTAAGATTCCCAAATGAAATGCACACTCACCGAGTCCTTTTGTTGTTCATTATGTAATGGAGGAATGTTCTGAATGCTTTCTTCATCACTTTCTTGTATAAAAGTACATTTTACAGGGATACTTTAAAGCTCTTGTGGGATCGATTATGGGTTTCCTTTTGTTTGACTAGCCAGGTGCCCCCACGTGTGACTTTGCTTGCATATGCTTAGCCCGATATCACCAACGTTTTTTGATGTCAGACCCTTGTCAGGGAATGGCAGGTTCCTGGGCATCTACTGAAGATGCCTTGTTGCTGGTCCTAGTTCTCCCCCGGGGGCAGTGCGTTCCTTGTGTGGAGTCGTTTCTACTCAAGTTTTTCTCTTGACCACTTACCCCATCTCACGCTTTGGGTTCTCAACCCAAATTCCCTTAAGCTTTATGTTCTCCCTAGTAAAGCCTCTGAGCCCCCTGATCGGGTAGCATTTTCTTCCCGAGTGTCACAGAATGGGAGAAATAATCAGTTTAGTTACAGATAAGGCAAATCACGGCTGTCAAATCACTAAATTAGACACGGTCCTCCAGGTAAGCTCTGTGGGGAGATCAGTGATCGCAGAGGCAGAGGCGGCGGCTACCGGGTCGGATTTGACAGTCTGGTGATGGCTGAATCCCGTAAACCGATGGAGAGGAATCTTCCTGGGCAGAGCCACCCAGGACCGCAGCTTCCCCACCCCCGCGGCCGAGCCGCGTGCTGCACCGCAGCGCAGGCGGTTGACCGCGCGCGGGGCGGAACGCGCGCCCTTAGCCTGGCAGGTGGTTTCTGAGCATCTCCAGCAGGCGGGTCCTGCCACCACCGATGTCGTCAGCTCTTGTGCCCCCGAGAGAAAGGCATTAGTACAGGGTCACTTCTGGCGGCAGGGCGAGCCAGCGGGCTCTGAAACACAAACAGTGGTTTTTATGTTTCTCCCTTCCACCTCTCAACCACATCCGGGGAGCAGAAACTGAAGTCCAAAGAGATCATCTTTTACAGATGTATTTTAGAGGCATCTTTTCTTTCAGTGTGTTCCACTGGACTGCTCATGGTCTGGCATGATCTGTAGGGAAGAGGTGGGGTGCAGGAGGAAAACCTGAGCTGTAAAGAATAAGCCTTCTCCATTTTGATGAAGCCATTTGGAAAGACTAAACTACTCAGTCCAAAGGGCGATGAAGATCTGGGAACCCAGAGATTACATTTCTGCTGTCATGAGGCGACTTATGTTCATCACAGTGTCCAAATAATTTACCAAACTGGGACACTTTTGAGACAGAAAGGGACACTATTGATAAGTACCCTAGGACGACACAGGACCCTTCTAAGCAAACAGGACTGAATGGTCATCCTAATACCCTTGAAGAAATTTTCTCTACACATATATCAGAAACATTTTCAGAAGCTACAATTTGGTCTGTGGCAGTAAGAGCCAGCTTTGCCAGCAGACTGTGATCCCACAGGTCCCAGATGTCAGGGTTCCACTTTCAATGTGGGAATTGCTGTTGCAGAGTATTGCAGAGTCGGTGCTCAGGAGCCCCAGGCTGCTGAATACCAGGAGTGGGGGGTGTTCAGAGTGACACTTATAAGTCATTATAAGTGTCAATCAGTGCAGATAATTCACTGGTGTGGCCTATATGATATCCCCTTCAATGTCAAGCAGTCCTTTCCTGACAGGAAACTTCCTTTCCTTTGCCTAGTTGGCAAGTTAAAAAAAAAAAAAAAAAAAACATCAAGAACTAAGGTACAGTTAGATTTTCTTCCTTCTCTTCTTTTGGTTTTTGTTCTCTCTGTCATATCTCTTTTGCCCTATTCAGCATGCCTCATGTAGACACAACAGTAACCACATCTTTTAACCATGATGGTCTTCTACCCATCATGATGTGATTTACAAAAGGAATGGGACATGAGACATGATATCTGTTTGCAGGAAGCTCCCAGCCCAGTGAGACAGACAGGTGTAGTTAAGGAGGAGGTATGAAGGCTGAAAGGAGCAAGCACCTGTGGTTTAAGAGCACAGAAAGGTATTTTCAAGTCCTCTTTGAGGTCATGGTAAGCTGGAAAATGACAACCTTTGCATTGAAGACTGAAGGTAGTGGGTCTGAATTTGATCGTCAAGGCATTGAGTGAGAGGGATACAGTCAGAACAGGATGTACAAAATTCAATAATTAAAGAATTTTATACAAGGCAATAGCCTGATCTATCTTGTTTTTAGGGGAAAAAGGGGGAGATCAAAAATAAAGAAGATGATCCAGAGAGGATATGGAGAAAAGGAATACTTTTACATTCTTGTTGGAATTGTAAAATTAGTACAACCACTATAGAATCAATATGGAGGTTCCTCAAAAGACAAAAAATGGAACAACCATAAGATCAGGCTATGCCACTCCTCAGTATTTATCCTAAAGAATTAAAGACATCATACTATAGTAATACATGCATACCCATGCTTATAGCAGCACAATTCACAATAGCCAAACTATGGAACCAACCTAGATGTTCATCAGTGGGTAAATCGATAAAGAAAATGTGGCATATGTATACAGTGGAGTTTTAATCATAAAGAAGAGTGAAATTATTTCATTTGCAGGAAAATGGATGGAACTTGAGAACACTATCTATGTTAAGTGAAATAAGTCAAACTCAGAAAGTCAAGAGTCATATGTTTTCTCTCCAATGTGTCAGGTAGAGAGGAAAAAGGAAAAGAAAAGCAGGAAGTGGGAAGGAATCTCAGGAAAATCCAAGGGAAATCAATAAAGTAGAAGAAAATAGCCACGGGGAGGAAAGAAGGGAGGGAAAGGAGAAATACTGGGGAATAATATTGGCCAAATTATATTGTTATAACATGTCTATGTATGAATATGTGGCAATGAATCCCACCACTATGTATAATTGTCGGGCCCCAATAAAAAATATGGAAAAATAAGGAATATTCGGTGAAATTATAAACAGCAATTCAAGCAAAAATTATTGAAAAAGAAGAGGAGGAAATGAGTTTTAGAAATGACAGGATTCAACAACCAGTTAGATTCAGGGAGACAGAGAAAGTAAATGTCTAGACTAATGTCTGAGCTTCAGACTTGGGTGATTTTGTGCATGGTGGTACCATTCATCAAAAAAGAGAATATGAGGGGAAATAAGTTCAGAAAAGAGCTGATGAGCTGAGTTTTGTACGTGTTCAGTGTGAGATACCTGCAAGATAAGTACCACGAGATTTATAGCTGGCAATCATGTATATAGGACCATGGTCCTTTATCCAGAACCCTGAAGATCACAGGTACTTCAAAATTCAGACTTTTCCCAATGGGAGGAGGGTCTTTGGGTACATATGTTTCTATTCATTGTTGAAACAGAAGGTAGGGTGGCAGCTAAGATAGACATCAACCTTTTTTTTTTTTTAAGCAAAACTTCTAAATAATCTCACTCAGTAGGATAATTGGGACTATAAATTGCCCTACCCAATTCAAGTCTAGTTTGGATTGTAAACATAAGGAGAATTTTCTACTTTCCAGAGATTTGGGGGTTTCTGGATTTTGGATAGAAGACTGTGAACCAGTAGGAATAGATTTGGTGCTCACTGAGAGATTTAAACATAGCCACTAACATGAAATTAAGGCTGTTTCACATTTAATTAATCTCTCTTCAAATCTCATCTGTGTTTTTCATATTGATTGTCTGGACTCAAGTGTTGTCCATGGTGAAAGAATGAGATGGGGTCTTAAAGAAGCAAAAAGAGGTTGAACAAACTTACGGTTTACATTACCCAGCTGCCACAAGCCCACAATACCATTCCATTCCAGTCCCTTTCTCATTTTACAGGGAAAATAATATTTCCTCCATTCCTTTCTCTGATTCTTCATGCAGAGATAGTCACTGAAGTGCTTTACTTCCTGCTAAAAACCTTTCTTAATGCCTGACTACCCCAATTTACCTGTAGGGCAAAGGAGAGCAGGGCCACCCCTGACAGATAGCTCCTTGCTATTATTCTTTGAGTCAGAAGCAACAGCTCAGACCAGCCACAAGAACTAGGGAAAAGTGTTTTTGCTACTGAGGTGCTTCATCATAACACGGGGGAGTTCAACAGCCTTTTCTTTGACTGCAATTTCCTTACCTGAACTCTGACCTCTGCAGCTTCACTCCCCAGCGAGTTAAGGACCCTGATCCAGGAGGCGAAGGAAATGAAGTGGCCCTTCGTGCCTGAAAAGTGGCAGTACAAACAAGCCATGAGCCCAGAGGACAAAACAAACCTGCAGGATGTGATTGGCGCCGGGTTGCAGCAGTTACTGGTAGGAAGAGCTCCACCACCTGCCCCTCTGACATCCCCAAGTGAGGCCTTTAGTCTCTAAGTGGTCTAATAGATTACATTTCTTTGAAGCAAAAGACAGTCCCTATCTTTATGGTCTGCTCTGCCAGATTGACTAATGTAGGGGAAATTGCTGTTCGAAAAGCATCTGCCTGGAAGATCTGATGTTGGAAAGGCATACCTAGTAAAAGTGAACAAGGGTGGTGGGTGGGTCCAATATGAAACCTGTCATCCTGAACCATTTAGGCATCCTTGGTGAACCAAAGCAGTTTTGATTCCACAAGGCCTCCAAGCATTCTTATTTTAAAATGCCACTTTCTAAAAGTTGGGTAGCTTTAAAAAAATAAATTATGCACTGCCTCATCAAGGTGACTTGCTGACTAAACTGTTGAAGTTTAACAGTAATTGAAAACATAATTTAAGCCCTCCGAATTAATCATAATTTAATAGAGGCCATCAAAAACATATAATTCAAGTCCTCCTGTTAGGATTTTATTTGACACTTTTTCAAGCCTCGGGATATTTCAAAACATCATTCACTATCTCTGATGGTATTTAGGCTCAACATTCTTTATAGCAACAGGATTTCATGGTTTATATGAGATTGTTGGCTCTATTTTCTTAACAGTGTTTCTCCTACACCAATTCATCTAATCACCACTTTGGTTTTGAAGTCTCTGCTTGGTATTGACACTTGGTTGATGTAGTATGATTATTCCTATATGTTTCTAACTATTGATGAAAGTCAGATTCACTTGGTATTAAGTGGTACAATTGACTTCCATCCAGTTTTCATAAAATCTGAAAGAGAATAATAAATGTAATAGTAACTATTTATTAATATTATGTTTTCTATTCTGTTTGTCTCTGCCATATTTTGACTCCCACACCTAAATATAAAATCAGGTCCATATGAATGTGGATTAGTTTATATCCCTTCCCTGGATCCCACCTGGGGTTTTATTTGTTCCCTTAACTTCTCATGTTTAAGGCTGTTTGGGAAGCATCAGGTCAAGGTCATTGACATGCTTATCCTCAACTCATCTATCAGAAATGAATTCAGTGGATACCTCTACTCCAGATAGGAGAGAACTTCAGGAACAGCATAGGAACCCTGGTTAGGGCTAATAATTCAGGCTTAGATTAGGTTCTGGGGATTTTTTTTTTTTTTTTTTTTTTTTTTTTGGTGGTGGTACTGAGAATCAAGCCCAGGGCCTCATTAATTATTTTGTTTTATTTTTATTTTTTAAATTTTTTTTCCTTGGTGGTACTGTAGATTGAACCCAGGGGCACTTTACTACTTGAGCTACATTGCCCAGACCTTTTTCAAAATTTTATTTTGACACAGGGCCTCACGCAGTGGCTGAGACTGTCCTCAAACTTGAGATCCTCCTGCCTCAGCCTCTGGAGTAGCTGGGATTATGGGCATGTGCCACCATACCCAGCCCATTTTCCTTTTTAGTGACATTGTTTTTGTGCCTACATTCTTTCAGGAGGTTGTCAAGGAAGCCTACTGGCTTATAGGTATTTTTTTCATCACATAAAATTTCCTTTGTTTGGAGATCAGGCATTAGAACAATGACAACATCCCAAAATTTCTACTCTCTCAGTTTACATGGGATTGTGTTTTGGGATCATCCCAAAAATAAATGTATAGAAATTGTCCTTAACTATTGAAGCATAAATCTAGGAAAGACCCCTTGATCTATGGACATTCAACAGCACATTTAGGGACTTACCAGAAACAGTGAAACCTCCACTTCTCTCATACCCCCGACAAAACTAAACAAAACAGGTTAAGCAGACTGGAGATGGCAAGCCCAGGAAAAGTGAGTACTTGGAAAGAATGCAGTGTTGAGCCAGCAGTTTTAAATAAATGTGGTTGGTATTAGTGGAAAAGTGGAATGAAATAAGTATAATTTTTTAAATCACTATTGAGTCTGCAAAGTGTTTGCATGTGCATAATCTCATTTAATTTCTCAAGATAGCCTTATGGTGGTTATCACCGTTATTATCTTCATTTTACAAAGGAGGCAACTAAGGTGCAGAAAGACAAATTTGTCCAAGGGAACGGAGGAGTATATGGGAGAGCTTTGACTTTTAGCCTCCTCTTTTTTCCAATCCCAGTTTTCCATCAGGAAGCCCTGAGATGTGTTCAAGCAGACTGTCCAGGAGACCTCCTCTAGAAGGAGTCTGTCCAACAAGACAGCCACTAGTTGCATGTGGTTCTTGAGTACTTCATAGTGCTAGGCCATATAGGATTAAATGGAACAAAAAGTTTCCCCCTTTTTTCCCCCTGCAATACAACAGCATTAGAATATAAACTACTAATGGAGAGGAAATAAAATCCAAAGCCTAGAGGGAAGGGAAATGCGGTGTTTACAAAGTATTTTCCATGAGACATTAGAGTGGATGCTCACCCATCATTTATAGTTTTATTGACTTTTTGTTAATTCCTATGAAGACAGCCACATGTGGCCAGGGCCACCATTCTACTGGACAGTGCATCTCTACTTCAGTGCTTTTTACAGCGAGACCTCCCAAGCACAGTGTCAGAATCCCACAGGAACTTGGAAATTCCATATCTTGGGCCCCCATCAACAATCCTCTACACAATCAAAAATCCTGGGAGTGGAAACTCAGCACTTAGCATTAGACAAGGGCTCCAGATGATTATGAAGGCTGAAGTTTGAGAACTGCTGCCCTGAAGAAAAAAAATAGAGGGGAGAATGAGAGAGAAAGGCAGATCCTTAATGGAGAGGTGAGGACCAAAGGGACAAGGTAAAAAGAAAAGGAGAATCCCAAGTGAAAACTGAGACCAGCCGAGAAAGACATCTCTTCTCCATCAATTCTGGGAGTTGTTGCTTAAATGGGAGCTGCTCTGGAGGAGCCCACCAGAGCTTCCCTTGCTCAGGGAGTCCTTGTATGATTAGGCTGGTGGCACAGGGAATGCTACAAGCCTTCCTGGGAAACTGAGAGCAGAGTGGCTGTGCTGAAAGCAGTCCCGGCTTTGACCATTGGGTGAGAAAGTTCCTCTGACTTGGAACATAGGGTGAGGCATCTTTGGGACGTAGCACACCACTGTTAACAGGCTTTCACTTCTCTGGTTTCATCCTGCAATCACCAGTTTCGCCTCCCTGTTTCCAAAGTGGGTAGCAACGTTAGTTGAAAAATTGAAGCTGATGTTTTTAGACTCTGGAGTCTCCGTGCATCTGGGGGTTAATGTGAGCTGGGAGAGGAGCTGTTCAAGGTTGTTGAACTGTTTTTAGAGCACATTCATCACTCTCTCACTACGCTTCTATGTATTTCACAACTGTGGAAACAGAGGCACCGAGAATTGAAGAAGTTTGTGTCCGGTTCACAAGGTCACTCAGTGGCAGCTCTAAGAATCAGTCCATTAGGCCTCCTTTAGTCCCTAAGGTATTTAATCTGGGAGCTTTTTGAACTCTGAGCATCATTTTCTTTAGCTTACCCAGCAAGCTATAAATTAGGAACCACACCTCCTAAGACTTTTAGGGCACTTTCCTATTGTGCCAGACCCCAAGTGCACAATTGCTAAACCACTCTGTTTGTAAATACAGAGAACTATAGCGCCCTGTGGGCCAGGCTCTCTCCAACTCTCACTGCTTTTAATATCTTAGCTTGTTTAAAAAAAAAAATAGCTTGAATAAACTCCATGGCTCATTTTTGTCCCAGTACACCATCAGTTTCAACCTCACAACTTAATGAAGCTGAGTGGCCACGTTTTAATAATGGACAAGTTGTGAGTTTCCACTCTGACATAAGTAATAGTCAAAGGCCCATGAGTTGGTCTTTTCAGTCCTTATTTTTTTTCTTACAGTTTGTTTATGACTTTGTGTTTTGTTTTGTTTTGTTTTTAACCTTGACATGGAATCTTTCCCATAAAAATCCCCCTCCTTTAAAAAAAATTAATATTACACTTCGAGGATAAAATACTGTGTCATTCAGTTAATTCCACAAATAACAGCAACATAAAATACATAAGAAAAAGGTAAAATCAGAACTCTTTTTCACAGTTACCGAACTGGTGAATTTCATGGTCATTTATAATGTTCTCAGCCTGAACTTTATCAAGAAAAAAAAAATTTATGTGTGTTTTGTGCTTTGCTTTCTTCTCAACACCCCTCCCCAGACCCTCCCCCCCCTGCCCCACACCCGGCTCCCTCCCTCCTCCCCCACCCTCCAATCTTTTTCCCTTTGGTGTGTGGCCACAGACAGAAATTTATGGCAGGGGTCAACCTCCTTTACACTGCACACAAAGCTTGCTGACTTGAGAGAGTTTGTCCCCCTCTCCCAGAAAAAACACCTGCAGTACGCTCCCCAAGAAACCTGGAGAGATGGGAGATTAATGTGGCTGTAATAGCCGGGCAGTGTTCTGGGTATTATGCCCTCTCCCCAGGTAGATGGGTCTTTTCCGAGATGATACCAATTATTTATTGCTGAAACATCTGTTGATAACTGCAGCTGCCCTTGTAAAACAAAGCATATCGTAGGGTCACAGGCTATGGGGACCTAAAATCCTGCCTCATGCTAGCTTCAGTCTATTCAGCAACACCCTCGAGTCCGTGGGTTACCATCCTCTCTAATGTCTCATCGTGCCATGGAAAATACTTTGTAAACACGGCACTGCCCCTTCCCTATAGGCTTTGAAGTATTATTTCATCTTCATCGGTAATTTATATTCCAGTGCCATTGTACTGTGGGAAAAAGAGGGGGAACCTTTTTGTTTTCCATTTAATTGTATATCGCCTGACACTTTGACCTGTATTATTAGTATTAGTCAGAAAAAGGATTTTCTCCCTCTCTTATTTAAAAATAAAATTTCAAGGGAAAGTAAGCACTCCTTCAGCTCTTTTCACTCAAAACAATGTTTACACTCTGAGAGGGAAAGATGAAAAGCAGGAGCAACTTTTTTCAAGTGCCGGAGAAGGGCATTTCAGTTTTTGAAAGAGAACAGTAAGGCCCTTATAAATATCATTCAGTAAAACCTTTGATGGATTTTTCAAAAAGTACTGAAGGCCGTTAGCATGGTTTCTAAGCCAGGCTTTGGGCTGCAGCCGTGCAGGGCCAACTAGGAAAGCCCATCCTGCCTCCGAGGTGCCAGGGAAGGAGGACACCCGTCTCCAGGTGGATGCCACCTCTGGGATGTTTTGCAGTAACTTTCACTCTTCTGAAAGGAACAGTTCCTTTCACAATCAAAAGGAAATCTGAAAACAGAGCTTTTACAAGGGCAAGAAAAGGCGCATTTGGGTTTCTATGTATATAGCAATTGGGAGCAGAATTGTCTGATAGACCCCAATTTTGAAATTCCTACACAGAGTTGGGGGTCCTGAGGCTGGCAGGGGACTAGTGTTTCTCCCCAACCTGTTTCTTGGAGGAAGAGGCCTGCTCTAAGGCAGCCCTGAATTTCCTATGGCGCCTCCTCAAGGAAAAACAGGGGAATTAATGTCTATGATCTGACACAAAAGCTCATCTGAGGTGAGGGGAAGCAGGATCAGAATGAGGGTACCTTTTTCCACTGCCTTTTCTATTTCTGGAAATACGTAATCTGCTGGCCTATGTGCCACAAATATTCTTTAAGAGTTTTTTTTTTTTTTTTGCTACCTAGAAGAGATTTGAATATAGAATTCCCCTCCACGTACACACAAATTAAAATGTTTAGTTATTTTCTTTTGCTATTTGGAGTGGAAAGCCTTTGTGGATAAATACATTTTGATAAGTTCAGCTTTCAGAATATTTTTCTAAGGTGCTTCTTTAGATAACCTTGGTCCCTCCAACTTGATATTTTTATTTTAAACTATATAATATATAAAGGGGCAAGGATTAAGGCATATATAAGTGTGAATAAATATACGATTTGGCCCATTGTAAAACTGCAGGAAAATGCTTCCCAAATGTCTAGTGTGACTAATTTGGGAGCTGAGAAGATGGAGGAAGACCTTCAGCAAAAGAACAGAAGTATGAACTTATTAGAAAATGAAATGTCAAACTGAAGAAAGATGGGTACATGGTTGTGAGGACTAGGTAAGAAGGTGAGGCACTATCAATGGGATCTAAAATCCTGCCTCATGAATAAAATACTTCCCATGAATAAGCTCTTGATTAAAAGATGTTCTTAAAACCAATGTACCTCATTTATCCCTGGTGCCAGTCTTCATATTAGTAATAGAGGATTCAAAAGCAGTAGCAGGTACCATTTGGATTATGATTCATTCAGTAACTGATTTTCTCAAATGTGTTTCTCATTTTCTACTGAGTGACTTGGGGCTATAATAGGGGATTTAAACCATATATTTATTTATCCATTCAGAAAGATTTCATTAAGTGCCACCATGTGCCAGGCATTTGATATAGAGTAATGAGATAAATGTAAGAAATGGAAGATACAGGTCATGTCATGGAAAAAAAATCTACAAAAATGAAGAGAGTGGGCAACCCTTACCCAAACCTGCTTATTAAAATAGTTATCCCAGCATTTGTTCAACAAAGGGTTAATTATCTCTAAATGCCATTTTATCTGGGCTGGTGGACACCCACCCAAAACAAATATTTCCAGTATCACTTGCAGCAAGATGTAGTCATGAGACTGAGTTTATCAGAATAAAATGTGAGGCAAAGTCACAACTTATAATTTGCTCACCCTATAGGAGATTGCTTGTCCTACATTTTAGCTGTGTCCCTCTTTCTAAGAATGGGAATGAGGATATGGAAGTAATATATTTTCAATCACATAGACAAGACCTAGGGAATGTTAGAGCAGTACAATGAATGAAAGCAGAATTTAAATGATTTCATGAGCTGGGCATTATGGCACACACCTGTAATTCCAACAGCTCAGGCAGGAGGCTAAGGCAGAAAGATTTCAAGTTCCAGGTCAGTGTCAGCAACTTAGTGAAGCCTTAAGCAACTTAATGATACCCTTCCTCAAAACAGAAAATATAAAGAACTGAGAATGTAGTTCAGTGGGAAAGTGCCCGAGTACCCCTCCCCCAATAAAAAATAAAATACTTGTTTCCATTTGTTGACTATATAATATGTGAAAGGCACTCCAAACATGTTCTAATTTTCACAACTCTTAAAATGCTATTATTCCCTTTATATCTAAAAAGAAAAAAGAAAACATTCCAAAGAGTATTGTTATTATTCCCTGTTCACAGTTAATAAAATTAATGTTCAGAGAAGTTAAATAACTTACTTGTTCCAGGTCATGACTTGAACTTTCCACCTCTCTAAGGACATCTCTGTTCTTCCCTCTAAGGGACACACCTGTAGGGCCATGCTGGCTTTAAAAACATTGAGACATGAGAGATTGGGATAGAGGATACAGGAGGAGGAGCAGTTGTATTCCTGCTCGATTCCTCCTCTTGGATGTCTCACAGACACCTCAAACTCATGGTCATCTTCTGCCCTCTTTACAGACATGGTCTTCCAAGGTCCATTGAGAGGCACCACCACCATCTACTAGCACAAACTTCAGAGTCATTCATGTCACCTCCCCCCCCCACCCTTGCCTACCTTAACCACACCATCACAAGTTGGGTTGGCTACACTTTCTAAGTATCTCTCTCTCCAGTTCACCTCCACTACCATCACTATCTGTCTGTTTTGTGTTGCTAAAATAGAATGTCTGAGTATTTAGAAACAACAGAGGCTTATTTGGCTAATGGTTCTGGAGACTGCAAAGTCCAAGAACATGGTGCTGGCATCTCGTGAGGGTCTTCAAGCTGTGTCATCTCTTGGCAGAAGGTGGAAAAGTAAGAGAGGCTGAGAGCAAGAGAGGGTCAAACTGGCTTTCAGAACAAATCTACTCTCATGATAACTGAACTGCACTCAAAATCATGACATGAATCCATTCATAAGGGCAAAGTCCACATAACGGATCACCTATTCTTAGGCCCCACCCACCTCCCACACTGTTGTACTGAGGATTAAGTTTCCAACACATGATCTTTAGGGGACACATTCAAGTCACAGCATTATCCCTGTCCTCGTGCAATTATATTCACCTGGCCTCCTGTAATTGCTTCCTGAGTAGTCTCCCAGATCCATGCTACTTAACTCTTCCACATCCTTTCTCCAGGCAGAAAGTGTTTTGTGGAATCTGAAAAACATAGCCATGTCACCCCAGTATGCCTAGAAATGCTAAGTGTGTAATGAGGCTCACAGCCCTGCCAGATTCAGTCCATCCTTCTGCTGTGCCTGCCCTGCACTCTCTAATCACATGTGTCCTTTCAATTCACATTTTAACCATGACACTTCCATGCACATAGCTTTTCTCCATTCCTAAGACACTCTCCCCTCTCCTCTTTGATTAATTTCTCTGTATCTTTCATCTCTCAGCTTCGGTTTCCATTCTTCAGAGACTCTTTTTCTGACCTATGTGACTACATTAAGTCACATCATAGGGTTTACTTTGGTGTAGCTTTGTGGAACTTTTCCAAGTTCTACAGTTCCTTTCCAAGTTCTTCCCAAGTTTTAAAGTTCTTTTGTGGAATTTTTCCAAATCCCAGTTTGCATTTGTATGTGGTTCTTTATTTATTCCTATCTCTTTTCCCCCATTGACTGTAAGATCCATGAAGACAGGGGCTTGGTCTGTGCTTACCTTTATGTCCCTCATACCTAAAATAATATATCTTCAACTAACACTCTTAAATGAAATAACAAACATGATATTTGATATGCATGCATAATGGCATAGAAATGAGGCTGTCCTGTGTGTGGCCCAACTGGATGGGCAGTGGCCAGGGTAATAATAGTGGCCACACAGCTCTCAAAAAAGGTATTTAAATAAATGCCTTGAGTTCTTCCTGATAAACAAAATAACAACTGAAGAAAACAACTTAATTTGTTGTGCACATTATGAATTGAACTTGGGAGAGTCTGTGTTTGTGGAGTACACTGAACTGATTAGGAGAGAATGGCCACGTGGGAACACATGGAAATGTTGGGCTTGAGAAGAGAGAGGAAACATATGTAGAAGGTGTTACAGAAAAACAGCTCGAGGAATATGATCATTAGTGGGATGAGCTAGGTTGTGTTATTGTTGCCACGTAGCCTCTGCTGCCCTGTGATCTGCATGCCTTCTTCTCAAAGAGAGACACCTTCCCACACTGTTATCAGGCTTGGCCACATGACCTGTGTCAGCAAATGAAATGTGATTAAAAGTGACATCCACCAGAACCAGGCAGGAGATTTATAAGCCATTGTGTGGTTCGGCACTGGAAATTTTTTCTTTCACTTCATGAACAAGATAGGGCTGTTCCCTCTGTCTGGATCCTGGAAAGGGCAAGACCTGTACAGCAGTCTCAAGATTGTATCAATGTTGCAGCCAAAATGAAATATGGGCAACCATGAAAAATTTTTCTTGAAAGCCAATAAAATTTGGGGTTATCACAGTTTCACCCATTGTTATAGCTCATGATGTGTAACCACCTGGTTACCCAAATCAAGATGTAGAAGTTGTCTTTGACTCCGTCTTCTCCCAACCCCTCATATCTCATTTAGTCGCCAAGCCCTACTAATTTTCCTCTTAAAAATCTCTCAGATGTATTTTCTTTTTCTCAATCATAGCTATACTGGTTCAGACCACATCATCTCTTCCCTAGATTTTATCTAATTCCTCTCTCTCTCTCTCTTTCTGGTCAGATGCCCTGTAAGGTTATTCTGCTGAAAAAACAGAAAAATAAAAACTCCCAAACCTTAGGGGCTTAGAGTAATGAATGTCTATCTGAGGCCAGTGTGGAGGCTGTGCTTTATGTCACTCTCTCTCAGAGATTCCAAATTGAAGGAACACATGCCATCTAGAATATCACTGGTCGCTGTCAGAGGGAGGGAGCAGAAAGGAGGCACTGCACCCAGGATCATAAGACACTTCCATACAGGTGTGACCACTGATCAAGAGAAGGCACATGATCGCAGTTTTCTCTCCCTGAAATACAATCCTACCATTTACCCAGAAGAAGAAGACCAGGAAATATGTTGGCAGACAATGCTCATGAGCATGATGGCCTGCCAGCTTTTCTCCACAATACAACCAATGCATCAAATAGCAATTTGACATCCCCCCCACACCCGCACCAAATTCAGAAGGGGGATATCAAGTAATTTTTTTAAAAAAGCAAAGTAAAAAATCATATAGATCTTACATGAGCTCCTACCACTAATCCTGAACAAAACAAATCTTCTAAACAAATTTGGGTGAACATTTTTATTAAGATGATGGGATTACTAGTTACATGTACTTCTTTGATTCTTCACAATAAACATCTGTTACCATTACAATAAGGGAAAGGGAGATAAGAAACGGAAAAGAGAAAACTACTAAAGAGTTTTCTGTAAATCTAGACAGGGTCAAATGTTCAAAAAAATTCACCACTTCTCTAAGTAAAAATACTGGAGTTATCTTAACAATGAAGAAGCTAAAGTCATTAATTGACTCAGGCTATATACATCTTTACACCAAGTAAAGTAAGGATTTTATGTGAAGTGTTCTTTTTTCTGATTCTTTATTCTTCCCATTTGGTGACCTACTGTAAGTTAAGTATCATTATCTCCCATTATCTTTTCAGAGATCATTTTAGCATGCATGTGTGCACACATATACCCACATGTAAGTGTATATAGAATTGGTGCAGAAGACAAATTATTTCTCTATCAAATGATAGAACTTCAAAACTGGAGAGGAATTAAGAGAATCTCTTTTTCAAGTCCATTGTTAGATAGATGGGGAAACTGAAATCCAGAAAGAATAAGAAGTGGCTCACCTGGTCATGAAGCCAATTGGTAGAAATCACAGAATAACAACATTCAGGTTTTTTAATCCTAAACTTGGTGTTTCCTCCCTGAATCTTGACAATCCCATGATTAAGTGAGTCTTTATGCAGAGCTGTTGTAGGACCGGGCAGCCTTCCCTTTGTTGGACTCCTGTTCTCTCTGCTGTCTCATAACCCACCCCTCTGCCCCTTCTGTTAATATAATTTGACTTTATTCAAGGCAGAATTAATTAAAACAGAAGTTTTAGAATTTCTAATCATCAACATTTAAAACTTTCATTTCTTCTACTGAATATTGTAGTTCTTGTTTTAAACAGAAGTCAGATGAAAGGTTCAGCTTTTTCAAAAATAAATTTCATTTAATAAATGAAAAGTAGGTGCCAAGAGAATGGAGCCTCGGGAGGATAAATATTAGCCCCAAGGCTATGTACTTTCAGACTTTAAGATAAGAGTATGATTAAAATCACCAAGGATTTAAACCCTGCTCTAAAACTCTGCCAAAAACTGTCCTTTTAATACGGTACTTTCAAGTTTCAATGGAAGATAAATTAAAATGGTGGCTTGTCCTTAAAATTCTACCAACAAAACTCTGGTTGCCCCAGCATCAGGCATGCGAGTTATCCCTTTGATGAGGGCTAACCCTATGGCATGAATTTCATGTCTCCCCATAATGAGGTCTGAAGGCTGAGCCAAGTCCTGGAGGAGTTGATTTGACTAAGACCTGTGGGCAGAGCAACTAGCAGAAAATGAACAAGTTGAAGTGTCGGGCAGACAAAAGAAAGCCATGACCTTCAGAAAATATGTAATCCTAAGGATGCTTGCCAGCAAGGAAGAATAATGTCACCCTGGAAATTTTTATGTATTAACAAATAAGGAGCTTAAACATATCTATCTGACACTGTTTATATTGGGTTGAACCATATGGAAATGTTACCTGTGGATGTCAGCAAACATCCAATACTGACAATTTCATGATTCCATCTGACAGATTCTTCACAACATAATCTGAATGACAACCCTGCAAAATAGAATTCATTATGCCCATTTTGTAGAGGGGGTGATTGGCTCCAAAAGCTTAAGAGAGGTTCCGAGGTACATCACAAAGTGTAGTTAAGCTGGAACCCAACCTCAGCTCTCCCCTCAGGCCTCCCCCACCCCTGTCTCCTGCTATCCTTTTAACACTCATTTACACCTTCACCTGCCTGCCTCATAAAATAGATTAGCCTCACTCACAAGGGTAGAAACTGAGTATTTTTAAACTCAGCCTGGTCTTGAACTCCTGAGCTCAAGAGAGCTTCCCACCTTTGCCTCCTGAGTGCTGAGATTATAGATCTGCACCAGCACATTCAGCTTCCACTAGGAATGACTTTTATGCAAAAGTTACACTATATATATTTACACTATATATACATACATACATATACATATATACACATATATGCTCACATATATATAGTTTGCTACTTTTCTATTTTATTATATGCATGTACTGTACATTGTTAATTAGAGTTCTATAGAATCAAAAATTTAAAATAATGACATGAAGATTAAATGAATACTTTAAAATAATTTTAAAGGATGCACTACTGGCATGAGAACCTTTTTGTTTGCATCAACATTGTGATTGAATATGTTTAATTGTTTTTAAAATCTTGACTTAGTACTTTGAATATGAATATTTCAATATTTACTTTTATTTTTTTTTGTATCAGGGATTGAACCCAGGGGCACTTAATCACTGAGCCACATCCCCATTCCTTTTTATATTTCATTTAGAGACAGGGTCTCTCTGAGTTGTTTAGGGCCTTACTAAATTTCTGAGGCTGGTTTTAAACTTGAGATCCTCCTACTTCAATCTCCTGAGCCACTGGGATTATAGGTATGCACCACTGTGCCTGGCTTTGTTTTTAAAGGCTTTGTGACTGAAAAAAATAATAATAATGTGCCAAAGATATGTAGATCTAAA